>NC_134182.1:8385276-9051526 GCF_964188355.1 Buteo buteo | reverse complement strand
TTGTGCCAAATAAAAATCAGTGTGACACAGATAGAACAAGAAGAAAAAAAATATATGAGTTATAGGAAGTTAAATAGTCTATTAGATATAAACTTTAAAATGACAGACTATATCTTCTTTACTATAATTAAAAATAGAAAATTCTGCCTCTGGCACTTCACTTACAATCAAAAAAAAATTCACTGAAGCTCAGCTCATTGCACCTGCAGAGAACTGAAAAGAATTTCCAGTAGTTCTTATTTTAGGAAGATGTATAATACAGTAGCTGGAACATTATTAATCCTCCCGTGCAAAAAATACATTAATTCTCTTTGAAAAAAAATAACATGTCATAGCCCTGAACCCACTTCAAAAACATAAAAGTATCACAGTTATTTTGAAGAAATAGTGCTAAAAATATTATTTTCAGCAAGTAAGGCTGTGACTAAGTCCTCTGACATGGAGCACAATTACAGATGACTCACTGAAGAAGTCAGAAGCAGTACCTGTTCAGAGCCTCAGCTCTGAAGCTGTGTCTGCTGATCCACTGATTCCTCCTTCTTCTGCCTGTCAAGCTCACACGTCTCGGTCTGCTTCTCGTGATACAGCGTCAGTCTGAGAGTCTGTTCCCCCGACATAGGAACAGAGCAACGTCTGTGCTGGGTTAGACCAGAGGTCCATCTCTGAGCTATTTCCAGTTCCCATCTACAGCTTTTGGCGCTGAGGGAACAAAACCTGCACAGTCTTCAAAACACAGGTCAGCCACAGGTTCATCCAGAGGCACAGCAAAGATCCTGACTACCATCTCCTTTACTCCTTTCCCAGGAGTAAAGCCTCACATTTGATTCACTTTTGTCTTCTGAAGACTCAGCAAACGTTTTTATGGAACTGATCATTCTCTCCTGCTTTCTGTTTCTTGTCTTCTGACCAGTTATTTATGCACACAAGGGCCTTTCCCTTCACGCTATGGCTGCTTAGAAAGCCTCTTGGAAATCCAAGCTTTTGCTCACCCCACTACGCGTACAAGCCTCCCTGGCCCTCTCCGTCCAGGTACCAGCATCACTTCAAGAAAAATGACTCCTAAAACTGTCACCTGAATAACACTACACTAATCATTCTTGTTCGGTAAGTCGTCGCTTTCAATAACAAGAATAATTCATTTAGTTCAATCTTCAGAATAAAGTGTGTGTTATCCCTGTAGCTCTTTTGCACCTTGATCTTTTTCCACATAGTCCAAACGAAAATCTTGATCCTGTACGCAGGAGGCACTGACCCCATTACCAGGGTTTTCACTCAGGCTCTTCCCCGTTTGTGGGCACTACTGTTCTGCTTGCACGGATCCACTTGCTGTATCAGAACGTTTGAATCTCAAATCCTTTGAGAAAGGAACCGTGTTTCTGATTGTTTTGCAGCATGCTTAGCATCCTTGTGTCTTTTACACTGACTGCAGACATTCAACAGTGTAATGTTACAGTTCCACTTATTCATCTAGTACTGAGATTGCCTGAGCAAGCTACATACTATTAAACAAAACAATCAACCTAAATATCCCAGTCTTTCTGTTTCTAACTATGCTGAGTTGAACAAGTCCCTCTTAGGAGGTTCAGAAAAGGTTGTCCAACACCTTAGTTTTCTAAATTATTTGCCAACTTTAGTTTCAGCTACAGTCCTGCTAGAAAAGCTGTTCTTTCAGTTTCCTTATCAGAAGCAGGAATTGATAAAATTCTTATGAACTGGTAAATTATTACAAACAAGACAACTTTCCTTCTGAACCCCAAAGATGCAAAGCATCCTGTAAGCTTCAAGATTTCTGTGTACCAAGTTTTTAAAGTTCTCAACACGCTCATTTTTAACACTTAGCCATTAGCAGTCAGACCTTCTAGCCAGCAGGCTATCCCCACCTGTGGCTATAAGGGCATGCTTAGGTAACAGTAAAAGCAGAGTGACTATATAGGATACTTTCCCATAATACTGTTCCATCCTTCAAGTATTTTCAGCTCAAGTGAGTTTCTGAGCTAGGTATCTGTATTTAGTAGCCCTCAACAGATTTCTCTTCCATGTACTAGTCCAGCCTTTCACTCACTGATGTAGACTTCAACATCGCTTGGCAACAAGCCCCACACATCTACTCATGGTGTGAAGAATCACCTCTTCCTCTGTTTTGAACCTGGATCCTGCTAGTTTCATTTAATATATCCTTAATATAGCCTTGTTCTTGTATCAAAGAACAGAACAAACACTCAACAACTATTGACCTTCCCTATGCCACTCTTTTGCAGACTTCTGTCACACCCTCCTTAAGTTATCCATTTTCAAGGTGATGGGTTAAAATCTACTTAGTTGTTCCTTGCAGAGAAGCCATTACCAGCCTTTGAAAATAGGGTATCTCTGTATTATTGTGAAATATGACAACAGTAACGGCAGTAACAATGGTAATTTTCTTCCGCTGCTGAATGAAGAATGAAAAAAAGATCACTCATAGCCTTGTAGTGCTATAGAATTTGGACAGTAAAAAAAAATCATGAAAATAAAGAACTAATTATGAACACTATAATTAAGAGAAATCACTCTGCATCCTGCTTGTCAAATCTTGGCAGAGATTACTTTTTAACCCATCATAAAAATGACTTACGAAAGATATTTCAGGAATGATCTGGAAGAAACTAGAGAATGAGGAAACAAATTCTCACACATCACTGAACGTGATAAAAGAGTCCATGCCTCCTTAAGACTGTGGGGAAAAAAATACTGCATTTGCACTAAAAAGCTGAGGCTGACCCTGGGCACATTACATTTCAAGGCACCATCCCAAGCTGTAAGAGCCTCAATGCAATGGGTGAGTGAGAGTGGACCTTTAAGCTTCATTCCAGCAAGACCTGGTGACATCCCTGAAGGTTCTCATGAAGCTTGTGAAGCTTGTTGCTTTAAACTAGGAATGCTGGGCCAAATTCATAGCAAATCTAAATTGAAGCAACGTGGTTGGCTTCTACCACGGATAAATTTGACCGCAAAATGAATCACAAAAACACTGACCGACAGACCTTGTTGTGGAAGATGGTTAGTATGAGAGTATTCTGTTTGCAGGTGGTTTGTTCCTCACTGTTTGCTCATTTTATTTGTATCTCCCTCTCATTCTGCTCAGAACCATACCTGCAGGAGGAAAATGGGTTTTCTGGCGTATGCCGAAGGGTGGAAGAACTGGGAAATTAGTTCATTAGGTCTGCTCCAATCCAGGGAGCAGAAGCCTAAAAGTTAGCCCTCCAGCAAGAGTTCAGCAGTCTGGGCGAAAGTTTTAACAACGGCATCCTCGGCAGAGTACAGAAGTGAATGGCCCTGGCTTTTTTTAATCGCAGCTGTGACACTTCATGACAGTCCGTGGCTGTCCCGGGGAGAGACAACAGGCTGGCCGGACATGGAGAATGAATTTTTCGTGCCCTTCCAAAGAGGGCTTGAATAAACTGGTAGGTCAATCTGAAATTATGAACCTGTGGGTTTATATAGTTCCTAGCCTGGAATGTCTTCTTTTTGTTAGATTTTTTTTTCTCTTTTAAGATGGTTGTTCAGCTTGTTAGTTACAAACCACCATTCCCTGCTCTTAATATCTAGCATAAAGAAACCTTTTACATACTTTAAGACATATCGACTCAGTATCTGCTCTGGCACCTGGATAGTGCTTCCCTGAATATTTCAACTACTTGATAATTCACTTTTTAAAAAGTGTAGTTCTGTTAAGTTTCCCATATAAATGTGTGTGTGTGTATAAATGTTTGTGTGTATATATATATACACACCCATATAACCTTTCCCTACCGGGAGGCAGCAAAACATGTTGCAAAGAACATGAAGAGGAGAAAGCCACTCACTGATTTCATCACTGTAAATTACATTGAGTCCTACTGCAAAAATTTGCTATCCATCCATACCATTTGCTATCCCAGCAGCATTTCTAGGCTGAAGCTGATACCAAACCTGTGCCTGTAGCAAACTCTCTGCAGAATAGCCATTCAAATAAAACAACTGCAGTTAACGTATGTAACATGTCAGCCTTAAAAAACCCCATTGTATTTAAACAGTTTATGACTTTGAACTCAGTTATCTTACAGGCCTTTTATTTCCTTACAACTCACCACAGATACTGTGATGTAACTCAAGTCTGTCTATGCCT
Organism: Buteo buteo; assembly: GCF_964188355.1. Lineage (NCBI taxonomy): Eukaryota > Metazoa > Chordata > Aves > Accipitriformes > Accipitridae > Buteo > Buteo buteo. Next base: position 9,047,382 of record NC_134182.1, on the reverse strand, counting down.
TTACTATGAAATTGGTTCAAGGTTGAGAGCACATGCAGTTACCCAAAGTTCAGTGGCTGGCACTAGTACTGTTGGAATCTAGGTCCAGAAGTTTTGATCTTACCTTTATGCTGTTGCATAAAGCATTCAGGCACGCTTTGCTTGCTTTACTTAGACTTAAAATTTTCGTTCTGCACTTTCCATTTTGGCCAAAAAGTAGCCCCAAAACATTTGGTTTTACTTGTTATGATGCAAAATTTTCTCACTGAAAACAACTGTGGAAAGTAAAATCTCTCTCCCTTAGATTATCTCCTGAGGTTTCTTTTAAGAGAAGGAAGCATTCAAAACAGGTCTGAAGAAAATTTAGTGAAGCATGTTGCTTAATAAACTTTCACAGCCTCTCCCTATCTGTCTTGTCGTTCTTAAACTCTGGATTAGAGCTTCAGCTAATATTAAGTTAACACAGATCTGGCTAACTTTAGGGTAGCTGCTCAGAAAAGCTTTGGAAGAATTTAGTGAGGATTATTTGGCACACTATTAAACTGACGGCGGCCTTCAGAAAAGATACATGTTCAGTCTTGGGTATCTGATAAACACTTAAAATCACTTTGAGAATTTCTCTTGGCCTTTTTATTCCATTTGAGAGGGCTACGTCCGATAATGCTGTAGAAATCAAAGTCAGAAAATCTAAATATTTTATTAGAGTAGGCTTTGGTTACCTGCATGCCAACACACTAACACCTCTGGGATTTATAGAAATAAATGCATAAGGCATATGTCCCTTCATTTATACATACTATCTTGGCAAGCGTTTAGGATTTGGATGTCACAGTGCACTACGCAGGCAGCATAAATCCATGAGGATGAGGATGTACCGTATGAATGAAACAACTGTCTGTTGGTAAACTCTGGTGCTGCGCATTCAACAATCATCTCTCTATGAATGCAGTCAGGGGATGGATTGGCATGAAGTCTTGGCTGAAGGGTTGGTGCTTTTGGGGTAAACTAGTATCAACCTGGTGAAGATGTACTCAAAAGGGAGTTCAAATAGAGGTAGTAAAGCTGATCTTGAGGAAAAGCTTTCAGGCTTTTCTGGTGTGAAAAGCACAATAAGCCAGAGGTTTGTTGTTACAGGTGTAACACCTAGGGTTCCTTCCCCATTCCTTAAAAAGGTCTCCAAGCCATCAGGCTGGCATAGTCTGGCACCCTTTCAGCAGTACATTTGAGAGAGAAACCTGTTCAGACCAGGGAACTTCTTTTTCTCTTCTTAAACGCAGGTGAACTAAGTGATCATGAAATTCTTCACACTGACAAGCTAAGAAACTGAAATCCTCCATTCTGGATCTCTAATCCCCAGAGCACTTTTGTCTCCTGCAGTGTAGATTGTTGGTTCTTTTGAGCCAGAGAGTGCTGCTACAAATACAATTGCTTTTCAATACCTGCACACTTCTGCTCACCAGGTCTCCGGCATTAAGATACAGGTCAAACAGCTGCTTATCCACTTATTTTGGCCTATAAATGTTCTGACTTCGGCTGGAATCAGTATGTTTGCAACGACAGATGTGAAAACTGAGTTCAGAATATTATAACAACAAAGCCTTCCCAAGTCAGCCAGCCAGTTAAAGCTAGTGCCTCTCTTCATTCACACATGTATACCCCCAAATCTCTCCTACTTACAAAAGCCTGAAAAAAAAGACATGCCTCACAGCAAGCCTCAGAATAAACAAACTCACTCTGCATAAGGTCCAGGAGGAGAAAGAAGGTATGTTTTCCATTTATGTGACTGCTAGCTTACGTGCCACCTCTTATCTGAGGGGCAGGCTGCTGGTGCACAGGGAGATAGGGGAATCAAGATCCAACAGTGTTACCACATAAAAAGCTCACACACATGCCTGCTAAATTGCTCCTACCAGAATATAAAAGCAAGCTGCTTGGCTGCTAACACAGAACATGTTTTATTTAATGGGTTGTGAACTGTGCGAAGACCATGAGGCCTCTCGTGAGAAGATGAGAGTGGTTTCTCACAGCCCAGCCATTTTATGGGTGGCTCAGCATGAGATGGGTTGGGCTGGGTGACATCTTCATTTCCTACTTCCCCCTCACCTCCCTGTACAGACCACAAGACGACAGGATAAATGTGTTTCCTCCATGCTAAATCCTTCTTCATTTTCTCAAGACAAACGACAGAGAATTACTATAATCAGACTAATGTGGTGCTTTTCAAACTGTGGTCCCCCTAACAGTTTAAAACTGTATATAAATGAGTGGAAGGGACAATTACACTGAACTACACAAACAAGAGTAAGCTGATCTCCACGTGCAATAAAACAGGCTTCTGTATTTTTATGATTGACTATAAAGGTTATGGCCAGTATTAAAGCTGTCTGGTATTTACTATAAGAGCCGGATTTTTTTTTTTTCCAGCTGCTTATTACTTTACCATATTCTTCATTTTTGTGCCAAAACTTTCTGCATAAGATACAAGACCTCAAAATTGTCAGAAAACTCTGGCTAAAGCTGCTCCGTCATTTCCAACAGCAACAGTAAGAAAAACCTTTTGTGAATGTTAATTTCTGGCAAAAGTTTCTTAGGGAAACTTTAATATTTCTAGGTTTTAACAAGTATTTCCTGCATTTTAAGTCAAAGCAATAACTAGTCTGTGCTGCCCTCCATGCTGCTGTGCACAGCCCAGCTGGCCCAAGTACCTCTACACTGCAGTTCCTTCAGAGAGCGTAGAAATATTTTATACCTGTAATAGCTGCTCTGGACCAGCATCAAAAGAAAGAACAGGAGCATGTCCTCCCTGTACTCTTGCTGACCTCTCCTCTTAGTCCTAACGTAGCGTGGGGAACTACGCTGTCTGAATCAAGTGCAAAGATGGACCTAGAGGGCAGGGAATCCTTAATTTAACCTGGTGGGAAGAGAGGGGTGCTTACAGCTGGCAGAGGGGACAGGCAGGAATTTGAACGATGGAGAGAGTGGGAGAGAGGCAAAGGGGAATGGCAGTAGATGAAGACTTAGGATATCGGACACAGAGCAAAAGGGTAGCAAGAATCAGAAAAAAGAGAAGGGGGAGGGACAGAAGAGTAAGGGGTGAGAGGCAAAACAAACTCAGCCGATGGGTGGAGGAGGGAAATTGGGTCTGCCTGGGTAAGAAGGGGTGGCCACTTGGAACAACACATTTATGCTTGCTCAGCAAGAATATTTGTACTAAGATGAGATCATGAAGCATGGATGTTGCAATGAGCTAAATGAGGAGTACAGAAATAGAACAAGGAAAAACAATGGAGAGCTGGGTTGGCACCTCTAACACCACCCTCTGTGTCCACTGAATCTCAGACTTGGCTAGCAACGCTCGTCGTAGGCACAGCTCGCTCTGCCCCTGCTGTCAGCAGCACCCAGGAAACCCACCAGCGGATTTTTCCATCCCTGACGGTAAACGATGCAACAGAGGACTGAGATGAACTGGTACCTGTTGCAATTAATCATGGTACTAATACACGTGGAAGAATTTGCTTCAGCGGATTTAGATGTTCCCACTGCCCTCAGCACTCACAATACAGCACTAGATGACTGAACCGCTCTCTTTATTTTTTGCCTTGTATTTTTCAAAGCGATGCAAACAGTCACGTACAAGAGAGGAAAGGGCTGTTTAAATCCATTCCCTACTTGGGGAACAGAGATTTGAAGGCAGCTCTCCCACTTCCCTGGAAAGCCTAGGAGGTAGAGGGGTACTCTACAAACCTTTACCCTCCAGAGAACCGTCACTGATGTCAGGAGATTGCTCAGGTGTCACCGAGGGTATTGCCTGTGGACGGCTGGATTGCACCAGCAGGACTCAGAGACCATGTCCATCCACTTGAATTTCTGCTAGTGGCGCTGATGTGCCAGAAGATTTGCCTTGACTTCCATCTCCAGGAAAGAGTATCTTTTCCTCATACACAGGATGACAAGAGAGAGAGATGGAATCCCTCTTTTTTCATGTGTTTTAATATATACATAAAACATATATAAAGCATATAAGTATACTTTTCAGAGTACGGCTATTTCAGGAATAACATTTCTTTATAAGAAATGTAATAAAAATCCCACTCAGGTTGAATATAGAGAGAATTAGAGGAAATAAATGTGGAAATTTTACTTAAGTGGGTCTTATAAAATCAAGTCCAGAAGAAACGAGCATTCCCTCTACAGTATAAAATAGCACTGTCTTGCCTGTAGGCATTACCACAAGCAGAGAAGGTTCACTGTACCAGAAATAGAGAGGCAAAACTACTGACAAATCCACACACTGTGTTTATGGGATGGTACAAAACTCATCCCTGGCTTATGCAACTGAAATTCAGTTGAAAGCAAAGTGGGGTTGCCAGGTATTTGGACATGAGTCTGTAGGAGAGGGAGGGATGGTTGTGTTGTCCCAGAGAGTTGTTAGGAACAGGATCCTGGAAATCCGGCAAGAATGGCATTTACCTACACAGTTGCCATTAATTTCAGTTAATTCCCAAACTGCCTGACACGCTCTGCCTTTGGTTTTAAGGGCTGATGTATGTGTTCCTCCTCCCTGACTTCACCCAGAGGCACAACTTTGGAAGCTGTCTTCCAAGAAGCCATCAAACAGAGACTTTGTCAGGAATCGCTGACAGTTCCTAACATAAAAGCCCATTAAATTCCCCTGTTAATTACGTACCACCACAACTTTAGTCTAAGAGCAGCTCAAATTTTAAACAGTTCGGCATCTAATCAAACAGGCAGCAAAATAAGTTGTGGATCTGGTTTTAGTGTCACACACCAGTAAAGTTAAAGCTTCAATATCGTCTGGAGGTACCTTTAATAATATACAGAAATCTTTTCCACTTTAAGTCCTACAGAAAACACACTGAACACTGAAATGTAAACTAACAAACTTTTAGTATCTAGCTCCAAAGCCCTGTCCAGCCTGAAAGTCAAATATAAGACTTACCTTACATCATCTAGGGCAGTACATAACAGCAGCTGCTTTATTAGACAGGTTCTCTGAGCTTTCCCCCCAGGATGTCCAGTTAGCACTTCACAAATGTCTGGTTCCTATCCCAACTGAAATATTTCTGTTTTTAAGAAATATGCTTGTATGTGTATATATATACATACAGAGAGAGAGAAAGAGAACTTGCGTGTATTTTATGTCAAATAAAGTAAGATCGTTTCTGCAGAAATAAAAATCCAGTCCGCATCCCTCCTCCCAAATGTAGAAATTTAAAAATCCTATGCTAAGAAAAATAAACTGAAAGGCTAAACCTCTGTGCACTCAACAGAACCTCCTGCAAAAGATTTATGTAGCAGATTATCCCTGTTTCTCCCCTGCACGGTCTCCCAAGCACAGGTTAACAAACATCCGCAAAGAATACTTCAGCTCCGTATTCACAAGTTTTTCAGTCAGCATCCAAATATTCTCAAAACAGTTTTTACCCCCAAATCAAGGAAGGCTGAGACTCTCCTTTTGCCCTTACCTATTGTTTTGTCTCATACAAACTGTGAGCACTTCTCAAAAGATAACCACGTCCTAGACAAAAATTACAGCAGAATTACTAAAACATGGAGAGTGGAGGTTGTGGATGACTGGTATTTCAGTATTAGGTATTTCCTAATAAGTATCTCCTTAGGGTGGTAGAACACTTTGTCCTATGTTTGCCAGCCAGTAGATTAGGGAGAAAATTTCTTTTGTAGATCATTGTACGCTTTAGAAAGTCAATGCATACACTGCTTATTACAGGTTACCTGCTGAGAAACACATGCGGTGATAGCTGGAAACATGTATGGGTTCAGGCTTAAAATCCATTACCCTTGCTAACAACAGAATGAAGAAAACAACGTTTTACTTGCCCATCTTAGGGAAGCAGTAAATAGTCTCTAGAAAAGTCGTTAAGCAGAAGCATAGAGGGCTGGGAACGATGAGCAACCGCATTGGGTTATTTACCTGTTTCTGTGTCTTCTTGGGGTGCACGACAATAGCAGCAGTCCATGAAGATAACGTAGTTTAACACATTGAAGAGCAGACCTGCGATCCCGACAGCGAGGACGAGCAGTGCTTTCTCAGTCTTCTGAGGATTGATAAACCTCTTGATTGCCTCAACAAAGATGCTAAACATCAGAGCGGTGGCAAAAACAGAGTTGCCAAAAGCTCCCAGCACATCTGCCCGGCTGAAGCCGTAGGTGTTAGCCTTGTGCCATCTGATACAACTGAACCTAACGCTGAACAAACCTATGATCATGGAGATCAAGTGAGAGAGAACAGCAAAGGCATCTGAAGCTAAGGAAAGAGAATTGCCAACGTAGGCTATTGAGATCTCGACAGCAAAAAGCACAAGGCTCACCATGCACATGAGGATGAGCCTGCTGCTCCTGCCCGAGTAGCGGCCCATTTCTGCTGCTCTCTTCCCCTTACTCTGAGGTTCTGCAGGACAAGAGCTGTGTGAGGAGCAGCTCGCTGCCTGCGATTCTGCCCTTCACCTGTCAGTGCTGCTCACACGCGGCGTGGGAGCCACTTTTATAGGAAGCAGTAAAGCAATAAATCAGTTTAAAGGGCAGTTTAGCAAGATTTGTCATGTGAATGCAGCCTGAAGGCTCTAGTCCTGCAGGGGTTTCACCCTCAGGAGGCTTTTTTTTTTTTTCCCTAAAAACCAAAAATAAACCAAGGGAGACTACTAGGAGCACCAGCACTTGCTACTCTGCCCAATAGCACTGTCCTAAAAAAACCTGAGTAAGGCCCAGACAGGAGAGCATAAGAAGGTGGCTCGGAATTTTAAGCAGCTAGAGAAGGCACTTCTTTTGCATAAAACTCTCCTCTGATGTATGTTTCAGCCATTTCTGTTGCCAGTAACTTTAATAGTGAGAAAATACTACTACATGCCTGTAGAAGACGACATCTGAAATCCATGTTGGCTGGACATTATTTTTAAGAATACAGTAAACGTGAACTGCCTGTGAGGATCGTTGAACATGCTGTCCATAAAGCAAGTTTCAAAGACAACTGAATTAATCTTCCATTTTAGCAACCTAGAGTTCTCAACAGCTTGTACTTTTAGCACATTTTAACATTGCCCATGGAAATGGAGCAACGTTGGAGGCCATTTTCTAAATATGCAGCCAGTAGACATGGAAGCTGAGCCTTAACAATAAACCCAAAGTGCATTTTTTATTTCCCATTTAGAAAACCCTGCCTATCTCAAAATCCCAAAGTAATCCTCATACGCTTGCAAGGAAGAGATTTGGGGAAAGCACAACCAGAAGTTAAGGGGGAAATAAGAGCTGCAGAAGTCCTAGCTTGTACTTGGTGCCATTTCTGGAGCACAGTAAGAACCTGACGCAGTAACATTTTTTGTCACTCACTGTAGTACCTGTTGAGCTTTTAAGCGCACACATAGTTTATGCACACTCACAAACCACACTGAAGGAAACCTAGCTGCTAATAGCACACTAGGAAATATGGATGACAAGACCAGGTGCCTTCCTTGAAAAGTTTACAATCCAGTTTTTGTTTGAAATGCCCATCTGTATACATATACATACACAGTTAGTTACAAGATAAAACGGAAGGAAATTCCATGTGGTACAGCCATAGAGAGATAAGATAAAAATACTGATAACCTGAACTGACCAACTGTCCCTGCTGGCCTTAGACTTCCCAAGGTGAATTAACTTTAGGTTAAAAACTCAAATACCCACGCCTAATTTTCATTTATTCTTTTTGCTCACAGGGTTTCAACAGACAAAATATTTATGTTTAAAGTCCAGTTTGTTAGAAGCCTTGCCTGCCAACAGAGGTAATTTTTAACATTTGGTCATTTTTCTAACTACACGCTGCAGCTGCAACTTTTGAGGGTTTCTGCCCCCACCAGCTCCCCCTGCCATTTTAAGAAGACCACTAGCCCTAGCAGGATGAATTAGTAGAACTAATTACAACACTGAAACTGGTACTTGCTCTTCTTCCTCTTCATCATCTCCCACCTGTGTTACTACTTCTATTCCAGCTATTTCTATGGTGTTTTCTTCCTTCTTGTATTAAAGTAATTTTCAACTACTTAATTATTTTATTATCTGAACTACAGAGCATGAAAAGTGAGAATTGTTTTTCAAGAGTTATTCTCCTTTCAATGGGAACAGACCAAGGTCAAACTTCAGAGCTCTCAAAAGTCCTGCCTTACACAAGGTTTCCATTACCAAAACAAGAGCTAAACGTAGCATTCCCTATGCAGCAGAGCTAAAATGCTCAAGTATGCTCTATTTTGTCAATAAGGAGCAGCACCATTTTAAGGCAGTTCCCCGACATCCCACCTTACTATGTTATTTAACCCAAATTTATCAGTATACAACTGTAAGGACTAAGGAACACCAAGAGATTTGCAGTTCTATTATAAACACAAAGTAGTATCATTTAATCAACTGTAGTGGGTTATTTTGATTCATATACTTATTTTCCAGCAGACACAATCTACTAAGAGTCTGAAAGTTTTCATACTAGTATAATTAAGAGTATGGATGTTTCTTTAACGCTCTACAGATGGCTCAGATTGTGCTTCTGGTGTAAGGATACTTGACTTGGACTTGTCTCTCCCAGGCAGGCATTAGCCTCTCTGTGGAAGACCACCACAGAGATCTGCAGGTGAGTCATCCACATTCCAGACACTTCCAAGACCTACAATTATCAGGAATAAACATGCTGGGAAAAGAAAGGGGCGGGGGAGAGGGGGCATGAGAAAAAAAGTGCTGGCCTTCTGTGAAATCTCTGCCTTCAAACAAACCCATTTGTAAGTTGAGAGCAACTCATTTCTAAGAACAGTGTTGTCAACATGTTTACTCATTTGATCCAGTCAAGTGGTTGAAGGTTGGCTGTTTGTTCAAACTGATAAGGTTGCAGTACCTCTGAAGACCAGTCTTAGTTACCCATCACTTGAGGCTTGGAAAACGTCACTCTGGTATTAGTACTTACGCTCTTTCTTAAAGTATAATTCCAGTCAGTGTTACAAACAGCATACCAGGATAGAAAGACCTTAGGGCCACTCTTCTGGCATGTCAACTGAAAATGAAAGATGAATGTGTGCACTGATGTATCGTTCCCCAAATCCTTTGCTCATGACTACCCCTGACATGTTATCTATGTAGTGGGAAAACATCTAGACAGATGAATGCAAGATAGATGATTTTAAGATGCAACTGAAGCAAACCCTTCAGGACTAACCATCATCCAAGGAATATTTCAGAGAATTTCCAAGTGCCCAAGCACTCTGAGCAAGCTATTCTGAAATACTTAATTGTTTTTGCATTTTTCTGTGAAAAACTGGGGTATTATCACAAGGTGCATGATCCAAAACTGGACAGGCCACTGGTTCAAATTTAATATCAAAATTTTGACTAGGAAGGCTGACCACAGGAATCTGGGCAAAAGCAAACATTTCACATGCTTTCAAAAAGCAAAGAAGTGTGAAGATCTGGGAATAGCACTGTAAGTCTCCTGTATACTTAAAAGACTTTTAGACTATTGATGCTACATAAAAATAGGGTTTTAGAAACAGGCAGCTATGTAGTATTGTCCGAGGAAGAGTCTGGGGAGGATCTCACTGGTCCAACTTTTTAATTGCTAAGTTTCAACTCAACTCTTTTCAGGGATAGAAAAGACAGCCTTCAAGCATATGAGAGAAAAAAGTAACAAATTAAGCATATATCATCCAAAAGTTATTTTGTGCCAGGGCTATTTTTTTTTTTTTTTGAAAGTCAATCCTATGCTCAGAGTGGAAGTAATTTTAATTTTAAAATAATTCTGCAAATCTGCAATATCCAGCTTTCTCTGCTAAAGCAACACATAGTAAGTGCAGGAAAAGCAAAAGAGTTTTATGAAACATGTTATAGATATAACCACAGCCTAAAATCTTTAGCGTTGAAAATACCTCTCTTCAGATTGCTTTTGCATTACTCATTGCAGTATCACTGAGAAAGCTATAAATGCCAGTTTAAAAGATAAGAGAAACAGGGCTTTGCAAAATATCTGCAAGAAATGGCATTCACCTGCATCTTGCTAACAACGTGGCATTTAATCTAAGATAGCCTTTCAAACTCGTTTTACAATGGGGTGAAAATATCTCCTGAAAACCTGGCTCCAGAAGGATTTTTCAAAAAGGGTAGCATTCACCACACCTACAAGTTAGCAGCAAGTCTGTACTGAAAATTGAAAAATTTGAAGGCAAAATTAAAAGCAGATGTTTTACCTATAAAGTTTATGTCGGCACACTAAACTATACTGTAGAGTGTTTATGACATTCTCTCCAATCTTTCAGGCATTTTCTCAATGTACAAGAAAAAATATGCACCAAAACAGAAAAAAGGCATGAGCAAAGGATACCTATCGTCCCCATTGAGCAACACAGAAAAAAAACCCAAAGCATATTAGAGCTCACGATACATGTTTATTATTAGAGATGTTTACAGAAAAGTCTGTGAATTACTGCTAGCCTAAGACTGACAACTGGGGGGGTTCTATGGTTTATGGCTTTGTTTTTTGAATCATTTAAAAAGTCGCAAAACTGATTAAGTTTGGGGGCTATTTCAGTCTTATTAAAAAAAGTTCATCCACAGATAAAGAAGAAGGTGCTTTCACTAGTAATTTAGTAACTACGACCAAATAGGGTGTAAAACTTGGCAGGGTTTTTGCCGCAGACACATCTTGCCCCACACTGTAGTTCACGGAGAGGCTGAAAAGGTATGCAGAGGCTTTTTGCTCCCATGGAGGGGGCGCCAGGCTCAAGATCTTGATCCCTGAAATAAAAGCATACTCATAAATAAATACTCTTATTTAAAAGTAAAGGTGCAATAAAGTGTATTATACATAAAGTCTCAAAAGCACACAAATTAGTCTGAAAGTTTCAGAACTAAGGGAGTAAACATATTGAACTATGCAGGACAGCAACAGTCAAGGGTGAGGACTGTACATCAGTGTTATACCCAGAGGCATCTTACATTCCTGTTTTATATTCAAAACATTTTGATTTTGATCTTGGTAGACACTCTTCAGTTCAGTTATATTTTACCTGGCAGTGGTCTTCTTGATCCAATCCTCGCACTCAATTTCCCCACAAAAAGGGATTTGTACAATCTGAAGTGGACAAGAGGGGGGGAGAGAAAGAAAAAAACCAAAACAAAAAACAGTTATACATCTAAAAAAACCATCCTTGTCTCTGGAGGATTCCTAAATCTTAAGATCTCATATACACTCAAAGTGGGAAAAGTTCCAATTGCTACAATTAAATTTTAATAGCTCTTTCTCATCAGAGAAATAGATAAGCACAGTCATCCCTCCATAGCGCAGCATGGAAAAACCTACACAAACTCAAAGCAGCATTTAAATCAAGTCAGGGTGGTGATTTTTTTTTTTTTAATCCAATATATCTTCCATCTGTGTAAAGTATAAATACCGTTTTCTCCTGAAATACTCTGTTTTTCAGTAAAAGTTTAAAACTTTCAAACTGCAGAACAAATGCTTGCTTACATACTGCAAGACAGTGCTTTCCTAATGAAGTTTTGATTTTAATTTCTTTACTATGAATTTTCTTATTTTCTAAACAAGACAAGGACATACATATTTTAAGAAAACAGAATCGCCAACAGCACATTTTTCTTGGGGGCAGGGGGAAGTGGTGCCTATTTTCCTCCTGTTTCCTTCAGTTAGCTTAACTGAAGAAAATTGAGAAAGTAAAGTTGAAATGATTATCTCATACATTCTTCTCAGTACCACTCTTAGTTATTGTAGCAATATATAGTTTTATACTGCTACAAGTTTTATATTCCATTTTACTTATTTTTTTAGTTTTTAATGGACTTTCACAGTGAAAATTCTGTTTACTACTAAAAAGTAGTAGAGACCCCCTAACACACATTTGAACACTCATGTAATGCTAATAGCTGAGGGCAACAACAGCTACTAAATTCAGCCTTCACAGTCATTTTAATTCTATCCAAACTGTGAATAAGGTTTGCTCATCTGTATCTTTCTTTCGTCAAATGTGCATTCATAGTGCAAAATTCTCAATTTGCCTTAAACTGGAACATACCTTTACTAGACTTCACTTTATAGCTTCACTTTCTTGCAATTAAAAAAGGAACTATTACCACTCTATTATACTGCTTTTACATTAATCTTTTGTTAGTTAAATGAAACTTTCTTTAAATACCTGTGCAATTATTCTTAGAGTTTCAACTAAACTTTGCATGCAACTTAAAAGAACACAGAAGCAGTCTGCATTTTTAAAGAGCTAATAGTCTACACTGCAATTATAGTAAGGGGAAAACAGCAACAGGAATTAAGCAGGAGTACTTCAGCTTACAAATTTTCTTCTTAAACAGTAGTCAGTGCTAACACACTGTAATATCAAGAAATTACAGAATACATATGCTATAAAATTTTTTCCATACAACATATATAGGTAGAGAGTGAAACAAGTCATAAAATGACATACGTAATTTTTTTCAATTCAGATAGCCAATTATAATGATTTTATATTAACTAAGTACCAAACTGATGCAAGTATCCAACTTGGAATGTAAAAATATTTGTTCATATTTCCAAGTTTAAATACATTATAAACTAGATTATATTAGGGTTCTAAACATAATACAAATAGTTTAATTATCTTGGGCCTCTCTAGAATCTAGCTATACACAACAGTGAGTGTTGGACATTGAAGACCAGGTGGTTTACCCTCTCCATAGGCAGAGGGTATCATCTGGAACCTCTGCAGTTCGAAGAGAAGAAAGGGAGTTCTATAGTATTTCATCAAAATTAAAGGATAATAATTTACGTGCACGTACAAATACAGAATTAGCTTCACATTCCATTCCTGCTCTTGGAATGAGCTTGACTCCTGCATCTCTTAAGATTTTTTTAAGAGCTTATGTCTTCCTAAACTGTTTCTTTGTCTTGAAGACAGTCGAGCATAGTTTCAGAGTGCTTGTTTAATTCAGAAGTGAAAGATACATGATGGAACATCTTGAAATCTCTTGAAACTATTTTTGAAGTTAACAAAAGTAATATGAATTCTTGGCACCTGTGCATTTTCCATCAGAAATTTTGAAATTTTCAGAGTAGATCTAATTGGTACAGACCCCCCCCCCCATCTCACTTTATAAAATACATAGCCTTAATGATTGATCCTGGGGATCCTACTGCTTGAACACATTAATCTAAATACATGAACAATTTCACAAGCTGAGGCTTGTGACAGAATTTCAGGGTTAAGAATTTCTCTCAGTGGATCTCTGAAAAAGCAGCAGCAGCTCAATTCTCTACCGAAGACTTAATCTCTCATCTAAAATTCAAATACTTGGCCAAAACTTTGGATTTTTCACAGATCTCTGGATCAGTAGAGTTCAGTCAACCACATTCTGGGTTATTCTTACTACCAACCCAAGGAGGTTTCTGACTTGCAGCAATTCTCAATGAACCCAATGGCTTCTACTCAGGTCATAAAGGTAAAACTTCTTTGACGTAAACAGCATGTACTTTAAACTCTTACTTGGACCCTATTACAAGATTTGACAAGGTTTTTCGCTGTTTGCATTAGAATAATAACAGTAAGTTTATCTTAATCTGAATAAAATGCTCACATTAATCTCTCTGAAAAGCATTTTGTGATAAAAACGTAACACTTTAAATGGAAATTACCAAACTGCAGCATTGTAAGTCACTTCTTCAAGACACCCTGTCACCTCTGGCACAGGACTAGATTTTGAATGGTGGTAGCCTGAAACACCGTAGTTAGTAAATACGGTATTTTAGCAAAAGAAGCAATGTGTACCACAAATTTTGGGAAAGCTGATTTATTTTTGTGCAGCCCTACAGGAGAGGTTTCATCTGCTCGTGAGGGGAGAGTTCCATGAAAACCACAACAGTATTTATATATAAGCTTTGAAATTTCTAGCCCCCGATTATTTGTAAGGGACAGAAAGTGTGTGAAGGCACTTACCGGGACAGAATGAAGTAAATTTCCTTACCTTTCCTGAATCAAGCTCTTTTTGAAAGTCCTCCATAGTATTGGCCACCACCATATGACTTTTTAGGTCCTCAGAAGCTCTAAGAAAATAGAAAAAAAATTTGGTCAGGGCAGATTTATGCACATAACCTCACTGGCCAAATGAACTAAGTTTTCAGAGTCAGTCAAAACAAAAAGTTACAAGAGAAGCTATATATTCATTCAAATCTTCCTAATCAGGTTATGTCTTTCTACCAGTTCTGCCCTCAGATAAAATTTTGATTAATTGCTGATAGGGTGTTCTCCAGGTTGCTGCACATTTCACCATGTTAATTCACACTGTTGTGCATGTCAGTTCAACACTGACCACCTGTAGATAGAAACAGGTAAGTACTATAGATGTAGATTTTTCTTTTTTAATTATGTTCTAAATCTAAATAGAAAAATGCTTTTTAACTATGTAAAAATATTCAGCTTGTAAGCAACTTTGATCACCACAGAAGAAAGTAGGAAACTCATCTGCCATGGTGCTGGATCAGCACCCTGTTCTTTCTCAGTGTACTTACGAACAACAATTTGCAATGACAGACATGCAAGGGATTTTGGCACATGCAATAAATGCAAATAACAATTCCAAAAGCATTTGACTGCTTATAAGAAAACAGTCCTATGAAAGTCAATAGGATATAGGGTCTTAAAATACACTTCTGAACATAGAACTTCAACTACTGAAATTTCTTGGACAACTTTCTATCTCTCAAAATTCCCTACCAAAAGCATCTTTCAGGAATGAATCCTGTGCATTATTATCCCATGAACTATTTATGGTGTGTTTGTTTATTAATACTTCACATGAATTCATGGAAGTATTTTTAAAAATAAGTTCACAACCTTTAAAATTCTGTTTCATGAGCACAATAGGAAACTTCTATCACTGTATGTGAACAAGTTTCAGAGGCAGAAATGTCACAAACAGAAAGATGGGCCTAACCTGTCTTTCTCCACAGATGGAACAATAATGTAAGAAATTCTTCTGACAGGTAAAGGGCATCTGTGATTAACACAACCATTTACTGTACCTCTCAATTTACCTGTTGTAGAGGTTAGCATGGATCTCCTCCAAAATCTGCTTCAGTCGCTCTTCTGCTTCATGTTCAGAAAAGGTCAGCTTCTGTCCTGTGTCTCTTCTAACAGCTACAAACTGTTGGCTCTTCATGTCTCGTGGTCCCACTTCAACTCTGACTGGAACACCCTTCATTAAAAAAAGTTAGAAGTTGTGATAAAGAAGTCATTCTCAGAAGAGTTAGTTTTCTCTCTCCCTTTTTTTTCCCCTGAAGCCCAGTCTTAATATGGAATCCCTTTACACATTTAAGTTTCTTTGAAAAAAAATCAGCATATATTCCACTGCTTTTATGCATTTTTGTCTTTCCCATCCACACTCTCTTCATTTGTGCATTATACCTTGCTCCAACCTTGATTCAGTAGCTTGGAGACTGCATCTGTGCCAACATGCAAGTAATACTAAGACAGTTGAAACACAACTGAAACTACACTAAGACAGTTATCCCAGATAGTGCAAATCAGATTTTTAAAGTCTGAATGATTCGATAGTCATTTTAATGTTCTAGTTCATCCAATAACACCTTTTAATTATTTTTACAGAACACCTTGAACTGTATGAACAGCAAATAGCAAAAGTTCTGTTAAATATAGTCCTAATATCAACATTATTTGCATAGAATATTTGACTACAAACAGATAGTTCCTTTATTTATGTAAAGTTTTTATGCTTCATAAATTTTGGTGAGAAGAACCATGTAATTTGTCATCTCCCATATACCATCAGACAAAGTTTCCATTTTACTAGTCAATTAAGAGTTTGCTGAGTCTAATTTATTTTCTCTAAATCCTGCTAACGTGTGTCCCAAGTTGTACACATTGTTTCACAGGAAATGAAAAGAGTAAGTGCCAACGTATTTTGGTGAGTGGTTTTGTTGTTTTTTTGTTTCTTTTTACTCAAGGGAAATCTAATCAGTAAGCTAAAAAGCTAAAACCTAAAAACATTCTAAAGTGTTCAACAAATGAACAGGACAATCAGTGACGTTTACACAAGCTTTCCACGCATTTTGTGCTCTGTAATCTCTTGAAGTTCACAGCTTCCAAATGACTCCCTATATGCCCCCCCCATTTATGCTAAAAAGATGAATAATTTAGTAAAATCTGTCTGAAGGGTGAAATATCTACTCCTACTGCAAAGCTACATAAAAAGCTATTCAAAACTGTTATTAACAAGCAATTTAAACTGAACATTCTAGTTTATGACACACAAAAAAACTGTTTCCATGATTAAAACTCAGCAGAAAGTATCTAGTATTTCTAATTGTAATACTACTTTCCAGTGAAAGAAGGATGCCTAATGGTCATGTAGGAAGACTTCCTAAGAAAAAGCAATGGAACGAATACCAAACGTTATACAACAAGTACCAATGATTTGGTTCTTTTTGGACGTAATATCAGAAATCTGCTAAGCTGAAAAGTACATAAGGCAAAATACTTTCCAGTTCATTCTTGTATTTCTTACTCCACTACCCTCGTATTTTTTTTACCCTATGAAATTCCTTATCAGTACTCAGTAAAATGAGTGCACTTTGCCTGCAATCAGCCTGAAGATGCAGTTTATGTATTAAGCTGGACACACTAGTAGAATTTATAAAAAACATCAAGTTTGCCCTATGCTGTGCCTCCTTGATAAACCTAATTTTATTTAAAAAGTCTCCCAACATGGATTCATGGTATTGGAGCTTCATTTAAAAAAGATAAAAGGTTACACAGAAGGAAGAGAACTTGGACACAATGGGAACTTTCAACAACTCAGGGAGCTTCTATCATCTTACACTGAAAATTAACATATTGAAAATAATTTCAAATTCAGAACAAAAATATGATCCCATAACATCACTCAATACATTATTAAATTTCTAATTACCATTGTTTCATTCTGCTCATTATTTTTGTTTTACAAAAGCCTCTTATATTTGATGAAGCAGAACTGTTCCTCTCAACTATGTGAGGGGAACATGTTCATTTTGAAACAAAAAAAATTGTTCCTTTTTTTTGTTTACGCTGTACAGGTTTATCTTCTGTTCCACTGTGTGCAAAGAAGGCACTGTTGTGACCCTGGAGACACTTAAGTATTAGTACAAATTTTTAAACATGCATATAATCTGTACTATTAATTTCATTTTCTAGGTATATAAAGTGGAGACCTGGAAGTTCAAAAATCACCAATGACAGGCAAATCCTAGGAAACAGAGCAAGTCTCAGAAAACATCTTTTCTTCATTTATTAATGAAAGCGATCACTGATTATCAGGCAGCAATTCTTCATTTAAAAAAAATATTTGCCTTCAAATACAAGGCACACATAACACGCCTCATACATACCCCCCACAGATAAGCTTCAAAATACCTCCTGGAAAGAAATGTACCTTAAGTTCCCAGTGGTTGAACTTCCAACCAGGTGAATAGTTGTCTCTTAAATCAGCCCGTACACGGATATTAACACTAAGCAGCCTATTACGATATTCATTACATTTCTTCAATAAAGCCTCTTTGTCATCTTCAGAAAGGGAATTTGTGATACCACAGGGAATAATTACAACCTGCAATATAACATGACATGTACTTCGCATTATAAAAAAATTAGCTCCTAGTTATTATAAATACTTAAAACCAATATTGTGGCCCTATATCCCAGCAATTTCTTTCAAGTTCGCAGAAGTAAAGAATACGTTTTCCTTTTCATCTAAATGATACAGTCAAAATTATTTTAAATGGATGGACTATTAAAGGGAGCTTGCCTACCACAATGATTTGTAATAACTTTATACAGCACATTCTGTAATTAGACAGCTCCTATCCTATGTTAAGTCTTCCAGGTGCCCGATATGAAATGCTCATGAATTCCAAGACAGGAAAGGAAACAAAATGGTAGTTTAAGGCATTTTTACATACCTGAACACAGGCTACTCGAGGTGGAAGCACCAGTCCCATGTTATCTCCATGAATCATTGTCATTACACCAATAGTTCGAGTTGTAATGCCCCATGAATTCTGATAAGCAAACTGTTTTTCTCCTGGTTTCTTGGGATCTTCAAATACAATTTCAAACATCTTTGAGAAATTCTGCCCTAGATGATGTGATGTTGCTCCCTGAAGTAGTTGCACACAGAAAATTTCACTCAATGGAAAGTTAAGTCTATCAAGCATCAGTTTAAAGCTTTTATCTTACTGTATTTACTGAAAAAAAATATTCTTCTAATAGAGAAATACCTGGATAGCTCTTCCACTGGCAGATATAAATGCCTCTACAGTGGTTGTATAATCACCCCCAGCGAACTTCTCCTTCTCTGTTTTCCTCCCTTTCACAACAGGTATTGCTAGGAGATCTTCATACACTTGAGCATAGAGATCAAGTATCTGTATCACCTATGATGAACATACTGTTTTAAGAATTATGTAGTATTTTGCCATTTGCTAAATCCTGAAATATTTTTATATGCCAGAGTCTAAAATCTTAAAAATTTAACACTTTCTCAAGACTGTTTTTAAAAAATAAGATTTCTTCCATTACTTTAAATTTTGGGTGTTATTTTCTATGGATCAAATAGCAGCAACTATAAACTATGACAGAAAACAAGAAGAGTCACTGCAGAAATGTCAGTTCAATGGTTATATTGACTTCTAGCTTCCACCTAGAAGTCTGAACATCTGCTAAGTAAATAAACATATGCCATGATACTCAATGAAACATCCGTCTTTGGCAAAGGAAGTGTTAAAACTTCTAGCAGTTAACATGTGAACGCATTGTTTAGATTTTTAAGGAAAACAGATTTTTAAGGAAAGCATTCTTTATATAATCACACTCTTCAAACTCTCCATATTGTTTGAAGAGACTAAAGCCTCAAACATGGGTTACATCTGAGAAAAAAAATGGGTTCTAGTACACTTGATATTTTTCATGAGGGATCCCAAAGAAAAGGAGACAGATTTCTACGCGGTCCTAGTGTGGCAGGTACACCTGCCCTGACATGAAACTCTTTGACTGAAGGAAAAAAAAAACAACCCCCAAACTAGAAGTCGCAGTTTGGGGGTTGAGCCACCCAGCCCGCGTGGTGACTGTGGTCATGTACACATTTTGGCCAGTGACGACCATCCACGTACATGCTTTGGTCAAAAGGCAAGACCCCCAGCCAATGAAACACTTCAGCTGAAAGAAATTTCTCGACCGTTGACCATATATGACCACAGATCAGGTTCAACTAGGGTATGAATGGAGCCTCGCCAGAGGATAAATTGAGACAGTCCTCCTCGGAGCAGCAGGTCTGCAGTCAGGGACTCTCCCCTTGGGTTGGGATGCCGCCTAAGGAAACTCCTCAAGGTTGAGAGCCCTAATCTTTTAGGTGAGTGATATGTGCGTTTTTGGTCATCATCTCTAAAACTTAATAATTCTTAAGTCAGTTGTGCAGTATTAATCTCCCCTTACATCACTGAACCTGTGGTTTACTACTGTTGTTGGAGTTCTAAATGATTTTGGTTAAAGAATAAATTTCATTGAGTTTAACACCGTTTAATTTGATTGTGTGAGTCTCTGTGACACCTAGTAAAAAGATTTGTGTTACTATGGAGTAAGGTAACTTTCTGAAAGCAAAAGCAACAGTGCAATTGCTTTTTACCTCCTCTGCTGCTTCTTCATATGTTGCAAATGCTGTGTGACCCTCTTGCCAAAGGAACTCACGAGTGCGAAGGAAAGGCTGGGGATGTTTGAACTCCCAACGCTGGAGGGGGGAAATGAAAAAATTGAACACCAAGATTAACACTGAAGTGTCAAATTATTGTTAAAAATAATGTTTATAAATAAGTATTGGAAAATTCTGAATAAAGATAAGAAGTCAACTATTCACAGAATTCTACTTAAACTGACAAAGCATGTTTTATTAAAAACAGTAAGAAAAACAAATCACATAAACCACATTCACACTTTTACCATGAAATGTGTGCTGTGATCAGTATCATCGTGCCATGTCCACATAGAATAGTTGTCTTACAGTGCACTTATGATACAACAGTTACTCAGAAATTGCATACAGACGTACCACAACGTTGCACCACTGATTAAGCTTGATAGGAAGATCCCTGTGTGACTGCACCCACTTTGCATAGGCAGGATACATGACTGTAAAAAGAAAGCAGCTTTGGGTCTCTGCACAATACAGCCAGTTTATGCCAAACCTTTCTTTTTGCTACATATAAGCTTAACATTCTCTGCTGTGAGAACTATGCTTTTATATTTAATTCTCTTTAAAACACTTTTTTTGTCTTAACACATATTTTCACTGAAAGGAATACTTTCACTTCATCCTGTGTCTCTGCAATATAGCTTGCTTGCTGCTGGTCAAACTACAATCCAAAGCTTAATATGTAATGACATTTTGTTTGCATGTAAATACAGCTAGGTTCACAAATAGAAATTTCACTGGCCTCGAGATTTCAAGATACTATACCATATCTGAGTCAATTAAAAACTCAGCCAGCCTTAGGTCTTAAAAATGTTTGTTTAAATTACTCAGATGAAATTTTAGTAAAAGCCAGTTTCACAGCTATAGCCAAAGTACATACAAAACTGAAGTGAATTATGAGGTGAAGATATTTTCTTATAAACAATATAAAACAAACAACCAAACATGTTTTTCAGTCAAAGCAAGTCAGTCTTCAGGACATTCATGGAAAAATTCCTACAGTGTACATTTCCTAGAAAAGTCCATTTAAGGGAACATATAGTGCTGTGACACTTGCTATAAGCAGCAGTGAATTTAAGAAATTTTCATAAGGAGTTATAGAAAACATTCTAAAACATGGGTTTCCACTTTTCAAAAGGGACTCTTGTCTATCAGCTACACTATACCTGTAACTGTTTTCTTTACAGCCAAATTGCATGAAAAGAAGTCTACCTGTTTCACTTGTGGGACGTACAGCAATCGGTTCAGCCAGATCTGTTTTCCCAGATCTTGTGACCCAAGCAACCTAAATGAAGGAAAAAAAAAAAAAAAAAAAAAAGGAAAAAAAAAGGAAAAAAAAATTAAAAATCACAAGTTTGAAGAAAACCTTACTTTCATATTCGGCTGCAGACTAAGTTGTTGGGTTTTCTTGTACTCAGATTAAAACAAAGTTTTGAAGCATACCTCAGGAGCAAAGTCAGCAATATGAGTCTTCTCTTTCTCTAGGGCAGCCTGGGACACAAACATGGGGAAGTAACAGTTTTCCACTCCAAGTTTTTTGATCTCTGCATCGAAGAAGTTCTTGATAGCTTCCCAAATGGCATAAGCCCAAGGACGAAGAACATAACAGCCACTCACATCATAGTATTCAATCATCTCTGATTTTGTGATCACCTTTCAAAAGATTATTTAGATACTGAAGTTTCAATTTCATACACAAACAACATTCAGTAATTCAAGTGTGTGGCATGCAATTCAAGAAAAGTCTCCCATTTAAAAGTCGTTGTGTTCAAAAAGTTAGCAAAGATATGCTTTGTGATTGCTTTTGTTACCTATAATTAGAGAAAGTTAAGCAGGAACATTAAGTTTAATAATAGATCTGAATAAAGTAAACACTTAACTAAAATTGAATTTCATGAATCCAAGGAGACAGTAGCTAGCTTCCAAGAACCAACAAACTGCACTTTTGTAAGAAATGTCTCTAGCTCATGTCAGAAGAGATTTTTATTCCTTAGGGTATAGGGAAAAGTTATACTAGTAAGAGGAAATGTACACCACTGGTATCTATTTACAAGATTTCATAAGTAGGCTAGTCTAAACTAACCATCTTGACTCTTTCTGTTTTGAAACTCATAAGCCAGCAAACTCATTCAGTATCAAAAAATACTAACTTTGGTTACACATCATCTTGAGGTGGAATAAAACTTCCAAGCCTGTGAAATTCCTATCACTTCACTGAAGTTTTGCACTCTTAATGAAAGAGGAATTCATACATGAATTAAGAAAATCATATATATACACACACACACATATATATATAATGGGGGCTGAAATTTATTCAGCTCTTCAATCCAGGCACTTCTATTAAAGACCATGATAGCAATGTAAGAAATAGAAAAGAGCAAGTACTTTGCTTTGTATTTAAAAAAAACAACAAACAAACAGAAATACAATATAAGATATAAATCCAAATCAGATCTTGATTTATAGGAATGAAATAATTCTTTAATTCAAACTAATGTGCACTTACCTGAGAGAACCAGTCTGCAAGATTTTCTTCTTTTTTAGCTTCTAGACCCAGCCTATGGTATTAGAAAAGAACCAGATTTGTGCTGTACAGCATTTAGCATGCAACAGATTTTTTTAATTTTACTTCATAAAGTTAACTTTTCCCAAATTTTTTTCTGACAGTTCAGTATATATTGGCTAGTAGGAATTGCTAGTATTTCCTTACCTTGGCTATCAAGAGTGTTTCATAAAAACAGCTGTCTCTTTTCTACTTCTACCTTCTAATTCTCACCATGGTTGCATCAAAGAACCTTATAATGATGCATCAAAAAATGCAAGCACCTCCAATAAGAACCCAAGATTAACCAGACCTATGTGTAAGCTGTTTTACTCTTTATTTTAAAAATTTCTTACCTAGCTTGGCTACTATTTCAGGAAACATACGCAACTTGAATTCACCATTCATGTGAATGTCAGTCATACTGTTCAAGACAGAAAACTGACCCTACCATCAAAGTAAAGATTACGAGTAAAAAACCTAAAAGATTCTAAAGAAGGCTAAACTCACCAGACTCAAATGATGCTAGACAAAAGTAAAGTTTTTGTATCTCTATAAGCAGAGAAGTTTTAAGGGTGAAAAATCCATTTTTCTGGCATAATTTCTATACAAAATAACCACATCTCTGTCTTTAACATGTGATTTATGTATCTGAAACAGGAAATAAATAGTGCTGCATAATACATGCTGTGGAAAGACTTGTAAACTTTCAGGGTGGGAGCAGGAGAGGGGATGCACAGCAATGATCACTGGAGAGTTCCACCATCAACAGCAGCAGTGCCTTGCTCTGGGTTGGCCTGCATACTTCTTATGGTACTCGCAGTAAATATTTTGGAAACTCTGGTACAATGACATAAGCATAAGGGCTTTTTTTCCTCCAGGGTTCATACTGAGCAAGATACAGCAGCACATTTGCAGAAGCAAATAACGAAGCATAGCAAGTTCTTAGTAACAGTGACAGTAACAGAGTAGGTATGCTGCTTTATGCTTTCTACAGGCTAGGCAGAATTTTTCTCAGTAGGATGCTGAGGTACAGCTGACACTAAATAAACTTTGGTAACTTGCTTTTGCTTGATCCTAAATATGAAAATGAACACAGTTATTTTGCAAATGTCCATACTTTCAAGTGAAATGAGAAACCTGTAAAACTCTAAATCTGAAAAGAGGTAAACAGTTGCGGTTTCTAGCAAATAGATTAAAGATCGCATCTTTACCTGGTTTGTTTTTTAGGGCCTTGACCCTCTCCTGATCCATTTGAGGAGAGCTCATTACCACTCTGTCCTTGCAAAGGTTCTTTTTTTGGGCCATCATTTTGCTTCTGTTGCTTACTCTGCTTTTCAGACTTATTCTCCTTCTCTTTCTTCTTCTTGTCTTTGTCATCAGTGCCACTAGCAGAAATTGGTTTATAGTCAACTCCTGCAACAGACTTATACTGGGCCTTCAACTGAAGAAGTTCCTTAACAGCTGCATCTATCTTTTCCTTGAAGAACAACAAAAAAGATAAATTCATACAGAAATCACAGGAATAAAATGGCCTTATCAAAAAAATAAAATGGATCTATGTATGAGATTGTGGACATCCACACAGTGTTGGGGGGAAAATCTGCAAAAGCCAATACTTAAATGCATTAACATTTTAAGGACCATATCTCACAGGAATAATTTTAAAAGTACATTTCAGATCTCAGAATTCAAATGCTGCCTACATACATTTCTAATTCCCATAATCACACTGAATTTAAAATACAATTTTAGATTTAAATACATATTGCATTTTTATATTACAGTATGCTTTTACCTTTTCTGCTTTTTCTGATTTCAATTTCCTAACTTCGTCTCCTTGAAGAGCTACTTTGCTAAACAGGGCTTTAGCTTCAGGTGTGTCTGGACCACTGGGTACTGTGTTTGATGCCTGAGGCAAAGCACCTTGGGATACTGCTGGATGTCCTGGCTTGTAGTCCTCCCCAGTCTTTTCCTTGTAGTCAGCTTTTAGAGAAAGAAGGAGTTTTACTGCTTCATCTATTTCATCCTATATGGAGGACAAATAGCAAGATGTATTGGTGAGAATTAAAGAGAGAACTGACAAGAAGCATTGATCTTCAAGCTAAGAAAATAAAATTTCCATCTAGCAATAAACAGTGCTTCATAATTATGAGACGACTCAAGTAATAGCTCTTCCCCAAGCAACAGGAATATGTTTGAGAGCTGTCACATTGTACCAGAATGTTCCCCTAGCCCACCTGGCCAGCTATAACCCATTAATAATTGCAACAGAATCTACACTGAAAAATACAATAAACTGTTTTAGAAAAGTGCTTTTTTTTAAAAAAAAACAACCCACAAACCAAAACAAAAAAACCAACTCGACAACAAAACCAATTCTGCAAGGTAGAAATATAGGCAGAAAAAACCCAGCAGCTCCTGAAAACATATAGGTTTGTCTCATATACTTTTCCACAACTATCACTGAATTTGTAAAGTTTTGAAAAGTCTTGCTATTGTTGCAGCACACTGGATACTTTTATCTTCACTTGTCCCAAATATAGCAAGAAAAAGTAAAATACATTTAAAACTTCTGCAGGGTTGACATCTGCCATCTTGTGCCTATTTATCTAGATGTGAGAGGCTGAATTTCTAATTTACATCTCAGAGTCAAGACAGTATCCAGCATCAGAGTAGCCTTGTGTGGCATTATCAGACCAAACAAGTTTGATAGCTAAGCTATGACCCAGACATAAGGGAATTTGATCCTTACTTGGTAAAAGGTTTCCCCCCAGTGGCAAAATGTGGTAAGAATTACACTTGCTTACTCAATATTTACTATTATACCTTGGGAGCTTTCTCTGCTTTGAGTCTGCGTACCACTTCCCCTTGTTCAGCTACATTATCATAAAGTGCTTTGCCGTCCACTAAGCTACAGGGTGCCAAGTTACTGCAGCATACAGAAGAAGATGGAAGTGTAGTAGAAGGTATACAAGGAGGAGCTGAAGGTGGATTTCCAGGCTTGTACTCTTGACCTGTCTTTTGTTTATATTCTGCTTTTAGATTTAAAAGAATTTTCACAGCCTCATCTATTTGCTCCTGAAGCAAGAAAGGAAAAACAGCAGTTGCAGATAAAGACAGAAATAACAGAGATGCAACACAATAGCTAAGATAAGATAACCTTTACTAGAATGGCACTAACATAGGTGGTGTAATAAAACTTTTAGCGCTAACTTATACTAACAAGTTGTCATTATTGAGTTCTGTCATAAACGTTTTAGCCAGAACACCTACAAGTTGCACATCAAAGGTACTGATGTACCAAATCATGTAGCATATGTAAGGGCTGATTTCTGTGCCATGAAAGCTTCCCATTTAGGCGGCTTAGTTCCCTCCAGTTACAGCAGTCCCTGACTTTGTACACTGGACAATGGCAGCAAATACTCTGACTCTGAATAAAGAATGGTTCCCCAGCCATTATCAAATTACTAACAAATTTATTATTGCCATTCTAGCTTTCAAGTTACAGCCCTTTTTTCAAGTTACTGCCTATATTCTGCTTCACTTATCTTGTATCACTAAAAAAAGAACTTGTTAATTTATTTTCCAGGTTCTCCATGCACTGTCACAAAACTCATGAAGTCAGCCATATCATCAGCTTAAGAGAATTTGGAAAAGCATTTCGTAGGATTTGAAAGTACTTGCTTATATTTTGTTCCTCAAGATTCACAAAACCTGTATTTAGGTTTTAGTCTAAACTGAAAATATTGTTCCACTCAGAAGTATTCACTGCTAATACACCTTCGAAGCTTTCTCCGATTTAAGCTTGCGGACCACATCGCCTTGTTCAGCTACTTTGTTGTATAGAGATTTGCTGTCTACTGGACATGGGGATGGAATAGTAGAAACAGGAGAAGACTGAGGAGGGACAAAGACCACAGGTGGGCTTCCGAGTCTGTACTCCTGGCCTGTCTGTTGTTTATATTCTGCCTTTAGGGATAAAAGGACTTCCACAGCAGCACCTATCTCATCCTGAAAGAGAAAGGAAGGGGTAGAAAGAGGGAGGAACAAAGATAAAGAGACATAAGACTCTGAAGTGCACCTTAAATGCTTTCATGAAAAGACCTGCAGTTTATGTACACCTATTCCATTTTCTTAACTATTTAGTAGAGTTGTTCAGAGTTTTCTCTACTAGATTTCTACTTTAACAAAGTAATTCCTGTTAAGGGATATACAACCCTAAGTAAAATTGTGACAATTAGTTTAGATCTTCCCATTTATTTCGATTTTATGGTGCCACCAAGACACTACTATGAACAGTATTTAACCACCAGGCAAAGTGTATTATTTTCCATCTTTTCTTGCTCTGCATTATAAAAAATGGAAAGAACACAGCTACTAGTAGCTATGTTTTCTACGCTCAGTTCCAGACAGGAAGATGTCTCAAAACTATCTGTAGTATTTGGACCTTTACTTTCTTTTTTTCCTTTCTGGTTTTGGGGTTTTGTTTTGTTTCCGAGGTCTAAATAGCAACAAGTCAATCCTATGAAATCACATAATTCAACCATATTTAGTTAAATAAATAAATAAATACTGCAGGACATTTTAACCCCAAGGACTAGATTTGGATACTTAATCGACTCACGCTGTGGGGTGAATCCTGTCCATGTTTCAGAACAGCAGTCTAAGAAATATAGGAATTTACTTGCATCTTTATGAATATTAACACAAACTTTGTCATACATATCTAGCTATTAGAAAACACAAGTCGTGACAGAACAGAGCCCAGTCCAAATGACGATCACTATGAAAACACGGATCCATAAGCACCCATTTACCTCCAAAGACAGAGGACAATGGGCTATGCAAACCCAAACAAAAAAAATATTAGTTTAATTAGCCACCTTAGGTGCTTTCTCAGCTTTCAGTTTTCGGACCACTTCTCCTTGCTCTGCTACTTTATCATACAGAGCTTTACTGTCCAGGGTACCAGAGGTCTCAAGCTTTGAAGACTGTTCAGTTACAGATACTGGAGGATTTCCAGGCTTATACTCCTGGCCTGTCTTCTCTTTGTATTCTGCTTTCAAGGCCAGCAACTGTTTCACAGCCTTATCAATATCTTCCTTTGCTGCCTTCTTAGCTTTCAAGTCACGAACTATATCACCCTGTGCAGACACCCTGTTGTAAATGACCAGGTGACCTTCAGATGCAGTACAGGTTGGAGTAGAGGTATCGCCAACAAGTGGAGCAGATTTTCCTTTTACAGCTGAACTAGCCTTAAAAGAAAGACAAGTATTGGG
Organism: Buteo buteo; assembly: GCF_964188355.1. Classification (NCBI taxonomy): domain Eukaryota; kingdom Metazoa; phylum Chordata; class Aves; order Accipitriformes; family Accipitridae; genus Buteo; species Buteo buteo. The sequence continues at coordinate 9,019,785 of NC_134182.1, read as the reverse complement.
CATGATAATCTTGTACAGAAACAGATGCACAGTAATACCTTTTATGACACTTTTCTAAAACACGTTTACCTCTCTCTTTGCAGTTTCAGCTTTGGTCTTCTCTTTTGACCCAGATGTTGGCATTTCCTTAGTATGTCCATCAGGGATGTAAATCAAAATGCACGGGGCATCTTTACAGCTGTAAGGACTATAAAAGGTTTTATAGAAAACAAGGAAATAAAAGATACATATGAAATATTTATTGAAACAAATGTTCTACTCTTTCTACAAGATGCTCTTGCATAACTGCAAGTTTATCTTTGTACACAACTGTAGTTACCCAAATTTACGTAACTGGGGATCTGCATTGATTCCTGTTACACACAAATTTTCTTTATGTTTTACTATTATGCTGCAATGCAGTGTAATTTAGATGTTTGGCAGCTTGCTAAAGAACTGTTACAATTAAATAGTATGTGCACACTCTAATTCGACAAACGCCTGTTTTATTCCATAACATTGTTCCTTAATTTATATACTTAGAATCACAAGGAAACCATGACCTCTTTACTAATACTAAGTCCAAGTTAGCTGGGGTGCACCAAAAATGCCATGTACTTGGCTTAGACAGTTTGAAGAGGTAGGAATGTACAAGCTAAAAGCCATACCAGTCCACAGAAATATTCCACAGAAAGGTCATGGTAAAGGGGAAAATATTTGCAGGCAACATTACTCTTGCCAATGCATGTGTAAAAACATTAGAACCTAGCAAGCCAAAGCAAATTCTGTGAAGTCTGCTTAGGCCATTTTTAGGTAGCTTACCTTACTGGTTCATAGGGCTGATCACAAATAAAGAATCCTCTTCTCTGAAGTTGTATGATGTCCCCTTTTTTTAACTCTCTAAGGCAAGGATCACCTAACATCAGTTCTTCTTGCTGTAAGTATTGAAAGAAATCAGTCCAAATCTAACAGAGCACAAGAAACAGTAAGAAATATAGCAGAGCTGTAGGAGGACAGTGGTGATTTTCTGATTTTGAAAGTGTTGAAATGTTAGTTAATTCCAGGGGCAGCAGAACAAGTACTAGCAAGAAGATGCCGTATCATAAGAATGTATCAAGGCAAAAATTCAAAGTGTTGGTCCCAGATGTGTAAAAGCCAGGTAATGCCTGAGAAAAAACATGAATCAAATTTTAATTCTGAAATTATGAGAGGTTAAATGGAAACACGGAAGTTAGGCACACCAGCACATGATTTGCTTGTTGACAAATGAGATCTTTAAATTAAAATAAGAGTAACTAGAAATAGTGATGGCAAAAAACCCCCACCAAACATAAGCTTTGTGGAATAAAGGGGACAAAAAGATAGTTTACCTTGCTATTTCGGTTGATATATTGCTTGAAATCTTCATCTTTACCTAGAACTGGCTTAGTGATCAGATGCTCATAATTAACACAGACAGTTGGGATAAGTGGTGCACGTGGAGTTTCTGCTAACCAAGTGATCTTAGTCGTTTTTTTGAAGTCTTTATTCTCTAAGTTCAACTTGGCATCGACAGACACAATTTTTCCACTTGAATTTCTACAGGAAAACAGAATGGTAAGAGTAAAGCCTAAATGATTAGTTCTTATTTGATGCTACAGACCATCAATAGACTCACTGAAAAACAAGTATTCAGAGTTCATTTTTGAAGTGTGGGAGATGTAGGAAATGAAAGAGTGTATTCACTCCTGTTGAAGTTCTCCTTTAATTTTGATTTCTTAAATATCAAGAGACAGTAAAGAACATGGGAAAAAAATCTCTATGTATTTCTGTTCTCTATCCCAGCTTACCCCATTCTGCCACTGTCTCAACACAACCATTTCAAAGATACTATGATGACATTAATGGTCTCCTTCCCCACCTCAACAGTTCTACAACTGAAACTATGATAGGTTTAGGTTTTTAGTACACAAAAGCAGTATTCGTCACAGGGTGAAAGTTGTTAAAATTCCAGATGTTTTTCTTTTGTCTGAAAAAGCTGTTTCACAGTGGAAATATTACTGTAGAAACATGAATAACACCGGATGAGAGGGACATGCAGTATCATGACTGCCTGGTGATTTCAGACCTGAATCTACAGTAAAATATGCTCTATGCTAAAATGCAGTTTTGCATATTTCAAAGTAGATATCTATATATAGAATCACAGAATGGACATATATGGACAACTATTAATATTTTACTGTTACAAGCTATCTATTAAAAGAAAAATCAACAAAAAGCTGAAAAGCAAAAATTAATTTCATCTACCAGTAAACAGGTTACCTGTTTAATTTGGTGATGATAATATTGCCCCAATTTATGAAAGTAACCACCTCTCCCTCTGTCAGGGTCTCTGCATCTGCGCCCTCAATCAGGACTCTGGAGCCATACCACACAGGTTTCAAGCCAACATCGGCATTCTGTGAATAATGATTGTAATTTCAAAGGAGAGATTGTTATTATATAAGCTGACTAACGTTAATGCAGTGCCAAAACACTGCTTTATTTACAGTAGAAGATAGATGAGGATAGAAGGCAGACAATAACAGTAACGCCAAGCTGTAATATTCTTCTATAACACTCTCAGGTTTCTCCTTCACAAGTGTTGCATGCATTCGTATGACAGTACACTCAAAAAACCCTATCTTCTATCAAATACTAGCTCCAACACAACTGATAGCATATCCCGTTTCCTTTAGGTCCATACATCTTTAAGATATTACAGCTAAAAACTAAGTCAGTTTTTCTCAAGTTTCTGTTTTGCTATGCAAATTCCCTTCAAAAATAACTTCATCACTCTCATTTTTGCTTTTTTATATAGTTAAAATGAAACAAATATGAAGCTTCTCTCAGCTGCATAGATTTTTGAAGATAGAATTGGAAATATGTCGCTTATAACACTAAAAATACTCAGCTTTAAAGCACCTCAACAATGGAGATAAACTTTTTTTTTTTTTAAAGACAGACAGCTGAGAGTTCAGACTTTTTCAACCCATCAGGAGTTTGAAATTTGTTTCTTCTGATGAGTACTTATTTCATTATATACTGGAGGCAGCATTTTTAATATCAATGTTTTAATATGTTGACTGGCATCTGACCACACTTCAAACTTTTTGACTCTTAAAAGAGTCATGATTCTCACTTGCATCTGCTCAAAACCTGTTTCCTTGTTTATCTGCCACGGGGAAGAGGGCAAACTAGATGTCCACCTCTCTGTTACAAGAAATGGCTACAGGAACACTCAGAGCAACAAAATAAAAACAAGTAAGTCAAGCAGAACCTCAACAATAGTCACTTGTTTCTCAGGATAAGTGTGACATCTAGGGGATGCTTTCAGTGAATTTTAAGTAGAACTTGAGATGCCACGCTCAAAGGAAAGCATCTTTCCTAATTGTAGTGCCAAAAGAGAATTGTATCAGTAACATACTCCCCTTCTTAAGGGATATTATTCTGTTTACTGGATACTAAGATTATCAAATCAGCAAGTTCTTAACTTCTGATAATAACTATTTGCTATCCAAACTTAAAAGTCATATTAAAAAATCCAGAGATTGGTAGAATTAACAGGTTAACACATCACTTCCCTACATCTACATAAGTCTAATTTTATAGAAGATTTTAAAAAAATCTCCTGCATTTCTCACTCTTATGGATAAGCAGTATCTACTGTATTATACCCATAAAGCTTGAATAAAATTTTATATTTAAACTTCTCTGTGAAAGCTAGTATGAAACAATAATAAAAACAGTCTGAGCATCACTCCATACTTGTAATATTTTGCCTTTTCTCAAAATTCCCAGAAAGGCCTTTCAATGCACTGTCTATATGCACTCTACATTATTTACAAAAGCAGTTTCCTACATCCTCTTAACAAACACATTCAGTAGTTGCCCAGTTCTTGACAATTCTCTGAAAAAAAAGTACACCTTGGTTTTATCTCATGCTGCCTGAGCAAGTTAAAAGCAGGACTCTCCTTGCTGACTGCTCCAAGCCAAGGTACTTCCAACCTTACTGATCTGCAATACAAGAATATTAAGAGAGTAAAGCAAGAACCTTTGGATGTTTAGCCACTTCTTTCATCTCCTCTTGAGCTTCAGGAATATTTACTGGGACCACTGCATCTTTCAGTAAAGCAGTGTACCGAGGTGCTACTGGGTCTATAACCTACAGAAAACAAATGAGGTGGATCATGAATATATGACATTGACAGAGAAATAAGATGTTGTATAAAACAACAACCACCAAAAAGGAATATTAACTGGTATTCTTTATGTTACTGCATTTTTCTATGTTTGCTTTAATGTTGCTTTAATCCAAAGCTATAAAAGAGAAAAGTGAGAAAAGAGTGGTAATACTTCACAATTTTCCATCTTTACTGAAATACTTTGTGTAAAAACTATGGATTTGGTACTACTGACACCAGAAGTAACTAAAATTATGAGCTAATGCCTCAAAGAGAAGATAGCAAAATGTACTTTGATACAGTTTTACTATACACATAGGCTATTACATCTGGACCACCTTCTTTCTAGGTAGCTGAATTTAGAGCGATAATTTATCAGTGCAGTTCGTTCTTTTTCCAGCAGCACAAGACCTGATCCCATACTCATTTTCCAGGTCAGTACTCCAGCAGAATCAGGGACAGACCTGGCTATAGAAGAAGCATCAATTAAGTCTGCAATTTTAATACAGACGCATTAGATACTATAATAAGGCAACACCATAACATTGACTTCATCAGGATTTCTACAACATGAGTGGCAAGAAAAAGATACCACTAAAATGTCTTCTGTATTTTTATTGTCCATTTTCAAACTCAACTGATGTAGTTTTTCACAGCATTTTTCATACCTGAAATACTGGTTTGTCAAACTGTTCAGAGGCACTTAAAAACACAATTCAAGTAAAAGAGTTGTCTAGGTTCAAAAGGAATATCAGAGATCTACCAGTTTAACTGGAAACTAACACAAAGGAAAACACCTGCTTTATATTAATATAAAGTGACTTTTTCTCTCCTTATTTTATTCCTGCTCAAGTGAAAAACTACATGGCAATTTTAGAAAGAAATATTTAGCATCTAATTACTTGACATTAGCAAATAAGGTGATATTATGATATACTTTTAAGAAGTGACACATTTGTAAGTCCATAGTCCCTGAAGTCAGACTCCTAAATGCTGGACACAGACTTTAAAAAAAGGACTTGTGTCTGTATCTCAAAATACAGGTGTATTATGTGATTTAATATCATAATTTTGATAACTAAATGACTGAATTTTACAACGTTATTTCAAGGCTTTTTATTTTACCCATGAAAACTCACAATCATTCCTCAGATGACAAGTGTTAAAAAGTCAGTAGCATAATTACAGGTTAACCTGTAAAATAAGAGCTCTCACACTGATGAAGTCTTTGAGCTCAGAACTACCTGCATGCAGCCAATTTTTTTTGCTCATATTTCAGATTGCAAACTATCTGCACAGATACATGTAAATAAAATTGGCTAATAAATATGGTACTGTCCAAGGAGTTGAGTCAGAGGTCTATGAAACTCAGTTTAAAAGCCAATTCAAAAAATGAGCCCTGATAGCCCATTGTGGATTTTTCCCCCAAATCCAATTCTTAGTCATAAATATTTTTATGCAGCAACAGAAAGAACCAATTCATAAACCTTTGTGTATGTAGCAAACCAAATGCAAAATACATGAAGAAATACAAGACACATGCCAGACAAGCAAAACCTACTTCAATGAACAGATCTGGGTACCATCTAAGCAAAACCAAGCAGGAATCCCAATGCAAAATAACAGGTGTTTCCACAATCACACAAAATATGCAATCAGCATTATAACAATTCGCCTTATTATAGTGTCCAAGCATCCGCTGCCAAAAAGCGACTAACCATGTCAAGATGCAATATTCCTTAATTGACATTCAGTCAGAAACATCAGCAGTGCTGGCTTTATCTACATAGGCAGTATACCCAGCGCGTTAGTCCTTTTGCCACAGAAAGGAAAAGCGGCCAACATGAACCAAATTGAATAAGATTTGTGCTTATGTTAACAAATAAGCCAAACCAGAAATGGGCAGCCTTTTAAAACTAGGAATAATGCATTTTCAGTGGGTTTGTAGAGCTCCTGTTATATAAGCAAATGTGACTGTGCTATGAAGCTGCAAAATGATAGCTTATGCTATGTATGCTTACAGCACTGTAAGCTATATGCTAAGGTAAAAAGCATTAAGTAATACCTTCTTACAGATAGCTCGCAGCTTGAAAGCAGAAAAATGAAATGCAGTTTTCATATCAGATTTACAGCAAATATCATTATCTTTCCCCGTACTAAGTAAGGCAAGTAAGTACTGGTATAGGAGAATCAATAGGATTAGTGCTAGTTCAGGTTAGAAAGGGGGGGACATTCCATTTTCCTGAAAGTGTGCCAAATGATGCAACATATTGCAACTGCTACTTGTTGTGATAAGCACTCCAATGAATGCTGGATTCTCTACATATCCCAGAAAGAGGATATCAAGAGTGGCATCAAATTCAAGCAAGCACATACCTTTTTGTTAAAGGACCAAATTTTATCCCACTCCATATTCACAACAGATCGAGAGGAGCCCTGGAAAAAAACCACCAAATTAATATAAATATTCTAGCTATTAGACTCATTTCAAACAAAGTCCTTTAAAGACTACAAACACTCTAAGATTTGCATTCATTAAAACAGTTTAGAAAGGCATCTTGAGCTTACAAAATAAACACTTTTTGAAGTAAGAAACCTGCTACCCCATTTTGCCAGGACTTGCTCACAGGTCTTAATATTGTTGAAGCAGTACACATGAAAGCAGCAAACCTTCAAAAGAAGAAACCTCCCAGTGACAAGTACTTTAACTGAAACTTCACAAAAACTTGTCCTTTCTAAGTAGATTCAAAGAATCAGAAGAGAACACCCACCTGAGCAGCAATAAACTGTTTTAGCCCTTCAACTGTCATGCCTCTTCTTAGGACACCACGCACAGTGGGAAATCTTGGGTCATCCCTAGTAGAAAAAGACATTTCATCAGTGTCACACACTAAGTTCTACCTATTAGTTACACTGATCAAAAACTTTACTAGTACTGCCACACACGAAAGGCACAGCTTCAGTGTACTTTGCTTGTGTGAATTAAGAGCTAAATGAGAAGACCTAACTGAAAAGACTGAGCTCTTATCTATACAAAATGCATGGTGCAAATTTTCTTCTGCTTCACCCCAGGGAGGGATGCCATCTCTTGGTGAAGTGGCTCTTTTCCTATAACTATTCAATCTTAAGTCTCTCAAAAACTGGCAAAAGTTATATCCCTAAAACGTTTACTTCCTTTTCAATGGCACCTGAATAATGGAACCTGAAACAACAGGGCTTGATTCTTTCTTGCTCAAGAGAAACCAGAAAGACATGAGTGACAATGACAGTGTTATCTCTCAATGACGTGATAGAATTCTATGATTTTATTCTCTTATGCAAGAAATAAAAAGGCCTAATCTGAAATGTAAAATACGTGTTGGTGGGAACACAAATCAAACCTTGCTGAGGACCTAATAGGGAGGCTTAGGGAGGGAGAGGTCATCATAAGACCAGCTACATATAAAAAAATTTTGGCTCTAGCAAAGTGGCTCCATGCATAAGCTAGGAATCTAGGCTTCCAACACAATCAAAAAATAAAACCAACAAAACCAAGCACACTTGGGACACCTAAGCAAGCCAACCAGGCAGCCTAGGAACTTGTGTAAAATGATGCTCCCATAGGCTGAGCACAGAATCACCTAAAACCACCCAGGAAAAACACTACAGGGAGTTGTCTGACTTAGCATTATCCATGGATTTCTTCAGACTCCTGTACTACAAGGAAAAGACTTTAGGTGGTGTGCTCCCACAGCTAGCCCATTGTGGAAATGAACAAAGGAGCCTCTCTAGACTCCAAACTACTTGCAGAAGTGTAAACCCACAGCTCACCCTTTCTAGGAAAATACCTAGGCTACTAGGCCACTGAGCACTACCTGTAGAAATCCAGTGAACATGAAAAAAAGAACAGAACGGGGTGGGGGGGAGCAGGCAGGAGGGATTTGACTAGATGGATAGGACCAGAAGTTCTTCAATTCAGGCCCTCTTCTGACATTGCTCAGGAATGTATCGGATGACTCAGAGTGGAAAACGTGTAAGTAGCACCCGTAGCAAGAGCTGAGTCCAAAAATAAGCTACCTCATGTTTATTACAGGATATGAATATGTAAGTACACAGTTACTGTAGAGTAGTAAACATACACATTGTACATGCAGAAGCCACTGTAATTAATCTATGTTCTTAAATAGTTTAAATATTCATTCATGCTGCTTTGATGTCTAAGCACTGTCTAAAACAAAGAACGCATGCATCAGTCATGAGTATCTTAAGGAACAATGCTGAACTACAACCATGTAACATACCATCCATCCACAAGCCCTTCGTTGACAAACCATGTAAGCTTTCTCTTAGAGAGCACAGTGTTGTTGAGGTTTAGCCGGCTATACTCCCATATATATGGTTTCCTTATGCCCAGTGCCTCAATGATCCAGTAGAATTGTTCATCTCTGTCATGGTATTCAGTTGTTCTCAATGCATGTGTGACACCTTCAATACTATCAACAATGGGGCAGGCAAAGTCATATGTGGGATAAACCCTGAGAATAAAAACATTCAATTAGCAGGGCAGAAGAACAAAACACCTTCCTCACATGTAAACACTTGAACTAAACATAATTTATATTTATATAATATAAATATTTATAATCTATGATCCTGAATCTTTCAGATCAAAACTAAAATAGCACACAGACAACAAATTGTCCATAAAAAAATCCAGAGGACAATACATTTTTAAAAAAAGAAAGCCTTCAAGAAATTAATTGATCATAGCCTTAATATTCAAGACTAAAATAAAGAAATCCTACACTGCTACTGTTCTTTTCAAATACATAAAATGCTGACTTAAAGGTGTTTTTTTCCCCCTTAAATATCACAAAGAATCATTAGTTGACTGAATAACAAGCAAAGCTTCCATGTTTAAAAACAAACCCCTACCCACAGACATAGCTTTACTATTATACACACATTAAATCAATGTTTCCAAAAAAGGGAGTTGTATAGCTGCAAACAGAGGTTTCAAATAAGCACTGAACCGTAGCCTTGAACAATTGGGTAGGCTTACTTCAGTGCACAACATAGTAATTCTTCATTCTGCACAAAGACAGCAGCTGCTGTGAAAATGGAAGCAGCCACTCAGGTAAATAGATCAAGGATGTTTTGCAGCAATATAAAATTGTAGCAATGTGAAATTGCCATGATTCTGTTTAAGCTCCAAGAGCTAAAGCAAACAGCTTTGTTGTCTGAGATACAGCCATTAAGTCTTAATCCATGTTTTGACATGAAGGTCTTCACTGACATACAATGTATTTATGGATCAAAACTGAAATAATATTCACTGCTGACCACGACGGCCAACTCACAAGTTTTAAAAGTCATTTGCAGAAGTTTCAGAAAGTCAAGAGACTCATTACATATTCTGACTGAAAAATGCTAGCAGGTTCCAAGTATTAGAAGAAGTTTACTACGGAATGGTAAATGCCCTGAAAAAAGCAAAAATCACAGGCCACACAAGGAGGAAGTGGACGTACTTGTAGGTACTTCCAGTACGTGGGTGAGGCTGGTTTTTACAACGATAAAGAGTTGGATCCCTCATACATCCATTGTTACTACTCATATCTATTTTTGCTCGTAGACAACAAGTTTGTCCATATTCTGTTCCCTTTTTCATTTCTTCCCACATTTGTAGATTCTTATTAACACCTAAGAACAATAAAAATAAATCATTTTCTAAGGTATTATGAAGTTGATACAGAAGCATGTTTTATTACTGCAGTAACAAAAAGCAATGTCACCCCCCCTCTTCAGACACTGGAATTCATTTTCACACATTTTACATTTTGAATTTTTTAAAAATGGTAATGAATGGTTATGAATTCATCCATACACAAGTTTACTGCACCTGTCTAAATGTACACTTATTCCAGCCTTGCAGAACAAAGCACTAAACACTTCCAAGTTCCTATAAGGACCTTAGAGATATGCGATTAGTTATCTCATTCATCTTTGTTAATAAAAATCAAGTTTTGATGCCAAATTAAAAAGATAAGAAAGCAAGATGGAAGCTTAAAATATCTTACAGTTATTTCTGTGTTTAGATTCCATTCTTTGCTCACGCTCTGCTTTCATTTGTTCTGCAGGAGTATCATCCACATATGCCTTCCCTTCTTGAATAAGCTTCTCAGCATATTTCATTATTGTTTCAAAGTGATCTGAGGTATATGTAAATTGATCTGGTTTGATGTGCAGCATTGCAACATCTTCAAGAATAACCTGCAAAGTGTGAAATTGTATACTGTAATATTCAGAAAAGCTAGTTTTCTTAAACCTCTACCCTCTTCATGCCAGATGTGGTGTTTTTAATGCTCCATTGTCCAGGAAGGATAAGCCATAAGAATAATATGACATGCGTGAAAGAAAAGAGAGGCAGGCATTTACCATTCATTCACAGCCTATAATTAAATGACATCAGACTTAAACAACCTCAAGAAAGAGGTGGGACAAGAAAATGAGATGAAAGCTGAAAGAAATTACTTGTTACGGACTAAGAAGTATTTATACAATGAAAACAACAGTGTATTGTAAGAGTTGCATATCTATATACTGTAAAATAAACATTGGAGAAAGGGAAGAAATAAGCTACCAGTATAAGGACTTTAAGCTTTTCAACATAAAGATGATGGAATTTCTTCCAAGCATAAGACTTAAGTGTAATACCGATACCGTAAAAATCTAGTACAAAACAAGTGTGCAAGAACAGATCTGCATGTCATTTACCTCTGAATTAGCTATACAGTGAATGGATTTCCCTGCTCTCTTATCATACCTTTTCAAAGTCTTCTTTCTCTTTTTCTGGATTTGTGTCATCAAATCTCATAATAAGTTTTCCTTTAAAGTTAACTTGGTAGTGCTGATTTAGCAAGGCAGCTTTGGCATGACCGATATGCAGATACCTAAAAAGGAAATAAAAAATAAATATATACACCAGTACTACTTCAGCTAGACTTTTTTTTTTTTTTTTTTTTTGGTGAGGGAAGGAAAAAGAATGGAAAGCAATACCTAAGTCTAACAAAAAAAAACAACCCAGGATATTTGTTGAAATACTATACATTTATGAAAGTAGATTATGTTTCTTCTACCATAAATTTAGTAGTTAACTGTTAAAAATACCTAAATCTGTAAATTAGAGTGTCATTATAGATATAAAAATAGGACTGCAATTATCTCCTGTTTTACAGACTAACTTGAACCAACTGTTGATGACAGTCAGTAGTAGCTGCCAGATAATCTGAACCTACCAGTCAGAAGAGTGAAATTTTCTGAAATGGTGGTTGCTGTGTTTTTAACATAAGCTAAAAAGCTACTGTCAATTTAAACTAAATATAAAAAATCTAAAGCCATGAAAAGAAAATCACTTCCAAAAAAAAATTAAAAATACGTGTCCCTAAAGAACAGTATTTTAAGTAAAACACCAGAATTAAGACACTAAAAGCTACTAAAATAACGTGAGAACAGTATATGTTATACAAATACATGAACATAATACAAAACTTAGGATAGTTGAGCAACAGTTTATACTGGACTAATAGAGTAAGAAACACTAGTACAGAAGTCGCATGATGCGAAACAGCCTGTTTAATGAAGAAATGCAATCATGGAAATTTTACAGCTCATCGTGCAATTCTAAAAGTAAACAGAAAATTAAAAGTTGGCTGAAAATTGTATTTATTAAATTGGCTCATCACATCACCACTCAGTGGTCTTTAAGGAGTTTGTGTTTTGGGACTACATACAGACTGGACCCCCAGTCCAAAGGTCTCCATTATACATCTAGTGTCAAGCTTCCTGAAGGGAGGCTACCCCATACATCTTTCCCTTCTCAGATCTAAGCTTCCTTGTGAAGCACTGCAAGTCCTTCCACCCAACTCATAAAGACTGTAGTTATACATCATAGCTCCTGTCAGTGCACACGCCTCCATTATCCATGCAAATGCCGTCCTTCTGCTTCTCCTCATCCCACTGCTGAGCAGCACCATGTCACCTGCTGGCAACTAACCTCCTTATTCCAAGTTGAGGCAACAGTGCAACGAGGTATAGAGGAGAAGTAAACATACAGCTCTAACGTAGATGTGGACAAAGCTTTAAATACTCTTTTGGCTTAAAAGTCTTGTCTAATAAGCTGATTAACATCCTCACCAAAGCACGCTTCTTTTTTTTTTTTTTTTTAAATAAAAAACACAAACAGAACCTTCTCAAAGTATCTATGTTTCTTACCCACTTGCTTCAGGAGGAAACCTTACAATGACCTTTCCCATCTCTGCACCAGGAAGTTCAACAAACTTCCCAACATCTGCTTTCTTTTCTGTTGCCTTAAAAATTAACAGAGACGTAATTACAGATCGCATTAGCTGTATAATCAGATATAAAACTCTAGATAATAGCTTCTGCACCAAGATCTCCATTCAAACAAGACAACAAAAAGCTGCTATATTGGACCCAAAATTCATCTCTTGACAAGTTTCACATTACTCATAACACATCAAAACAAGATTAATTTTTGAGTTTTAAGTTATTCTGTCTTCAAATTTGATCCAGGACTGAAAAGTCCCATGAAGTTGTTCAATTTTTTCCATAAAAGGAAACAGTTGCTAGCCAAGTTTTTATATCCTAGTGTTCTTAACCTGTATGTGATCAACAAGTTCAATCAACGAAAGACTGCAATCTTTGCAGGTCTATCAGAATCTCAAAATCCTCTTTAGAAATAGCAAACAATATGTCTAAAGAGCAGTGCTGATTAAGAGGTGCCATTTTTATATGATTCCATTTAAGCTCTGGACTACACCACTCATGCCTTTCTAAATATGAAAGCTCCAGCTTTATCTTTAAACGAGTTTACAAAAATATAATTTACTGTACAACCGATTCCTTTTAACTTTTAATTCTCTAACTTAAAAAAAAAACCAACAACAACCTGTCTTACAGTGTATTCACACAAATAAAGCTATTCTCTCCAGAGGATCCGAGTAAATCTTACCATTTTAACCTTTGGTGTACCAGAAACCCACTTGGCTCCTACTGACTGAAAAGCACGCTGTACCTCAAGAAAGCCATACCATCGCTTTGCATGGACAGGAGCTTTGTTCTGCTGTAATTGCTCTTGCCATATGTTATTATCTGTTAGAAAACAAATCATTTTTCAAGCTATTAAGTTATAAAAATTAAATGATTACCAACAGCAATTTTTAAAACCAAAAGAAGATTATGATTTTTAAAAAAATCTACTTACACTCTCTTCTGAAAAGACATTTAGTCATGGGGACACAAGTCATTCCAAAGCAAATTAAACAAACTTCCTCCAAACCCCAAACATACTGCATTCTTTCTTGGATTCATCAAAGCAGAAGGTGGAGGGGACTGGGGAACATATATTTTAATTTGCATCACCCACCTCAAAATTAATAACAACTTTTTTTTCAAGACAGAAATATAGGATATCCCTCCAGTGTGTCTACATTTGATGTTTTCTAAGCTTTATCAGAAAAGAAGCACGTATCAATACTACCCTTTATTTTTGAGGTGCTGTATTCCCACAATCTAATTTTCAAGGAATGTGACTTCACTAGAAAGATTCTGATGGGGAAAGGAGAAAAAAAATGAAAGAAGTATACTCCCTTCAGATTTCTCTCAGGAGCAGCAACTTTGAAAAAATATGTAAAGATGTTAGCTTTTAATCTTGAATATGCATTTTACTTTCAAGAGGAATTTGGTTATACTGAATGGTAGATTGACACCTATCAACTTTAGGCATACCTCTCCAAGAATACAAAAACCAAACCCATAAAAACAGGTCATCAAAGCTTATTTTAACCTCTGAAGGGTATTTTACAGAGTAGCATATACCTCTCTTAATAATTCAAACTAAACACCAAAGAAATTTGCTCTACTAAGATAATGTCATGGAAAGGTCTGTGTATTTAATTTTACTCTGTATTACAAAATAGTTTAAATATTTCATGCAAAATTTTGGGCCACAGTAAATTTTCATATTTAGGCAACATGTAATAAAAAGACATTCTTACAGTTAACACAAAAAAAGTTTAAAAAATTGCTATCTATGATTACATCCTATAAATTTCCAAATATAACAACAATTTAAAAAAATTCTAGGGTTTCCTAAGCTATACTATTCCCATCACTAGTGATGCACAGGCCAAAGCAGTATGCACAACAGTATACAGTCTGGCACATAGCTAAGAGTTGCTACTAGCATCCACAAAAACAGGAAATTTGAGGACTCCTGGTATACACTGATTGCAAGCCAATGAAAGCGAGAACATATACTGATACCTTTTAGAACAGCCCAGACACACAGGTCTGCGAGACTCAAAGAGTTTCCGACCAAGTACGTTCTTAGAGACAGACAGTGGTTGAGCTCTTGGACTGCTGAAAGAAACTGGCTGGCAGTAGATAACTTTGTAGCACTAAACTCCAGCCAATGGTCAATCTAGTTTTAAGGGACAAAAGATAGTCAAAGTTACTAAAGGAATGAGAAAGAAGCTTATTAAAAAAGCTGAAGTAATATATAATCCATTTAATAGCTGAACAGAAGATATTAAATGGAACATTAGCATTAAATATATCGGACAACAAATCATAACATATGCTTAAAGAACATTTAAAATATACTGAAATATTCACCCAGAACTATGTTAAATGATTAAATTTAATTTCCTTCAGGAGGTATTCAAACTGCTGAAAATACCGACCTTACTGATGCTATTCCCATTGGTAAAAATAATCAGCAGTTCTTAGGTACTTATTTATCACACACAGTATATAATAATCGTCATTACCCTTCAACTATTTAAATACCATATTTGTAACCTATTTGATCTTCCTGGAACTGCTACTGGATAAGTATACCATTTTCCCCTCAAGTCCCTATCTTCTCTGCCTCATCTCCTTTTAGATTTGAAGAAATCAAATCCCTCTCCCACCTCATTTCCCTCCCCTCTCTCCTGCAAAACAGTCTTCTCCCATAACAGGAAATATATCTTGGTACATAAACAAACAAAAGTATCAGGCCCTTGGTTAATAATGTAGCCCGGTCTATAAATTGAATCCCTCAATCCTGTAAGAGACTAAGTGTCTCTCCTAGTCCTCTGTCCCTGTTTCATGTGCAAGTGTTCTGCAAACTGCATCAGGAATCCTTCCAATATTCGAGCCAACGTGGCAGGCACAGATGTAATTACACCACCACAGAATTTAGTTCAGTCATTTGCAGTTATGCTCCAAAATATTTGCACCACAAATGCAGCTGTCGCTGTACTTCTCAAAGTACAACTATTTCTGAAAGATGCAGAAGTTAAAAGAAGAATTTTATCAGAAATACCAATCTTGAAAGTGTGTTTGCAGAGGTCTGAGGGCTTAACTTCAGAACAAGGCTTTTGGTCAGAAGATTTAAATAGCCACAAGATAACCTACAACTTTTTAAACACCTTACAAGCAATACACTAAGACAACACTTCCCCTGAAACGAGCTATATGAGCTGAAGAGCGATTACTACTAGCTTCATGTAGTTGTAGAAAAGACCTGAATCAAGTCTTTCAGTCTCTGCACAAATTGCAGAGGAAATAAATTTGAATTTATCTGTTAGTTTCAGCTACCAACTTAAAATTCTGAGCTAGGGTCAGAAAGAATTCCCTCTCATTTCATATCATATCCACAGTTCCTAATAATTTTTTGTAACCTGTGTAAGCAAAGACGACCAAAAAAGTTTCCTCTTTGGCACAAAAATTCTGGTGCCCTCCTGGCACCTCTAGGGAAGAATTATGGAATACAGGACTTTGCACGAGGGAACAGTTCGTCTATGTGGCGATGTCTCACCACATTTCACTGAATGAAATTGGGGGGGGTCAGGGTTTTGTCCGTTATATACAGAAAAACTAGTTCAATATTTCCATGTCATACAGTGTTCCTAGGTGTTACACTGAAATGTTACAAGGTAGCAACTGATGGCAACAGAGCTGAGGAAAGTGAAGAGGGAAAACTGCAGATACCACTTTCCAACCTGAATTATACTAGTGAATTATCAGGTTAGGAGTTGCTGTTGCAGGGGTGGGAAAGGGTAAGCTCAAATTTATGACTCTTCTTTATAGGAAGGAGCAAACTTAAGAAAGCAAAACCCTCAGCATCCCACATAGTTGGAACCTCAGTCTAACAATAAAAAACAAAAATGCAAACACAAAAACTTCGATTGCAGGCCAAAAGAGAGGAGAAAAAGGAAAAGGAAAAAAAAGAGAGGCATGATTCCTTCTCACCTCAGTGTGTTCCAACAGATTCGAACCATACAAGCCAGCAGAACCAGCAACTCTAGCCAGATAACGAACTATTGAATTCACATCGGTAAATGAAACATGCCTAAAAAAAGAAAGAGGCAAGATAAAGATATATTAAATTACTACCTCCAGTTCAATTTTAATTGTACACACACAGTTGAAACATGTGTAATGCAAACACAAAATAATTTCTGGGTGCACCAACAGGTACCAGGTCACCATAATAAAAAAAAAAAAAAAAAAATCTAGCAAAAGAATATATCAGTCCTTGCTTTTCTATCACCAGATGGAACAATAAGCTTCTAAACATGAAACAATTTTATTTACATAGACAGAAATTAAGAAAATAAAACTCTGATTATTCTTTCAAAGAATAAAACTCTCTACATCTGACAGAATGCATAAGTATAACCTGAGCTACATATTTTCCAGTACATAAGGAGCTAAGTCAACATTTGTTTTCTTTTCATACAAGAAAGATGATGTTGAAGAGGATTCCTAGAGAATCTACAGAGGAATCAAGGTCTCCACTGTGGTTTTAAGGGCTAGCATTAGAGGAAAAAAAATAATTCATTTGTAACTTACTATATTCAATTCATACTTCATAGACACTATCCCCTATTGAACAAACTTGGCTGCCTGTATTTCTGGTTTTTACCCAGTCTTCTCCAGATAAAAGACTAATTTGAATTTGGTTTTCCCATTCTGCTGTTGAAAATTCTTGATGAAACTAGAGGCAAAAGGCTCTCCAAAGAGCATACTTCTTTCTGTGTTTTAATCTCCCTCTTCTACCTTACATACAGTATTACAAAAAGCTGCATACTGTCAGAAATCTAGCTTCAAATTCACCTAAGATAAATGTGAACATTTTCATTAATATTTACTAAAGTGTTTTGGAAGAAAGATGCATCACAACCATCAATTGTCCAGATAGTACTCATCTCCACAGTCCCACATAGATGTAGATTACAAAATTAAAGCTCCAACTACTTCTAAACAAGCATTGACATCAAGAAAAAGAGTTCCCATAAGTCTTCTGTTCCACTCAATTTAACGGACTGAATGCTACACTTCAATTTGTCCAAACAAGATTTCATTTCTGTTCTGCCATTGTTCTATACTTCCTGTTACACCTACTGTGTCCTTTATAAAATTAAAAGAATTTTTGGCAGCCCTCAAAAAGCCTTGCAAAAATCAATAAAAGTTCTGAAAAAGATACAGAAGGCTTCTTGATATATTAACAATTATAAGTCCCATTTTTAGTACAAATGGATCAGCCAGTCTCACTAGGTTAACTGCATCAAAACCTAAGGAACATAGTTCATTTGTAGTTTTTTTGCTTCTAGCTTTTCAAGCTTCTAGGATCCAGTATACAGAAGATCCATAGAATATAACTAAAACCAAAAGCCACAATGGGGGGCTTAACATACACAAAGTATGTCCTATTATAATTCACACTGCTATCAGATTTTAATGAAGCTTTTTCAAACTGAGAAAAGCAAAACATTTCAAAATCATTTGCATCTACAGAAAGTCTCTGAAATGTGTTTTTATTGATTTCAATAGTTCATACTAAAACAAATACCCTTGATTACTCGAACAAAATTGAATAAATATATGAAATGTGACAATGTTACTCTGAGTAAAATCTTACTGGTGTCTAAAAAGTTGTTTATTTTCTTTGGGAAAAAAAGATCTACTTTCACCCAAACATAGTGCTAACTGGCCTCCTTTGAAAAAGTTACAAAACATTAAGGCTGCTCTTTGCAGCTAGTGCCTGCTAAATCCAGGGGTAAGTAAGGAAGAATAAACAGGGACAATGTAATGTTACAGACAAAAGAGTAAGCATCTCAAAAATGGCATGAAATGACATATAATTAAATACCAGGGCAAATATTCAAGAAGCAGAAGACAAGATGGGAGAAGGAAAAAACCCAAACGCAAGACAAAACGGAGATTCTCCAATTGTAATAAACCATTATTTGAATTAATTTGTAAAAAGCATTGCAGAATGGTTCTGTGCAGCGGTTAGATACATCTTCCTAAGCATAATACTACTCTGAAGTATGCATGTGCTCACAACACAGAACAGAAAAGTTGTACTGCAGTTTGTTATCTGATAAGATGCAGGTATACTAAAACATTCCATAAAGCCATCAGCATCTAGCAGAGTGGTTTGTTTAGGAGCTATTACCACATGAAGGCTTCAAAAATAACCTTTAAAATAAAATTCATCATCTCAAATTAGTGATAAACTTTTCCGCTTACTATCTGACAGCTGAGTTTCAGCTAGTTAGCTGAAAAGTTTGTCACTAGATTTTAACTGCACTTCAAAATATAACCTAGAAAAATAGCAAATATAATGTTCTCTCTTGTTCAAGTCATTAGAACTAATGGTTTCCTGAAAAAAAAAATAATCAAAGTCTGAAATATCCCAAGTGGATTTCAAGTCATGCCAAAATAAGACAGCTTCAGCAGAATTGATGCCATGAAATCCATTTACCAAAGCCATTAGTTGAGATATGAGTTCAGCTGATGCTTCTCAAGTCACAGATACACTTTTAACAGACTTTAAAATAGAGAATCAATTTTAAAAATGATTGTACAAGTGAGCAAGAGAAAATTAATGCAATATTGAGGTTTGGAATAACTTCTTAAACATAATCCAATGCCAGGTATGAGAAGACACTACCACACAAAAAACTCCATCTGATGGAATCATGATTCTAGATACTATCCACACGTGGCCAAAGTGCAGAAGAAGAGCTTTTGCTTTACAATTCTGACAATTTCCATCACAGCCAAAATGAGTGTTTTTGCAATGCAGTGGGAAGAAGGCATGGTAATAGAAAATTATTTAATAAAATTAAACAAAATACTGTTTCAAAGCCAGGTATATAAATTTATATTCTTCCAAGATCATGCCCATGTGTCACAGGAGTGTATATGTGCAATTCATCAATTTTGGTATATACATACACACACACTGCCTAAACTGTGAAAGGAAAATGAAACCAAAATCTGACCAAGACTACTTAAGGGGAAAACTCTCTCATGCAACTAAAAAAATACCCATTTAACTCTTGTTATGTAAGCTGTGTCCTACATGTGCATAACACACACCGAAAATTATTAATGCTGTACCAATTAAGTCCCAATATAACCTGCCACATTTCTCTTGCTTCAATTCAAAATCACAAATTCAATGCCATCCCTAGGCACAGCAAAAGACAACATGTAAAATCAGAGATTACAGTAAGGAAAGAACTCATATCTGAGTTCAATTTTAACATTTTAAACAGAAAGTAATACTTGCAACCAGTAAAACAATCATTATGATTGAAGATTGTGAATCATCCTGTGCTTTGATTTTTTGCAGAAATATGTACATAGTGACAAGCTCTTTCCCCAAGGTTAGAAGACAGTGGAAAAGCTCAGTTGGTGTTAATTTATGAGGATCAAGTCAGGATCTCTGCAACACAACATAAAAATACTATGTTGTTTTTATAACCATTCTACAGACATGTAGGAATACCAATTGATGATGCACTGGTGGCTTTAACAGCATCTGCTACTCAAATAGCTCACAAAATGTGAGTTTGTCAGCAAGTCCATGAACAATAGATTTTTTCCCTGCTCTTTCAAAAAACAACTAGTATTCAAAACCTACACTTATAATCACTAATTCCAAACTCATCACGGTGTTAATATACTTTAAGTTAGGACTGCAATGTTTATTGGTCAAAATCTGCTCCTTACTGTAGATACTAGACATCAGAGATATCCACCGATATGTCAGTGGTACTTAAGGTATCAGGATAGCTCCTCTCGATACATCCAGTTATCTCACCTGACATGGAATCTAAGATGACAATGCAGCTTCCCAAAACTAACAGCATTAGTCTTGCGTTTCTGATATGCATATGATGCTACTCAGATCATAAAAACCACCTGCATGCCCCAAACTTGAAAATATTTATTCCAATGGCAGGGTATTTTTAGAAGGACAGGCAATAGGTTTCTACAAAATTTTCCAAGATTCTTTCTACAGGATGCAGATGGACACACTGGGCAGCATGTCATAGTTAATTAGCACTTTTCTAAGATAACATCATGCCTTCACTTATATGCAGCAGTGATCGCAAAATAATGCCATATAAACCTTTAAAATTCATTCTACCATGTATGCACAAGTCTAAGGAATCTTGTATACCAAGTTTGCCTAATACAAAATGGCCTTGCTTTTGTTAATCCATGGCACCTGAAAAAGGCAAATGCCTAAACAATAAAGTGACTGGTACAGCAAAAACAATTAGACATAAGTGCATGCGAATTACAATACCAGAGCTCTTTCCATAAAGATCAAGTTTAGAAGATACTGTAAATGTTTTGGCTGTGCTGTAAAGAGACATCAGTAATGCAGTGATGAATAAAACTGTCTTCTTCTCTTCCTCCTACCTGAAAAGGTTACTGTCAATGTTAAAACCATGTGATTTTTAAAACTGCTGACCCAAAGCTAGAATGAGAGATGCAAAGTCACTTACTCGGACACACGGAGGATGGTTTCTTTGCCTTCTTCCACTGAAATTTCAACATCATCCTTCACATGCTCCACTGTCAGCAGAGCTCCTTTAAAAAACAAGAGAAAAAGATACTGAACTTTCTTCCAGGAAAGATATCTTTCATAGTAGCAACAAAAGAGTTACATTTCTTATCAAATAGGACCAGACAACTGAACTGGCTCCTTCAAGTAAGATTGCCCAGGGAAGAAATCAATGTTCAGTCTCATATGCAAGAGGCTTCTTATTCTTGGCAATCCTTACAGCTTCAAATTGATAACGTCCAGCATACGGTAACCTGCAGTGAGCTCAGCAAGTGTTGGCACCAATACGTTTTGCTTCCTAAGGGTATTCTAAAAATTAGTCCTGTCCCCCAATATATGTAGAGAATGCAATCAAATTGCTTTAAATTATTGAACAGTATAGTAACGTACAGCATCCCAGCCCTGACATATGCATCAAAGGAGATCAATTACTGAATATACCTGTAGTTTCTGAACAAGGATGAGACTATTTTAAAGCTGATTTAATGTTTATGAAAAGATTAGCCATTCAAAACCAAGAAACTCTATCCATGTAAAAGTGCAGAAAGCTTATAAAGGGTTTTCTACATAGTTCACCAGTGACAGTAAAGGATGGCCTCTAGAAATAAAAGAATTTTTGAAGTTCTTAGGCTACATCATCAGCTGGAAGACAGCTCGCCCATAATCAAAGTGGCTTGATGCAAACCTGCTCTGATCTCAATGCTCTATAGCATGACACAGTAGCTCAAACAAAGCACTGAGCTAACTTGGCTGTATTTCTGGATTGGCTCTGGTCCAGATTCAGCCTGCTGAGCATATGTAGAGGAGCTTGTGTTCTTTTGCTTTGCTTAGAAGCACGTACAAAGACAGCAAGCTTTTGCATAGGCAAATATTACTTAAATGAAACTAGCCAAAGGATTATACTCTAGTTTTTGAAAGGCATCTAACCTGTTACAGTCTTCATAGCACGCCGTGCACTTTATCTTCCCTAGAACAACGCACAGACTACCCAAGGCAGATGATGTTGTAAGCTATTAATACATCGGCCTAAATACAAAGCACTGGAGCTAGGAATTCCCTAGCTCTCACCTCTGCTCAGCTGCAAACCCTTCTTGTGGCATTAAGCTTTTATCAACAGTAACTCAAGGTTCTTCTTCCCATCCCTCAGTTATCCATCTGTGAAAGTCAGGATGACATCCCTTATGCAATACGTTTGTAAGACGTGTAAGTATTTTAATAACATGCACGGAAATGCTTTGAAAATGACAAGTATTACACACACCAAGCTATGTAATTAATACTAATGCCATTAAAAGCTACTACACTTTTCCCAGTGCACAGCCATGATGAATAGTACAAAGTAGGAACGAGTAGGATGAGTGTGCTTATCTTCTTGATACAAATGTCTACCAAAGTGTTTCATCTGTAATATGTAATATTTCTGACATAACTATGCAATCTCCTGAATTAAATCTCTAGTGCCACTCACCAGCTATCAAAAGAATCCTCCAAAGCCCCTAATCCCATGTTCATCACAGCTCATATTGCATCACATCTCTTCTAGCAAATCAGTATAAACAAGTACTAGGAGAAATGTTATTTAAAACTTACATATTATTATACCTTAAATCAGTAGGTGTGCAAGTTGTATTCAACTCAAATGCATTTGGGAATAACGGCATGAAAAAGAAATCAATAAACTAAGAGGAAGAATGGGAAGAAAATGTATTTTGAATAGTTGTAACAAAATGGAGAAATGGTACGGAATACATACAAAAGGCCATTTCCAGATGGCCTAAAGTGTAACGAAGGAGGTTCTTGCATTTTGAAAGGCAAAATAACCTCGAAGGACAGCGAGCAAGTGAAAAAGCAAGATTTTGCCGTGCAACTTTGAACCAGCTCCCCAGAGGAGCCAAATTTTCGCAGCAGATTATAACTGACAAGGAAAGATAGCGGCAATTAGGCAGAGCTCACAAACAAGCAACCTGAATCAGGGCTGCCTTGAAAATTTAGCCTCAACCTGCTAAGTCACTCGAGGGGTCTCCCTATGACTCAGTTTCTTGAGCGCAAGTTGCGTTAAGTGCCGGCAGCTGTCACCGCTGCCCCAACAGCTACCCGACAAGCAACCTGCTGGAGACCGGCCGCCCGGAGGGGCGGCAGCACCAGCCCCAGCCCTGCCCGATCCCTGCAGACCGGCGCCGGGTAGGCGCGGCGGAGCGGCCGCTGCGGAGCCCGACACGCCGCCGGGCTGCCGGGCCGGCGCCCCCTCGGCACCTCAAGCGCCGGCGGCACCCCGCGGGGGCCAGGCCCTGCCGGCGACGTGGCCCCCCACCCCCTCTCCTCCCCTCAGCGCCGGCCCGCCCGCCGGGGACCGGCCCCGCCGTCCCCCTCAGCGGCAGGGCGTTCGCCCCGCGGACCCGCCGGCCGCCTCAGTCGCCCGTGCCAAGGCCGCGGCGGGCGCAGGGCCCCGGCCTACAGCAGGCCCGGGCCGCAGAGGGGGGGACGGAGGCGGGACGCTGTTCCCCTCACGCCTCGCCCGTCCCCGCACGCGGGGACAGCCGCCGCACCGGCGCCGCATGATGCAACGCGGCGGCCACGCGCGCGGCGGGGCGGGCGAGCTCTGAGGGGACAGCGTCCGGCGGGGGCCCTCCCGAGGGAACGGGGAAGCGCGGGGGGCCGGGGAAGCCAGGTCCGGCCCGCACTTACCTAGCGGGGGGCTCCCCGCGTTGACGGTGAGGCTCAGCGCCGCCATCCCCGCCGTCACCGCGCCGGAACCAAAAGAGAGGGTGGGGCTGGGCGCGCGGCGGCGCCAGCTCGGCAAAGGCCGGCTGGGCAGGCCCCGCCCCCGGCCCCGCCCGCCGCCGCGGGGCGGGGACGGGCTTCGTCACTTCCGGCGGGAGAAGCTATAAAGGCGGTGCGTGAAGCGAGGGGCGGTTGTCGCTCCCCCATGGCTGGCGGTCCGTCGCTGGCCCGGGCCGCTCTGCAGCCACGGCCCGAAGTCCGCCGGGAGGAGGCGGTGAGGTTGGAGCTCGGACGGGAGGTGACTAGCGGGTGGTGCGCAGGGCTCTCCCGGCTGGCGGGGCGCTCGGTGAAGCCCCGGGGAAAGCGCCCCGGAGGGGTGCTCGGTGGAGGCTGCCCTGCCTCTCAGAGTGCCGCTGACCTCCGTGGGGCAGCGTGCCGGTGCTTCTCCTCTCACTGCTGCTCCGGTGATTCGGCAGAGCCTTCCCGGGAGCTTTGTAGGAGTTAACTGTACAAATTCTGGAGCTAGGTGTCCGGCAGCAGCCGTAGAGATCGCTTCAGTCCCTTTTCTATGTATAATGATACAAACAAATCCAACAGCGCAACGTACACCAACACACTGGAGTACTGTGGTTTAAACCATCTGTTCTCATAGGGTGTTATGCTTTACGCTTCTCGCAAACACGGAGATTTTGCAGTGGGTCAAACTAGTCTTGGAATGAATTACAAAAGTGCTGTCAGCAGTTTTTCAGAGGAGACAGACTCAAGTTCACATTGTTGCAAGGACAATGCAGTGTCACTATGCCTCCCCCCCCCCCCCGTCTATTTTATAGATTTGTACTATAGCACCTAATGTGCTAGTAGAGAAATTCTAAAATGCTTGATTGGTGGACCGGCGCTGTTTTGTACAGAGGGCGTAGTGGTGTAGCCAGAGCATGACTGCACCTTACATGCTGGCTTTTGTCCTTGGTTCCTGCTGCTGCAGTTTTTTTGAAATTTCCTTAATATTCCCCTGTGTTAGCAGTTTCACAGTTCCTGTAAGCATAGAAAGTGGTTCCATACGTAAGCATCTTTACGCATCAGGTAGAAGCTGGTGTATGCCATGCGTTCTACTCCCATTGAGGTAACTGTAAATGAGCGGAGAGATAAATTACAGCAGAATTAGAAAGGGGCTTATGCTGAGGAAATTTTTGAACATATAGCAAGTTTCAGATGAAAATAAGGATATAGAGACATAGATGAAGATTAACAGCGGGTTCTGCTCTTGACTTTGTATTTCAATGATTACATGGAAAGACATATTAAGGCAGGCTTTGTGTTGTCTAAGTCGTTCTATGTTTTATCTTAATGTGTTTTGCAAATGCACATGCAGATTTTAATGTGAATACTGAATCCTGCAGAAGATAAAGGTGAGAATTATGTATAATTGGGGCCGTGAAATTAGATTAATCTTGTACTTGCTACGTGGTTCAAACCAGTCACAATATGTGCAATGATTAAACTTACAATGGGTCAAAATGTGAAGGAGGCTCTAATTAAAGCAGGCTGAATCTGTCATGCATGCTCTTACTAGTCATGCGCTTGAGGAAGGAGAAGAAAGGTAGGCTACAGATGAAAGGATTAGAAGCATGCACTGTTCCTATATATGGAGCTTTAATCCAGTGTCATGATAGCATTATGGACTGGCTGATGATGATAGAATGAGGTAAGTTATAATCTTGCTAATTTATCTGTAAATGTTATGATAAGCAGGTCTCACTAAGGGAAGAGCTGCCTTAGATCCTTTACTGTGTGTGCACATGGAGAGACTGGGAACATTTTAGCAAGAGTTGCCTTGTTTGTATCTTTTGGTGTCCAAGATGTTCCTGCTTGCTGGAAATAGAGCCAGCCTTAAGCCAGTGAAGTCATATTGCTGTTATCCTACTGTGAGGAAAGGATCTATCAAAGGACTTTAAGTAAATTAGAGTTGTTAAATAACTTGTGTGATGAAAGGAGAAAGAAGTAACTTGAACACTGTTGAAAACTGAATTTTGAAATTTTCTTCTGTATTGAAAACATAGCTTTTTGTATCTTGAAGTTCAGTGCTAGCTTAAACATGGTTTGAGTGTACCAAGAGTGCAGTTATTCAGAGGACTTAATCTTGTGGGAAGGGAGAAAGTGAGAACGGGTGCAGTGCAACTTGCAGTCTACTTTGCCATTCATAGTGTCAGCAGAGTGAGGAGAAAAAAAAAACCATGCTGGGAGAGCTTAGCCATTCAGTCTTTATGTAAGAAAGCAGCCAAGTTCAGGCACCCTTGCTGACACCACAAGACTGAGAACCCGACATATGTCACTCTTCTGTCCGTGGCATGCCTCAGTATGTGTCACATTGTTAGGGAAAGGGAGGCCCCAAGACTATAATTTGTGAGGGACTTGGGTCACAAAATCTGAAGAAAACAAAGTATATAGGGGCTTCACTGGTGCAAGATACTCCAGGCTCCTGAATTCAGCCTGAAGAGACTTCATCTGTTTTGGCTAGTTGCCAATTTTAGGTAGTCATATGTAATTTACTACTTGTTCTCTTTTGTGTTCAAGTGGACTGAACAGTTGAAGCCTGCTCTCCTAACCCCCACACCTATGGGAAAGCTGACTGAAACAGGCTCTCCAATTTTTTAGTTCATTTTGGGTGATCTTGTCCCCTGCTCTCTCCCCTCCCCTAACATGCATATGTTCCACAGGAGGAGGAAGTGGTAGTGTCAGGTTCCTTAACTCTTGGGGCTGTTGGAAAGGCACCTGGACTTTGTTTCTCTCAAAATTTGGACCTGAAAAATTTCAAGTTCCAGCATTTCTGTTGTGCCTATGTATGACAAAGTGACCTAGGATGCCCAAAGCTCTCCAAGACTGAGGTGGCACAGACCCTGACAGAGGCATTTGAGATGATCAGAAAGGTACTGGAAACTCCTCCCTCTGTTGCAGTTTCCTTGGGTTCTCTGCAGCTGAGTTGTCCTGTACCCCACTGTATTAATGCTTCACTGATCCTCAATGGATCCAATGATCCAGGAACCCCTATCTGAGATGTCAGAGGCCCAGTTGGCCTGTGTCCTGGTTCCTGTAAAACTCGGACAACCCAGCTCACCACCAATAGCAATCCTGGCCATCCCAAAACTGAGTGCAGATCAAAAAATTCAAAGATTCGCTTCTGAGAATCAAAACCGTCAACTTTATAATAAATGGGCTAATCCATCCAGGCAACTTCTTAGTCCATTTGTATTTAATACAATAAACCCTTGTTGAGTACATACAACAAGAAACATTGAGCAAGATCAGGTAAATGACTTGATGTGATTTTGTGCCCTGAATATTATGATGATTTTTGGACTGTTGTGTTACGATTAGCAGTATATTAAGCACAATCGTGAAGAATGAATGCTCCCAAAGAACATGGAAAACAACTATTGAAGAAATGTGACTGTTTTGATGTTGTCTACTAAACACAGCAAAACAATCTGATCAAACATATACCTAGAGATTCTGTATGTAATTTTGAAATTATTGAACACCTTAATGTAAGAATTCAGTTCAGATTCTATAAAACAAAATTTCAAGCTCGGTTATCATCTTTCTTTGTTTTTCTCCAAGCTTGCTTTCTCAGCCTTCCAGGCCAAGTGAAGACGCCTTACTGCTTTAAGGCATAAGAGATTGTTTAACAGTGTTAGGAACACGACTGGCATAATAGTCATAATTTCTCAAAGTGGCAAGGACCCCAGCTGAATTCATGTGTTTCACTTCCTTGTTATACTGAAATGAATTTCCATGGATATCTGTCATCTTGCCTGCAAAAAAAAAAAATAAAAAATTCCAGCAAACAGGAGTTGAAGAGATACTCTTATTTTATTAGTACAAGTGATGTAACTAAAAAAAGACAGTCTTTGGCTTACACATGCATGTCTTCAGATGTGAAATATCTTTGCTCCCAGTTTAAATGCAAGTTTCTTATTGACTGAAATCAAACAGCTAATGGTTCTATTTTCTTTCAGCAATACTTAAAATTCCTTGTGTTTCAGGAAAAGGAATACAATATCTGTGTCTTATGGATTAGTTAAAATGCTTCCTGAGTAGTTTTTACATTGGCCATTGACAAGAAGGGAAGAAAAATCCTCACTTCAAGTAAAAGCCAGGGTAAGTCTGTACAACAAACTAACATAATACAGAAATACCCTAGCTTGTTTTAAATGAGATTCTAGAAGTCACTTGGCAAGAGCAACACAGATCTTTATGCAAGCTAATTTAACTACAAGATACCTACATAACAAGGAGGCTAAATACAGCACTGGGCTGCCCCAGATTGGTTGTTTTTTTGTGCCTGAGCTAACCTGTTTAAAGGTATCCCAGTTATCAACACTGGAGACTGCAGAGGAGTTAAAATAATGTCATTATGAAGCCTGTTACCCTTGCTTGACAGAATTTAGATCAAAACCCACGATTATAGCATATGGTGGTAAAAGGTCTATCAATGTGAACAGCAGAAAAAGTATAATAATACTTATATTCAAGTTCTTGTCAGTGAGGCTTTTCATAACTTCTCTAACCCCTTACCCTCTAGAAAGGTGAAGTGGCTTATGTTGGCTGGAGACCGCCAATTTTACTAAATAACACGAATGACTCAATTTTGGAGTTTGTACATCTGAGAAACAACTGCATGATTTGGCCTATTTTTGTTGTTTAAAGAATCCAGTGTCCACATATTACATAATATGTTACTAATAATAAACTACTATATCCAGTTAGTAGGACAGTGTGATTTTACTATGAAGTAGAAGCCAAGAGAAAAACATTTGTTTTGAAAATACTAAAATTAATATACCCAAAATGTTGGAATTTGGCTTTTTAAATTATTGACAGTTATTGACTATATTAATCCAGGGCAAAACAGATCATATCATGCTTTCCAGAGCATAATTTGCTGCCCCTCTGGAGTTACTGTTGATTTCAAAGGGCTCAAAGCTCCTAGTGAATCGTGACTATGTAAAAATACATACATACTGTCGTTTTTCTTTCCAAAGACATGTTTGGAAATTCTATTTTTCTATGAAACGTATAAATAACTTTAAATTGATGCAGTTTCACTTATCCTGGAATTTTGAATGCTATTAGCTTACCTCCCACAGCATGTAGAATAGCTTCGGGTGCACATGTATCCCACTTCTTACACCCAGGACTGGCAAATACATAAGCAGATGCCTTGCCTTCTATAAGTTGAATGACCTGTTATGAATAGTGAGTGGCAATCATTGCAAAGGATGTAGGCATTAAGAAATGGGTAAAAATAACACCAGGAAACAGGGATTAGATCAGTTTATTCTATGTACTTATGGTCAATAAAAAGGAACACGAGCCATTTCCTTTCCGATATTACAAGAAATTGTATTAAGATTTAGAAAGCTATACTGTATTACCATTCGGCATGATCTATTTTTGATTGTTATAAATACAATACAGGATGAAAATCTGCTTTTAGTTTAAGAAACAAGAATTCCCATCTTGTGCAAGTACTAAGAAAATAAAGTGGAAACTGTCTCCATATTGTCTTGGTGCCATTTTGGGCTGTGTTGGAGAAGAGATTGGAGGGTCTGTGTTTGACAATCATGACAAAACTAAGCTTTCAAAGCTGCAGCAAATGAGTATTCCCTGTATGCAGAGAAGGTCTGCAAAGGAAATATCATTGTGTGCTTCTCCTATATTTATCCTTTGGTATGTGCTGCTAGATAGTGGGAACAAAAACTGTTAATGTGAACAGGAGGAAATGTCTAATAATTATGATGAAATTGTATTCCCATTTAGTCATTCTGGTCTTGTAACTTTTTATTTTCTCCCCTAGAAACAGAATACTAGGGAAGATGGACCTCAGCCATGACCAGCATGGCCATCGTTACAAATGTACCTGTACCAAATTCTTGACTGTCTACCTCATAGCAGTCTGCTAGGAAGCGAACTTGTGCTGGGGAAGGAGGAGGAAGTCTCCTGTACATTCATGCAAGTAAGCAAATGATTTCTTTAAAAATTCTTTTTCTTTTTCCAAAGGTACCACCTCCCAATAAAAAACAAAAGATTTGGAGTTTTCATACCTTGTTTCCTGCTCCTCCAACTCTGATGACACTGTCTGGGTTCAAGGCACTGATGCAGTCATTCACCAGGGTACTGCTGTGAGAGCGGGTGGTAATGATGATGTGTTTCCCAGCAGGTGCTTCTGTGAGCTGAAATCCAAAGGCACCTATGCCCAGGACTCCCCAGATTGTCCTGCCCAACACAGCATCAGCTCCTGCCTATGAAAAAGGTACGCAGGTCCAGGTGATGGTTAATCATAGTGATCAGCATTTAAAGCACAAATGGAAAGGAATACCTAGATATCTTTGCATATCAGGGAGTATAATGTTAATACTGGCAAACAATGGCACTTAAAAAGAACTACTCTAGAGCCCACAGTGAGAAATTGGCTCTTTCCCTCTAAGGCAGTGATGTCATTTACCCTTTTCTTATCTGTGACATTGTGCTGGTGCATTACATCCTGCCTCCAATGACTGACAAATTCATATTTCTGTACTTCAGG
This sequence comes from Buteo buteo, assembly GCF_964188355.1. Classification (NCBI taxonomy): domain Eukaryota; kingdom Metazoa; phylum Chordata; class Aves; order Accipitriformes; family Accipitridae; genus Buteo; species Buteo buteo. Next base: position 8,989,379 of record NC_134182.1, on the reverse strand, counting down.
CACAATCTGTAACTGAAAATATCTTGTCATTTTAAATATTTTGTCATACGTATCATATAAAACATACAGAATCAGCTGATGATATGCATTACATAAACTCAAGAGCTTTTTCTTTAAATTCTACTAAGTTTAATCAGGCTGCACCATGAGCTTTTTTTCCCTCCTCACAGATAATACTGAAATAATCTCCAAACATGTAAGTGCCTGTAGGTTGGCCATCCTGGACTTACATCTGAAACCTGGCCTGATACATTCTAACCCAGCTGTCAGTGACAGGTATGCCTGGTTTGTTTAGGGCTGCAGATTTATGGCAGTTACCACACATCACAAATGCACATATTTCATGGATTTACTAAAGAATTTCTAGCAAAACCACCGATCTGTGCTTGGTTTACAGTATGTACTTCATATGTGCTCTAGTAATATCTACAGTATGTATGTAATACATACTGTATTAGTGTATTACACAAGCTTCAGGATTCAGTATGGCTGTTAGTAGGTCCCTGAGATTCAGTTCCTGGAAACCAACATTCAAAATTGTATATATTTAATAAAAACACCACCACCTTATATTACAACATTAACTCCATTACACACTGGTTTTCATTTGAAAGTGTGCTAACTTAGAAATGGCTTAGAAGTGACAGTTAGAAATCACCTAATGCTTTTAAACAAATCAATGCATTTAATACCTCATAGTTGTAATATGGCTGGTTAATAACTCCTGCTATTGCTTTGCCTCCATAAGCAATTCCAATAAGAACCGTTACATGGTCAAGGAGACCTGTACAGAAATAATATGAATGTAGTTATGCTTGAAAAAGAGAAAGTTTATATATAAAAAAAATAAACCTTCAATAAAAGTCCACAAATTGATATGCAGGGTGGTATCTTAAAAATGCAAATACTAATCAAGTGTAATAGGTTGGCTGATAATTTCTTTTAGTCGTTTAGCCTTAAGGTCTACCAAAAAAAAGCCCAGTTAGAATTCTCTTAATATAACTATGTTAGAATTAACACATTATGAGAAAGAAATTTAAAGATACAACTAAATAGCAGTGTATGATGTCATTCTTCTATAATTGTGGTGTGAATTCTTTAAAGGTATTCAAAACTACCAATTTGCTGACAGTTGTACATCTCTTTCCGTGACAAGGGGGAAAAAAATCTGCCTAAGAGATTTTACATTAATCAACTAAAAGATGCAGCAGGAGGCTGAAGTGAGGTTTCAGCATGTTGTTTGGAGGTTTTTGTTTGGGAATTGTTTTCCTTCATTTTAGGGTCTATTTCTATGGACACAAATTAGGCTTTGCTGAAAACAGTGTCTTCCCATAACTGAAGAACTATGATTTAGGGGAAGATGTTTTATTTTGAAAGGGCTACAAATGCAGCTGTGATATTTGGGTTTTTTGAAGAGGAGGATGTAAATATAATTGAGCATATTCCTGTGCAAATGGGAGATTTAGTCCCTCAATTCAAAGTACATGCGAAATTGTAAGTTTGACTAAAACTTAAGACAACCTGCCAGTAATCAAAGGCAGCCCTTTGCTCCCTGAAATGATAAAAACTGGTGGGTACTCAGTAGCCCATCAGGAATATTCAATACTGGTTAGAACTGAATGGAATGATTAAAAAATTCCATAGAACTCAGAAAGTACATAAACAACATCAGCCTTATGAAACAACATTGTATGTAACTTCTATCATAAAACTATCTACATGTACATGCTACTTTATTACACTGCTATAATTAAAAAAAAAATAAATTAAAAGAGAAGCCAACCTTCAGTGTACTCTTTGGTTCCATCCAAGGGATCAACCCATATTACAAGCTTTAAAAATAAAAAAATAAGGAAAATTAACAAATACAAATCATGTAAATTACCATGTAATTATATATTTTACTTTAGTGCTTTTATTTCCTTAAGGCAGTAAGGAAATAAAGAGATTCAAATTTTTAACATTATGATATGACTGAAGCCTACAATAGTATTTTACACAAAAAAGCTTAAAAACTGACTGGAACTTCTTGGCAAATACCTTAATAGAGGTATGAAGGCTTAAACTGAATATGTAAATTATTCTACTTATGTCTGAAGTAGATTCCTTCCAAATTAATTTGAATCACAAGTTGTTAGAAGCAAATTTCCATTTCCCATGCTTGCACACAAGGATATGCAGCATTTCCAGCTCTGGAGGTGTGATTCTCATGACTACATTTCAATTTTCAAACCAAAAAAAAATTGGCCACATTGAAATAACATTTTTTCTTAATACATTCTTAGCTAAAATCAGTAAGTAATACAAATAGTGTAAAATATGAAGACATACGTGTAACATTACCACATTACCTCTTCCTCTTTAATTCCTGTGTACTGAGCAGGACAAGTTCTCTTCAGTATTTCTTCACAGTGGCCATCTTCAATTAATTCCTCAGTTACCTCATCAGTGGTTAGTTCCTAACAAAAGGATTCTCAGAATTATTAGAAAAAGGTGTTGGACTCACCTCAATTTGCCTTAGAACTGTGGATTTGCTTGCAGCTTACTTGACAAAGGTAATGCAATGGAAAGATGAAAAATGGGATGGAAATACTTCTTTTTTAAATAAAAAAAACCAAAACAGATGATTTCCTAAAACCTGCCAAAGCAAATTCCACTGCAAGTTACAGAAAGTTAAATTATTAGTATGAAATAAACTAGGAACTTACTTCTTCTCCTATGATTGTCACCTTGGGAAACTTCCGTGCCAGGGAAGCACAAATGCTCATTTGTACCAATCGGTCAGCTTTGGTCTGCAAGTCATTGGCTCCAGTCTGTCAAGGGATGGATAGGAATTTGTGTATTTCAAAACAACAGCAACAACCCCCCCCAAACAGTACAATAGCCCATATGTCACTCTGAATATCTACCTTGTAATGAAAGAGAAGTCTAATTTGGTAAGTCATCAATCTAGCAAGTGATCTCGAGAGAGGCAGGCTAAAAACTGAAAGTAGAGGTTTATCTATACACCTCAGAGCTAATATAGACTAGTATGATATTAGAACAGTATTTACTTGCTGTATTCTTCTCATGCAGTGGTGCAACTGTACTGAATATGCATTTGTGCAAATACTACACTATGTAGAGAATAAATTATTACAAGTATGAACCCAGATATAAAACAAGAAGAGGGAAAAGCAAAAATAAAGATGTTAAGAGGAAAAAAATAAGTATTTTAAGGCTCACTGGAGAGACATGGGAAATTAGAAAAGAGGAGAAATATAGGGAAGGTGTTAGTAAAAGGTGATTTAAAGGTCCAATTAATCTAGCTTGTTGAAAACAAAATAATGGAAACAATTATGATGTATAAACTTCTAAGTAGTGAATAGTTCCTTAGTCTACCACAGAAAGACCAAGGAGGGCCAGAAGATAACAAGTGAAATTGAACTGGACATTAACATCCACACATTTTTTTCCAGAAAAAATTCTAGAGATGAAACAGTGGATTTGTTGTGTCAAGATGACATGGAACAATGACTGAAAGCCTTCTCAAAAGATGCAGTGTAGCCAAACATATGTTGCCAGATGGGTTACGTTAATTTCTTCTTAAACATTAATAACCTGCTATGTAGTGGAAGTGGGTAATTTATTAATACTTTCTCACCTTAATCTTTGTATGGAATCCATGAGTGGAGGAGCCCTTTAGGTCTGGAGACAGAATCCCCAGTAAGAAATACTTCTGTTAACACTGGAATTAAGCAAGCCAGTTCATCTAAAGATTTGCATCTTAGTTGAGTCAAACGAAAATTTTATTTTTATCTGCTTGTATCTTATTTGGTGACATGAAAATTGTTTTATCCAGCTACAGAAATTAGCCATAGGGATGGAATATTCCATTTAGAATCACATTATGCATTCATTTTTGCATGCTTAAAACCTAGTTTGTCCCTTATCCAATTGCCTATTTTTATGAAACTTGATATTTTTCTTTGAAATTTCCCTCTCATCCCCTAATAAATTTGGTTGAATTTGGCACTGAGTTTAGACTCAGAAAGATCAAGTTATTGCAGAGAATGTCCTTTGTTCCAGGACACCAACCTAATAAAACAGTATAAAGTAGTTCTTTAAAACAGTCATCAATAATGTAAGAATGGTTGGACAAAATGTCTACCTATCAATTGGGGTGGGGTGGGGGTGTATGTAAAAACGCTACAAGGAGAAGCAATATAAATGGATTGCTTAGAGTTGATTGGGGGAAAGAAAATTCTGCACATCAGGAGAGGAAAGGAAGGCGATACCTAAAAATTCAACTGTCTTTGAACTATTTTTCATCTGAATAAATGAATGGGAGGTCAATGTGTTGAGGGAAAAGGTGGAAAAATGTCTTCCTAGCTTTTCTAAAGCTTTCAGTAATGCCAGTTGGAATTGGTCTTGACGTCTGCTGATGGCTGAAAGAGCATGAATGATGAGGAGCAGCACTTTCTGGTCTTGTGCATCTCTTCCCTCCAGACCATAAAGCAGAGGCACATATTCTCTCTTGCTTTGTTCCTCTTTCTTGATCAGCCATCTTTGACAAGAAGCTTGCAAGAATTCTGAGATCACTAGTCCCTCAAACAGGAAGCTCTTCTGTTCGTCATTGTTTTCAATCTAATTTTGTGTGTTTATAGTATTCATTTAAAAAAAAAAGTTATGTATAACCAGTCTTATTTAGAACCAATATCACCTGTTACTTTTGTTATACTGTATTTACAATTATTTACTTAATTGTTTACAGAGCTTAAAATGTGTTCATTTGCTGGTTTACTTATATTAGAAAATGATTGAGCAATGCATTTCTGATTTACTGGGAAATAATACTAACACATGTGCATTTTTTTGAAGTGAACTGAATTAAACAGATAAAAGCCAGCATTTAGTTTTAGTTAAAATTACCTTAACCTTGCTGGACTCTTAAAAAATAAGCTTAATGAAACTCGGGTTTTGCATTTAAAATTAACTGGTTAAACAAAGTACAGACAGTGCTTCCTTTGTACCTCTGGATGCAAGTATTTTAAGGCTTTCTTGTAGCAAAACTGCATTAGTTTTTCCAAGAACCTAAAAGCAGGTTATGTGGGAGAGTATATTCTACTTAAATGTGGCTGAGAATCCTGCTATGTGTCTAAGTACCTTTGAAAACACAGATCATTACTTTCCAGGTTTTTTTAATTCTCTCTACCATACACCTGATTTTAATTGCTTAAGAAAAAAGGGAATAAGAAAAACTTGCAAATGTTTTTGTAGTGGTGAATGTAACTGACCAAATGGGGAAAAAGATCTTTTTGCATCTACTGTCTGAACTGGCAGTAAAAGTCATAAAGGATCATGCTTTTCTTCACAACTGGCTGAAAGTGCTTGCTATCAGAAAAATGTACATATCAGCAATTACTTCAATGTAAAGACCAAAAATAATATAGATACTTAATGCAGTCCATAATATTGTGACATATCTGTAAAGCTAGGATTAACTTCAAAAGTTAATTACACCTATTCTAGTACTGTAGTCAAAACAAAGATCCTGGATCATCAGTGCAGCTTACTAACTTGCAGCAAATTATGAACTTCATGCAGATGATTGTAATTTCATTTCTGCCTTCTATTTAGAATTAAATTTGAAGCTCCAAATTTATTTTGAAAACTGTGATTTACAATCAAATCTAAGGTTCTTTTTTGTTTTAAGAAACTAAATACTGATTTATCCTAGTCCAAAATTCATCAAGAGCACAGTACTTTAAACTGTACTACAGATCTTAGAACACAGGTATGGAAATTAATGGGAAAGATACATTACTATGAATTCTGACATGCTATCCAAAGCTTGTGTTTTGTGAGGGGAATCAGGACAAAATTATGGTGTGTGTTTCTTTTAAGAGTCTGAACATTCTTTAGAAATACTGGTGAAAAGACACTTCTCCAGTGCTCTTTTAATCCTTTAATAAGGAATATTGTATCAGAGAGGTGAGGACTGTATTTCCTTCCCCAGTTGCTGATCTTCAAAAATACCACTTTGGCCTTACCTAACTCAGCATTAGCAAGAGATGTTAAATTGGAACAAAGCAGAAGTAATACCTTCTCCACTATTGCCAGATCTCCTGCAGCCATTACATTCCTAACAATTGTTGCAGCTTTTTCTGCAACCGAATATGCAGAGGCGACCACACGCATGAGTAGAGCTGGAGAAGCCATACTGAATGCTGAAAAGAAACAAAAAGCAAACTTGTACATTTCTTTCTTCAAAAGAAGACAAGAAGGCAAATATATTACATAACATACTAAACAGATACAGTTTATTACTGCCAGTGAGTAGTAATGAAGTGAGCTTTGACTTTTTTAAAAATACAATTAACAAACACAGATATATATAAAGCTATTTTAGACAAGCTTTTTGAAATATCCATGCTCTGTCTGACAGTGAACCTAGTACTCCTCACTAAAATAAAAATCTGGCATTAAACAAGAACAACAGCAGCAGAAACTCTTCATAAAAGTTAAGAAAAAGTGTATTCTACATAGTACTCATTTTTTGTACATTTTGAACATAAGTTCATTTTTTCAGAACTGAACCTATGGAGTTGGTTTGTGTCCAGACTCAAGTATAAGGCTACCAGACAGGATAACAAGAGCAACTTTACCTACTATTTTTGTTTAAATATAAAATAGGCTTTTGTAGATGGCCTAGTTGTGGACCCAAAATAGGCTAATAATATGCAGATACTGCAAACACTGCACTTGTATGTGAAAGTCTGTTCATCTAAATTTTATCATCCTTTCTGTATTTCTTTCACTTCTTTTGATTTCTTTAAGGAAATCTGTTACATCTTCCTTCCTCCCCTCAACACTGCATGTCCTGTCATTCTTCCTATTGCATTGTCTCCTGTCTGGCAGCACACATCAGCACAATTCACTATGCCTTCAGTTCCCAAATAGAAGAATAACTATCACTTTTGCAAAAGGCTAGCAATCATCCATTCCTCCCAGCTTTTCTCTATCTCAGGAAAAAGAAGCATTGATAACCATACTGTATTTCTCAAAATGCAGAGCTAATTGCTTTTTATGTTTTCCTGACAGTTTTTTCTATCTGTGCAGATTACATGCTTTTGGGTTGGGCTCACATGTATGATACACTTCCAAGTAAACACCTGAGCACGGAGCTAGAAAAAAATACAGAGGAACTCATTGACAGCACATAGAAGATGATGTATTAGGCTTCCCTCATAATCAATATTTGCAGCAATTGCACCAGGTACTGTGTACGTGGCAATAGGTCGTTATACCGTATCTTTCCTTTCTTGCTTGAGAAATCTACTCGGTAAAGTACAATATAATGAGGTGATAAGGCTAGCTACTGTAGATTATATTGATGTGACCTCAAGTTCACATCTGTTTTGTGGCAAAGGCAAACAGCAATGTTAGAGGTATCAAAATCTGAAATTTAGCTGGTTTAAGAACCTTTTCAGCATTTTAGAAACACTGTAAGCGTATCTCAAAAGTCAGAAGATCTCTGAAGCTAAAAGTGGAGTGATTGTGTAAGTACATTCAAAAAGTGCAGTTGCTACTGTTAATTATTATTTACTGCTCGTGGATGGGAGCAAAGTGCTCTGGAGTCCTGTAAAATAGCCAAGGTCCATACCCAAAGCACACTTGTGGGCTACCTTGGAGTGTTAACAATGGTTACAGAGGAAATTTTGGAAACACTACCTGTGGCAAAAAGCAGCTCTCAAACAATTGAAAGTTGTAGAGCAAATATGGGTCATAATACATGAGAAGACAGATACTGTTTTAAGTATATACCACCATGTGAAACAAGTTAACAGGAAGGAAAATTGAATGTAGTTCATTCTATACTGAAAATATCTGGAATATGAGCACTTTTGAGAGAGAGGGTAAAAATATTAGCATATTAGATGGGAAGTTTGGGTTAAAGAATTGAGCTCAGGAGATGATGATAATTAAGATTTTATGCTCAGCTTCTCATTCCTCATTTGATCTTTTACTGCACATTTTTTTCCTGCTTTGTAAAATAAGGTTAAAACTCACTTGATTGTTTTAAAGGCTTGATTTATTAAATGTTTGCATAAAGTTTCAAAAGACTCAGAAAACAATACAGAAACACCATCTTATATTCTTGAAGCTTGACCCAGGGTGTTTCTTGGGCACGTTTTTCTTGGACATTCTTAAGGCAAACAAGTGTACTTTCTTTCTGTAGTGAACGTATACCTGACATCTCTAATCAAACCTTAAAATCAAAATACTCTTACGAAAACCAAGATTTATTAAGAGAAACTGAAATGGGAGGTTCAACACCCCCTCCTCCCCAATACAGAAGAACTAACTAATAAAGTGCAAATTATGTTACTACTGCAAAAGGTGCCTTAAATTTTTACAGGGCTGCATCTCCCATGTGGCACGTTCTCTGGTGCGTTGGCCCTTTTTGGTTAGGTAAGCGTGTGTGCTAATTTGCCCTAAGTTTCTCATCTCTGTAACTTTTTGATCTTAAGTTAACTATTTTGTAAGTTTATAGCACATTCTTTCTGATGAGGGCAATGTCTAATGTATACTTCCACAATACATTTAAGAATATATTGCTTGCTTTGGACAAACAAGTTTGACTTACAAAACTGTACAGTTTACAAAGACTGCACAGCAACTATCCCTCAATTTCAATTTGCATATTATTTTCAAAACATACCTCGTCCTCCAAAGACCATCCATCCTTTCTCCTAGCCTAGCAACCAAATTGTTGAATGGCCTCAACTTGACAAATCAGCCTGCTTTGATACCTACTGAAATAAATAAGTTCTCCAGTTCTTCTTACCCATTTTAACTTTTAAATATTTGAATATTACAGGATGGCTGCAATTAATTTATCACAACAAGTATGAAGGATCTGTTGATGTTGCTACCTCAGTGTCTCTTCTGCAAACACCTGCTTTTCAAATGTATAACTTCACCTGATGAAAGGAGAAAATGGACATCACGCACAGCGTGCCTTTAAATGCAAGCGCTAAACTATGACTTCTTCCCCTGCGCTCTCCACAGCCCAGTGACCAGAGCTCCCTATTTCTTCACGATAAACTTCGGCTCACATTTAGCGAAAGATGCATTTTTCGTTCTGCGTAACGTAAGGAAACGGTATTTACCCCGCAGAAGCGGGCCAGGCCTGGGCCCCGCTGCGGTTCACCTGCGGGCTTCCAGCGGGAAAGGGCTGCGCTGCCTCATTTCACCAACGTGCTTTGAGGCCTCCTGCGTTTGTATTAAAAAAAAACCAAACCCCAACCCCCCCAGCCTGTTCCTGATTCTCTTGTAATTGGGATTCCCGGTGGTAAACTGCCGGCGGAGCAGTCCGGACCGGCCGGAGTTAGCGCACACCGCGCTCTCCGTGCGTTGAGTTGAGCATCGTCGCGAACCGTCGGGGGTCGCCGCTGACCGGGAAAGCCGCGAACTCACCGTCCCCGGCCTCGCTCTTCCCTTGGCCTCGGCGCTCTCCGCCCGTCGCCGTTCGCCGCGCTCCCAGCTCGCCGGCAGCCCTTCCTGTCGGTCCCCGCTCCGAACGGTGAGGCGACCGAGGTTACCTGCCCGCCCCTGCGGCCTCCGCGCCGCCCGCTTCAGGAAGAACTCGTCCCCATCGCGTCAGGCCCTCGCCTTTACCAGATAAGCTCGAAACGCCCCGACTCCTTCTGGCTCGCGGGCGGGCTGAAGCGCTCCCCCGGCCGCTCGGGAGGCCTCCGCGGCGGAGAGAAGAACGCGTTGCTGCGTGGCGTGTCCCCGCCCGCGGCCCGTCGCCGCGCCGCTCGCTCGCCGTAGCGCAGGCGGAAGCGTTTCCCCAGCGCGCGTCGCAGGGAGCTCGGGAGGATGATCGGGGCCTGGCGGGCGCCGCCGCTGGCCCGGGCCGGGGCGCGGGTCAGGCTGCGGGCCCGGGCGGCGGTCGCCCGGGGCTGGGCCCGCTCCGCCGCCTCGGAGGCCGACAGCCGGCAGCCCGCGGCGGAGAGCCGGCAGGACTCCCAGTACCGGGACACGGTGCTGGTGCCGCGCAGCCGCTTCCCCGCGCAGCTGCCGGGGCGGCTGCAGCCCGAGGCCGAGCTGGAGACGCAGCAGGTAGCGGCCGGGGCCGGGGCCGGCTCGCCCCGGGGGGGTGCGTGTGTGTGTGTGTGCCCGGAGAGGGGCGCGGGGCTTCCCCTTAGGGACAAGGCCCGGCAAGGCGGCGGAGCCTCCGGCCCGGGCGGCGGGGGGAGGTTTGTTTCGGGCCCGGGTTTCGCTGCCGTTACCTCCCCGTAGGTCTGGGCTTTGGCGGGTGCCTGGCCAGGCCGGCTGAAGTTCGCGGTCGGGGAAAGCTGGAGGGGCGGCGAGCTTTGGTTGTTTATTTCTAGCCTGGGTGCTCTCAAGCGTGTTGCAGTTTTGTGTGGAGAAAGAGTAACGACCCTCCTGATCGCAGAGAGTCAGAGTAATAACGTTGGGCTTAGTGTTACGCCGATCTCGGGCTTCTTAATGCTTTTGGACTACTAACGCCTTCTGTTGCAGAGTTAGGAAAGTTAACTCTCCGTGCTTGTTTGCTTTTATTACGTGTTCTACCATCTAGCCAAACCCCAGACTTCTTGGAAGTGCAAAGACCTGTGATGATTTAGGTGTTTTCTTGTTGTGTCTACAGAAATGTGGTTTTTCAGAACTGTATTCATGGCAAAGGCAAAGGAAGGCAAAGCAGGAATTTTGTCTGCATGATGGACCACCTTATGCCAATGGAGACCCTCATGTTGGCCATGCGTTAAATAAAGTAAATATTTACCTGTTCATACTCTACTGTTTTGAAGTGGTAAACACTTCCTATAATGTGCTGTGTGTTCTCCTTTCCCATTTGAATCAATAACGCTTTAAAGTGTTTGGTATTTTGGCAGACAGGGCTTTTAAAAGGCAAGTGGTGTGGTTACAGAGATACCATATGATGCCATGGCAACATCGATACCATACCATGACATAAATGCCATATACCAGTATATGGTACCTATATGCTGAGTGTTCATTTATGAGGCTGAATTGTTTCAGTAAAAAGAGAACATCTTTTTAGAGAAGTCCAGCCCGTAATTCATTCCTAAGCAATATTAAATGCGCAGTTTACTTGTGTATTGAATGTATCACACATATGCATGTGGGTGAGTGTCTATTTCTATACGTGTATAGGTAATAATGTTACTGTAATGCACAGTTGAGCTGTGCCTTGCTATTCTTTTGCCCTTTGAAGTATTTTGTAAGTTAGTTCTATTGCATTTATTTTATTTTATCTGGGTATCCTTGGTGGAACCACAATGACTAAATATTGATGGCTTTTAAAATATAAATTTCAGTTTTGAAATATTACTCCTAAGTATGTTTGGCTGTGTTTAGATTCAGTCCTGAGAATGACAGCATTATATATGCTACAAAGTGGGAAAGACTAAAATGTGACCCACGGCTTCTTACTGTACTAGTGCCAAAGCTTGGACTTCTGAGAACAGCAAGTTTTGGTAGGTCGTTGCTTACATCAAAAACCAGTAATGTGCACTAGGCCAACACTGTAGATCCAGCTCAATGTTTTTAAAATAAGAGCAAGTAGGATTTGTTCACTTCAAGTCTTGCAAGCTTATAAACTGCATCTTTCAGTTATACTGAACGTGAATTCCTTTGATCAGAGGTCCTCTGAAGTTCTGCCAAAATACAAAATGATGGGCAAGAAAAATCACAAATGCACAGTCTTAAATGTAAATTTATTGTGCAGCCTTTTATATTTGGGGGTTTTTGTGTTTTTTTTTTAAATAGGAGCATCTTAATTAATAATGTAGCTATTTCACATGGGGGAGCTAAAGTAATAACAGAACCTTGTGTCTTTTCAGATTTTGAAAGACATCACTAATCGTTTCTACATGATGAGAGGTTATAAAGTACATTATGTGCCAGGATGGGATTGTCATGGATTGCCAATTGAGTTGAAAGCGTTGTCAGAAGTCAAAGGAGCTGAAAATCTTTCACCAATGGAAATTCGACAGAAAGGTAAACTACTGTTTGCAATATCTTTATAGAAAAAGTTGGCTTAAGTATTTGTACATCCTACTCATATTTTGAATATCCTACTCATATTTTGTATTTTATGCTTTATATATAGCTTTTATACTTTATTGTGGGCTTTTCTATTACCTATTGGTGACATTTTCTATGATCACTGCATGTGTTTTCCAAGCAGATTGAGTACAATGCAATCTTATGAAATGGGATAATTGAACACAGGCTTAATTTGTTGCTGTAATGAATATGCATAGTAATGACCATGGGTTTCAAAAAACAGAAGTACGGCAGAGGATTTGGATTTCTGCTTTGCTTAACTGTGTAGTGGCATGAAACTGATATTTATCAGATCAACTTCCTTTTGATTTTAGAAGACTGAATTTGATTAGGAGCTAAAAAGTTGCATATAAAAATCAGGCTTCAGTAGGACACTTGGCTCAATATCGTAAGTAGGAATGTACTGTGTTTTTAACAAATACTACAAAACTATAGGGGTGACCTTTTCAGAGAAGGGTAGTCTGCACTACATGGAAACTGTTTTGAAGAAGTAATTTCAAATACCATATGTATTGAAAGACATCAACATTCAGCTGCAATGAGCAATTTAAACTTTCACTCTTATTTATTTTACTTTATTTGAGAATGCATTTTGAGAAATTGTTCTTCATAACTAAATATACTTAATTTTTTCCCCTATTCCTTAAAAAGAAAGTTTATATTCTAGAGACGTTTGTGCTTTATGTCCCCATATTAGTCAAAAAGTGCTGCTCCTGAATCTTTTTACTCTTTGTAGTCATTTTGTGTAACTACTTCTCTGAAATATATATTTTTTGAGCCATAATAATCTATTTAATACAAATCAGTAATTAGTGCATAGTTTCAATATGTTCAGCTCAGGCTGAACATCAGTAGCACATTTTAAATGGTATTAGATTGGATGTTAGTGGGCTAAACCATGTGCTTAATGGAACTATTCCCTTTAGCTAGAGAATTTGCAGAAAGAGCAATTGAGAAGCAGAAATCTGCCTTCATTCGTTGGGGTGTAATGGCAGATTGGGCTAACTGCTACCGTACGTTTGATCCAAAGTATGAAGCAAACCAGCTGAGAGTCTTCTATAAAATGTATGATAAGGTATGTTGAACTTTTGTTGAAGTGTGTTTTGATTCGTCATGAGCTTCGATTCTCCTAACGTTTTTACCCTTCCTTTCCTCTAGGGTTTCATTTATCAGGACTATAAACCTGTGTTCTGGTCCCCTTCAGCAAAGTAAGAATCAACTTACAATTTTGTCCTCAAAATTTTAGCAAGGATATCAATAGCTTTTCATGTTCAAGTATGTTAACATATGTTTGATATCTACCCAGAACAGCCTTGGCTGAAGCAGAGCTTGAATACAATGAGCAGCATGTCAGTCGTTCTGTGTATATGAAATTTCCCCTGTTAAAGTCACCACCTAAGCTGACTTCTGTGATAGGTATGACTTCTGTATAGATTTTAAGATTGATAGCTTTTATTTTTGTTAGAATTTTAAGTAAAGTACTTCTAATTTACATCTGTAGATGGATCATCCTCTGCTAGCGTGCTAGTCTGGACCACACAACCTTGGACTGTGCCAGCAAATCAAGCAGTTTGTTACATGCCAGATTCAGCGTATGTGTCTTTAACTTGGTTCAGTGATCTGCATCAGTCCTTATCAACATTTATCAGCAAAGTTGTTCTGGACTACCATTACTTTTTATTTAAGGCATCTTTTTTTGTGTGGTTTGTTTGTTTTTTTTTTTTTTAAGTGACAAAATTTTAAGCTTTGTTCTATATTAATATATTCTGCTTTCATTTTTATTTTTTAAGTTATTTCTTTTTCTGATGTTACGTTATCTTGAAATTCTTTTCAGATTTATGAGTGAATTGGACATGTAGATTTTAAAATGTATTTTGCTTTTAGAGATGGAACATTTAAACAATTTGTAGCTTTATGGTGTTTGTAATTATCTAGTATGACAAATATATATTTTCATTGTAGATACTCGGTTGTGAAATGTACAACTACTGGTGAACACTTCATTCTAGCAGCAGATAGAGTTGAATCTACAGCTGCTATTTTGGACAGGCAGTTTGAGGTTATGTCAACGTGTAAAGGTAGGTTTTAATATTGTTGTAAGTTGCTTAGAAATTTGCTTGCAGGTGTCTGAAAACTGCTTCAGTTTTGATGTATTATTAAGTTTGTTTATATTTTGAGAATATGCTTCACTAAATTGTACAAAGAGGAGTAATAGTCTGTCAGATTTAGTATTGGTGTATTGTAGCTCAAATTTTCATCCATAGATTTCAAAGTACTTTTTAAAATCTGGATTCACACTTGGAAAACTTAAACAGAGTGGAAGTCTGTTCAGTATCAAAATCTTAATTACACTGAATGCAGTTTTTCTGTCTTTCTCACCCATTGCTGATGAGAACAAAGAGCTAATTACAAGTGTGCTTGCTGACTGACTGAGTGCTAAATTGTATGAAAACTATTGAAATTACCTAGTGTGGCAGAATTGGTAGCACTATCAGCTGCTGTTGTCATGTTATGTTACTTTTCAAGTTTTTCATTGTTGAAAGGTGTCCTAAGCCATAAACATGAAGAATGTTGAGGTATTGTAGGTGACTGTTGTCTTTACAGACAAACTAAAGTGGTTCAGTTTGCATCCTAACAAACTGCATAGTGATATTTCTTAATAGACAGACTTCTGATGCGGTGTCATGAGTCCGGATTTAATGTGTTATTTGTGAGCTTTATTCATTTGCCTTTATCAGCGATTCAGTGCTGGAAATAGGCATATCTAAAGAGGTGAGAATGGTGGTTTCTTTGATCGTCTCTTCAGGTTGTTTTGGTGTCTTTCCATGCCCTCTTTTTCAGAGGGAAGAAAATTACCTGTTTCTCTACTTAATCATGTTTTTACCTAATGATAAAATTACCTGGAGGTGTTCTTAAAGGTTCCACCTTCTTGAATCACATGATTTGCAGATTACATACAACAGTAGAGTTGGACCTTCTTGAAAAGAAATTTTATATTAGAACCTGTTCTTTTTATTTTCCCATATATTTAGTAATTGTTTATATTTGTTACCTTTCTGTATTTGTTTACCTACCTGTCTGACAGCAGTTCCTAAACATGTTCCTTCTAGGAAGAAAACATTCAATGAAGGCCAGTTTCAGCAAGGCTTTACTAAGATTTCTTCAGTGTTTTTTTTTAACCTTAAATTGTCACTAGCTTCATTTGTGCTGTACTCTCTGTATGTAATTTAGAGAATTGAAGTGAATTGTTCATGATAATATAACTACTTAGGCAGAACTAGGAATGGATCCCAAATTCAAGGGTTTTAGCCTACTAAATCATTATTGAGATCTGTTTCTGGAACACTGAGATAGTGGTCTCCAAGAAATGGGAATGTATGGAGTGTCTCTAGGTGGAATGTCACTACTAATGGAATACCATTTTCTAAAGTAGAAGAAAAGCTTTTTCTTCAAAGGAAAGAAAAAAAACCCAAACCTGTATGCAAGGTTAACAATGCAGAGAATTTGAAAACATTTGAACAGGGACACACAAATGAGATAAAGTAGTAGTACATCCAAATAGTATCCCATGCATACACTTGCGGATCAATTGTTCCATTTCTGCTCTCTTCTAAAGAAGCTGAATGCATTAATTGTTTCTCTATTTTCTCCTCTGTTTTTTTGCACCCCCAGGTGTAGATTTGGCAGATGGTTCTTGTGCTCATCCCACAATTCCTGGCAGAGTCTCTCCTCTGTTACCTGCAAATCATGTGACAATGGCAAAAGGAACAGGACTAGTTCATACAGCCCCAGCTCATGGTATGGAGGACTACAGCGTAGCTTCCCACCATCAGCTACCCACGGTACTTTATTTTTTTTCAGCTGTTGCTCTTGATTTCCTGCAACTGTTTGATCATGTGCCCCTAAAGTGATTGTTGTAATTTGTGCATAGAACCTGAAGATGTTTTGAAGCATTCATATAAGTGTGAGCATTCACATAAGTAATACTTATGTGAAGTATTCATGTAAGTGTTTTGAAGCATTCACATAAGTGTAAGTCCTGCAAGGATGAAGGACTAACCTGAAAGTGTGTATCACAATAGAAGGATGAAGTTTTTGCTAATTAAAGGTTACAGGGAAGTGGTAGAATAGAATCCAGTTTCTTTTCTCTCTGTGTTTTTGGTTTTGTTTTTTAAAGGATAACACAGACAACAGTTCTCAGATATTGAGATTCTTAGATATCTCAGTACTCAGAATTGGCTTTTAATGCTGTATCTTGCAGACCAGTAAATCGCCAGTTATGTAGGTCATTATTACTATTCTTTTTCAGCAAAGCTTGTTTTAAAGACATACATAAATACAGTTCAGGTATGCACAATCAGTTTGCATTTGGTGGAAACGGAGATGCAGGGTATTCTTTTTCTCGTTTACCTTTTTAAAGAGGTGACTCTTGAGATGTTCCAAAACCTGATTATACTCGTGTTTCTGGTTGGTTTCTTTTTTTTGGAGATAGGGTTTTTCTTGGGGGTTTGTTTGTTTTTGTTTTTCGCTGTTAATTTGAAAAGTCATTGAAATACTAACCAGTGACTTGATGTAAGACAGTTGTGGTATATCTGCAAACATAATGGTGCTTATTTCTTCTGATAGGTAAAATTCACTTCCCTGGTAGATTACTAAATTGCAGTTCACTAAATCCGAAGTGTACTTAAATATAACATACTTTGCTGTTCATCAGAAAAGTAGTTACTCAGCAGAGTACTTAACTCACTTTGAATACCAGAAAGGTAATTAATTGCCACATGGTATTTTATTGACATGATTAACATATTTATTTTAAGGATTGCCTTGTGGATGAAGGTGGGTTTTTTACTGAAGCTGCAGGTCCTGAACTTCAAAACAAGAATGTCCTTGAAGAGGGGAATGAAGCTGGTGAGTATTTAATGTAGCCATTTGTTACTTCATCAGTTACATTCCTGCAGGTATATGTTGAGGGTTGGTATAAACTGAAAACGTTTTGAATATGGATGAGGTACAGGCACTTCTTACTATGTATTGATTATGAAAAGGAATGAATTGAGGTTAACAGTAGCAGTATGTTCAAATTGGATTTTAATCTTGCCTCATTTTTTTCTCTCAGTCATTCAGATGCTTCAAGCAGCCGGGAGTTTGTTAAAAGAGGAGAAATATGTGCACAGTTACCCATATGACTGGAGGACTAAAAAGCCAATGATCATTCGAGCCAGCAAACAATGGTTTGTAAACACAGCAAGTGTGAAGGCTACAGCGCAGGTATATAATTTTGCTTTCTTATGGGACATTTAAAGACAGCTGATGCCATTTGGAATCAGCAAAACTATCTTGCTATAGCTCACTCCAGAATATGTTCTTCTCTAGGGTTTACAAACAGTAGTTGAAAAGTGTTAATTATTTGTAGAAGTGATGATTGTTATTGGGTTTTTGTCAATATTGATATAATCCATGATAAATAAATTGACTGACATATTTTTTCATTGTATTTACAGGAGATCTAAGTTTCTTAGAGCTACTGAATTATTTTCCCCAAAATATTTTTTAAAATACAATGTTTCAAGGAATTAAATCAGAAGAGACAATTTTATCACTGTTAAAATTACCTTTGTTGTTATGGTGGCCTTGGATGGCCTGACATCTTTGTTTGCTCCCCTATTAATTTTGCCACAGTCCTAATTTAAATAACTTTAAAACATATTTTTTTTTTAATATGCAGTGCACTTTGAAATTATATACATCCACACAGAAAACTCAGACCAGCACCTTAGGCTGTCTTGAGTAGCAGTGATTTCATTCTAAGTGGGGCATGAGTTGTTTATTCCTTATTCATCTTTATCTAGAATGAAGAAAAATACGATGGTTATTCAGCAGGGTTGGGAGCGAGTGGTTGCCCACACTCTCTAATACAGGCAGCATGTATCAAGGTGGGGTTTCAAAGTAAACAACAGCACAAGACACAATGAGCTATTAAACTTCAGATAGACATACTGATGCCATTTCTAACTTGCTTAAGGGTGCATCTGCTAGACAATCAGAGCTGGCAAAAAAACATTGGTTGTTCTTTGGGGAAATGTACAGTATATACAGTGTTCAAAATATGTTATTGAAGAGCAACATGCAGTGAAGTAAACAAAATAAATGTGACAGTTGCCCGAGAACATGTTATTCAATACTGGGAGTGGGACTGTAGACCTGTACCTTTTTTTTTTACTGGTAGCATAAACAGTGTTTGTCTGAATGCTGAAGCATGTTCAACAATTCACTGTCTACTTCATAGGAAGTGCTGAAAAAAGTGAAAGTTATTCCTACGTCTGCAGCGAACAGAATGCTCGAAATGCTGGACAGAAGGACCTTTTGGTGTATATCACGGCAAAGATGTTGGGGTGTTCCGATTCCTGTTTTTTATCAGAAGAACACAGGAGAATGCTTGATAAACAGGTATTTGTCTAGCTTTATATACTGAAAAATGAAAGAATGAGCACTGTCTGTTGTGCTGCAGTTATACAATATTATAAAACTTCTAACTATTTAAGTATGAATACATGCTTTTACTTGTAATTGTTTATACACAGAACTAGTTCAGCTATAAATTAAAGCAGTCAAAACCTCATTGCTGAAGGTGACTTGTATGTAAGTAATAGGAATCATTTTACTTAGATATTTAAGTTACCTGAAAAGTCTCCTTGATACTGATTGCTGCTTTCATTCCTCATCTTCAAATTAAGTGAGCTGGCAGTAATCACTGGCCTTTAAGTTTAAGCAAGGAGTGAAATGCAAGTTGTAGTTAGAATAGATTGCAACTGTAATTGTAGCACTGTAAATTGAACAGTACAGATATTTTGTCAAAATAGCTTTTTGCTATTGAATAAGTGACAATGAGATTATCTGAAGCTGAATAACTAAATTGATTGCAGAATAAGTAATTGCACTTTGTTTCAAAATGAAATTAGTGTTTTTGAAGAGCCAGCCTCAATAAATGTTAGTAAGTGACCTTTAACTATATGGTTTGGTATGTCTAGAGCTTCAGCTATGTGGTTTGGTATGTCTAAAGCTTCAGATGCTAGCCTTATTCTGCCATCTTTTGGTTAATAGTATCCAGATATTGCAAACACTGCATTTCAGGAGTTCCAGATTGCATTTCAGGAATTCAAATGTAATGTGGAGGAAATCCAAGCTATGCTTTAAAACAAGGAAACTCAACCAAATATGATCCTTTTCTGTCTTTTAAGGAGTAATAGAGTTCTGCTTTTACCCCTTCGGGAGACAGAGGTTTTCAATTGTGAATATCCTCTAAGACATGATTTCATAAAAATAGTATTGTGGAGTTCCATGTTCATTGTTCGTTTCCATAATTGTTTTCTGTCTTGAGATATGCCAGTGTAACTCCATTTTATACATCTTAACCTTACAACCGTTTGTGCAAATTCATTATGGGTAGTAAGATTGCATAGCTGGAGGTGAACTTAGTAGTGTTGCAGAACTTTTTTTATTCTGGTGTTGAATAAATATACTGCAGAGAGTTCAGCTTGTTTTCCAGAGGATGGACTGAGCTCATAACTATAGTAGTAGGTGAGGCTTAGGGTGTGGAGAGCAGGGAATGGACTTTAAGCAGTTAGTCCTTAGCTTCACCTAGCGTGACTGGGTGTGTAGGCGCACAGATATGTACTTTGACTCTCGCTCAGTAGGCAATAACTGTGAGAAAAGACCACAATAACCGTAGTCGTTTGTAGTACCTGAATAATGCTGACGCACATCAGGAAATGGATGGAGGCTCTGTGGGGTGTAAAATCATTTTACCTACAAAGATTGTTACCATATTAAAAAGTAAGTGTATGTTCACATAAAATGATGATTTCCAAGGAATACTTATTGTAGCCTGTCTGCAGAGTAGGGTTGAGTGCGTTACTTGGACTTGCTTAAAATTGTTAAATGTGTAGTTTAACAACAAAGAGTGTAATGAAAAACAGTTTAGCAGTTGGTAGTCAAACGGGAAGGGCACCATGAAGCAGTAGCTCCTTCAGAACGTAAAGGAGCTGACCCAGCTGGTACAGAAAGCATTTGAAAGGAGGGATGCATGGGAATTCCTTCAGGTTATTGTAAAATTACCTTGAAAGCCAGTGACCTGTATTAAAAAGCATGCCTGCATGTCTTTTGTAAGTGCTTGAGCTGTGTGAGATTATTGCTGGAGCTGTACGATATGAGGCAATTGGGGCATTCTGATGTGATAAACTGCAACAGTTTAACAACTCGACCTTTGTGTGTAGCTATTGGCCTAGCAGTCACCCATGTAGGTGAATGAACAAAGAAACAGTATGGCATGTTTGGTTAGAGTTGATCTGGTGAAAAAAGAGAGACATTTAGGAGAAAAAAAAAGAGACATATCCGATATGCTTGAAAAGTAATTTATTTCATTTGACTGACAGCTTCTGATGCTTACTTATAGTCAGTACTCTTAACTTATATCATATTTTACAGTAGAGGTGGAATTTTCAAAGAAAAGTTTAAAACACTCATTAAATATTTAAAGTTAGCCATAGCAAACTTCTGTACCGAGAGTAGGAAAAGTGCACAGAATATTGGCCTATAGAAATGACAGGCAAATTTAGAAAGCAGTCTGTCAATTCATAGGTCATTTTCCTGGACACCAGTTCTTATTGAAATAAACACCTAAGCCTAAATATTTTGTTGCATTTACAGTATCATTTTGAAAATCATAATCACAGTAGGTTGTTGACATATTTCTAACACTTAAGTTTCATATTCAGATTTTGTGAATAATTAATATCATTTAAAAAACAGTAAATAACTTGCATTTCTAAACAAAAACTGTTTTCTTACCTAAAATGCTGGATAAACGTGTTTCCAGTAGCAGCTGCTATGGAGTTTTTCAGTGGCTATCAAAAGTAACAGCATCTCCACTGGAAGTCAGTGTAGTCCACATGGAGTTGCTGTTACATTTGAGAGCACCAATGGTCGATCTTGAGTGATCCTGTTTCTGTATCACCTGTGAAAACACTTAAAAAAAAAAAAGTCCCTAAAATAAACAGCTGTTTCTCTCTGTTAAGTGAAAGTTTCCCCTGAATTTGCCATGTGAAAGGCTGCAGAAAGGTGCTCTTTCAAGATGCAACTGCTCGTGTCTTAACAGAATATTTTTCCCACACTGACAATCCTCTTTCTGACTTGAAAGCCAAGAGCTAGACTGTAATCTTGTAAGCAGCAAGTTTGATGCAAGATCTCCATGAGTCTTTCCCCTTTGCTGCTGTGACTCCCCATAGACCTAAAAGACATTTGATTGTATGACACTGTTGTCTATGGTTCTAAATTTAATACGCTAGTGATGATTAGATTCTTTATGTAGGGTATACCACATCATATTGCAATCAGGAGTTTAAAAATTATTATAAAATAATAAAACCCTATATGAGAGGGAGAGAAAAGACAGAACATTTTTTCATTATTGCCATTTTCATTAAGAGTATGGAGGTAAGATTCTGCTCAATTTTTCTGCATGAGTAGAGAAAAAAGACCTTAAATAGAATACAGCACAAATAAGCACTTATACTGTTTTGTCAACTTTCAGAATTTATTAGGTTTTGAGACAAAAAGTTCTGATTCTAGGAAATTCTGTAACTTGTGGAAGAGAAGAGAGAAAGAGCTCCAAAAGTAAAACGAGAGATTTGTAATTCCACTAGTAGCTCAGACCAGATAATAAATGTGAGATACATACTTTAATCTGACCTCATGCAGTATCTTCTTTACAAATTCGCTGTTCAGATACTGGTAATAATAAGTAGTATTGCAAAGGTTATTCTAATGCCTGAGGACTTTTGTCCCTTTCTCTGTGATTAACAAGTAACTTAAATTTCTGACAAAGAAAACCCCAGCCTGCTTATGAAGTAGATCTACCCTGCGCTCTCATGTGCTTTTTAAAATATTAAGACATTTCAGTGACTTATAAGCAATAGCAACTTACCATAACCTAAATACTTACTGCAGCAGTATCAACATTCATGTAAAAAAGAAGATAACTTGCTCTCTTTACTGTTGTTTGAAAGGAGGTCGAGAGAACATCAGGCACTGTATTCTTCTCTTGCCGACTATATCTTAATGCCACCTAATTTCTGTTAACACATTAAATAAGTGTTCAGTGTAATCAATATCAGACTTCAGAGTGATTGGCTGGTGTCATGGTAGCGTGAATTGCCGTAGAGGTTTCAGTGTTAAAACGTAGTGAGTGACACGTAATGCAAGTTCTTCTAGATAGTGTATGAATACAGGGCAAAGTTTTACAATGGTGTTTATTGCTAACTCGGTGAATTATCATGCTTACGTTGAAGCCTACCGATTATAAAGTGATGAGTAGTTATTTGAGAAAGGTGGTTTTCACTTGCACCTCACATAAAAGTACTTTGCAAAAATCTTCCTCCTTACAATATGGATACCTGAAATATATTCATTTCTCTCTGTTGGGGTAATAGTTTATCGTAAGGATCCTGGGAAAAGATTAGAGGAACAGGCTGGTTTTTTTTGTTTGTCTTGGTTTTTTTTCAAACTGTAGGAGGAAAAAGTCCTTGTTGAAATGGTATCCTGTAAATCTTTGGTCTTAACTATCTCCTTTTATAAAATACTTGTCTGTTAATGTTCACTTATATTCTGTAGGGAAACTGAATATAATGAAAAAAACTTGCACTGCTAAAATTTTTTTTTCCACTTGATTTGAAACTATGATAGAATTTTGAGAATATTGGTCAGTAACAAGTTAACTTCACAGTCACTGACTCCTTATTTCTTGTAAGTGATTGATAACACAAATCTGACCACCTTTTAGTTGTCTGAAAACTTTTATCTGTAACATAATCCTATCTATTAGTTCATGTGTCGTGAAAATGTGTCTTTGAAATAATTCTGCCCTTCGTGAATTAACAATATAAGCCTTTGCATTGCATAGTAATACACTTGGTAAAAGGTTAGTCCACAGTATGTTTTGTAGTAATGGTGTATCTGCAATGGTAGACAACTGTTGTGTGGCATTGGCAATACTTACTTACTGTAAATGAAGGCAGTCATTAGTCATTTTATGATGGTTTCCCAAGGGAGATTGATAGCAAGGTTCTATTTCCTTCTTGTCCCTCCTCCCGCCTCTGATGGAAAGGAGAGCAGTTCATCCTCACTACAGGTAAATACAGTTTGCACTAACACAGTGTTTCAGATCCTCCCCCTTGTTAATGCTCCAAATATTTGTGTGATAGGCCTGACCTTAATCATTATCTCTTCCATTGAGGAGAGATGTCATTGCAATTAACAGTTGTAATGTTGGAAAACTGGTGGCACTTCAGGCTGTATCTCCTTTACTTAAAGCTTAGAACATGTGACAAACTGAGGTTTCTGCTGCGATCGAACTGAATCCAGACAGTT
The DNA here is from genome assembly GCF_964188355.1 of Buteo buteo. Classification (NCBI taxonomy): domain Eukaryota; kingdom Metazoa; phylum Chordata; class Aves; order Accipitriformes; family Accipitridae; genus Buteo; species Buteo buteo. Next base: position 8,965,853 of record NC_134182.1, on the reverse strand, counting down.
GCTGGAAAACGTTGTTTGTTTGTTAAGGGTATATTCCTATGTGTTGTCCAAGGTAGCTGTTACTTTTGGTCTGCAGCTGGATTTATCACCTTTTAAAAATGCTTACAAACATGGATATCATCAAATACCTGTTGAATGTTTTAAGAATGTATAGGTTGAAAATGAATTAATCACTAGAGTTTATGTCACTCCACTGAACTGCATTTGCAATATGGAAAAGTTACGTGGAAGACAAGCTTAGTTCCTGTTTAAATTTTCTACTTGTTTTATAGGGCATGCTGGTAGCTTTTTTTTTTTTTTTTTTTTAAATACTGGTTACGGGTATGATTCTTGATTAGAAAAATTTTCTGGCTCTAATTTGAGGACAGAGCCATTAGCTGAGCACAGAATTGCTTCTTCCATGAATCACTCAACATGCACTAACATCTTATGTGGTAATAAGCACATTTTAGGGTAAATCATCTTCTTTTTAATTTAACTACTCTCTGTTCTGGTGGTGACTTCCATAGGTAAGACTTGGCCAGTAACAGGAGGCACTGAGACTGTGGAGGCAGCTCTTGAAATATTCACTTGAAGACAACTAGTTATCTATAATTGTCTTTAAAATTACACTGATAGTGTATTTGAGAAGAATCGAAGATGGAGCCTCCTGTTGAAAAGGAGTGAAAAATAATGTTGTGTATTGCTTTTTCTAAAATGCTCCCAGGTGCTATGGTCTGTGTCATCATTGAAGGTCTGGGTGTAAAGCCAGCCTCTTCAGTAGAAGGTACTGACCCTGCAAGAGAGAGACAAATTAAGTGGAATAGTTTAGTCTGGGCTGAGACAAACAAAGTTCTTGGCTTACTTGATTTTTTTTTTTTTTTTTCTTGAGAGCTTTCTGAATTTGAAGATTTAGCCTGATGGAGGCAAGACAATCAGGGATTTCTCAGCTGTCTGCCTTGAATTTACCAGAACTGGAGTTGTTTGCTTTTGTCTTGGAGAAGTAACGCTTCACAGTTGGAAGTATAGGCAAATAGGCCTCTGTGCAAATATTTCTGAAAGGAAAAGATACTGTTCTGAACGGGAGCTCCTAAATGTTGTTTTACCAAGATAAATGTTAGCAGTTATATTACAAAGCCATCAACTGTGTCCTATCTTTAAACTGGAAGGTGAATGACACCCATTCTAGCCTGAAAGGGTAAGAATGGCAGTGGTATGCTAGGTGGCTGTCGCTTTGTGAGTGTTACTGGTTAGTGATTTTTCTCTTCAGAAAACCTACTGGCATGTTCTACAGGAATTTACTTTGAAAAGTAGATTGATTGATTGATACAAACCTGTTGGTCTATCATTGCAATTTTATTCCCACAACCAAGAGCAGAACTGCATTTTCTTCTTAACGTTGCACTTCTTGTCATGTAATTAAGTAATAATTTGTTCTATGTCTTCTTAGAGAACATGGGTTTTCATGCTTAAACTCTGTAAGAGTCCACTAAATGTTGTAGTGATGTAGCTCAACTTCTTAGCAGTGCAGAAAAAATACTGTGCTGCAGTCCAAAACTGAGTGATGACACTAAAGAAGTTAGATAATTTTCCTTTTGTGTTTTCAAGATAATTATGCCAGATCATTATTTTACTTTTTCCCCTTTCACAATACTGTGTCAAGGAGTTAGTTAATTGATTAAATCTTCTTTTTTTTTGAGTTAAAAACAAAGCTCTGGTGGTTTGGGTAACACAGGTTTTAGTTTGAAGTTGGCAGGTCATGACTATCTGCTGTACACCTTGAATACAGCAGATGTCTTAAAAATCACCTCTTCAGCAAGTGCTCTGTGAGTCAGCAAGACAAAGTGTGTGTGGTTTGTTTTGGTTTTTAAGCTATCTTAATTTATGTCTAGACTTGGCATTAAATGATATTAAAAATCAGTTCCCCCTAGTCTTACCTACTGGGGACAATGATTGAATGTGTCATACATAGTGCACAGAACTGCATGCCTTGTGGTTGTTCACATCAGAAAAAATGCTTAGTAAGCTTTTTATTTTTCTTATTTCTGTAGTATCTATTTATTTCAGGACCTTTGTCTTGGCTGGTGCTATACCATATGAACTCATATATTGCCTTCAGAGCATATGTTGAACGGTCGTTTACGTCACTCCTCTACTGGGTACAGAAGTTTAAGTTTACCAAGTTATTGGGATTAATATACTTATATAAATGTTTCTTAAATTTTAAGAAATGTATTGCTAAAAAGGGGGAATCCAGGCAACCAGAAGTCTAATATATATGTACGTTATTCGAAACACTGCCACTTCCTAACTCTCCATTTCCACATGAGTTCTCAAGGTCCCTTTATACAGTGGAGAGAAGAAGCCTGTTGTCAAAAAGAGCAAATATTTGGGGGGGAAATAGTTGTTTGGTTTCTTTAAAGTCAAGGTCAAGAAATAGGAAGTGAAATGGATTTTAGAAGTTTTCAAGCTGCTGGCATCTTTTCTGAGTGCCCAGTTAGTTTTTTCTGCAAATATTCAATATTTGGAATACATGTGGGTTTCTGTATGTGCAGGTTTTACACAACCCTACCCATCTTGGAAGACAAAAGTAGGAAGTCTTTTTAATACAGGCAGAAAGCTCTGTGGAGTCTTGTCTGGATTAGAAGCTGGAAAATCACAGGTTTAAATAGCTTGATCTCTTTATCAGTATACCTCACCACTTTGGATCTGAGATATTGTAGAAAGGTATGATTAACTCATCAATGTGTAAAACTTATTTTTCCTTCTAACCCAGTGAAACTATCACAGATGTCATCAAAGTAGTGGAGCAGCAAGGAACAGATGCATGGTGGACCCTTCCTATTGAACAACTGCTATCAAAAGAGGCTGTAGCAAAGGTAATTTTTTGACTTCAAATACAGAAGGTGCTCAAGACAGTCCAGTCATGGGAAATAATATAAAACCTTCATGTATTCCTATGATCCTTTTCAGTCTTTTACCTTTATGAGAAGGTATCATGTGAAAGGAATATTCAGAAAGTGAGATCTGAGTATGGCAAAATACACACAATCAGATTTGTGCCATTAATTCAGGGCAGAGATCTCAATCCTCCTCCTCCTTTTAGTTGAGGAGGAAAGTGACATCCTAATTAACCAAATCTTAAGCCCAGATATATATTAAGTCTTTGTCATTAAAATAGATTAGAATTTTAATTTTGTTTTTCCTAACGTTTTATTGTTCCTTTAAAAATTGTGTTCTTAAGCTAGCACACAAACTGTAGTGTTACTCTGCCATCTCAGTTTTTTTGGTAACTTTTCCTTGTTCTGTTTTGGGGTTTCATCAGCAATTATCTGAACACTATTGTGAAAAGTTACCTAAATTATTTTGTGTTCACTCACAAAGTTGGTAGCAGAGCCTGTACAAAACTGGTGTAGAAACCAAATCTACTTTATTTGTAGTTTTGAAAAGCATTGATGTACTGAGTATTCTATTTGTATTATTTAATAATTGTTTTTCCAATAGGCTGGTGGTCATGATGTTTTGGATTATGTCAAAGGACAGGATGTCCTAGACATCTGGTTTGACAGTGGAACTTCCTGGGCTCATGTTTTGGAAGGTACAGAATTAATATGTTGATCTTTCTTTTAAAATACTTGGAGAACAAAATGTAACTGTTTTGCATGATGGTGTTGGTATTGGCAAAACTGAGTTAGGTTATGCCAGCAGCAAACTGGTTGTGACTTCTTGTAAAGCTGCTTTTGCTTGTAAAGATAAGGGCTTAATGTTGGCAAACTCAGTTTCAGCATAGTTGAAATTGAGATCTTTCTAATATTCTATTCTGAATGATTCTGCCACATGACATACCATATATCTTCTAATCACAATGTAATTTGTTTTGAGTATAGAAGTTTCATGACACAAATGGCCAACGTACTTTGTTGCTAGTTGGTAACACTTAAATTATTTTCAGTTAACAAATTTCAGTTTGTGCTTGTGCGTGCTATTTGAAGCAGAACAAAACTGAGATCAGCTTCTGAATTTAAGTAAGTTTTATAATTTGAACAGTGTAGGTGTACTTTTTCACTTCTGAGTACTTTCAGTAACTAAAGCAGTATATCGTGGCTTAAAATATTTATACTTGCTATATGCTATTTATAGTTCCTACTGCCAGTAGATGCTGCTCAGCAGGTAACAGATATATATTTGTATAAAAATACATTAAAAGTATACTGTTTGCCTGGAGGATAGTCCAAAGTCAGGAGTCCTTTCTAAAGGAGGAGTCTGGTCCCATACATCAAGTCTGTTGGACTTTAAACTCTTAGTACACAATTGTGTGATAACCATCTCGTTGAATTATAAAACACGTTAGTACCAGAGGTTTTATTTCTTAGCAACGTGGTCAGACAACAGTACCATCAGCAAACATTCATTTTCTAGAAGACCTTTACATATCTTAAAGTTCACACTCTTTAAAAATTTTTCTGGTTTGGTTTTGAAAAGTATAACAAAGTATTCTATGCACATTACATACTTGAATTCTTTAAGGGCTTAACACCTCAGTATGCAAAAACTACCTCTAATCCTGTGTAGAGGAAACACCTCATGTTGAATAGCAGAATAAAGACTCTTGATTCACTGTTGATTTGTGTAAGGCTCCTGTATGGATTCTGTAATGTCTAATAAATGCTGGGTCTTTCACAGTACAAACTTCTTTCATGGAACCATTAAAAGTTCCTCTTCTCTGTCTAGTCTTGCTGGAACTTGGTGTGTGTAAGGCATCTTCTTTTGCTGTCTGACGTGACTGGAGTGGCCCCACTAGTTCAAAAGTTGGGGGAAGGATGAACAAGCAGTGTGATCTTGTAAGCCTCTTCATCATCAGAAATGACACAAAAGTTGCATTACCTTTTTTCCTATGTAACCGAGGCTCCCAGCCACTGCCAGAAGTGGAAGTACAGTCTCAATGATTCATATGAAATTACTGTTTTAATTTATGAAAAATGCTCTTTGCAAGAGAAGTTGTTGAATTAATAGTTTTGTCTTGTATTTCCCAATATGCTCCAGCTTTTAAAACTTTTTGCAGAACTTCTTCCTATGTCCATAAAAATAACAGGCAATGCTTATAAACAGACTAACTGATGGGATTCTTTTCCAAAGTGCTTTTGGGGAAAAATGGATGAAATCCATGGAGAAATCCAAAATTGCTTACAGAATGTCATAATGGGAAGAAGAACTTCCTGTGGCTTAAATTCATGAAAGCACAGAGGCATATGGAAGCTGGTGTGCTACCTGTTACTTTTGTAGTAGATCAGTGATAACAGCAGTTATTGCTTGTTTTCTGATGACGGTGTCATGCATGGCAGTGGTTCTTTCGCAGCACATGAGTTAATTTCACGGCAACTGGAAGTGCAAGACTAATGTTTATAATTGTTTCACTCTACCATGAACTCAAGCGATTGAAAATAATAAATCAATGATCTGTCTGTTAGTAACCAGCAGGAATAAAAGGTGTTACAGATTTCCCTGCCAGTTCCAGTCTCACAAAAATAAGTTGATCTCTTCGACATCTCTGCAACTCGGGGAACTTAGGCCTGAGTTTTCACTGGACTTGAACTAGCTCTGTCCGAGCTTATTAAATGAGATGCAGCAGTTATAGAATTCATCCCTTTAGCTGATGGCCACACAGATTTCTTTCAAAAATATGGCAGGTTGGGAAGGGGGTGGGGAGGAGGAAGAAGAGAGAGATTCCACAATATGAGGTATTTGAACAGGCTAACAGAATTGCTCAGTGACAGCAAGCTCAATGCTTGTATGCTAAAGCATACACAGGTTGCATGGATACAGTCATATTTCTAACGCTTCCCTTGGTGCATTTCCTACCAGAGACTGGGCATAGTTCTCATGGAAATGACTTAAAGTTGCCCCTTTTTCATTAAATTATGGTTGGCTTCCTTTTTCCAGCCTAGGTGTGTCAAAGAGTACCACTTCTAGCTAAATGACAAATTAACCAAACCATTCTACATCAGCAGTGTGGCAGGTAGGAAGGTGTGACTTACTAAGATCAAAGATTTAGCTACTGTACTCACAGAACCAAAAATATACAGTTATAACTAGATTGTGTGTAAAATAAATACCACCCTGCCTGCACCATTGAGAGCAGATCCTCAAGTGCAATGTGCTCTGAAGAACCCACTGTTCTGGGGATACGGTTTTCTTCGTTAATGCTCTGTTTGCCCAGCACTGTTTTCACTGAACAGTTTATTGTTGTGCTATCCAATCCTGTTTCTTTCTTGCTACTCATGCCTCAAATATTTGTGAAAGAACTGTTTCCATATTCTTTTATGCAATGCTACAATTTAAGTCTGAATGCTTCATGGGTGAATAAATTCATTTTCGCAGTACTGCTGTGAGGTAGAAGAGTGTTAATATACAGCCTCCAAAAAGAAGGTGCGGTGAAAGCAAAATTTGGTTCAAAAACATTTGCTAGTTTTGAATACTCAGTGCTGTGGTGCCTAGGACATTTTCTTTTCTTTTTTGCTTTGAAGTTCAGTTTGTGTTCAGCCTTTTGATAGGGCTTATTTCAGTAGCTGGCTTTGGAGTATCCATTTTAGAGAGTTCTTTTCTGTCTTAAAATACTCTTACAGGTCTTGACTTTTTCCTCGTGGGCAGAGTGCCATCTGCACTACAACCTTGAGATTATTATTTTTCAAAATATTTCATATAAAAATACATAGTGGACTCTACTGCGATGCAATATGCCATGGGTAAAAGTCAGACAGCTTTTTACCCAGAGTTTTGTATCTCAATGATCGTGGTTTTCAACATCATAACTTTTTTCCCCTATCTTATTGGCTAATATTTAACTGAATGAATGTGATTATTTTACAACTTAGCTGTCTAAGGGTTTAAACTTTTGTGCTGACTGAGAGACTTGAATTTATCTTGGCTGATTCATTCCTGGCATTAAAATACAATATATTTAATCTAAAGTCAAAGTCTGTAAGATCAAAGATAGGGAATCTTGAAATCCAAACCAGAAGGATCATAAATTGTAATTTTCTTTAATGACCTATGTACTATATCTCAGTATAAAATAAACAACTGAAAGGTCCCTTCTGGGTTGCCGGACATACTCTTCCATTTACAAAGAAACGTGCACACTGTTCTAATTAATTTATGTATAACCATCACAACTTCAGTGAAATTGAGGTAGGGGAGCTACCTGTGCACTTAAAAGACAGGCTTTGTATATGCAAAACCCGTGTGTGTATTTTACAGAGATAAAATGTCCAGGCCTCCATTAACTTTGTAAGCTACATTAGCCAGCCTGCCAGATGTACTAGTTCCTGTCAGAAAAGATCAATGCAGTTCGCTGTTTGTAATCAGTTGTTGATTTAACTTCTTCTCTAAGTAGTAACTACTGGCATTTCCATGAAAAGTTCATTTCACTAAAACCAGTGACTAGTAGACTAGTTGTAAATAACAAATGTGTTGTTACAGATTTTCCAGTTATTTTCTTCCTTACCACACATACTTTTTTTTATCTTGTCCTGACAAGCATTTTTGCAGTCTGTTACTACAAAGGGTGATCTCTACTTATTCTACTTTTAAAACTCAAACTCTTTGTAGATTTTCTTGAAGGAATAAACAAATGTGTGGGTGGATGTTATGATTTTTAACACATTTTTCCTGTGCTAGCTGGAACTGTATGGCCTTGACCTTTGTAGTGTTGAACTTCCTTTTATTGCAGATGGATCTAAATATTGAAACTTCCATTAAGTTAAACAAATAAATCAAGTGTGTCAGCGGCAGAAAGAAGCATTGTCTCAGGGGTCCTAGGAAGAGGCTAAAAGGAGCTACTAGATAAAAACTGAATAGAGAAACTTTTGTCTGAATATCTGGAAAATTACACCACCAACTTTTAGAATCAAAACTAAATTCCTGCCAAATATGTGTATAATTTTGCACATTCATAGGCTTTGACTTGCATGTTCTGCTGTGCTCCACATTATTCTGTTCTCGCTCTGATGGTGACCTGTCTGGGATTGTTTAGGATCAGGAGGGACTTCTTGAGTTAGCAAGTCTTGTACCTTTTTGTACAGTGACTGAATTCCACCAGTAAAGCCAATTCCACCAGTAAAATTTTGCTGCCCTCCTTCAGCCCTGTGGAAAAGCTGGGTTTGCTCTTCTGCTTTTAATGTGCAGTTAGCTAATACCCAGTCTATGTGCCTTGTAGCCCATTTTTCCTCTGATGCCAACAGTACTCATTAGCTCCAGTTGTTCTTCTCAAGCATTCTTCTTTTTTGCGTATTTAGAGGGAATAATATTTCCACTCAGCCTTCACCTGCATAAGCTAAACAAGCCAGGCTCTTCCAGACCCCTCTCTCCCACAACAGGCTTTCTGTTTCACATGTTGTTCTAACCCTTTCCTGAAATTTTTAATCTCCCTGGAACACCGGTGACCAGAAGTGTAAATTCTGTCGCAGGTGACCTGTGGTCACTGCCAAAGCTTCCTGGTCTCCTCTGAAAATACCTGATGCCTTACACACACTAGTCGGGCATGTTACATCTGTGACTTGTATGCTTAGTAATTCCCAACTGTTGAAGTTTCAGGTCGTACCATAGATTTTTATTAATTCCAAAGTATGTGATCTTTTTTGGGTCTTTCAGTTTATTTAGGAGTACTTGGAAATTATTTTGAGAACTTTGTAAGAAGTCCTCTGAGCATGATAGCTTCTGTTTTCATAATTTATTATTTTGTTTGGTGGAAAGCAAGCTTATTTGTTAAATTTTGGAGTTCAGTGAGTCTTGGATTTTTAAAAAAATTGTGATACTAATGAATCACTTGTATCATGTTCAAGTAACCATACACCATTTATTAAAAGTAACTTACCTACTAGGTGTAAAGAGCAGAATAAGTTTCGGAGATTTTCTGTTAAGTGTATTACTTGATTGAAGATATAGGCTGATATTTTAAACAAAATCTTCTGTTTTTAAAGGAGCAGAGCAAAGAGCAGATACATACCTTGAAGGAAAAGACCAACTGGGAGGTTGGTTTCAATCCTCTCTATTAACTAGTGTGGCAGCAAGGAAAAAAGCACCATATAAGTAAGTGCGTGGATTGCAGACACATTGCTAGTTCAGTTATTAAATATCGAGCTTTTGATAGTGTGGACAGTAGTGTATAAACAAGAAAAATCAAGCCAATACCAAGTATCTGATTTATGTTCTTACATTTTCAGTATAAAGCTTTTCTCAGATTAGATTGTAATGGATTTATTGTTTAAATTTTTTCCATCATAATTTTAATATATATTTTCTTTCTCAGTCATTTACGTATATCCTATTACATTATCAGAGACAGGTCTGTTCTTTTGCCATCTCTCCCATTCCCATAATCAAAGTGATTATTATGGGAGGTGCAGTATCAAAATCTCCTAAAATCATTGACTTGTGAATTGAACACTAGGCTGTAATGAATTCAGAATCACTGTGTGTATGTCTTATATGGAGGCTGTGACACACTTTGTCCCCTGGAAGATGAAAAGCATAGGGAAGGGTAATATGTGAGTCAGTTGCAAGGAGGCTGTGCAATTTGGGAAATGTATTGGCTTAAAGAGGAAATAATACTTCAGTCTTTAATTCATCTGAAATACGTGTGCTGTGGGTATCTGCAACCAATCTGTTGCTTGCACGGCAAAATTAAATGAGGAAAATAAAGTTGTATGCACTACTTGGACGGTAGTACAGTGTATTCATGGTTGGTTGAACTCGACAGATGAAACCTCAGGCTTACCAAAATAGAGGATTTCTGTATGTTTTGAATTAGGACTATCCTCATTAGAAATCTATTCTTAATGTACATTTTTCACTGGGATTTTGTTTTCACTAAAATCTTTTCTTCAGGACTCTGGTAGTTCATGGATTTACTCTTGGTGAGAAGGGGGAGAAGATGTCTAAATCTATTGGCAATGTGGTTGACCCTGATGTAGTTATCAATGGAGGTGAAGTAAGTAAAACTCTTGAGTTTCTCAGAATCACTAGTTAAAATTTTTCACTACCAGATTCTGCAACTGTCTTGTGGCATGTTATTCTCTAAACAGCTGTCTTGTAGCAGAACTCTGTAAGGCTCTTCTAAAGATTGTGGCTACACTGCAGTTCCATTTGGCTGGAGTAAAAACCTTGAGGTTTTTTGCTTCAGCTGTAGTGCCAAAACCCCCACACCTTTGTTCTGTGCTAAGAGAAATGAAAATGCATTATATAGAAGGTGCAGTATGGTTCCTTTTTACTTGGGAACACTGTTGATGGAGTGGGAAGATTAAAAAATAATTAAAATAATTAACCTTTGCTTTCAAACTGACGAACCTACAAGCTGGGCCTAGCAGTAGAGCAGTTAGAGTAGAAGCTGCACCCCAGCAATCTTGTCTGCTCTCAGCCTAGGCTGTTGTATTGACTCTGGAAGCTTACTTCATTCCATGGTCAGGGAGGTTGCGCTGCAGGTGATGCTCTGAATTTTTTTCCCTCCCCGGTCCTGCTGTTGGTCTTTCTGAGGCTGCTAAGCAGCTTTTGAAATTCTGTAGACAAAAGAATCAATTCTTATAAAGACTTACTTATCTGATTCAATAAAACACACAATAGTTTCTATTCTTTCAAAAAGCAGATAAGCCATTTTCAGAGTTGAAAACAGGGTGGAAAACAATCCGAAGGGCGGGAGGGGGGGAAGTATGTAGTTTTAGATATTAACATTGCTATTTTAATGTTAAGAGTTCAAAGGATTCAAGGCTGTTAGATGAGTTTACCTCAACTTAACCTGAGTTCTAGCATTGGCTGTACACAGAGTGCTGCAAGTATACATTGTCGCGGTGGCTTAACAGTGAATCTTGGTAAAAGAGGGTGAAGGCCTCCAAATACAGTGGCCTTCTGGGCACACTTACAGGCATGTTCACAGCACTGACAGCACGGAATGGCACTGCTCACCGTGCTGCAGGACCCCAGCAGTTTTACTGGTGTGCCTTTCTGTCTCCACTTAGGATCACACCAAGGACCCTCCATACGGTGCCGATGTTCTCCGCTGGTGGGTGGCAGAATCGAATGTTTTTACTGAGGTGCTGATTGGGCCTGTTGTACTTAATGCTGCAAGAGACGATATTAACAAGGTAAGTGCCAAATATGCTAACCCTCTTCATTCTAATGACAGCTCCTCTTTATATTTGGTTTTGTGTTGGCTGAGTAGAATTCATTGGAAAGCTTTTCAATCTTTAGACTAAAGAAAGCTTTTCCGAACTCATTTAGGTAGGTACTACTGCTCTTTACATCTGTGGATCAAATAGTAAAGTGTACAAAAGAAAAGACTAGGTTTTGCAGCATACTTGGTAATAGCCAGCCTTTTTACTTTCATGTAGGTCCTTTTGGCATATGTTCTTCATGATGCTTTTGTAACTATTCAAACAATCATTTTGAAAAACAGCCAACTTCAGTTAATTCATTATAGAATATTATCATTTTGTGTTTCATCTAAACTGCAGACCATTAATGTTTAATTTTTCTGGTTTGTTCCTAGCTTCGGAATACACTACGCTTCATGCTGGGAAACGTTGCTGGCTTCAACCCAGAAACTGATTCCATCCCTGCTTCAGAGATGTACATAGTAGATCAATACATGCTGCATTTATTGCAAGATTATGGCAGCAAGGTAGGGGTAAATTGTATTTAAATGAATATATGTAATGTTTTTCATTGGTTATACCCTCTAGGGAAAATTCCTTAAGTGTATGAGTAAAGAGTGTGTGTCAAGTAGGCAAATTATGACCACAAAGGTTTCTCTGATGCAGTGTGCACTTCCTTAAGCCCACTTCAACTTTTGAGAGGAAGGCTTTGTTTTTAACATTTTTAACTTGGTTTTGACATCGACCAGTTTTTCCCATTCCCCTCCTGCCCAAGGCCTCAAATTACATGTCTTTAGAAATAGCTAGAATAGGATATAAAAAACCAAACAAACAAACAAACAAAAAAACCAAAAACCACCAACAAAAAAAATCTAGAGCTTTGGAAATCTGCTGTAGTCCAGAATTTAGTCATTTCTGTCACTTAGAACCATTCTGCTGAATAAGAAAGTATGGGCATAATTTCTGGGGTTCTTCCTGTCCTCTCCCTTCAAACTTGAATTGAAATGATTGTTGACTGAATTAACTTTTTTTTTTTTTTTCCCCTCCAACAACCTTTTAAAGAAAAGATTCTCACAGACTTTGTGTCACTCATTACAGTTTCTGTAAGTTCAGGTTCATCAGGGGTTGTCATTGTATGCCATGTGATGAAAATTGATGCTCTGTTCTTATCTCTCTCTGCTCCCTCTCCCAGGTTACAGAAGCATACAAAGAATATGATTATAGCAAAGTTGTTCGATTATTGCAAGCATTCTGTTCCAGAAACTTGTCTAACTTTTATTTTACCATAATCAAAGACAGGTGGGTTCATTACTGCTGCCTTCAAAAGGGAAAAAACAAGTTAATCAGTTTGCAATGGAGATAACAACATTCCAGGCAAATGTTGAGTGAATACAGATATCTTGGAGAACATTTCACAGTTATGTATTGTGCTTTAGTGTACTAAAGCTCACAGGTGAAGGCTTAGCTGCTTTCAGTTGAGTATTTTTGTCATCAGTGTGCTTCTATATTCTGTCCACTAGGGGTACTGAATCATTTTGAAAGGTAATCAAGTGGACACATTTAAAACTAAATAAAGTTTTAAAGATAAATTCTTGGATCTGTATTTCTAACTAGAAGTGTATTGAATTTGGGAAGGTAGGGGGAAGGGCTTTTAGCACTTACCTGGGCAAGCTAATGTCTTTCACTGATCTAAAAAACAGGTAAAGAATCCTAAGGATGTGACTGCTATCTTTGTAAATTTTGAAAGGGCTATTTCATGGGAGAAGAAGGTAGGGGGTTATACTGATCTTTAGTTTCCAGAATGCAAGTAAAGGGGAAAAAAAAGAAAAAAGCCCTAATGCTAAATTTTATAGATGAACCAGAACAAAGGGCTAACAGAGCTGCAGCCTCATCTCCCTGAAGGCAGATTCTCTTCTATACAAGTGAAGCAAATTAACATGCCATGTACAAAATCTCCTTTCCTGTGACAAAATGTGGCTGGATATACAGATGGCCCTGTACCTATACCACTGGGCTTGCCTAGGAAGGGCAGTTAAGAAAAGCTCTCCTTGGAAAGGCAAGCTAGGTCAGACTTCTGTACTTTCAATGACAGTCCTGGAACTATGGCTCTTGAGCAAGAACAGTAACAAGAACATACGAATACTTCCCAACCTTCATCTCTGTCTTGCAGGCTCTATTGTGAAGAAGAAAAAGATCCTAAGCGTCGTTCATGTCAAACTGTGCTAGCACAGGCTTTAGACGTAGTAGTCCGGTCCTTTGCACCAATTCTTCCTCACTTGGCAGAGGAGGTTTTCCAGCACCTCCCTTATAAGAAAGGTAAAGCACGTATCATTTCTAAGGAATTCCTTTAGTGCACTGTTTAATGGCATAGTTAAAAGAAGGAATGCAAATAGAGAGATATGCCATTCTTTTTTATTAATTTAATAAACACTTGAATAGAAAGACGCTAAATTAAGAATTCCTTTGTTTGCTTTGCTTTCAAGACTCAGAGGGTGTGTTTCGTACTGGCTGGATTAATGCAAGCTCAGCATGGAAGAAGCCTGGCATTGAGGAAGCAATAGAAGGTGCATGTGCAATGAGAGACTCTTTCCTTGGGTCCATCTCTGGCAAGAATGCTTTGGAGTATGAAGTAGTCATTGTAATTGAGCCTGGATTGCTGTTTGAATTAATGGAGGTAAAAGATTCAACTAAGAATAGTGTTGTCTGTGCAAAAAATACTGATTTCTGTAAACTTTCTTCTGCTTTGTACTTGCCAGAAAGTCACAGAATTGTTGAGGTTGGAAGGGACTGCTGGAGATTGTGTAGCCCAAGCCCCTTGCTTAGGCAGGGTCAGCCAGAGCGGGTTGCCCAAGATTGTGTCCAGTTGGGTTTTGAATGCTGAGGATGGAGACTCTACAACCTCTCTGGTTACGTGTGCCAGTGTTTGACCACCCTCACAGTAAAAAAGTGGTTTTATGTTTTCTTGGAGTTTCCTCTTTCAATTTCTTTCTTTTGCCTCTTGTCCTGTCACTGGGCACCACTGAAAGCACCTGACTCCATCTTCTTTACACCCTCCCATCAGGTATTTATATACATTAATAAGATCCCCCGAGCCTTCTCTTCTCTGGGCTAAGCAGTCCCAACTTGTCGGCCTCTCTTCATACATAAGATGCTCCAGTCCATCATCTCTATGGCCCTTTGCTGGACTCGCACTGTAAGTTCACATCTCTCTCTTACTGGGGAGCTCAGAACTGGACCCAGCACTGCAGATGTGTCTTACCAGGGCTGAGGAGCGAGGAAGGATCACTTCCTTCAACCTGGTGGCAGTGCTTTTCCTAATGCAGGATGGTGCTGGCATACTCTGGTGTGAGAATATATGGCTGGCTCGTGGTCAGCTGTTTGTCCACCAGGACCCCTTCTCTGCTAAGCTACTTTCCAGCCCGTTGGCCCTCAGGGTGTACTGGTGCCTGGGGTTATTCCTCCCCAGGGGCAGGACTGTGCACTTCCCTTTATTGACCTTCATGAGACTGCTGCTAGCCTGTTTCTCCATCTTGTTGAAGTCCCTCTGAACAACAGTGCAGCCATCTTGTGTATCAGCCACTCCTCTGAGCACTGTATCATCAGCAGACTTGCTAAGGGTATGCTCTGCCCATCATCCAGGTTATTAATTAGTGTGTCAAACAGTAGTGGACCCCATACTGACCCCCGAGCTACATGACTCGCAACTGGCCTCTAGCTCTGGACTCCTTGAAAATGCCTGTTCTAGTGCCACTGGCAGTGCCCTTCCAAAGTAACCTGCCTTCTTGGTGAGAGGGTCAAAGTAACTTGAAAGTTTCTGCAGAGGGAACCCTGGACAGTGCACTTCAGGTCTGTACTCTTAACTCCTGGCAGGAGTAAGTAAATTAGACTCTTGGTTCAAATCATCCACTCTAATTAGGAACCACTGTCTTAGCATTTGTTTTAAAGAATGGAGCATCTTGGAGCTTGCAATGGTAGACCTCAGTTTTGATGCCAGATTTAAGCATAATTATATAAATGCATATGTTTAGACACAGGTACATGTGGGTGTAAACAAACTTGTGCTCTCTTTGTGACAAAGCTATGACAGCTGTTGCAATCACATACACAGTAATTCTACTTCTGCTTTAACATTTTCTAGGATGAGGATGTTGAGGAACAAAACCAGGTTGCAAGTCTGAAAATTAACTCTCTTCCCTAGGCACTGCAGGCTGAAGAAACTTCTAGTGCTTCACAGCTGAATGAAATAATGATGGCTTCCCAGACAACCCTGCTGAGTGAGCTACCTAAAGAAACACCTGCTGATGCAAACATCATCAAAGGGACCTTTCTGATTAACTTGGAAGGTAAGAGAAGTATTCCAGACAGGCTTCTGTGCTGCTGCTTCTCTGCTCAACACCATACGTTGCTGTTCACTTCATAGGTAGAGTATGCTAACTACACCTACAGGATCTCAGTAACAATGCTTTCTTTTAACAGGTGGTGATATCCGTGAAGAATCTTCATATAAAGTTATAGCCCTACCGCTTGCCAAAGCAAAATGCCCTCGCTGCAGGAGATACACTTCTGATTCCTCAAGCACCCCCTGCCCACGGTGCCTGAAAGTCATTACTGGAAAAGTGAGCACGTGAGGGTGAAATGCCTATGCACAAGCTGCGCCAAAGTCATGAGTATTGAAGTATACAATAGTGGAGGCTAACCAGAAGGGCTGTGTACTGAGGCCTGTAGAACCAGATGCTTAAGCCCCAGCCTGAGCAGAATTATCATGTTTTGGGGGGAACCTTCTGTATATACCTAACTGTGTATATCACTTTTCTGCTTAATAAAAAGGGTCATTCAAAATAACTGACTTATTTACTTGTTTTCAGCAACCTGTGTTCTTTTGAAGTTCACTTCCATTTAATTTTTATACTGTCAGCAGGTAGTTCTGTGGAACCCCAGAGAACTAGTCCTCTGCAGTAGTGTGTCTACTCCTCTTGTAAAAAGAACAGAAAAAAAGGTGATAATCACCATTCCGTAAAAAGGAAAAGACACAAGGAAACCCCAAATTTTATTTAATCAATTTACACAAATCCACAGCAAATTAGACACAAAATAGCACTATATACAGGGTATTACTTACAATACATTACAGATTTGATTGGTGTCGTGTCAGCTCTGACATGATACTCTGTTACAGTAAAATCCTTTACACAGCTGTACCAGGATACAGGAATGTAATGCAACTAAGAAACATTTTGTTTTCCTCAGGTTCCATGGTGACCAAATCTCTAGCATACTTATTTCTGCAGAAGTTTGAAGTGCTGTCAGACAAGGTGGTAAAGTCAGCTGCACAATCTTACCTTCTTCTATTTTTCCCCTACAGCTGTTTTAACTTCAGTTATGGAAGTGTCTGTATAGAAGTACCTAAAACATAGACCAGGCCTGGCCCCTTACTCTTACTAGAATTCTTATTACTCTTTACTCTGTCTCATCTCATGTCACTGCAGGAAGTCAAACGTATAGTATCAAAACTTTTCAAGAAGCCTTCACAGCTACACTGAAGTGCAGTGATTAAGAAGTAGGGATGCTAAACAGGTGAAGAAGGCTGTGTAGAACAAGCCACCTACATAACCTTTTTTTTTTTTTTAGGGGGAGTCTAACCCTTAGATGACAGCAGCACACCTTTCTGAAGTATGAGACCAAATTCTGTCTCCAGCAAGGCAGAATACTATGAACGTTTCTTACATATAATGCAAGAGGAGCAGGTTACAAGATAGAGCTAGTAATTTCAGCTGACTTTGACAAAAATCGTTTACACCAATTTAATTTTTCTCTCCTAGCTTCCTTTAGGTAGAAAATAAACAGTACTAACTGATGCAAGATAATCATGTTTAATACCACTCCAATAGTGAAGATACTCACTATATGAGTCCCTGTAGATACCATAAATAAAAGTGGTTTGTTTGTTTTAAGGCTAAAGTACTCAGTACTATAGATCTTCACTGAAGTTGGGTCAACTATTTAAGCAGTTTTTGACTACAAGTTAACATGTGCAGAGATTTATAGCATACTACATCTTCTACAGTGATAAGATAGGGGAACAATCTTACAGTAAGACATTCCTTGACCTACTTAAACTCAGCAGAGCTTAATAATAAAGGAGAGGGATGCAAATCCAGTTTTAGCTGAAGCCCAGCACCCTAGAGACAATACTGGGAGATCTGGACTAAAACATGAGTCCGTACTTGTGTCTGAAGAATTTGATTCTCTTTCCCAAGCTGTTTCTAATGTGGGCTGTTCTCCCTTTGTGTAAGGCCCCAGCACAGTTCATCCTATGTCTAGTGCAGTCGCCATTGTCACGTATAATGCAGTTATAAGGCATGAGCCCAACACCAGCTCTAGCTTCTGAAAAAGCAGTATTGGCTTTACATAGTAACTTCAGAGACCAAAGTTTTTCTCGGGTGTAATTCTACAGCTCGTTTTTCAAAACAAATCATACATGGAACATTGAAACTGCAGCAGTTACTGCCAGCATGAAATACAGAATTTCACAAGATGTGATTTTGTAAATAGACTAAAACTGCTGTCAAATATATCCAATTTAGACTACCGCAAAAAGCGCTCAAGTCAGAAATAAATAACAAAGCATTTCAGATACTGACAAGTGTACTAGAAATTAAACATCTTTGTACTAGTGCAGATTTTAAAATATATTCCAATTTAAAGTTACCTTCTAAAATTCTGGGATGGGGAGCATTGGTTTTTTTCATTGTTTAACAGGAGCCACACAGAAGTTTCTTTCTGTAAAGTTCAGCCTCATTGTGTAAAATCATGCATTATACCACTATATAGCAGAACTGTGCTAACCAAGAATGTCATGATGAGATGGCTTCTACAGCCTCAATCAGATTCAAGGCAAGGCTGTACTGCCCATGATTCTCCGGTAAGTGCTCTATGACTTTGTTAACTAGTTTAGCTGTTGTTGAAATTGGCACTTCTACATTTTGAAGTTCCTGGGGGTCCTATATAAAAGAATAAACACAGCATTAGAGTAATTTTACAGATGATCATCTGCATATAAGCCCTCCTGAACTTGTATAAAACGGATCACTAAGGTTTATTAACTCAATTAAGCTGATGCTTTGACCCATGAAACTGCTTTACCCTTCATGAAACAGAACTAGCATCAGGAAAAACGAGAACAAATTCTTGTTTCCATTAGTAAGAAAGGGCTATTCAGATGTGATCTCTGTCTTGGTGAACAGAAGCTTCTGAAAATCAACCTGTTTTCCTAAATCAAGCTTAACTTACCATAGCTTTGAGCCAAGTACATAGTGTTGGAGGAAGCCTAGCGAGGAGTTCCATACCCTCCTTTGTCTGCATATGAAGTAAAGCAAAGGCCAGTCTCTGTCCAGCCAGTATGAGCAGCTGTGATGCAAGCACTTCTTTGTCAGTCACCTGAAGAAAGGCCTGAAAATAGAAGAATAAAAGGAAGTAGAAACCATTTCAGCATGACACAGCTCACTTATCTGGAGGCTTGAAAAGCTGTATCAAAAGAAGCTTATCAATACTAAAAGGACAACTAGTTTTGAGACTGTTCCTTATGTTACCTGTTACTGTAATAAAGCACATTATTAAAAGCTTCAGCACAACATAAGAGTGAACAAAGGCAAGGAATTGCTCTGTACTTTACACAGTGATTAGCATGACCATGAGATCTGTTTTATAGTTCAGCAACATATTCCTAACTTCCCCATGATCTCTTGTTTGCTTTCCCGCTCAAGAAAGGGAAGAATTATCTTGTCCAAGGACTGGTAAATTTTTCATAAAAGAAGAGATTACAGGCAAAAAAGCAGATTCCTGAAACTATCAAATACAGTAAAATGAAAAAGGCTGTACTGGTGTAGACCAGTAGTATAACTCCCTATCATGTTGCCACTAGTTGCTATACACAGATTCATGTTGGGAAGAAGGAAAACTGAGGGTAATTATTGCTCTTGAAAAAGTACTTTTCCAGCCTCTGACTTTCAGTCTCGGAATTTTTTTGAGCCTGATAATACTTGCCTAACCCTTCCAGGCATCTTAAGTGAAAAAGTAATTTTAGCAGAATATCTGACATAATGCTGTACTGATTTAAAATCATTAAAAGCTGTTATTACCTCTTCACCAAGATGATCCATCCCATAACTATACAGTTCACAGACATAATGCCTTTTGACCACATCCTCAGAGATTTGAAGATACTGAGCCAGGTCCACAGCCAAAGTTGGCCAATTCTTCCCCTTTTCAAAAGGAAACAATTCCGCTTCTGAGACTTCTTTGGCCTTTTGTGATGAACATAGTGTTTGAACTGCTGCACTCACCACTTTGACCAAGAACTTGGAAGCAAAAATTGCAGGTTACTTCAGTATTATTTGAAATTTTAGAGGTTTATGAACTTTCAGTACAAAACGTATACCTACCTGTTGTCGTATGGATAACACATTTGGATCCATATCCCCACTAGGCAGCAGCTGAATTGAAGTAAGGTCTTTGAAAAATGCATTTTTGCCCTAAAATTGAGAACCAAAAGACAGGCCTCAGAGATACAGGAGAATACAAGTAATCCATTTTGATCCAATACCAAGAAGCTTATTTTTTACATTTAATTTGTACTGCATCTTCTATTTCTCTTTGAGGATAAAAATTAATATCATAAGTTAAAGCCACAGAACAAAACAAACTTTTGTTCATGCAATCATAACATGTCAAGGGTTTGCTTTCAAACTTAAAAATACCTGCCTACTAAATTTAGGTAGCTGATATACTACGAGCTGGAGCTGAAGTTTGGATAAGTTTCCTGGTCCCTGGCTCTAGACCAACATACCAAGCATAATATGTAGGAAGAAATGCAAACTAGCCAATACAAAAATACATTTTATCTATTGATATAGTTGACACTGCTTAATTTTAAGGTCTCTTGAGCTGCAGATTAATCAAATTTCAGGTAAAAACCCTGAACGATGGCACATGGTAGCCCTTGTTTTAGTCCACCATGCTCCAGCAGTGACATACTCAAGGCAAAGCATCTCTGGCAGTCCTGCTCCATACTAATGCAGGGAGCAGGGAAACTGGTACAAAAAAAATGCCTATGTTAAAAGACAGTGATGAGCGTGTAGGTCTAATTAGTGACTTGCCTTGTCAGAAATAAGGTAGTAAACAGTCTTTGAAATTTTAACCACTTTTTCAGTCATCAGTCAAGATTCTTTAAAGACCTGTTAGAAATTCTCTTATAAAGCTCACTGAACAAATGGAAATCTTGAGTGAGTGAAGGCAAAAAGGCAGCAGCTGAGAATAGTAGTTGTATGTAAAAGAAAGGAGGCACAGGAACAGGATCTAATGTTACTCGAGACGTAACATGCATTCTTAAGTGACAAAAGGTAGTATAATGCTTTCTGCTAACAGATAAGCAAAAAAAAAAAAAGGCAAAACACAATGGAATTTGATCTATGGTAAAATGCTAAAACCAGACCCAACTGCTTCATCAGAGCTTGCACACAGACAAGAACCTATGGCAAAAGGAGAGTAATATTCTGCATTTATTAAATTCCAGTAAATCATTGAGAAGGAATCTGTACAGTATTACATGACTAAATAATTTTCTCCCCAGCAGGAATTAAATTACAGTCTACACCAGTACTTTGTGTTTCAGGGTTTTTTAGAATTGTAGTGTGGTAAAGCTAGGAGGAGGAAAGTTCAATCTATGGTAGCTGCTTTGTATCAAGGTCAAGCTCTGATTTGAGATATACTGCATTTTGAATGCAGTGATTTTTTTAATTTTTTTTTAAAGTGGTTTATATGCATTAAATGACAAGCTGTTTATTCTCTTCAAGATGCTCAGAATTCTGGAATAATCATCAGCAATAATGGATACAACAGTGACACTAACATAACATTTCTGACCTTAAATATTTATGTTTTTTCTGATCTGGCACTTCTCAAAGCAACTAGAAAAACCTGTCATCCAGTGTTCTTACAATGCAGTATTTTCAGATCAGCTAATTATTAAGGAGCTGATTTTCATGCATCTGAGGTCACTACAAATCTTTTATTCACAAGGAAAAGCACCAAGTTTGGGTCTCAGCCTGAATTCTGGCAGCAACTTCATTAACACACCACAGTGGACTAAATGGCTCTCAAAACTATTCATGAACTGTTTAAAGAGTGAAAGCTAGTATATATTATAGGTACCAAGAGGAAGGATAGCAAAATTAAGATGTATGCGTTCAGAAGACATACCTTGCTATCAAACAGCGAAAGAGGCTTCACACTCTTCAGAGAAAACCTCATGATGGCATACAAGATAGTACATAACACAAACTGGTGTTCAACAAGTGGGTAGTGAATGCGTTTCTGCTCAAGGGCTAGTTCTACTATCGATACTGGTCCTTCTACCGACACCCAAGCATCTTCGGTATCTAAGACAGGAGCCTGCATTTCGTCACTACTAACGTCAGCCTGCCAGAGCAACACAGAAAAGTAGTCACACACAAAACATCATCTATATTGGCCTTCTATGCAAGAGACATGGCTTTAATCACAAGTTCTCTGCAGTGAAATCAAAATTTCATGTCTAGAAGTTTATTAAAATTTGTCTGTACGGAACAGTACAGAAATTAGTATAACCATATTCTTCAAAATTAAGTTTGAATCAATTAGTTCCTTAGTTTCTATGGGAACAATAAAAATTTACCTCTAGCAATGTTTGCAGAAGATCTGAACAGCAGCCAAGAAAACTTGTCATTGCTGTGTCACCCATACCTACATCCTGTTAACAAACAGTACGATTTAAATAGTTTGTTGGAATTGAAACAGGCTTTTATTAGCTCTGTATGTTTAAGACGACAGTTGTTGACATAAAATTTGTTAAGTTCAGTTTATTAACCTATTACATTTAAAGGTCAACAAATATTCACTGAAGTACAACAAAGAATTAGGAATAACAGGAAAAAATAGGAGTAAAGCTAAATGTAGCCATTTACAGTACTGTATCTCTAAAGAAGACTGAATCCCTCAAGTAATCACATCTAGTAAATTTCATTTTCTGAGCATATCGGTTGTCTTCCAAAAAAGTTTTAACTAATGAAATTAGACATGAAAAATAATAGTTTGTCATGTTATAGTCTCAAGTCTACCTTCTATAATATTTGAAGTTATACTGCTGTTCTAATTTGCTTTGTCAGATAAAGATTAATTTATATTTCTTAAAATTCATAACACTTTCTCTAGTGGTCCATTTTGAATTTTTCTGAAACTTTCAAAATAAATCACAAACTAGTATTAAAATTAATGCATTTTTATTTATTTCTTCCTATTTAGACAAAAGTAGTATTACTTGCCCGTCTGCATAATCTGTCCTTTGGAGCTTTTCCAACCTGTTTAAAAAAAAAAAAGGCATTTCAGTACAATTAAATAATTTTAATCATAAGGTATCTGTTACCCTGTTTTAACCTTTTATTACTATTTTCCTAGTATAAAACAAGAAAATAGTTCATTACAGCTACATAATGCAACACATTGCATCACTTGCTTTCAACAAAAGATTTGATACAGATCATACAACTCAGAAATGAACATCACTGATGCCCATATTTCATTCATCCTTCTTAAAGTCTAGGAGTAGAAATAAGGCCCCAAGGTCCTCATTCAAATCTCAATGGCAGCTAAAAAATTCACAGTGATTTCTATCATACAGAAATAGAGAGATAATACCAAGCATGGTATTAGAAAGAAACACTATGGAGCAATGGAAGAGGAAAGGAAGAGTAAATGCTCCAGCATATTCACTGAGATGGAGGAAATCTAATAAGAAAGTTATTAAATGGTTTCCATACTTGGCCTATCTGAATTCTTCAGAAGAGACACCTCAATTATATCCTGTTTAGGAATGTTACTATGAGGTCTAACTTCTACAAGTTGAATCACGTGCTGCACAGGATGAAGCATGTACACGTAAGTGGAACTTCCCTCTTCCATAGCACAAGAAAATAAAAGTAATGATTACATTGTGGCAGAGTCTGAACAACAGCTGAAGTGAGATTCCAGGGTCCTGAATTACAGGATTACTTGAACTCAAATTCAAGTGATCCATCATGCTGTTTCAAAGTCTGAATTTGAGACAACTTTCAGCTGTCAATTTTGGGACTGATTAAGTGCTAACAGATTTGGAAACCGTATTTTTCTGGAAATTGACAAGAGATCAGTTGTGCTATTGCTTCTGTAACACAGATCCTAAGGACTAATTCCCAGCTTTCAAACATACATAAAGAAGTACTAAAAGTTAGCAACATTTGTTATTACATGATATTTGTTTGAGGTAACAGATGTGTGCATCTGTAAAACAGTTAGTAAAAACCTTTATCTCTTCTCCTGCGGGTATTAATCTAGGCATGCAGAAAAAATGGGAGTTTTTGCAGAAGAAACACCCACACTACAACTATATACAACTGAGCCTATTTGCTTAAAGGAAGAAGGAAGATGATATTCTCCAATTCTTACAGAGCTAAATAAAAAGCAAAAGCAGAAAATGAGAGGAGCAAAGGAGAAGGAAAAAAGATGACAAGACAGCAAATTCTTGTGGGTTTTGTGTTGGGGGGGGGGCGGGGTGTTTGGTTTTTTGGAGGGGCTTGGTTTGGTTTGGTTTTTTCTCCAGATCACCTTCAACACTTTTCTCTTTGCATCTGGACTTTTATGCTGAAAAACACTTAACTGCTGCTTTACACCTGGCCAACCAATAGGCAGATTCCCCTTACACAACTTAAACAGATCTATCACTTACTGGCAATACTCTTCCTAAACTGTCTTCCAGTCCTAAACAGAAATGTCTTCCAGTAAACAGATCCACTGCATATTTATAAGCATGAAAAAAACTGAAGCTTAGCAAGTGTCCTGGTTTCAGCTGGACAAAAGACTGCTATAACTCATAGCAAACAAGTTGCATACTAGAACAGAAGCTGATTTACAATGGTAGCGATAGTTAAAAATGCTCAACATCCACAAGGTGTTCTGCATTTTGCAGAGTAAGAGCTCATACATGCAAAACCTGGACCACAACATTAGGAAAAGTTTCTGCTTGTAGGAAC
This sequence comes from Buteo buteo, assembly GCF_964188355.1. Classification (NCBI taxonomy): domain Eukaryota; kingdom Metazoa; phylum Chordata; class Aves; order Accipitriformes; family Accipitridae; genus Buteo; species Buteo buteo. The sequence goes on along the minus strand of NC_134182.1, from coordinate 8,941,630 downwards.
CTGAAAGTTTCATGGCAATAACTTACCAGGAAACAGGCACAGAGAAAACACTTTAAGTTATTTATTGTTTTCTAGCTTAAAATTGTATATATGCACACATAAATAGTTTCAAACTGTTTCACAAATACTTTTTATTTAGCAATTACAAGCTAATGCTGTGCATAAGTCTTCAGTACACATCAGCCAGTGCTGATCAGCTATTACTTAAAGCTGCCTATAGTTGATCATTCCATGGATTTGATATTTTAAAATATGCATTCCTTCATCAATTCCAAAAGTTAGCTACATAACGAACCAAATAAGCAGGGTTTTTTTGATGTTTAAATCAAAGATATTCCAAACTTTAAAAAAACAAAACAAAACAATGGTTTAGAAATACTAGTTTCACTTTTCAGTTAATAATAAAAATTCAACCTCAGAAATACTGTCACAATACTGCACTCACCTTGTCCATGAGATACGTAGCAGAAGAAAGCCTCTTCACTATGAATGTATTCCACATCATCAGTGCGATACCTAGAACAATCGCAAACTTGTAAACTCCAAGTGAATAGAAAAGAGATCTTACAAGTATGGAGTGAAAAGCCATGGGCCAAAGTTCCTTTAATGGGGTCATGGTGGGTCAGGGGGAGGAATTAAAGATGGTGAATGAAACAAGAAGGAATTGAGAGTTATCCTCACTGCTTTATACTAGCACTTCAGATTTCTCAGGAGACTACCTTGTTGATCAAATATAGTCAGAAGTTCAATGAATCACTCGTTAAAATTATTACATTATGCAGACTGGGTTAAACATTGTCGGTACACAGAAACTTTGGTGGTAAGCATAAAGCTTTAAGACTAGTGCTTTAGGCATAGAATGCACCTTATTTGCAGACGTAAGTAGTCTACAAAAAAGACGATTTTCATCATGTTCACTACAACAGAGTATGAAGAAATGCATGAAAAGTAATTGACTGCAAGAAGCATATGCCACTTTAAATACAAATAAAAAAATAGTTCCAGACCAATTTTATTTTAAAATGTTTTTAGTTAAACTTGTTAACTTTATCTAACCAACTTATTTTCATGGTTCTGATGGAAACTCAGTTTAAACATGAAAAACAAAAGCTTGAATGTCAGCAGAAAGTTTTGGGTTTTTTTCTAGACAAAACAGCCATCAGTACTACAAACTGCATACATTTACACTAGTTGATAAAGTCATTTATTCTGTTGTTTTACAATTTCAACAAATATCATTTTTAATAATAGCTTCATACTTACCATGCTGAACATGAGCATTAATGATGCATCTTAGATGATCTATAGACCTAATGAGAAAACATGCTTCCTTATGTAAAACAAAAAAGTAAAAGAACAAGTTACTACATTATTCAAAACTTGTTTTAAATGTAAACTATTGATTCTTAAAAGGCCCAGGTAGATTATTTTAAAGCTACTATTTTTTGACAGTTATAAAACTTGTAAGTTATTCTGATATTGCAATCTTCCCTGCTACTATCTGGCAAACATCCATGCATGTGGCGAGGTATGTTTCAGTGATCATGAAACTCATTGTGATTTCAGCACTATTTTCAGGGCTTTGTTTTAGCATATGTACTGCTAACACACTTTTTGCTGAGAGGTACCTCCACTGACTACAGCCATTTTTCAAAAACAAAATCCATTTGTGCTAGAAAGATTTAAGTTTTAGTCCATTTCATTAAGATGGAGTAAGTTTTTAATAATCTCAAAGGAACCTTCTATTCTATAGCAACATGTTACATTGCACAGATCTAAGGAGTGCCAATTTCAACTTTAATATCATCCAAATTTAGGATGACATTTTCCAATATTAGAGAAGCTATAGGACAGCAGCGGAAAAAAGGATTTTTTTTTTTTTTTTCTTCTTTCTTCTATGACAATTTCCATCAGTGGTGAGGGAATCTAAGAATATTCAAGAAATCCCTCTTTAAACGGAATGGATTCTAGTCTAACAAATTTAGTATTCTATGATCTGTTTTAGCATATCTAGAACAGAAGAAAGGTTCATCACTATTTTGCAGTATTTAAAGTGTTTTGTAGTTGCACAAAATACAGTCAAAACCCCTCTTCACGCTGCTTATTTGAATCCAGTTTCCACACTTGCAGTTCTGAGAATCTGATAGCTTAGAAACATACAGTCCTGTCTTTGTGAGGTGCTATTCAGCCTCAGGACCTGCATTCATTTTCTCAATTCAATTTCTGCTTGCCACTTATCACAGAAAAATTGTAATTAGTATGCTTTCAAAGTCAGTCATCTTAACGAAAGGTTTTATGAACTATTACCAACTTGTGAAACTGCTTCTATTGAGTTGGTATTAACCATTACTCCCCGCAAGTGAAATTTTTACCTCTGGGTCCTTATTCCACTGCACTACATATTCCCAACAGCAATGTGCATGGAGTACATCTACTTCAAGACTACATGGAAATTGCTGATATGCTAGTTGCAGCAGCTCTAGAAAAAGAAAATCTGAAGTTACAAGACAGACCTCTTCCCACTATAATTTCTGCTACTTCACAACAGCAGTGACTAAAATATCTCTGCAGACATTTAGAATTAAAATAATTTTTATTTTCTTACCTAGGATTGTTTCCAAGCCTGCATCTGCTTCTGGTTCCTCAAGAAAGATATTAGTATGCATTTCTACAGATTCTTCAGTACTATCTGTATTGGTTTTGTGTTGGGCCAAATTCAGTACAAGAGGACTGAAGCCTTGCTTAAAAACCCACTTTGCTACAGTGTCAGCAATACCTCCTAGGACATTTTAAACAAAAAAAAAAAACAAAAAACAAACAAAAAAAAGTATAGTCAATGTATCCCAGAAGATTTATGGTTCAGAATCGAAGGACAAGAGAAGAGATATGAGTTTTAACTACTACCATTAAATAAGGATAACTCTACCAATTAAAAAAATTCCTAATCAACTGATTAGAGGTTTACAATGCAGTCTTTACAGTAATACCCTTTTATAATTTTAAAGCGGTACTCTGTGGTTTGCATTGGTTTTTAAATTAAGGAAAGTAACAAGCAGAACAATTTCCAGTGCAGTGTATATCATTGGGTAGGTAAGGATGGCTCAGAAGTCTATTAGAAACACCATCAACCACCTTTCCAAGAGAGAAAAACAACGTACCTTTTCCAGCTTCAAGCAATTTCTTTACAGAAAGCCTGCTCAAAGGCTCAGTCTGGAGCGATGAAACTCTTTTTGTCCTTTTGCTCACTTTGCTATGCAGTAGTGTTTGAAGTATCAGACAATCCTCTAACTGTTTCAGCAAAAGTTTCCAATATTCAGTATCAAGGGAAAGTGCTTCCCAGGATTCCGTGTCCGAACCTACAATTATTTGGGAAAACTAACAGAACATATGAACTGTTTTAGGTCTGTTCACTTAAAGTAGCACAGTTTTGTTTAAAAAAAAAAAAATGCATAGTATTAAAATTGAAAGCTATAAACCAAGAGCTACTGCATTTTAAGGAATAATTTAGTTCTAAGTATGTACATTAACTATGACGCAAAGATCGATTAATATCCCACACTGCTCACAAGATGTACAGATTCTTGAATAAAAGACTAAGGAAATAAAAGGACCTGAAAGGCCATCTTGTAGTCCCATTAAGTTCATATTTAGTTGAAAAGTGGGTTAGAATCCCTTCAAAAAGATTTAATTTTACATTCTGTACTATATATGCATTCTGTACATATATGATTAATCCACCTACATTTCAAATTCCTACCATATTTAAAAATATGCATCATACACCAAGAAATACTGGATCATAACATGTCGCAGTTCTGTGCATTATTTTGGTAATTCTCATGCTTAGCAGCAAATGCCCTGCCAGGAAGCCCAAGAATCTTTCTGGTGGGGTGCCAATCTAATTCTTAACTTTGTGCACCAAGACGGCAAACTCTAGAGTTTTCAGAAGCCTGGCCATTAACACTTCTAGGCTTTAAGCCAAAGGATAGTAGGAAAAAAAAAGGGAAAAGGTAATAGCTTTATGGAAGGGAAGTCTTGAGGGAAATTAAGCTGTTGCTTTATTCTTTTAAGAGCAGAAGAGAAAAGGCGACAAACGAGAGCATATCGCTAAAGCGTAAAATGTTGCAACATACCCACATTCCTATTTGGGCAACGCTGACAATTTTAATATACAGAATTGCAACAGTTAAGATGAATGTGCAAAAATACTAAAACGCTTCCCAGTAATCTAGTTATAATTTATAAGGCAGTCTATTTACAAGACTGAACATCACCTAAACCCCATCTAATCTTTTAAGACTAGTAAAACACACATATGCCTAGTGCCATTTAGGAACAGAATAACTTTTTCCATCTTGAACCGCAATGCTGTGTGCAGTTTCACAGTTTTAATCACAACTTTGTGAAAAGATACTTATTGCCAAGAAAACCAAACACCCATCACCTTAAGAAGGCACAGTAACATAAGTGCTAATAAAATTCACCAGTATATTTAAAAAAAAAAAAAAGTCACAACTATGTTAAAACAGGTTTACCATCCAAAGTTCAGTGGACTTCTCAAATTTATGTGGAAACACTGTAGGCTTTAAGTTTGCCAACATCATTTGCTATCAAGAGAAAAACTTACTGTACAGTTCCCATCACATATTTAAATAGGTTTAGTAAACAATTCTGATATATCATTCATTCACCTCAGCACAATATTCTTCAAGTTCAAATACAAATTTGCAGGCTTGCAGGGTGGCATGCTTGTGCTCATGTTAGAATGACAACAAATGAATGCCAAAGATGTTATTGTATTAAAAAGACAGCAATTTGCATGGAACTGATACAGTAAATAAAATAGAAGGGGGAGGTACAAGATGACTTACCTTTTTCTCTGTCACACTGTCAATTATCTGTGCAGTAACAGAATGTCCAACGTGAGCAGATAACAAGGCAGCTGCATTGTTTTCAGACTGAACACAAGCTGTACGCATTTGCTGCCACCAGGGGGAAACTGACTGAGTGTCCCATGACTCATCTATAGCAACTGTAGAGAAAGGGAGAGTAAGAAACTCAGCTTGGGTCATTAGGTGTTAAAACTAGTAAAGCAGCAACCAACCCTGAAAGCAGCACTTGTTAATACAGCTTATGTTAGGCGCAATTTCCAATTACTCTACAGTCTCTTTTTCTAGATATGTAGCATAAAACTGCTAGATTATAACTCAAATTCAAAATAAAGAGCAGAAAGTGAATTTCTCATTCTCCAAGCTTCATTTGTAGGAAACAGGCCATAGATTTAAATCACTAGGTAGTAAAACCTGCTGAATACTTACTAGATCTAAGGAGTATTACAAAATGACACTTCAAAATGCAGCTGCTTTTGTGATTTCAAGCTGCCACACATTCAATGCACTCAAAGTGGCTCTCTTCAGGCTACCTCATGGTCAGCAGAATTCATTTATTCAGACAACAGCAGCAGTAGCTTATTCATGCTTCCAATTCAAGCTGATAATGGTGCCCTATGGTCAACTAGACATAAGGGAACCTGGCACAGACATATCCATAGCAGCTCTGTGTGAGGTAGGAGAATCAGTATTTATTCATTACACAGCTTAGCCCAACTAATGGCAAGTTGACTTTATAGACTACCTCTCAAGTTACAGAGATGTTCAGTATACAAAGGATGCTAGAACAGCAGTGTCTCTATGAGTTAAAGGAACTCAAAGGACTTCTAAGAGCCAGTCAGCACAAGGGAGAGGGGCAGGACTGTACACTCAAAACAGGGAGGAAGGGGAGCTGGACAGCCACCTTCTGGTGCCAAACAGGAGTTGTGCCAACTTAGTGGAGAGTGAAACTGCAGGGCATGAAGCAGGTCTTTAATTGTGACACTCTTCAGATTTTGATTGTATATTTAGTTAGTTCATCAACATGCAGCATTTAGCTGTGTTACATAATTTGTGACGGGGGGGTGGGGTGGGGGTGGGGTGGTGGTAAAACCCTAAGTGGTAGTATAGGCTAGTCAGAGCAGCAAATTTCTAATAATAATTAATATCAGTTGTGTTTAAGTGTTCCAAATGCACATTTCACCTTTCATTTTGCTCAGAAGTGACAGCATAGTGTGAAGGCAACTGACAGAATCTGGTTTGTCTAGAATATCTTTTTCCTTGGAAAGCCATAAATTGAGAAGGAGGGACTGTAAAAAAAGCAGAGAATATGGAATTAAAGCAATAGATATGCAATATACCTAATATACCTAATATTGCAATACACCTAACACGAACACTTTCTCAAACAAATTTTGTGTCATGGAGCAGAAATCTTATATCCATGAACCCTTATTACACTCACATAGAAAGTTAAAAATATATTGCATAAGGGATCCTGTGACAGACTTTGAGATGAAACAATACAATCTGTATCTTTCATTTAGAAAGATATCTTGGAAAACACCCTCTTTTGAAGGCCCAGCCAGCTAATACCAGTATGTTAGCAATCTCAACTTGGTAAATATTAGTAGTTATTAATATTACAGATTAAAATCTTAACACCAGCAAGTAACACTGAAATACTTATTTCTATCGTTATGTGGTAGATGGAAGAAAAGTAGCAAAAGACTAAAATTACATTCAGATGAAAGATACAAGATGATTGTCTGAACACTACTAGCAATTCTGCAAAGTTTACTTTTCTTTTTAAACTTCCTTGCTTGCTTGCAAAAAGGAATTATAACAAATGTATCAGTTCCTGAAAATAACTACTCTCATAATTTTTGCTTCTTTGTAGAAGAAATCTTCAGCAAGATTTTATAACACTTGTAGTCCTAAATGCATAGTCTAGACACTCCCACTAGAATACTCACATTCTCTACTAGAAGATTTTTTTCCTTTTTTTTTCTTTGACATCTCTTAAGTGGGAAATATAAATATGAGCACCTAAAGAACCAATTGAACACAGCCTGAATACAGCATTAATCCAAAGGTCAACATTCAGAATTTTTCCTTTCTATGGATTGTTCTCAAAATACTAAATCAAAGTTTTAAAGTATGCAGTAAGTATCTTACCAACAAGACTTGAGGGCTAAAACCTGCTGATTCCAATGCATGACACATTTCCTCTGTGGAACTCTCCCCACACAAACACTTCCAGAAGAAAAAGCTGCCTGAAGCAAAAATTAGTTGACATTATAAATGACATCTAAAGCCACAGCCTCTCCCCTTACATAGAAGATCATCTATTGATCAGGTCCCACTGAGTGCAATACAAAGGACTAAGTTACACCCAGGATACCCTGATGGTTTACCCTTAGTGGAGAAGAAGGTTCATTACAAAGGACATTAAGTGTTCCTACCCACTACAGAAGTCATATGGAAAATGGATTTATAACAAAACAAATGTTACTGTACTGCTTAGATATGCTGGTTTCAGCCAGGATAGAGTTAATTTTCTTCTTAGTAGCTGGTACAGTGCTGTGTTTTGAATTTAGGATGAGAATTATGTTGATAACACACTGATGTTTTTAGTTGTTGCTAAGCAGTGTTTAAGTCAAGAACTTTTCAGCTTCTCATACTACCCCCACCAGCGAGTAAGGCTGGGGGTGCTTAAGAAACCGGGAGGAGACACAGCTGGGACAGCTGACCCCAGTTGACCAAAGGGATATTCCATACCATATGACATCGTGCTCAGTATATAACATAGGGGGAAAGCTGGCCAGGAGCTGCTGCTCAGGAGCTGGGCATCAGTCAGCAGGTGGTGAGCAATTGCATTGTGCATCACTTGTATATTCTAATTCTCTTATCATCATCATCATCATTATTATTATTTTCCCTTCCTTTTTTGACCTATTAAGCTGTCTTTATCTCAACCCACAAATGTTACTGGTTTTTTTTCCCCACAATTCTCTCCGCCATCTCACTGAGCGGGGAGTGAGCAAGTGGCTGAGTGGTGTTTAGCTACCTGCCGGGTTAAACCACAACACTGGATTACACATTTTGTTCAATTCAAAGAACTGCTTGACGTGTCAGGCAAGTTGACCCATGGTGTAACCCATAACTGTGTGGCAGCATGTTGTATCTTATATAGCAAACTAGAGGGACTTCAACCAATTAAAAAACCCAAACAATTACATAATTCATACCTTACCAGCACTACAAAAAGTTTGAGTGTCCCTTTGAGACAGAGGAAAATTGGAAAAACAAGATCTTCAAGAAACCATCTAAACTGCTTGGCATGACATTCATGGTTCAATTACATTTGTCTACAGCTGAACACCCTAGTAAGTTACTGGTGATCCCTATCCAAGGGCATGGGGAGAAGAGTACTTCTACCTCAGTTCTTAAAACCAAGTATAGTGTTATGGTAGAGAAAACGCAAATTTTAAGATTACTTAGAAACAGCCTTTGATCTTCATACAGATGAAAGCCAAGCTCTTCTTCCTAACTTTTCAATCCCAATCCGTCTCAAAGTCTGATGATTAAAGCCAAAAGAAACAGGAGGCTAAAGTGAACACCATATAATACCTGTGCACAGAATTCTGTGTTTGCACCAAAATTTCCCCAGAAAAGAAATCATTTGGAAAGACAGTGCCTTTGAGACAGATTTAACTCAAGCTGCTTCCACTAGTTATTTCCCAAGAGATCCTCAAGGACAGCCCGGAACAAATTTGCAAACTAAAGCAGACTACAGACAGTAACCCCATTGCATACCCTAACAAACACCCCAGCACTCTCCCCATCCATAGTATTTCAGATCAATATTGTTCAAAATCTCCTCAACTCCACAAATGAGGGGTCCTTATTCCCTCAACTAATGGTCTTGTACAGCCACTGGACAGCTCCCCCATCTCTGAGGCTAAAGTCAGTCCTGACTTGACATGAACTCTGGAAGTGCTGTGACCACAAAAGAAACAGCATAATACAGCTGTGAAGTACCTAGCTGACAGTGTCCCAACTTAGTGGAGTTAATAAACAAATGAACAGTGATAACATGGCTTTAGGGTAATTATATCCACAGATGTAGTTAACCTGTATTAATATCCATCTAGGTGGAAGACTTGTACTATGGCTAAAGGTAAGAGTCTGGAACTAGCACTGTCACATACTACTTCGAGATAAGCCAGCTTGTTAAGGCCCCCAAATTACAGCAATAATATTTATACCATCTTGGATTATAATCAGTCTTTAACTAATCTGAGAAACAGTTCAGTAGCTCTTACCTAAAGCCACATATTCTCCATCTTCCATATTTTTCACATTAATCACGTCCTTTTCATATTCCAAATATTCTAAGAACATTTTCACAGACAATACGTCATCTTTCTCATCAGCAAACTGAAGAGTAGTTTGGGTGTTTTCTCTCTTGTAGTTCTCCAGTAAAGTTTCAAGCCTATGAAAATCATCTTCTTCCAGCCGAAGCAGTTTAGCCAAGTCCTTAAAAGCAAAAGCCCAAAAAACCCCACATCACAAGACTAATACAAACAGACGTTTTTCAAAAAAAAAAAAAAAAAAAAAAAAAAAAAAAACCACAAAACCACTAAAAAGTCAGAAGAATCAAAATATTTTGTTTTGAACATTAAAAATGTCTTTAAAAAGGGCCAAAATGATTGAATAATCTCAAAATCACTTATTCATATAGCTGAAATGAAGACCTTGTCTAGCTCCATTTTTAAGGACTTCAGCATATACTTTTCCCATATTTAGATCCCGCTCATAGTATAACAATCACTCATCAAGCAAACAAGCTTATATAACACCACTCCATCTGGCTTTTGTAAATGTATAAGCAGTTTTACAAATTATATCAAAAGCAAGCCAAATTATGATACTACGCAAGCAAGTATCAGAATTTGTAATTTCTGCTGGTCCCAAAACACCCCTCCAAAACTAAACAAAGTTAAGAATATGCTATTTACTTTAGATAAAGGACTGGAATCAGGAGATCCTGGTTTTATTTTCACTTCTGTCTCAACTTTATGTGACTGCTAAAGATTATTAGGTAGATGAATTACTCAGCATTTGTACATGGGGGGGGGTGGGTGGTGGTGGTGTTGTAAAAAAAGGCATTATAAAACAATTACTTCATTAAAAGTTCCAGGCCACGAAACAGGTAACTTATTACCTACTTATTTTACCCAAGGCCTTAAAAAACTTCTTTTTATGCTTAAATCATCACTCAATTCTGTAAGACAACTGAATTTTGAATTTACTCACATTATCTGAGGGTGGAGTCTCTTTCTGTATGCTTTGGGAATTTAGTTTGCTAACTAGTTCATAAAGATGTAACAGCTTTAACTTGTTTGCGCAGAACTGCAGTAGTCCTTCGTCCACACACTCAAGCTCTGAGGAGAAATAAAACTGCATTTGAACTTGAATATATAGCCTGGAATAGTGAAACGTGCTTTACAGCTGCATTAAACTCCCCCTTTATTAGCACTGGAGGACTTAATGTGTCTCAGTAATTTTTTGATGCACTGCTGCTTGCAATGATTATATTTAATTCACAGCAGTATAAAATGAGAATTATTTTTATGAGAAGTATTAGAGAAAGATATCAGGCTCATTTTTAAACTGAAGGAGATTGACAATGTGGAACTGAACAAAGACAAATCTATTGTCTCTTCCTGGTTTAAGGCTAAACCAGAGATCACCAAAAATTGAAATACACTAAGTCTCAAACATATTTTCTTTTTTCAAGAATACCAAACTAAAATCTTTTATTCATTCTGCCAATATTTTAAGCATATATCTTGCATCAGAAGAGAGCTTGATATCTACTAATATGAATTCAATTTCATCTCTGCAAGACACAGCCTTTTGTATTTCTACAATCTTAGTCTCAGAAATTTCATGTATCTATTGACAATCAAATTTCATTAACAATTAAAGCAATTAGAATATAAGAAACTAACACCAACACAATTTAGGAAAAAACTCTATTCCAACTTTTTTTTTTAAGAAAGCATTTTAGAGAGATCCTAAAAGGACTTTTCTATACAAAAGATATCTCTGAATATATCATCTTCACCTGAAAGAGCTTCTTAACACAGTTTTCTCCCTACAAACCCATAAACACTTTTGACACATTTCTATTTTTTTTCACAACCACAGCATTCACAGAGCCCAGCATCTGCTTCACATTATCTTTTACCTACTAAGCACAAGTGGAAGGATATACCACTATTATTCTGAAATTAGAAGGCTGGAACATCAGCCAAGTTTGTTCTTTATTGTGACTGTGAGGAAACAATGTTATGTATGACAATAAGAGTTGATGAAAAATACACAAACAAACAAACCTCAGTAAGTATACAGTTCTGTCAATCTCTCTTCAGTGTAAAAGGGCATGTTTCCATTTTTATTTGTTTTTTTTTAGGAGTTCTAATAGAAATGAATAATGCTAGTGATGTAGAATGCCAGACCAAAATTAGGTAGAGAACTACACATGTGAAGCTGTCAATCTCCTCTATCCACTTCAAGAAAATAGTAAAAAAACAAAACAAAACAAAACCCCAACACTGATACAAGTGAAAGAAATACTTCCTCTCAGGCTTTGAAACTACAAAAATGTGTTGTCACATTCTCACTAAGACAGGACAAGGGACACAGCCTTTCTAATTGACAAATGGTTTATTCAGGACTTCCACACAACAGTGGTAGGGATTTCTTGATTCCTATTGCTAAAGTCTCATCTTCTAACAAGCTGAAATGAATCCAGTGATAACAACAACAACAAAAAAAGCAGACTTCTATTGCTGAGAAGTCCCAACACATGCAAGGGAAGTGGCACGCACATATTTCTCCAATCTATTCCTCAATACCCAGTTGGCTCTCCAAATTGGGGTCACCTCAAGTACAAAGAAGGTTCTCCCAATTTAGAAAGATTCAAGTGTATCATTTCAAAGAAACAATCCTGCAGACTTCCAGCAGCAAGACTTTGAATAGGTAATGACATTTCCCGACATTGGCTCTGAAATCTCCAACAAAACATATGAAATAATTTAGCAAAGTTTACCAAGAAAAGATACCAGGCACCTGGCCAGAGCTCAGATCCTCAGTGATGAGGATTTTGTGCTACCAGTACATTAAAATTCACAGATCCAAAGTACCATATCCTTACTGCCTTCCTTGGAGAGAGAGAACAAACTAAAACATCTACAGGCAAAAGTCTGTGAAAGCTTCCTTCTGAAGGAAGCTTTTACTGGATGCAAGTACCCAGCCCAGTTGTTGGGTTTTCTTTTTCTTTAATATATTCACAAGTTACTAGGCACAAGCATAGCAAAGCATACTTACTAGCAAGCTATTTGCAGTCTGCATTAAAAAAAAAAAAAAAAAAAAAATTACGTAGAAGCAATATCCTGTGATATCTAGCAGCAAAACTAAGCAGACCAAGTCTGGTCTCCCTGTGGAACAGAATAGTTCTACAATAGCCTTACAGCACTGCAGACAAAGTGCAAATGCCTCTCCATATTTGCAAAATAAATATCCACCTACCCTGTTTTTTTAAATTATCCATTAATGTCTGAGTGATGTTTGTGAGAGATGAAAGTGGCACACGTTCACTTGTCAATATACTTTCCAGAGCCTGTTAAGCAGACGTTCAACAGAATTAAACATTTACTTAATTTTACTGTAAAAGCACATAAGGTAAGCCAACAATAGCACAACTTTGACAATGATTTTTCATCTGTATTTTGTCTTCAAATATACTTGTGGCATAATTTGATCCTAACGAAAGGTCTGCTCTCTTTTTATTATTTCGACTTTTATCATGGAAGATGCCTTGGGGAAGTCACAAGTCAAAATTAATTCCAGTCAATATGTTGTAAGAAAAAAAACCAAAACCCCCCAAAAAACCCAAAAAACCACTCCACTAAAACAAAATAGTTCAATTATTTGCTTTAAGTAACTCTAGGAAAAAAATAACATTTTGAAAGATTTAAAAAGATTTAGCACTCTAATCTGATAACGCAATATTTTTTTTCTAATATTAAAGTATAATGACTTCTAAATATTCACCTGTTTCTTTGTAGCAGGGTATTTGATATCAAGTATTAATTCCTTTGCCTCAGTTTCAATCAAATCTGCAAAGACAATCATGACTTCAATTAATATTTCTCAAATGCATTCTGAAAAGCAAGCCCCCACACACCACAGTTAAGATGCGCATGGGTTTATGCTATAGAGATGAAGACACTATTACAGAAGTCGCCAAAGTAAGCTTGGGGAAAAATGAAACAAAATAACAGCTCAGTAGCATCTCTTACTCCAGATTTGTTTTTTCTAAGAAATATCCTTCTTCCTGTAAGTAATACATACCTAGAGTCAAATGCTGAACTCCATTACATAGCATAATGGATTGCAAATAGATGACATTTTATGCAAGCACTCAAAGTAGAGTTTAGTTAAGATTTACATGGCAGACAAGGCTTGTACTGGATCCTTGTACAACATAAATTCAATCTGGTAGCTTATAAAAAAATACAAGCTACTTAAAAATAATAATTCATAGCACATATTGCTGTCAGAATGCACCACAATCATACCTGTGTGACATACAATCTTAAGAAACTGCACAAGAGAACCCTACCTGGATCTGAGGTTTTTGCTTTGAGTAAAGCATTTAACTTCTTCACTAGATGCATATCCTTTGCTCGCTCACTCTTTTTATCACTGAAAGGAAATAATTTTAATTATATGAGTGAAGAGAACTAAAGTGAATGTTTCAGAAAAAAAAGTATTTTTTTTAATTATTTCTACTACTTTAAGGTAACATCACATCAATAAAAATCAATAATGCATACAAACCAACGAGGCTATTACCAGGGTACTATTCAGCTTGCGAAGGAACACCAGAATTGCCTTCTCCAAGTAAAATGTTTTCAAAAACAATAATGAAATTCATTTGGTTATACAGAGTACAGAAAGTCCTTACCTCAGTGCTAAATGGAAAGGTACATGGACAGTTTTTACACTTCCAGAGACTGGATCAACAAGGCATATCTGGTAAGTCTGGGGCTGCCATCCCTGACTGGTCACATTGTTTAGACCCATTATTTTATAACCAGGATACAACAACCTGAACAAAAAACACAGCATTCACAGCAAAGAACAAAATTAGCAACCTTCCCTTTCCACATACTGAGTAAAAAGATGACAAAGTTTTATAAAGCTAAGGTTTAACAACTGCTAAACATGTTTATCAGGAAAGACTGTAGAGTGATGAAACATGACAAAGTCCCCCTCTATAATACAACAACAAGCTGCATTCAGTAGAAACGCTGTAGACAACGCAAAAAGCACCTGCCAGCACTTTCCACTATTACCACTAGCATATCCACATATCACTTTGTTGCAGCTGCACAGCCAAGGTGCCTACCCGCTGTTTCTTACCTACAATGTTTCCCCACATTGAAGGCTCCAACCCGAGGCCCTTGCTGTGTGCTCCACACTTCCAGAATGCCTCTCCGCGGAGCATAGATCACAAGGAACTGAGCTACTCTGCTTGGACACTGTGCATTTCCAAAAGGAGAAAAATCCATCTTCTCAGTTTCCCTCTCATGAAGGTCCTCTACAGTCTGTATCCAACCAACTTCTGCATCACGGTATCCTTTGTAAGAGAAGACAGAAGTTCGTTAGCATACAGATATTAATACATGATTAGGACACATCACCACCCACTTAAATACTATTCCAGCAGGAAGATGTCTTAAACTGTGCAACTCTGGCCAGTAGCCAGACTCCTGTCAAGAACTGTGGTCCATGTACTCAGAGCAGGGCCCACCAGAAGACTCCTCAGAGCCACATGCAGCCTCTTGCAAAGTTTTGCAGAGGAACAAGATCTTCTGGGAGAAGCCACAAAAAAACCAGGTCTATAGTCTGGACATTACACCAATGCAAAAGCTTCTCTGAGAAGAAAGATGTGTAGTAAATGTCCAGACCTCTCTCATTTCAAAACGACAAAAAGATTTAATGAAGTAAATTTGCATAACCTATTAAATAGGATATGTCATATGTTTCCATTGATATGTTTTTATGATTAAAATGCAATTTTAGTAACCCAATAAAAATACTCATCTTCTCTCTTTTTCTGGGTAACGCAAATACTTTCCCTCATAAAATCTTCCTAAACAAAAAAGGCAGAGGTGCTCTAATCACAGCACTAAACTATGTAATGGTTTAGCAAGTACAAATGAATACTCCAAACCACAAGTGAAATACTAATGTATAAAACAAGTTTATAACAAGGTATGTTATACTGAGAAGGTTGAAAAGTATTCACAACTCAATTAATGAGAAAAGGTACAAGCCAAAACATTTAATTCAGTAGACAGTTTTGCTAAAAATTAAAAAAAAAAAAAAAAAAGCAGCA
This sequence comes from Buteo buteo, assembly GCF_964188355.1. Taxonomy (NCBI): domain Eukaryota; kingdom Metazoa; phylum Chordata; class Aves; order Accipitriformes; family Accipitridae; genus Buteo; species Buteo buteo. The sequence goes on along the minus strand of NC_134182.1, from coordinate 8,926,282 downwards.
GCTATTTCACATCTCAACAGCCTCACTGGGGAAAGGCTGGCAAATTGTAAATATGTGTCTGACTATCAAATAAAGCTTGGGATTCTAACAGTACTTCCTAGATAATATGAAGCTCTCAGTAATGAAGAAAAAAAAAAAGTCCAAGAATATCAGAAAGCACATATTATAGATAACGAGCTTCAAAATATGAGAGGAGAATGCACAGGGGAAACAAAACATGATGACTCTAGCTATTACAATGTTAGTGTGTCGCTGAAGTAGCTACTGTATTCATGACCACTAATCTTCTGAATTGGTAGTGTGGGAGAGAGAGAAGAGCTAGAGATGTTCTTAAAACTTATCTTTCATCTCACGAAAAGCCGCAAAATTTTAATTCTATAGAGAAAATAAGTAGTGTTGTAACATTAGGTATAATTACAATCTGAGAGCTTAACATCTGCATTATTTTACAAAAAGCCCTCAGTTTAGAAGAGATTGAGCACTCCCTTCTTGTGCAATCACCATGATGAAACGAGAATCTAACAAGTTGTGTATCTTCTTACTGATTTTTCAAATTTCTGTTTATTTTCTCAGCAGAATTAAAGAAGGTACTAGAACTTATCAAGAGAAAGCGTCTTGGAGAATAGAGCTAAAGCTCTTCCAAAAAAGTTATTAGGTCAAAAGCTTTCTGTTGGGATACAGTCTGTGAAAGTGAAAAAAAAATAAAAAAAAAATCTATAAAATACAAATCAAAGAGACCAAATTTTTACTGTAGGCCATATCAGTATTTCAGCAATTGGTACAACAATGCCCTTATGGACTTTATATTGCATCTGACCTTCATTTGTAGTAACATAATGTACTAAAGTCTTTCTTAATAATGGAAAAACACTTGGAATTCTAAGTCTGAACATAAGAAGCCACAGTGTTTTGAAGAATATTATTTGCTATACTAATATACACTACCATACCTTTCCACATGCGAACTGCAAGTCCTCTTGTAACATCCAGTAAAATAACCCTTCCAAATTCATCTGTTACGGCTGCCAAAGTGTTACATGGAGAAAGACATATTCTTTCACCATGGCGACGGGAATCTGGAATTCCAAACCTAAAAAAAAAACCAAAAAAACCCCACCACAAACCAAGCAAAACCACGAGATTACTATTTCTGAAGAAAAATAGGTAACAAGAACATCTTATAAGGACTAAGATTTCTTTTTTTTAAGGCAACACGAAGGTATGGGTAAAATTAAGAGCAAATTATGAAAAAAAGTTCTTGTGCTGTCTACTGGGAGACCTCATAGATCTATGAAAGTCCTACTGAAAACCAAAGTTCAGAAACTAGGATAAAAGATTGCATTGTCATGCACTGGGAGGCAAGGATCTCAGAGCAGTGGGTTACTTTATAAGCCCTCTCTTATTGCCGAATAGTCTTGAGAATACTTTAAAAAAGAAAAAAAGCAGGAAAAACAATCAGGAGTTAATTTAGTCTTTTATCAGCTTTCTTGATAACATTCGGCTACAACCGGTTGTTCCCGTTCTCCTCTCTCCACAATCAACAGGGAAACAGGGCACCTCCTAATTTTTTTGAGGGGCTTTAAACTATCATAAGCAGCAAACACCTCACATGGCTTCTTTGAGGCACTTTAGTGATAAACTTCAGGACTGATATTTGTGTACTTATACTGCCATTAAACTGTGCACGCTGTTCTTCTACAGTAACGATGAACCCACACACACAAAGTGAGAGAGATGAGTAATTATTTGTCCAGAATGATAAACTGAAATGAAACAAAGCTTAAAACAAATGACCTGCAAACTACTGTCGCTGCTAAAAGTCAAGAAAAATAAACATGTTCATCAATTATGCACCTTTCAAAATAATTCAAATAATTGAAACCACAAGATATCTAAAGCAATTGAGACAGTATGTAAAACTTACCTCACTGCCAATGGGGTTGCAGGTTCAACTTTTGGTTTCTGTTTTTGGGCAGGTTCTTCTTCATGTTTACTCTTCCAACCAAGCCAGCCACTTGCAATAGAAAAACACATTAGGAGAATCATACTAACGGTCCTAAAAATCAAACTATTATGTAGCTACTACAACAAAAATGATTTCATGTCATTTTTTAGTTTATTACCTGGCAGCATTAAATAACGCTGAAGTCAGTTTACTTGCAACTGCTAAGGCAACATGAGACAACAGTGGCTGTGAGCTACCCTGAAAGAAAGGAATAAAGTGTTTAGGAAGTCAAGAAATAGTCAGCTGTGAGCCACCCTGAAATGAAGGAACAAAGTGTTTAGAAAGCCAAGAAATAGTTCTTACACTGAACTCAACTGCAGAATAGTTTTTCAGGCCTCCTATGGACTTTCAGCTCAGAAAGCATAGCTTTAAGACTCTGCAAAATTTTAATTCATTGCCCCCAGAAAAGCCATTCTGACATCTCTTTACCATTTGAAAATCCTCCTGCAAGTCACTGGTATGTTTGTCTGCAACAGAAGTTAAAAAAACCCTGTGTATGATTTATCATGGAGAGTTAGCTGGTGTATGGCTTTGGCATCCTTGCAAATATCAATGTAAGCAGTTTTTTCATAAATATATTGGAAAAGCAAGTACAAAATAAAAAAATCCAATTCTAGCATTTTCAATCAACTTTCAATCCTGATAAAGGACAGCACACAAGTATGGTCTGAATGTACAAGACACACAGATACCTTGCCATCCTTCTCCTCCAATACAACAGAAGATGACATAAGTGTGCTACAGGTATCGTTAAGCATAAGTTGCAGTTTTCTTCTACAAGCAGTAGTTCCACTACATGAAATCACCACAGTATACTCAGGCCATGTGTGTACATGATCAAAGGCCTCCAAAAATCCGTAAGATGCACGTTTACAAAATCTCAACATAATTTTTCAAAAAACCTTAGGTTACTTAGTTGGCAATAAATTAACAAATGAAAAAAATAAAAACAATTACTTGACTATCACATGCATTTTAAGATGGAAAGTAAAATTTCTCATTAGCAGGAACCTGTGGTAGACATGACTATCACATCCACTCCAAATCATTCCAGTTTCAGAAGATCAAGAAGCAGGGGAAATGTCAGCATAAAATGGACATAGGAATACTTCAGAAATACCCATACAGAAAAGAGAAGGATGAATCATTCAGTTTCAGCAAGTCAGCTTTGTAGTACATACCTCCAGGGCAAAAAAGAAACCAGTGAAAGGATTGGATCCAACAGTAACATACTGAGACATAGCAGGTGGGCTGTTTTTTATAGCTGCATTATATCCACCTATATTGGAGGCAGTCTTCATTTGATCAAAAGGAGACAGTGTCATGATGCCTAACAAAAATATTAAAATGAATGTCTTATACTTTCAGAACAAAGGCATGAAATTGCTCTCGAAGCCTAAATACATTCCTGCCTTCTTGACTGACCAGCCAACATTCAAGGGGAAGGGAGGAGGAGCAGCTTCAACCACAGAAATTCCAAAGAACACAGCAGAAATAACCTAATGTACTTTAATTATAAAGCATAGTTGGTTTGTTTAGAAGAAAAAAAAAAAAATCAGCAGAATTCAGCAGCAAAAACACATTTACCAAATTCACTTCACCTGCCTCGTTAGCCCCTTTCTGACCTCTTACCTGCTTTTGTGAAAAGGGTAGAAGCTTACTGTCCCTCAGATCTGCCTGTCTGACAAGAACCTGAGCTTCCACAAATTCCTAAGGAGTAAAAGTCTTTGAGAATCTAGAAGTCAGTTTGTCTTTTTTGGAAAGGAGCAATCTCAAATTTTAGTTTCTTTATGTGCTAAACTCAGGAAAGACCCATACCAGTCTTAACCTGCCTGCCAGACAGTTCTTTAACCTGACAGAAATAGGAATAACTGCACCTGATCTAGTCTCTCTCAGCTGTTTCTTACCAAACAAGAGAGGACAAGACAGCTCCAGCTGTAACATCCTTTCTCCCCTCAAGTGGAGAGGGGAGGCTCAGTCAGACTAGAAGTAAAATATATTTTTGATGATGGTTAATGAGATCAATCACTACAACAGATCTCTCCCACTATTTATTTCTAGCCAACCATTACCACTAAGTGCTCCCACCCCAAATTTAACAGCACAAAAACATTCAGTTTCGTTTAAGCCAAATATTTGAAATTAAACAGAAATGCTTACCAATACTAGCATGGTCAACTATTGTATCCACATCTTGCAAACCCCATTTCTTATAAGCTAATGGTGGAGGCTGAACATTCTCATTGCCAGATGCTGCAGCTGACAAAAGTTGATAAAACACAAAAAAATTTCTACTGAGTCAAAGACAGAGGAATGGCATAACAGAGGGAAAAAACCTGATGCAATCTGAAGCCACAAAATAACTTAGTTTTAAATTAACATATATTTAAACACTTGCTGAGCTAAACTGGCCTTCTGAAATACTTACCTTAATGAAATTAAAACATTTTTAAAAATTAACTGAATAAAATTGTACATGATATTCCATCACAACTGTACCTGCACAACCATACTTGCAGAGAGCTTTGTTTTACTAGTCATTTATGGTTTAATATTCTGTACAATTTTAAAATGCTATTGCAATTTATTTCTGTGGCCTGGGCATGTTAAAGTGGAAACTCCCCTGCCAAAGTATCTAGTGAATGTGTTGACTTTGCAACAGTGTGAGGTAAGAACAGTGGTAAAATTAAAGCAATGATTGAAACTCTTCAAAATATCCATTATGACAAACATAATTGATCAAGAATGAAAGAAGATATAGCACTGGCTACAGATATTACAACTTGCTGTAGATGCTTCCCTGCAAGTGGTGATCTCTCACTGAAAGAGTAGAGCGTGTTCTGGTTGTGAAAGCAGATGGATATTTCTCATTATAGTGTCTGTTTCCTTTCGTATTTGCTGCATGATTCACAGAATATCAGGTTTTAAAGTTCTGATTTACCGAAGTTTTGTTTTCTCTTATATTCCATGGAAATGCTACTTCTTCATTAAGATGATAAGAACAGACATTATTAGATAGACCCAGGGAACCACTTAGTATGGCAGATTATGATCTGAGCAGAGCTAAAACCAGATGTCTAGGGAAGAAAATTAGAACAAGGACACATATCTGATGCTTCCTCTAAAGCAGCTTCTGAAGAGACCTTCTCACCCAGAGGTAAGCTCTAAGCACTCAGTAATCATCCATAGCTTGCTTCTCCACTAATTTGTCAGTTTCCCTCTGAGCCCAAGCAAGCCTTTAGCATCCACACCAACCTCAGCAAAGAATTCCAGAATTTAACCTCGCACTACAGAAACACATGTCTACTTTTTATTTTGACTTTACTATCACCTAGCTTCATTTCATGCTGCTTCATCCTCAACTGGAAGAAAGAGTGAGCAATCCATTCCTATTCGCCATCCCCATATGATTCAGAGAAGAGCTGTCTCACCACAGTAGCATTTTTCAGTTCTTTACCACTCATCCCTTCTATGTAAGATTCAAGTCTTAGTTTAAGGGTACTGCTGTCCCAACACTTCCTAATGCTGTCATGCTGGCAGATCCATTGTGCTTCCCACCCACACTCAGCCTCATGATTGTCTGCTGATGTGGCTTGCTGTAGAGGAAACAAGACTCTGACAAATCTGAAGTTCAATGAGAACAACCATCAGGAAATTTGGGAGAACAATTCAGCAACAGCACCTGTTTAACATTTTATCTTGCAGAACTGTAACAGTGCCATACTTGTGTAATCTCCCACACAGTACTGCTACATGGTTCTCCTCTCACCCCAGGAAACTGACCCTGTTTCCAAATTAGAGTATAAACAGGCACTATACTAAAGGAATAGAATCAAAGGCTGCACAATCAAACCAGGTATCAAAAGCTCTTAGATGTTAACACAAAGAGCAGTGACCATTACCGACATCATCATCACAGCATTATCATTTCCCAGAAAGTCCTTACTGGGAAGAAAAGTGTTTCACTGACAGTGAAGTCAGCACCCTGACATGCTAAGAAGCACCTTAGCAGTATGCTGTGGGTTAACCCCAGTGGGCAGCTAAGCACCATACAGCTGCTTGCTCACTTCTTCCTAGTGAGATGGGGAAGAGAATTGGAAGAGCAAAGTGAGAAAACTCAGGGTTGAGATAACGACAGTTTAACAGTTAAAGCAAAAGCCCTGCATGCAAGCAAAGCAAAATAATGAATTCATTCACTACTCCCCATCAGCAGGCAGGTGTTTAGCTGTTTCCAGGAAAGCCTAGCTTCAAACTCTGAATGTTTCCCCCCTTCCTCCTTCTCTCCTCCCGGCTTTTATCACCAGGCACAACATCATATGGTATGGGATAACGCTTTGATCAGTTGGGGTCAGCTGTCCCAGCCATGATCCCTCCCAATTTCTAGTGAACCTCCAGCCTGCTCACTGCCAGGGCAGTGTGAGAAACAGAAAAAGCCTTGACACTGCGTAAGCACTCTTCAGCAATAGCTAAAACATCAGTGTGTTATCAATGCTTTTTTCATCACAAATCCAAAACATAGCACCATACCAGCTACTATGAAGAAAATTAACTCTATCCCAGCCAAAACCAGCATACAGTATTATGGTGAGAATGTACAAGACAGTTAGTGCTACTCAGACAACTTGTGCTCCGATAATATTTTCTTGTAGAGGAAGAAATTTCCTTGTATGCAGTAGATGCCTATATATTGATGGACAAGCAAGGGAGATCCAAATTCCACCTTGATTTGATATTTAACATACATAGGTAAGTTTCATGTAATGTAATGTAAAGTAGTATAAACAGCATCAAAAATAAACATTTCCTCTTAAACATACCTCTTGCTACCTGATTGCGACATGCTCGAAGGGACTGAAAGAGGCTGAAACCATCAATTGTCACAATTGCTGCTGGGTACAAGATACTTAGCTCTTCATTCTGTGGAAGAAAATGAGAGAAGGGACACAAAAAAAAAAATAAATCACGGTTACCATTGTAACAGCTTCTTTGCTGGCTTTTTATATTATTAACTACACAAAAATGAGGATTACATCCAGAGAGTTAATATCTAACAAGCCACAGGCAAAAGACTAAGGCAAAACTCAGTAAGGCAAAATTCAGTATTAAACCTTCCAATATATGAATAAGTAAGTTATTTAGACATGTAATTTTATATTTTTATCTTATTTCAATGATGTTTATGTTTGCTTAATATATTTTATGGCTTAGGGTGAAAACACAAAAGTTACAGCAGCTTGTGAAGGCCACAGAAAAACAGGTTTATCTGGAATGCAAGTATCAAGGTTTTATGAGCCAAATTCTGAAACTGGATTAGCGCCTGAATTACCATTTGGGCACATAAATGCTAATTTGGTGACATAAATTCAAGACTCAAATTCCTTAATGCTTCTGTATTTCAAAACTGATCTCAAAATGTCATGCTAAATCACATGAGCATTTCTATAAAGAAATTTCTGTAACTTCATTAGTTTTCTGTATAAAGCATGCGAACTCAGCCAAGAGCAAAGGAAGTTGGCTTTTCTACCAAATAGCTTGAGTTCTGCAAGAGCCTTCTCTGTGGGAAACACTCATAATGACATGCAGGTTCCTAGCACTATCTCCTACAAAGATTGTTTTCATTTTCAGCTATCGTCTCTGTGAAATAATTAAGATAAGTTCTTATGAATGAGTACATATAGCCCTTGGCACCTGTCAAGTTGCATTTTCTCCTTTCATCAATACATTATCATATTTTGTGCACATAAATGAATAAACAGGAAATTAATGAAGCCTTCCTTTGCAAGGTTATCACAGAGAAAAATAGAACAAACATATAGAGCCAACTAAATACTCCAAAAAAATAAAAATAAATTCTGAATCCTCAAACTATACAGGCATGATTACTTCTAGAACAAGAAATCCAGTCTCTTGTTCTAAGGAATCGTTCATCCCGTCAAAAACTGGTAAAGGACATAGAGGATTCACAGCAAGGACTCCCTTCCATACCCCATAACACTGCCACTTCACTTTTGAAATAATCTGACAAAACCTGTTCTGTGACACCAGGATGCCTGGGAATTTCATAGGTTCTGCACTTAAGCTGTAGGACTGGATCTTCATTTAAAAGCTGTGCAAGCAGCAGTACTCCACTCTAGAAGAGAAAGAATAATAAGCGTGAACATTTCTGTCCCTTTTCTTAGGGAAGGCAAAAAGCACTACCTGCAGAAACCGAAGTTTTATAGAAATAGATGTTTATTACAGTAGCTTGCTTGTGGCCCTGCCATGCTGAGAAACATACCTCAGTGTAAAAACGAACATAGCCAGAGGTGAAGCCAACCACAATGCAGGTCCAGTCAGGACGGCCTGTGGAACTCCTGTTTCACAAAGATATACTAGAAGTTAAAAACAATCCAGCTCTAAGCTGTAGACATATAACAGTGTAATGTAAGATGACTGACAACGCATATACATAAGAATATCAAACCTTACCTCTTCTGACTTGCCAATGGAATACACAATACACTACTCACACATTCACTAGAAACAAAAAGATAAAACTAGTAAGTATATTTTTCTCCAGTTGTGAAATTTTGCTCTACGCAAGAGATCTTGCGTCAGCATTTTTTATATTTAAGAATATATTAACGTAGCACACAATATATCAAATTCATACTAAAAAAGGGAAAAAAAACCTTTTCATTTTAAAGACATGTTCAATTACAAGTTCCCCACTGCCCAAATACATTGCATGAGTGCTTATTACGCCTTGTTAATATTGTCTTTCATCATTCACAGACTGATTACTGTGCCAGTACTCTTCAGTAAAGATTCAAGTTAAAACTGCTGTACCTAAAGGTAAATAATTTTTTTCTGATCTATAATGATATACCAAGAACAACCACTTTTTTAAAAAAACAATTGAACCATACTTAAAATAAATTTTTGAAATACATTACACAATTAGGTAGATTTTATATCCATTGCATTTCACGGTTTTATAGTCTGACAGCATTTGAAGGACTAACATGGTCTTCCCAGTTAACGCAATAACTGAGCATGCTCAATGCATGGCATGCAAAGCACGCAGAAGGCAAGCAGATGAGCAGGCCTCAATATCTCAAATCAAAAGTTATTTAACTGTTACCATGACAAAAGTTTTACAATGTCTGGGGAAACAGAAGCAGTACAAAGGTTTTATGAAAGAGCACATAAATTCAAGATGACATCCCAAACAGCACTTAAAGCATAAATGCCCGCAGTACTGTTGATTATTTGCATTTCAGGTCACTTCCATTCCCCAGTTACAGAAAAAAAGCTTTCTAAATGCAAGTTTGACATGAGTTGCAATTCAATTCCAATTTCAAAGCAATGTTAAATATCTCAGTGTAATCTCATCTTCCAATAGCAAAGCTCAGCCACAGAACATTATCAGTTGAAGGCAACTTGGCGGGGGGGGGGGGGGAACGGGGCACAGAGAAGTCAAGTCCTTTGGCAATCGGACAGTAATTGCCATATTCACATTTTCACAGAAACAGAAACCTCACCTACAGGAAACACTCAAAAACCTTAGATCAAGATGTAGTGAATATAACCATGTCTACCTAAAAAAATCTACCTGTTCTATATGATAGTGTCTGTTGGGGCTGTAAGAGTAGAAAGAAACAAACCCCAAAACAGAATTTCTTTTCCTTTTTTCAATAAAAGATAGAGTAATTTCAGTGGTAGTATGGGGGAAAAAAAAAAACTTAAAAAGAGAAGCACATAAAACAGGTCAAATGGGTGGCAGCAGCAATTTTATAGAAAAGGATTATGATTTTTACAGATTGGAGAGAAGCTGATTAAGTCAGCACCTCCTGCAGCATAACAGAAGGTTGAAGCCAATAGGGAGCATGTTCAAAGGCAGACAGCAACTCAAGGCTGCAAACTTAATAACAAAATGCAAAATCTTCTTCCATATGGGTGATTCAAGAAAGCGTCTGTCTGGTTATTTGAAGACAGATCAAGCAGAAATACTGTACAAATACCAAATGTATGACCAAAGCAAATTTTCCAAGTCCCTAAATGACTTAAAGCCCCAAACCATTTCTTGATCAGAGAGAGTACTTTATATTTCCTTGAGGTTTTGAAAATGAAAAAAAGTACTTCTAAAACAACTTCATACATTTCCAGTTGCAACATCCCCTAACAAATTTTCATCTCTACTATAAAAGTACCTTCTTCAAAAAGGGTACTTATTTTTTTCCCTTCTAGAAGAGGAACTTATAAAAAGCATGATAACCCAGATCTCTTAAAACATCTAAATTACATGTAAATACACTGATTTGCACAGAGAGTACCTCTGTTAATTTGTATGAACTTGTGCTGAGACATCACACCACGCATGAAGAGTGACCTTTGCAGACAATGTTTATGATCACCCAGGTTTACACCATTTCTGTTTTCAACACCAAAATGCGTAAGACCATGAATGCACTCAGATGAAAGCAAAAAAAAAAGTACACATAACAAGCATATGCTACTAATTATTAAACATGAAAATGACACTTTAATCACAGCTGCATTTCAACACCTACCCTTCTTCAACATTCAGAGAGCCACTCCAGCCAACAGCATATTGCATTTCCTCTTTTCCCTTGTCACTGTGCTTCCATTTAGCTGCCATTAAGAATAGACACCATCTATAAAACTGTAATGTTTTGCATCTCACAAATGTAGTTCTATTCCTAATCCTTCTATTCTGTACAATCCATCCTACCACATTTAGATTAAGTACCAACTGCAAACCTTGAAGATCATAAAAATAACAGGACATTTTTAGTGACTTTTCTAAAGAACTCTCATGTTTTCTTAGCAATTTACATGGAACAACACACTACTAAAATTCCGAAATGCCTGGTTTTGTTTAAAAAGATTTATACAATAATATCTACTTCATCAAAATTCAACTAATGAAACAGGGATCCTTGGGAGAAAAGTACTAAGCAAGGGCAAACTTATTCTGGGAAGATTACTGAATATGAACTTAAACAAATAGAAAATTTTAATTTTAACCGCCAAGAAGGACACAGGAATCCTACATTAAATCTGACAATTTTTAATCATCGCATCATAATCAAGGTTAGAAAACACTATACTTTGTTATTTACAGGGTGCTATTACAGCTGAAATTTGATTGTTGAATCATCTCCCAGGTGCCAATGGACAACTAAAAAAAAAGTTAGCGTTGTGTGCCATTTGCCTGACAACCTGCAACAAAGAGACACTTCTGCCACTGTGTGGTACATTTGCCACTGCGCAGTTCTCCAGCAAGTCAGCTAAATCACCTCCTTATTCTTGATCCAATAAGAGTTTTCTGAGGAGTGCTGCTATCCTTTAATTTTTGGTGAAAAATTAGTAACTAATCTACATTTGTTTTGGAACACACAACTTTGCAGGGAATGACAAATGCAGCATGAGAACTCAATGCAATCTACTTAATTATGCAACTCTGAGCTTCAACACCCTGGTTTTGTTTTAAAATGGTGTAATATTCCCCACAGCAAGAGGTTTCACTTCATCATGCTCACCTATCACCAACTGCAGCTGGTAACAGCACCAGCATCCCAGGCAACAGCACATATGTAAACAGCAGCTGGCTGATCAGTGTTCATATATTACTAAGGGTCCTTTAAAAGTTCTGAGAGCCCTACTTTAGAGTAAAATATAAAGCCACCCACTCTTCAAGATGGAGAGGAATTTTCTATCAAAGGTGGAAATCTCAGAAACAAACCACCTCAATACTCCCTCCTCAAAGTGACAGTGGCTCAGCTCATTTTTTCCATAGGAAAAGAAAAATGAGGTCAAGTATTTCTTAATGGCTGAAATTAACACAAAAGATTTGGTTTTCTTACTGAGCACAATTAATGTCAATATCTCTGAGCATCTCAAACAACTGGGTAGTTATAGTATATATTAATTATATGTTAAAATAGTTTTATCAGATAAAAGATAGCTGAGAAGTAAAGACAAAACAACTTACTTGCCAAGCAGTACCTAGAAAATTCATTATGTGTATGATAAAACACTTCAAAATTCTTGAAGGTATGACTTGGGGGGTAAGCAGATGGGGGTGGGGGGAAGCAAGTCTTGTCCTGATTACTATTAAGTGTACTAGCATATATATTTAGTAGAATGTATACTTACGCACTAAAAAGACTGCTTTCTGTTCATTAGCTATTACCATCAGGTCATTTGTTGGTGACAAGGACAACACACAGTCCTGAAGCCAGTGATTTCTCCGGTTCTTGGAATTAGATTCCTCTTCCTCCTACAGGTAAAACTTTAGTCAATGTATGCAACAATTTTTAAATATAGCAGAACTTGCAAGATTCATGACAACAATTTGGCTTGCCCTCAATACTAGCACTGAATGGACTATTACTTAGCACGTCACTACAGCTCCAACTTGCATGAAAAGCCATGAGAAATGCATCAACCTTGCACTAATTTTGTGTGTTTACAAACAGAAAACAAAGTAGTACTTATCACTCTACTCCTCAAAATCTTCTCCTTTCACCAAAGAGAAACTAGAAGAATGAGATTTAAAGTTTTATTATTATTGATTAGAGACTGGATTCTCTCTAGTTACTCTTACAATCCATACTCAAAATGAACAATTTATCCAAGCTGATGCATTAAGTAAATATATGCATGCATGAAGAAAGTAACTAAGCCGGCATTCACACTAAAGCCTCATAGTAACGTGCAACAGGTATCACATGCCTTTCCACGACAAGGAACTTTACAAAGAAACAAATTCAAACTAAGAAGTGCCAAGTTTTAAGGGTTTAATGATGGGTAAGTAAAGACTTAGATGCCATCGTTATGTATAAAAGCAAAAAGATTGCATCTTTTTTCCTCAGAGCAACAAGCCAAATATCTGATTGCAGAACAAACAAGGTCACTCTTGCTAACCATAGCTCACAGGCAGAAAGTAGGTCATAGGTTTTGAGCGGACTGCTACAAGGTCTCTCAGAGATGATACTCTTGCTTTCTTATCTCCATCCTCTTACCCTGATCACAGCAATAAACACACCTTCCCTTGTCCACCATCTCCATTTCTATAGACACATATCCAATCCTACCTCCTCCTAGTTCTCCAACATATTACTCCATCCTCTAGTATCTCAAAGCAGCTATGCACAAATTAAATACAACTTCAGTGTGATCATTTTCTGATCTGTGCAATTTATTATGTTGTAATAAAGTTGCATCTACTTGAAACTATACACATTTACTCCCAGCAGAAGAAAAAAAACCAACCAAACTGTAGGAAGAATTTGCATATCATACTTTTAATCAGCAATTCATTGTAACTTTTTCCTTTCATAAAGTTGTACCATAAAAGCGGTGCACAGAAGAATACCCTGTATATCCATCGTAAGGTCTACATTAGCGCACTACAAACATTCTAACTACCTTTGTCCACACTATCTCTTGATTTTTGCAAGATGATAACCTATTTTCATGTCATTTTTGTCTGTTGATGGACACCAAGTTCTATAGCAACAATTTTTCCCCTAATTACTGGCATTTTTCAAGACTTTACAAAAAGGTGATGAAGTTGTCCAAGATACTCATGACAACTTTAACTCCTCCTGACAGAGATAAATGTATTATGTGCAAAAACACATAACCAAAACCTAAACAAAAGCCTTGTACTAATTTTTAATGTCATGATTTTCAAACTGAAGAAACAGAAATTAAAGGCTTATTTAAAGATTAAAAGGAATTAAAATTATATCTCAGACAGATAATTTAAATAAAATTATCTGTAGGCATAAACAAAGAACTTAAATTTAAAGACATAAAATATGGCCATCATATTAGGGGCAAAAATAAGCTAAGTGTTAAAACAGGGAAAGGGCTGAATTTGTCAAAAGAAACTACTTTAAAAGGTGAAAGACAGAATTATTAAAATCAGCATTTAAGACAAGATTTCAACATCATCATCCCTACAAAATAGCTCATCAGTTCCATAAAAAGACCTTATGGAAGAAAACTTTTTAAAAATTTTATTTTTTTTCTTTCTTTTTTTTTTTTTTTTTTTTTTTCAATTTTCAGTGCCTTCTCAAAAGTTGCTGTTCCATGAAATAAAATACTTGTCCAGGTGACTTAAGTAATTCCAAGAAAAGATGTGTTTTACACCAATTATAATGCAAATCAACAAACAGTTAAAAGTTTTAACAACAGAATTCATTGTTATATTATACTAGTAATTCTCAATTCTGTGCTAGACTGATGCACTCATTTTGGTGTGTGTTCAGACATACAGATTCACATATTTATATGTTCCTACACCACACACACAAACAAGTGGAAAAGTCTTTTAGAATAGGCAAGTTAGCAATGAATACTCATATATAGGGACTTACAGGTTCTTGTAATTCTGCTTCATCCCAGGCTCCCCAGCCACCATCTTCCCAGCTTGTTGATTTGCCTGCTTTAAGCAAAAAAAGATTTGTCACATGAATACAGCATAGGCAATGAAAAACACATTCAGAAAGGATTGCTGGTGGTTGTTTTCCTTTCCCCACCAATGCATTATAACTTCATTTACAGCAGATACTAAATGAGTTCTACACAAAGAAACGTGAAGTGGTAGAAATGGCTGTCTTACTTCTCTGTATTTACTTCCATTTTTGACACTATGGAAAAGCAGTAACAGATGATCTTACACCTGTTTCCAACTTATACTTAGGTTACAACACCTGTATCAAATTAATTTTGACAGACTGCATCTAGAACCACGGGTAAGTAACATCTTACAGTGCCTGGTACAAAACATCATTGATCCTTCAACAGGGCCTCTCTGCACTTTACAAGAACAAATTATTCAATCAAATTTGGGTTTTCTCAGTTTCTCACAGACATTTCAAGAGAGCCAAGACATATTTCTAGTTTTATACTGCAAGCTGAAGCAAAGAGTGAAGGCATAAGGGGGGGAAACCCTATGTGTCCTTTTGACAAAAACTTTCTCCAGTAGGTACAGAGACCTAAAACCTCACTGCAAAATTTAAACTTTAGCTTGATTTATCTAATTATTACTACTCAAAAGACAACAAAAGCCCCATCCTGTACATATTAGGCAGCTACAGAGGGCAAGTAAGGGGACAGCAGGCTCTCTCCAACCCTTCAGGACCCTATGTATAGGCCCCAAATGTTTTACTGACTGGCATAAGACAACCTGTAACACACCACAAGAACCACATATGCACAATTTTATGAGAAACAGTAGTTCTACATATAAGTAAAAAAAAAAAATCTTCCTTCCCATAATGGTATATTTTGGTTTGGTTTAAGTCAATTGCAGGATCAGCCAGTAGCAACATAAGCTCATTTTAACAGGGAATGACAGTACATGGAAATTCCCCTGTGACAACAAAACATCTGAGCCCAGGATAATGCAGATCCCACCACCACTCCCAAAGCAGCCAAAGCAAAAACTGAAGCTGCGGCCTCTGAAGGGAAGATGAGCACAAGGACCTTGGCTATTCATGTCTTCGCAAGACAACGCAGAGGAAAGTTAATGAGACAATGATCAGTTTCAATTATGTCATTCAGAAACCTCAGAGAAACCACAAGCTTACAAAATACCTCAAACACCTGATAAAATAGAGATTCATAGAGACAGGCGTACTTCTCAGTTGGTTTGTAAGAGTGAATGTAGTAGTCTTGTGTAAAACAAAAAAATCTGTGATTCTTTCACCTAAAAAAACAGAACTTGATGTGAATTTAAAAGACTATGCAAACGGTAATTATGCACAGGCATTTAGTAGTAGAAGATGTACAATTCTCAGACACCACCATTATTGGAACCCTCAATAAGTCAAGAAGCATCACTGTAGTTCGGGAGAAAAGCCAAGCACTGACTTCCCTCTAGAAGCACTAGCATGAAATATGAAGCAGCAACATCAATGACTTCAAGCCTTTTCCAAGAATTTCTTTCAAGTTTTTCATTAACTGATGTCATGGCTACTTTGACCTTAAGAAGTTCTTTAAATGCCATGTCACAAATTAGTTGAAATTTAGTTTTAAGCAAGCAAGACTTTGCCATTTTGGATAGTCAAACAGTACAGACAAGAAGGTTTGTATCACGAACACTCCAATTCTATTTGATCTAAAAACTCTGCTTCCTTTACCACCAAACAAATGCAGAATCCAGTACAACAAAACAGAAATCTGTATTCTGTCTGTTTGGGCAGATATTTAAACTTTTGTATGGCTAATGAAGACAACCTTTAAAATAAAATTTTTAGCTTATGCAAGAAACTTTCTACCAATGGTGTTGAGAAGGTATTTCACCAGACTGTAGAAGACAAAATGCCCACTCTATGAATATCTTTTGTTAAAATTGAAAGGTCTGTACCATCTACAAAACAGGCGATTCAGCCAGTTTAACTGCATCATCATCAATACAGATCTGACTGCACAGTTATTTCAGGCATAACTATATAAGCGACAAGCTTCCAAGGGTTACGGTCCCATCTTGTATTTGAGGTCGAGAATTTTCCGGTGTACAAATATATAAAAGAGAATTATGGCAAATACTGTTGAATATAAACCACAAGAAGAAAACAGTAACTAACTTCAATGTTTAGTTTAAGACAGCTAACAAAATTCTACTTCTGTTTACACATATTATCTCAAAAGGCAACAAAACCTCCTTCCTATAAAATTCATGGAGGAAAGAAATCTGTCAGTGTGCCACAGTCCAGAGAGAAACATAACCATATCCAAGAAACACAGTCAGGGCCAATGCCTTCCCTACAGCACAGAGCAGACCAACCTTTCCAAGAAGCATCAGCCACCTCAGTTCTGAGGCTGAACACCCAACATAAAACTCCAGTTGTGAGGATTCTTGCTGTCTCTTTGCAAATAGCTACATTTTCATGGTTGTTGTCATCTTCCTTGGATGAAGCCAGATCAATCAAAAAAGAATGAAAAAATGAGGTAATGGTGATGCACTATCCCACTGATGAAGCTGCAGAGATCTTTCAGAACTGTGACCTGCTCTGCAAAGCCAGCCTCTCCTCCACCTTACAAGGGTTTACAAGTTTGCTCCTTCATATCCATCCTCCACATTGTATAGACTGCCCCTGCATGTGCTAATCATATGTATTTCTCGAGCCCCTGCATGCATTCTTTCCTTGCTTCCATACACTAACTCCTTTTTAAAAAAGAAATTAAATTAAAAATAAAATTGTTTCCTTACCCATGTTATTCAGACACTTCACCTGTGCAATGGCTAGTGAAGCAAGGTATTAAACAATAGACAACTAATCTCTGAAACAATAGACAGAGAAGCAACAGAGGGATACACCTGTCATACTTAAACTCAAAGCACGCTGTTATTCACCTGTGCCAATGAACTACAAAACATGGCACAGCAGCTTGCAGAGACTTTCCCATGCACCAGTACCTCATAAGGTTTGTCAAGTGAGAGATGACATAGGATCCAAGTTCTACTTACAGTGAAGATTTTAAGAAATAACCCACCATTTCTTTTAGTAACATTACAGATCAGAACTAGCAACTGTGGAATGTAAGACACTATTTAGTAACCAATACCTAAACAAGCCCTAAACAGTTCTTGACTTGCAACATGTTTGTTTCTTCCAGTCCACTGTTGGGAAAAATCAAGCTTTCCTGTGCAAATCTGCATTTCCACTCATCTCTATCTAGTAGTAGACGCCTGGTAAACAGTTCTCCCTACTTTGATAAAGCAGCAGCAGTATTCCAGATTTTGTTTTACTAGGGAGATTGCAAAAATAAAAGTTCATCTACTGGGTCTACAAGAACCACTTCATTCTTTAATTTGAAGCATATAGCATTAAAACTCCATCATCAGCACATTTGAAACTTGAGAGCTGCTTTAAATGCTGCACATGCACAGCATTGGTTTTAACGTATAAGAGAATTCATTTCAACCATATTTATCATTAACTTAAAAGAACAATTTCTACCAATAAGCATGTTTTGTTTAAAAGACAAGAACAGAGGAGAAACTTCAGCAACAGATCTAGACCAATGAGGTCTAATTGGCATTTAACAGGTCACATTCAATATGAAAGATGTTTTTACTCCATCTAAGACTTCCTCCCCCAATTGCAGAATCTATCTCTGAGCCCAGAAAACTGCCACTGTCCTCCCTTCCAGAGCAGCATGACGACCTGGGGCAGGCAGCAGAAGCCATTCCCTCCTGCCCTCACATCTACGTTCCAGCTCTTTGCAGCAGGTTACCAGAGGACATGCTTGGCATGGGCTTGCCCAGAAGAGTCTATGTTTGCCCAAGTGGGAGAGCATGTGTTGAAAACTGGACCCCCAAAGCCACAAAGGTCAAACTACCCCTACCCTACACTGATATATAGCTTTAAAACAAGCAAGTTTATGTTCATAGACTATTTCTTTTAATAAGAAAAATATCAACTCATGCACAAGCTAGTAATCTGTCCTCAACAGGTTTTAGATTATTAGCCATAAAATATCAAGCTGCATCAGCCAAAAGACTAATATGTACATTCTTTGTACACATAAAAATTGTAAATAAAATCAAGTCATGCATTAATTTGTTTCATATCTTAATGTACTGATTTTGCCTGGCATAGAGGTAATTTTCTTCATAGTAGGTGGTATGGTACTATGTTCTGGATTTGTGATGACACAAACACACCAATGTTTTAGCTCTTGCTGAGCAGTGATTATACAGCATCAAGGCCTTTTCTGTTTCTTACACTGGCCTGCAGCAAGTGGGCTTGGGGTGTGCAAGAAATTGGGAAGGGGACATAGCTGGGACAGCTGACCCTAACTACATCCCATACCATATGATGTCATGCCCAGCAATAAAATCTGAGGGAGAGAAGGAGGAGGGAGGGGGTGACATTCAGAGTTATGGCATTTGTTTTCCGAAGCAGCTGTTACACATAATGGAGCCTTGCTTTTCTGGAGATGGCTGCACACCTGCCTGCTGATGGGAAGTGGTAAATGAATTCATTATTTTGCTTTGCTTGCATGCAGGGCTTTTACCTTACCTATTAATCTGTCTTTATCTCAACCCACAATTTTTCTCACTTTCACCCTTCCGATTCTCTTCCCCATCCCACTGTAGGGGGAAATAAGCAAGCAGCTGTGTGGTATTAGCTGCCTACCAGGGTTAAACCACAACACTTAATTGCATGTGTGTAGTCTGTTGGGTTTATGTTCTTCCAGCTTGTTTCCCATTCATGCTTTAAGATCTTATAAAATTAATAAGTAATAGGGCAAGAAATGATTGCTTAAGTGCAAGAGTTTAAATTTTTTTCTATGTATATTTACTGCAATTCTGATACCATTGGATTGCATAATTAGTGAAGAAATAGAAGCAGTTTCTTTTCTCTTCAAGCCAAGGAATTTTAGAAGTAGTTTAGAATCTTCTTGCTGTTCAGTAATCATAGGCCATTTATTCCCAAAGCTCCTCCAACATGGGGACTGACAAATATATTAGGTTGTTTTGCCAGCATTACTAGGAAGCCCCTTTTGAGAATAGTATTACATTTACTTTCTCTTGTCACTTCAGACATCCATAAAGGGGGGGGGGGGGGAACAACACGACGACATGACACTCTAAGTTAGCTCACTAATCTGAAAAAGAACCACTTGAGCAATTTCTCTTCCTTTAGATGGTCACAATTGCTTTCAACAGAATAAAAGATGACTAAGTTAAAAATAGTCCAGATACTACAAAGATTCTTTAAAGAAATGCTGTGAATTTCCATGGCTTACAGTTGTAACAACTCCAACAAAGTCTGAGGTACCATGGGGGGGGGGGGGGGCGCTTTGTGATGCTCTATACCACAGGAAACAAATGAAACAGACTGCATACAAGACGTAGTAATTCAACTTTCTTTCAGGTGTAAGTGACAGCTTAAGTTACAGCAAGAAATAAGTTATCCAGTAAAGGAGGTGCTAAAGCAGCAAAAAACTCGGGTGCCAAAATAATTAGGACGAAGTACTCTGACACCACCCTGTCGTGTGTTGAGAGCATGTCATTTAGTCTTCCCCATATCTCAGAATGTATTAACAATTACAGACATAACACAGTTCAGGTAGAGTGCATATTTTTATGATATTTTACATAAAAACTGGAAGAAAGGCATCTTAAATGTATATAATGCAATCTGGAGAGGGAGGATCTGATTAAAGAGGCAATACAAAAGAGCTTGTCAGAAGACTCTTCAATAGGAATATACCAAATTCAGTAAGAGGGATACAGAAACAGTTAAGAACAACCCTACCGCTAAATGCAATCTACAATTTGATTTTGTAATGTATTTTTTTTCTTTGTAACCTTGTTTGCAACTCTGAAATAAAAAGCCTGGCCTTCTGTATTTCTGAATTAAATTAGCTGATCCAGATAAAGCAAACTGTGCATGCACAACTCCAAAGATGTTATTTAGAGCAACCGGGCTGAAGAACACTTTTCAGGGTGCTGTCAATGTAACAGGGCTGGATTTTGGAGAAGAGTTTCTCTGCCAGGCTTAAGCCATGATTCCTACTGTAAAAAGAAGCAGTAAAGTGACACCTCATAGCTCTGAGCAACCCCCCAAATCAGGGGGCTAATGTTTTTCTTCCCCCTGAATAAGCAGCAGCATCTCAAAGCTGTGTGCTGTGCCACACACCACTCTGAAATGACCAGCTCACTATCATAGATTCAGGTATCATTGCTTGGAAACTCCCAAGGACAAGTTTGGGTTTATTTTTTTCTTCTTCTTAACTTCGTTTAAGTAATGGGAGATAAACATACTTGGGAACTGAAAATATCTGCACACCAGGAAAATACTCATTTTTTTAATTTCATCTTAATGCCCCCGAAGTTCAGCTAGCAGCAGTCCTACCTAGCTATGTCACTGAACAGCTATCATCGAGCCTATCAAATGTTCTAACACACACAATTCAAGCTCAGAGTCTACTTGAAGAACAGAGAGATGTCAATTTAAATAAATTGTGGTTAAATTCCTCAAATTATAAAGACTGTAGAAAATGTTATGTGTCTTTATTGCTCAATTTTCTGCTCCTTTCAGTTAAATATCCATTAATTTCTTAATGCTAAAATTCTGTTATGCCTGTGAAGGTTTATCACATTTTGCAAATAAGATGGATTTTTTCGTTCACGTGTACACCTTATAGACAGTTGTACAATGGAGTTAACCGTTACAGCTGTTTTTGATCTAGCCAACACACATCCCAAAACAACTTCAACACAGCACGCTGCCAAATTAAAAGTAATGCAAATACTTTCTATTCCCAGTATTTGCACATTTGAAGCAGCAGTTTTCAAAGCCACTTAGATATCACTAGGGTCAGGCTCCACAGAGGATTTGTGCCTCATTATTAACATTAACTTTTCCCAAGAATCTTAAATCCTCATGCTTTATTAGTCCTGTTCATTAAAATATGAAAAATGTTGAAACCCTTTTTTTTCCCTAGAGAATAAAGGTATGGCAACTCCATATGAAGCATCTTTAACCAGCTTACTCCACAATATCGTTTTTATTTAAGCCATGTGAGGCAAGATCCACCCCAACACCTTTTATTCTAACATCTACAATTAAAAAAGTAGCTATATATTGCTTCATGGCAGAACAATGGTCACCTCAAACAGTCTATAAAATTTACTTAAGTTATTTCAGCATTGCATTATCAGCAATCTTAACATATGACTGCATAATGCAAACAAGAACAATATGAACCCTTCCTTCCAGTGTTTCCTAGCAGGAAACGGGCACCTGCAGAACTGACTTTACACAAGGTTCAAAGGAAGAGGACACTTCTTTTCCTCCCCAGTTTACCAGACAAGTATATCCTTTACACAAACTAGACAAACTGTTAGGCTACAGGAAAAGATTAAGTGAAGTTGTAGTTGATAGGATGCTTTCCATCATCTTTTTCCACTGCTGAATGTGTTTAAACATTTACCTATACAAAGGAAGGAAAAAAAAAAAAAATCAAGTTCCCTTAGAATAAAAGTGCAGATTTATTTGTTTTTTAAACTCAGTTACCTACTTCTGTATTTTTAATATAAGTAGCACTTCGATAAACCTTTTCAAATTAAATTTGAAACTGACAAGCTAGATTAACTTATTATAAATAAAATATGCTGCTATGTCAATTATGACTAGGTAAGAAGGTACAGCTTTTTTATTCATACTAAAGACACCTAGCTTTGAACTTTAATAAAAGTCACAGTATCACATAGTGATTTAGAAATGTATATTGCTTGCACTTTCAGAAGCAAGCAAATTCTTTTCACTTAAAACCTATCTACAAACATGCTTTTACATTAATCACCTGAGATTTTAGCATAGCCAATACACTCACAGAAAATATTTTGGTTATTTCGGTTAGAAAGAAAACATGGCCAAAGCTAAAAGAGCAGAAAAAACTTCTTTGATCTATAACTAAGAAACCAGAAAAGAGATGACCTACAGCTTCTAACAAAACCCTTAAACCCCACACACTGAAGATCCTGGAGGCACCTTTTCAAAAAACATTTGATATCCAATATCTGACAGGAGCTTTTTAAAATTCTACTAAGCACCTAAAACATCAAGTTATGACTCAAAAAAAAAGTAATCAATTTTTTCATTGAAATACTCTTTGTTAAATAAAAATATTTAACAAACATTTGTTTTCCTACGGTAGCCAGCACTATAACCTTTAAATATTGCGTGAAAGAATTTCCATACAAATGCAGCTTAACTTAAAAAAAACCAAAACACCACACACACAAGAAAAAAATAGTAAATAAAAGGTGCTGGTTCTTCAGTTTAAAGTAAAAAAAACTTAGAACTTCAACATGTGCTTATTAATATTTATGTAACTGTTTATATGTGAATAAACATAGCTTAAGTTTAGTACAAAAGCTGTATTTGATAGCAAATGAACATACTTTCTCTGTTGAACTTCCCAGTAAAAACAAACTACTTTTTAGCTTTTTTCCTCTAAAGAGTAAAAATATAAAAGCAGATTACAATTCACATTTCTAAATGTACAATTTTATTCAACTACTGTTTTAAAACAGTGCATTCTGCCAATGCAACAGTTTTTACTAAAGCATTCCCTGATAAAAACCATTTATTTGTATCTTGCTTAGTTAAAAAAATTTGCCTTGGCTTTTGTGCAATAAGAGTGCAAAATGCACTTTAAAAAAAAAAAAGCCCAACAAAAACTTGCTTGGACAAAATTTTTTTCTTTCCTTAGTGCACAACATTAGAAGCAGAGATTTGTTTTATGTTCTCACACTTCTTCACTAACACTTTATTTACAGCAAAGAGTTCTTCCATGTGGACAATATAAAAGTCAAGGTACACAACAATCATCAAAGAGAAAAGGGAGTAATTTTGGACTGCCATGCAACAAGTCAGTTGCTTACTAAGAAAAGTGAATGAATTAGTATGTATGTGGAAAAAATAAAGGAACAGAGACTGAAAAACTGAAATAAGTATTTCCAACCAGAGCAAAAACTGTGGGTGCAAGACCAAGAGATTAGCAGTAGCTGCAGGACCTATACCATCTCAACCTGAGTTTCAAAACAACCCTGCAGCTTAGCTATTCAGTTGGTTATGCCACAAAGTAGCAGCAGACTTGGAGGAACAAGCCTAATGGCAATAGAATCTCATGTTCCACGCAGCCGAACCCAATTTTTTCTAACTTGGGATACCTCCACAATTTACTTATTTCTAACTTAAAATCCTTCTGCATATTGTTAACAGTCTGTCTCCCTGTCCAATATGAAGCAGAAATCCTTAGTGCATTCAAAGTGACTAATTATAATCTTACTTAAAAGTCACTTTAGGAACTCTTACTTGCTTACAATTACACTCATTTATCCTGAACCATGAAAACAGCCGTGGTATCAAAAAATCACAGGAACAAACGCAAAAGATTTCAATGAATCTAAATAAGCAATATTTTGAGAAATACTTCATTCTGAATTCTGACGCTCTGCCTCGATGACTGAATGAGCAAATATAAAAACAGTCCAGAATACAGTCAACTCATTAAAATGGAAGAACAGCACATTTTAGAACATACACCTTTGCTTCTATCATTTTTGTAGTTTTACAACATACTAAATGTTTTCTCTCTTTACAGCTACCATTTGATAAATCCACTCCAACAGAAGTACCCAAAAAGTTATTTTACACGAACTTCTCTCACATGTACCACCAAATACGAGAAATATTTTCATTTCTTTCAGAAATACTTTTAGAAACACAAACACATTACAATCTTTTGCTTTTATCTTCAGTATTCAAGAGACACTAATGGGACCCTACTGGTTCCAGAATCCCTCCTTTTAGATATGGATGACACCAAAACAAAAGCCATATGGAATCTGTATGCATTTTTCAGAGCATTGTTACAGTCAAACAACAAGCACTAGTACCAGCACATAACTGTTTTCTACCAGAAGTTTTGGACAATGAAGACTGGCTGTATAAAAGTCTTCCAGAATTACTTTCTTCCAAGTGCATTTCAACAAGTAAATTAAATTCAATCTTGAACACGAGAAAAGGCAATAATAAAATATAACAACGTGCATACAGAAGTTTTAGTGGTAAAGTTAACTAGCTGAACATATAGTGTGCTTTTAAAACTTTTTCACAATTGTTGTGTCATCTTTTTAACAGGATGCGTAGTGACAGGACAAGGGCCAACAGTTTTAAACTGAAAGAGGGTAGCTTTACATTGGCTATAAGGAAGAATTTTTTTACAATGAAGGTGGAGAGAACTGGAACAAGTTGCCCAGACAAGTTACGGACATCCCACCAGTGCCAGCGTTCAAGGTCACGTTGGACAGGGCTTTGAGCAACCTGATCTAGTGAAAGATGTCCCTGCCCGTAGCAGGGGGGTTGGACTAGATGGACTTTAAAGGTCCCTTCTAACACAAACCATCCTATAATCTCCCCCCTCTTTATTTCCCCCACAGACCTTTTAAGCTTTTTAAAAAAGCACCTTGCTGCTTTCTCTCCTAACTCTGTTTACAGTTGAGAGGGCTTTACAAGCATCCTCATTAACCTCTTCAAACACTTTCCTCCCATGCTGTTGCCAGAAAAACAAGACATCAGCCACATACAGTTAACACATTACAGCACCAGCAAGATACAGGCCACTGTTTTGTTTCCCTGTACCGTCTGTCCTGGTTCTTCTTCTCTGTTGAGTATACGGATTCTGTGCCAGACAGCTCAGCTTTTGCCGTGCATTGCCCCACACAACAGAAATCTGGTCCACAGCTTTGGACTGTAGTTGCTCTAAGACTGACTGTCTTTTTATTTAAGACGCCAAACTAAACCTTTAGTATGCTTTAAGCACGTTTGGCATTATTAGACAACCCTGCACGAACAACGCTTAACTTTACTGGAACGCTTTCAGACAACCGCACTCTCAGCGAGAAAATTACAAACTTTCATCTCGAAGTTAGCGGCACACAGGGCCTGAGGCCGAAGAGCTTCACCTACGCTCTACAGGATACGGACCGACACCTGAGCACAGCTGAGCACCCGAAACTTCCGGACACCAGGAGAATCTGAACTTGCAGGGGAAGATGCGGCACCTGCAGCAGGAGAGTCACCCTTTACAGCCCTTTATCACGACGGTAACGATGCCGAGCACTCAGCCACCCGCGGTTACCCCCCACACGCCCCCGGCGCACTCTTGCGCGGACAGGGACGGTGAGGAGAGCGGTGAGGAGCTCAGCCGGCACCCCCGGCCGTGAACAGGGGGCAGGGGCGGACGGAGCCCCGAGGGGGCCGCGGGGAGCAGCCCTCGCCACCGCCGCCCCCACACCCGCCGGGCCGGGCCGGGCCAAACCGGGCCCCCAAGCTCTCCCGCACCGCGGGGCGGACTCACCGCTCTCCTTGCCGGCCGCGACGCTGCCCTGACGGCGGTTGGGGCACAGGAAGTCGCGAGCCGCCTCCAGGTCCTGGAAGTGGCCGAAGGGAACTAAAGCGCACGACATGGTGCCGGTGCCACTACCGCCGCCGCCGCCCAACCCGGAAGCGGTCGCCGACTTCCCTCACGACCGGCGCCGCGCGGCCCTGCGCAGGGCGCATGCGCGGCGCGGAGAGGCTCCTCCCCCTCGTCTCCCGCGGGAGCTGTCACGTGACCCCGGGAGGCGTTGGCGGGGCTGCGTCCGCCTCGGGCTGAGGAAGCGGCGGAGGCGGCAGGGCAGGCATCGCGATCCTCCTCCTCTTCCTCCTCCTCCTCCTCCTCGTCCGCCGGGCAGCGACGTGGCTGCTTGCGGGCAAAAAACAATGTCCCAGCGGATGAGGCTGGCCGGAGCCGCTCTGAGGAGGCGGGATCGGCGGTGGCGGGCGCTGCCTCCCCGCCGCCGTTCCTGAGGGGAATCGCGGCCTACGCGTCCGTTTTTTCCCTGGCCCTTGAGCCTGCAGCTGGCTGGGGCCGCCGGGAGCGGAGCAGCGCGGCTAGGGTACGAGCTGCCGTATGCCTGCGGCCCTCCTGGGGTACGAGCTGCCGTATGCCTGCGGCCCTCCTGGGGTACGAGCTGCCGTATGCCTGCGGCCCTCCTGGGGTAGCTCTGCTCGCGGCCCAGGCAGCGGCTGTGGCAAAGCCCCATCCGGGCAAAGCCAGGAGGAAGAACGGCCGCCGAGTCCTGTGTTGTCTTCTCGGGGCCAACTCCTTATGCAGTCAGTGGCAGTAATTGGCATATGAGACTCACGTTGATGACAATGCCTGTGTACTTGGCAGGGAAGGCAAGACCATGTCCCTGCCGGCCTGAGTCTAAAGGAAGGTGTTATGAGACGCTGGTACAATTTCATCATCCAGGCCTAATGATGAACAAACATGACCCTAAACACCTATGTTACTTTGATGAATAGGGAACACCTGTAACGAGTAGCAAGGACAGGGTTTCTTTCAATCTGAATTGCTTTTGCAAATAGAAAACTTTTGTTTGGGTTTAATGTCAACCAATTTCTATTCCTCTGAATGCTGAGGCGTCTGACTGGTGGTAGTGATTATGATGAGTGAGATTTGATGTGGAGTGACATCAGTATAGCGTTGACAGCTGATCCACAGCCTCAAAAATCTCCCCTTAGGGCAGAAAAAAAGCATGTGCGAGAAGAACACCAGGCGACGTTTTCTGGGCCCTGAAGAAATAGAAATTGCCCTGTCCCCAGAACTTTACAGTTTTTTCTAATGAATCCTACTTTACCATATGGTTGCTTGTTTTCACACAGATGTCTTTTATTTGGTAGATAACTATGCATGTGTGTCTTTAGTTGTTAAAAGCAGAAATGATTGAGCAAGTAGTCCAAGTTATTCTGAAAGTTTGGGTTGTGGTCTACGTTTTTTGGGTGCTCTTTAAACACCTTCTAAGACTGAACACATTTTTACTAAGAGAACTTTCATTCCAAACTGGAATCCCATTTGGACTGTCCTGAAGGCCCAGACTGTAACAGGCTATAAACTCTAGAAAATCTGTTGTCAGATTTTCAAAGAAACTGGCTTTAACTTATTCTGACAACTTTTTAATGTCTTCAGCTGTTCTATTTTGTTGCAGTAATGAGGACCCACCAGCAGTTTTTCCCTTAGCGACAGCAGGGACATGTAGTTTTTACATTTAAAATCTGTGGCTTCTCAGGCAATACACAGGTTAGACTTTAATTTAAGCAGACGAATAATCCCATGCCTATTCAATACAGAGTTGTTGAATCCTGTTTTTCTGAACGGGCATAAAATTACATGCTGTGTACCAGTGGGGAGGAGGTTCTTCAAAAATAAGGTCACAGTGTGGGAAAGGTTGAAAGCAACTGTTATTGAGGAATGGCTGATGACTTTGAAGATGCTCTAATTAAACATGTAAAGCCTGTAGGGAAAAAATATTTATTGACATTTTAGATCTGTAGCATGCACAGTTGCTAGTAATGTCAAGTGAATAAAGAGTATGCAAGAAATTAAATTAACAACCTGGTTTGTCACTCTTTAATGATGTTTTCATCACGTTATGAAAATTTCCTTATTTAGAGACTAATGAACAGTGTAAGACACTGTCATATCCCCACCTGGTTTGCTGCACACAAAGAAGTCAAGCTACAAAACTGCCAAGATACCAATTAATGCATAAAATAAGGCAATGAATAATTCAGCAAATAATATTTCAAGACAGGGCTGAGGCCTGATGAACCCACCTTATCACTTTGGCTACTGCATTACCTTTTGTGTGTTTGTTATACTTTCTTCAATAGTTAACTAATTTTTAAATATTCATTGTAATTATATGGGAGGTTATTAAAAAAATCACTCTGAAAAACCTCTGTCATAAATATTAAGCAAAGTTCTTGAAGCTATTCAGATAAATGCTTAACATCCAAAATTAACAATACATTTACAGCAACAACAATACTTTGCATTTACCTAGGTCCTGTTATTTGGAGACCTTAATGCAGTTTACAAAAATGCATAATTACAGATGTTAGGGATTATCACTTGGGAAAATGAAGGTAATGAAAGATTAAGTGATTTACTCAGGGTCAATCCACAAATCTGTGGAGTACTGCGAGTAAAACTCTGCTTGCTTCATCATCAGTGATGATCTCCACCTGTTGTTCAACTCACGCTAGTTGGCATAAATGAATGTGATTATACTATCATATGCAGAATCCTGCATTTGGTCTTTGATAATAAGTGAAAATGAAACCAGCAATTTAGTAATAGTTATAGCAGACACATCTATACCATAATGTCAACTTGATACAAACAATCACCTTATCAAACACATGCATAAGTGGCTTCCAAGTAGTGCAGTTAGCACTCATGGGGAGGGAGCAAGAATTAATCAGCGTTCAGTAAAACGCAGAGAACAGAGAGAATATGGAGAATCCCAGTCAAACATTTGTGCTTGTACCAAGCCTTTTGCTGCTGTCTAATCACAGCTAAGCATTGAACTGCATCCTTAGATGCCTGAGTAAGTTGATGTCTGTCTCACATAGGCCAAACATCCACAATTCCTAAAGCTTCAGTATAACTTACGGTGGTTTGTCGCCTCTGAACATCAGTTTGCATATTTATATCTTTATATAAATCTCTAAATTCAGATTTCTATAAATATATATAAAATATAAATATGTAAAAATAGAAAGATATAAAAAGAGCTATATGTCACAAAATTATCTGTCTTGGGATATCTGTAACAGACCTTTCTGTCTATCCAGTGGACAAGGCATTCAATTCTTTGTTCCAAGCTCCCACAGGGGCATGAGGCAGAACTGGGGCAGGGCTAGAAGCGTGCAGATTCATTACTGCTGTTACATACAGTTTATAAAATTTAGTAAAGGTTGTTTTTGAAGAACTGAGAATGGAAAGATGCACCTGATATTTCTCTTTTCCTATATATTACATTTCTTGCATATAGAAAAATATATTCTAAACCTGAGTTTGTGGAGGGAAAACAGTATACTGAAGAAATTACTTCCATTTTGTCCCTAGATGAGATGTTCTGACTCACAGCAAAAGCAGGATAGGAGGGAGGGCCAGACAATATGTCTCTTCTGATCATTCTGAGTTGGGTTAAGGCTGGATGTAAGCAACCTTTTTTCCTCTCTACATACTTAGGCAGGCCACTGCAGGCAGCTCCAGCTGAACTTTATCTACAACAGCCTTTAAGGCTTAACAAAATTCTGGCTGTGCCTTGCTCCAAATTCATGCTTTGCAACTTGAGGTAATGTGGAAGGCATGAAGACTAGTGTCTCGACTTGAGGACTATTCAGATTCTATTCACAAATCTTTCTGGAGAGATGCGTTTACTACCCTGGCCTTTAATTAAAAGAATATTTTCACTCAAATTCTAGATATCTGAATCCTAAATTCATATTCCAGATTTTTATTTTTGAAGCACTAAGATTTTTAAAGTAACCTGAACTTTCTTCCATCATTGAATGTTTGCGAGTGATGCTGCCCACTCAGAGTCATATCTTTTGCATTTCTTGATTTTCACCTAAAGGTGTGGTTTAAACACTGTTTTATCTGAGAGCCAAGATATATTCCTGCATACAAATACCTATAGAGGATGGTGAAAACCCCCAAAGTTTTCTTCCCACGGTTTCCTCTGGATTTTTGCAAGGCAGTCTTGGGACAGAAGGGATGCATACCATAAATCCTACATATCCATCTTGGAAATGCAATGCCTCCTGGTTGGAGATTGCAACCTTTAGTCTGCTAATTTCTGTGTAATAAAGTTACCCACATTCCTCTTTGGTACACTTCGGGCTTATGTGAAGTTGTAAGCATTGGGATTTGATTAATTGTAATCCATGCCTCATGCTTAATAATAGAATATTTTAGATCTATATATATGTATTCAAAACATACTCTGTCGTGCACACTTGATTCCTGTCCTGTGCTGAGCCAGTATTTTTAATGTGAAAAACCAGTTCTGGAAATGAAAGCAAACCCTGCCCCTCCGACCTATCTGCCAGCGTGTAGCAGTGCAAAGCGCGGCATCAAAGCCTAGAGGGGCACAATCTGTCTGGCTCCTTTTTTTCTCACCTTCCTGGGCCAGACTCGGACTGGCATCCCTGCCTGCCTCTTCTCTCCACATGGAGGGTAGCTGTTGCTAAGCAACCGTGGACCAGGCACTACAGCCTGGTTTTAAAATGGAGAATTAACTAAATTAGTTTTAATGAAGACAAGGTACAGCTGAAGAGCAGGCAGGAGAAAAAAGAGAGGGAAAAAAAAAAAAGCATCCATGACTTGTGCTAGAGAACAGAAGGTGTCCAAGCAGAAAGCGGAGTTTTGAAAGCAAAGAGGGAAAGATATGTGTGGCCCAAGTGGAACAAATAGGGAACTAGGTGTTCTTCAGGGCAAGCGCTGTCTCTATAGTTGTACATCACCTAGCACAGCAAAGCTCCAAGTCAAGGGGGACTTCAGGACACTATCATAATATAAACAAGTGAAAAAAGTGCTGCCACAGAACCTTCCACCTCCCCCTCCCGCTGGTCCTGATTTCAATACAGCCTCACAGCCACCTCTAATGGGAGATGAAGAATATGGAAAGAAAAGTGAGGGAATTTAACAGTTCAGTTTTCTGTCCTGGGGTATCGTTACTTCCATTGACTCCTTGAGCCACCCTGGCTGGCGTGGCGTGAAGCGTGCAGTGGCCTTGGGTGACTGCACAGTAACTGGGGACTTGCCATATTTTTTTCGTAACCCTACAAATGTCACTACTGCATTCATGCATAGTCCATAAAGAATTTTTCTTCCAACAAGGACATTCTGTGCTAACTAAGCGTGGCCAAATCTCATTCTTTTGTATTGCCCGAGTTCCCTGACCTCAGAATCCAGATCGTAGTGTTCCATGAAAAAGCACATCAGCTATTGGGCTCAATATCTTACATTATTCTTCTAGAGTTATAAAGGCCAAGCAAAAAATATGCAAGTTTTTCTGAGCATATTCATGTTTTGTCATTAATTCACTGCAACAGTACTTATTCCCATCTATGTTCATTTTTCATGAATATTTCAGCAAATAATTTCACAGGCTGAAATAGACTTAGGAAAAAAAGTATGTAAATATAGAGGAACATTGCCAAAAAAACCCTGTACTACAACTGTGATTCTACCAGTTACACCCCCCCAGCCGTAGAGCATATGTGTACCCCACTGAATTTTTGGTCTAGTCATGACAAATCAATATGAATGAGAATTCAAATATTGAATGTTTAGACTGGAAAATTTACAGGCCAAGAATTCTTTGTTACAATTAACTTGTGACTGAATCTGAACAAGCTTAACACAGTTTTCTGGTGTTCAGAACATTGAAAACAAAAGCAGAGAGAAGTAAGTAAGGAGATTGCTTTTCAGCAATGCAGGTTTGCTTGTAGTGGGTATCAGTCAATCATTTGTTCCATTTCTCTCCTGCTCTTAAACGAAAGCAAGAGATTTTAAGAGATCTTAGTTCACAAATAAATCTTCAGACAACTTTCAGATACTACTTTGAGTTTTACATAAAGCAAGATAATTAAATCTCACAGGCTAATTCAGTGACAGTCAAATAAGATGGATTTCTTAAATAACTCATATCTCTGAAGTACGTTTTTTAAATAATTGGTTGTCTCAGTAGAATATTATATATCTGGGTTTTTAGCACATAAGCTAGAACTCTCTAGAGAGGTGCTTAAAAGTTAGGGCCCTCTCTTTTGGTTTTGGTATTGTTAAGAATGCAGCTGACATATCCATAGACACTGTAGCATTCCTACTTTGCTAACACGCTGTCAATCAAGCAAACCCCCCCTCATTTTCTGTATTTGAAGTTCATCTTTTCAATGTCTTTATTCATTACAGTGAGACTTTGATGTCACAGATCTGAGAGAAATATCAGGGAGAGATATATACATAGAGAAGAAAGGATGCCTAGTCTTCGTGATCCTTAATGAGAGAAAAACCTGGCCATCAGCAAAGCAAATTTACCATCTCAGAGGATGAGTTCAGACTGCCATCTGGGGGATTTAGGGCTGATAAATGTGGCTGAAGGGCTGAGAAATTTAGCCTGTGTTGTGGATCTAACTGGATACCTTCCAGTAGTCAAAGCATTCACTGAAAATATCTTATCCAGTGAATTTTTACTGAGTAGTTGAGTTTGCAAACTCTTTGCAAACCTGGCCTAATTTCTGAGTACTTATGGAATTGTTTGGATGAATAATTTTCAAGCTACAGCCTGTTCTCAAACTTCCCTTCAACGTGTTTCTGATCTGTGACCGATAACATAATTTACATAGGATTTTTGTTCAATTTCCATTGGATTTCACCCCCACCCTTTGTTTCCTTTTAAAGAGGAAAGTAAAATATGCTGAATAATAAAGAGTGGTTAATAAACAAAAATGCTATCATAGGTCACCTGTCTGTGATCGTCACCAGAAGAGAAAAGAACATCAGTCTTTATCCAGGCATTCATAAGAAGCTGGGGAAATGCTTCCCTAAAGTTTGTGTGTACGACACTGGGTTAATGTAAAAGTTTAAGAATAGCCTAACACAAACGCCATCGAACATAGCAGCCAGCTAGAGTGCTAATTGCCACCCACAAATGTTTGTAATGAAATCATCACTGGAGCGCAAGCAGAAGGCAGGCCTGAGCTGTCAAACCACGGTGGCGTGGCAGGAGCCAGGAGCGCAAGACAGCTTGACATGGGTCAGCAGAGGCTCTTGTTGTAGACTAGATCAAGCCACATTCACCCACATCATGCTGGTTCCAGGTATTACCATAACTCCCCGAAGCAAGGGAAAATTTCCTATTCCGAGTAGTGTGTTCTTTTAGTCTTGTTTGGATATTCTAGCTTATTGCCATGTACTTTTCTAGAGAAGCCCTTCTAGTGCAGGGGAAAGCATGCCTGGATCATTTCCTAGGGATGTTGGGATTCTGCAAAAGTGGGGCAGTGGCGTCTGCCCTGTCTATACAAGTTTCCTAATTTCACATGCTGTTTGTCTTATCTTTGCTCTTAATATATGTGTCTAGCCAAGACTTCTGAGAGACCAGGCAGGTTTTGGTTCTAAGGGCAATTGATTTATCTCAGCTTAGGCAAGAGGCTTCATTTCTTTACGTCTGCTTTCATCTTTCCTGAAGGGCAATAACAGTAATAAGAAATTATCCTAGGTCTCTGCAGGCAAATAATTCTTTTATCACACCTGAGGCAGTTTTCTATGGTCTTGATAAAAAATGGGATTCCTTGTCTATCAACCATCACCTTAAAAGGTGATTCGAGTTAAAGATCTGTAAAAGCTGAATCTAGCTGTTTTCTGCAGTAGCTTAGATGACGCCATGAACTGAACAGTAAATGAAAATACGGGTGATTGCAGATTCCTCTCTACATAGATGTAAGCAGGCTGAGACTGAGTAAAAAGCAGATCCTGAACAAATACATTTATATAGTATGGGATTGAGATTTTTCTGAAATAAATACACCTGGTCAACAGTCATTAGACATTTTCCTACACAGAGAGAAGTCTCAACCTCATCTGTGCCAGAGCGAGCTTTACAGCCAGGCATTACATTTGGTTTTCTTCCACGGTTTAAGAACAGAAGAGCTCAGCACTGAGTCTCAGCAGTGCTCTTTAGTGATTTTTTGAGAACCATGAAATTTGCTGTTTGTAAGCCACACAGCCCTTTCCAGCTGAGTTCAGAGTAGTGGTTGTATCTGAAAAAATCTGCAAAACTGGAGCCTGCGAACTACCATTCTTTCCCTAGCACATTAACTTTATTATTTTACACATTCAGGAGCATGAAAGAAAAAGTAAGAGGAGATTGTAGCTCAGCTAAACTAGGAGAAGTATATCTTAGACATGCACACAGATACACAATGTTATCTGTAGTTTCTCTTTCATGTTTCCGCATTGATTTCTAAATTATTTCCTTCTTCCCTGTGGAGGAAGCACCCCATCAGCAGGAAACAAATAACTGAGTTTCTCTTATCACCCTCAGAATAATCTTTCTCCCTAACAATTATTCATGTAGCAAGGGGCTTATCCACACATGCACAGAAGGTTACAAAGCTACAGTCAGCACCTAAAGAGGCTCTCATTGATATTCTAGAAAGAAAAAAGTTTTGCTAGTCCTCTTGACTCTTCAATCCATGGCAGTAGTTATTCGTGACCAGAGCAGAAACAGGATTGGCACTACCTATTATTTTAAATAGTGTGGCTGTGGTCAGTGTGACTGGACTTGCAAATTGGATTAAGGCTGTAGACATAACATTTCTATCAAAATACTTTCTCTTTCATCTTCCCACTTAACCAAGGTAGTGAAGCACATCAAAATCAGAATGCCATTTATTAAGGTGTACTTAAAGGTCGTTGAATGTGTTTTCTCAAATGCTACGCAAATAGTAATTTGTCTTTTAAATCCCCAATTAAGAGCATCAGTAGGTAACCAATCTGTTTATATAATCATGGAGAATTAGAGTCTGTTAAGATACGACTAATTTACATCCTGTTGGCATCTGTTCAATTCAGAGGGATTTTACTAACTTTTCTAATTTCTATATAACTCCAGAGAAGTAGAGAGACCAAAGTCAGTCTCTCGTTGTTAGGGGACATAAGGAAGGGGAACATCCATAAATGCCTCTGAGATGATGGACTGCGTGCGCAAAGCAAGCAGCTGTGTATTGCTGAGCTGGATGACACAGTTAGGAGTCCAGGTCTCGGCTATAACTGTGAACATTGCATGATTTGTGCATCCTGAGAGAAATAAACAACCTCTAGATAGAGAAGGGAGACAGACCAGCTGCTAGCTTTAACCTCGATGTAATTTATTTAACTTCATAGTGCCATGGGCTCATTAGATTGGCCAGTGTCACAAGCACAAAGTGTGCCAGTGGGCTAACAGTCAATCCCATTAACATTAGCTGCTTAGTTTCTAAAACTGGAACCAAAATACTGGGTGACAGTCTCATTCAGCTTCATTATTTTAGCTAGAGCTCTCCTTCAGATCTGAAGACTGATACAGCATGAAAACTAAATTCTCAAAGAAATTAGGTTGGCAGGGAAAGAGTTTCTCTTGCCCCTTTCAAACTGCCTGCACAGAACAGCGTGTGTTTATCATGCAGAAAGAGAGTGCGATTATAGTACTTACATAAATGGCTTTCTAAATTGGCCTTTTAAACAAATGTTTCAAGACGATCCTGTCTGGATATACCTATTATGCTAATTTCAAGTCATAAAGCAATGCTAACCCCCTTTTTATGCAACTGTACTTTTATAGGTTTCAGGAAGAAAATTTTGTTTCCTGCGTGTTTGTTTATGCTGTTAACCTTTCAGGAGTTTATCAGAGTATTACATTCATGAAATGGAAGCAAACTGAGTAGTTAACACAGCCACCTCTTTGCAATCTTATCTCAGAAATGGCAATAATTCTTTTTATACATCAGCCTTGTGGTTCTAGGGAGAAAATATCCTGAGTTCAGTAGCATGGACATCAATACTTTAGCCTTTACATTTTTTTCACAGGAAGATAACATGCCTTCGAAATTTAGTTTGGGAGGGGTTTTTTGGTAAATGCAACTGCAGCTGTGACTCACTCGGTAGCAATCAGACTTTGCACATGTGCAGGAGGCAGAGTTACTGAGGGAGCAAATAAAAAAAAAAACAACCCCAAAGACCCTTTCTTCCCTAGAAGGGTTGTTTTGGTTTGGTCTTAAAGTGTGATGGTGTTGGAGGGAAGACTCCAAGCTGCGCATATACTGATAGTCCCTTTAAATTTCTGATGGCTGATTAAAATCAAAGGAGTGATGGCTGATAGGCAAAAGCAGCATGCAACTCGTCTTCTAAAGCTATAGCAAAACAGAAGCAGCACACAATTCTGGAGTTAAAGGAGACAGGAGGGTGTGCGGCTCAGAGCAGGATCTGGTCCTGAGTTTTCTAGTTTACTAGTAAAAAACTATATGTGATGCCTCTGTATTGCTGTTAGAGGGCAGCAGATATCCTAAGTAAGGTCTCCGGACACTGACCTAGTTCTGCCAGGGCTTTGTGGTATCTGCAATGGCAGAGAAATATCACCCAGCGCTGATTTCACCTCTAGGTCTAGTCAGCGATGAATTTTCTGAGCTTTAAGTTTTCAGGTTAATATTTTCCATGCTCTATCTTTCTTAGCTCAGGCTTTCTTGAGAATCTGAAGAGTTTTACAACCATCTTCAGGATGGCAGTTAACCTAAAATCTATCATTCTGCTAATGCCAAAAATTTTCTTACCAAGCATTTCTTCAAATCACCTAATGTCGCTAACCTTCAGGAGTGGAATTTTTAGAAAAGCGTAATCTAGACTCTAGAGCTTTTTTAATTTTTATAAACATAACAAATTCTATTATAAAATTCTGATATGACCACTTAAACCTGTTGAATATCTGCTTTTTAAGCTTGCAGATATTTCATCAATACTGTGCTTTTGCTCTCTATCAGGATACCTGCATGTCCTTCTCCTCCTTCAGCTCTCATCACACATCTGTAATCTTGGGCATGGGAGAAAAGGAAACAAAAAACTGGCCTGGGATTCTGGAAGTTTTTAAAGTTTCAACTCTTTCAGTGATGGTAATTTAACAATTAGTTAAAGTGTTAAGCAAACCTGCATATCCTGACCTACGAGACCATCCTGTGGCAGCTGAATAAAGTTCTGTAGATTCAATTCCCCAGTATAGGAACTCTAATTTTTGTACATTTAACTACACTGTTTTCCAAAGGAAATTGTCCGTACACCTAGCTCTGATACCTATAAATACTACCTTAAAAAGACATTTAATTGGCTTCTCTGGATTTTTTTGTTCACACAGCAGAAACTTCAGATTGGACCCTTCAAAATATTTTCTTTCTGGAAAAGTGGAGGACCTCCCTCTAAATGTGGCATGCAAAAAAAAAGGTAACAGCTTATTACTTTACTGACTGCTTCCACTCAATAGCCCAAGAAATCTAATAAATTAATCCAGGAGTCACTGTTGTCATTCTACATCAGTGTCATAGAGTTAAATGTATGCAAGCTCAGTTTTCATTCAAAAATTGTGCAGGCAACAGCATCAAGATCAAGCTGGGTTTGTTCGTTATTACTTTACGTAAATAATCAAACACCAGATATCTGGAAACGTCACAATTAAGATCATAGCCAAGACTTCCAAGCACACTTCTCCCCATATATCATGACTCATCCTCTGCCAGCCAGCTTTCACGTGTAAGAAGGATCCTACAGAAACCAACTCATCCCAAACATGTTCGTGCCATTTTCTCTGTCTGTCCTGTGCATCTGAGAGAACAAGTGTCTCCTGAAGAAAGCAGAACATCGTTATATAGGCTGTATTGCAACGCACACACGTAAAGGAGAAGAATTGAAGCTGCACACACAGCCTTAATTCTGGCATTTCTGACTCCAGGTACTTGACTTTTAAAGTGCTTGAGTTACATCTTCTATTAAAAAAAGGACATCACTTTACCTTGTTGACCCAGGATTGACCCAAGACCTCGCAGGTCCCGATTCCATTTAAATAAACGTCAGAGATTCTCACCTATTTGAAGAGAAGCAGGACCAAGCCTGTATTAAAATAACGGAGTGCCTGAGACACTTTGGAAGCTGCTTCTCAAAGCTGGTGGGGGAAGTCACAGCCCCTGTGGATTCTCCTCTGGCCACAGAAGTGCTTTGATGGCAAGGGCAGCAGCATCTCCCCTGTGTCTCACAAAATGGAAGGTGTTATTAATACTGTAGCCAAAAGAATGCATATAAAAACATACATAGGTGTTTTATTCCTTTCTGGCTTCTTGTGCCCTAGAAAGTACGACTAAACAGCTTACAGTCAGAATTTTAATAACTCTGAGTTGTATTAAAAATTCAAGGGATTTTATTGCACAATATCTTCCTAGTGGTAAACACTCAACATAAAATAGCAGAAAAGTCAAACTGTAACTTCCTATTTTGATAAATTAATAGGATTTTCTTCTAGACAATGGAAATAAAAGCCCTTTTAGAAGTGCAGAGATTTATAAGTTTAGGTCCCATTAAAATTTCTAAAGGCATGTGCATAAATAAATCTAATCAAGTTCACTGCTGAAATAAAATCGCTTGCTTCAGTACAGTTTCTTCAGAAAGCACAGTTTCAGCTAGGGAAGAACATTTCCCATTGGAAGCCCTTTAAATATCACCCATTACTCATTGCTGGATTTATGTAAATAAATAAATTAATACCTCTTTTGGGATATAGGGCATCTCATTAAAGAAGAAGTTGTATGAAAGCAATACTATTGGACTACTTTTCATTGTTTATGCTGAGAAGAAAGAAAGTTCAGCAATGGGCTGATAGTAAACTTTGATTTATGCAGGCCACATTTTAATTTGGAGAAAGCAGATGCAAATCCTCTGAAAATCTGTGCCTGAATCAGAAGTGAACAGTAGCATTAGTTAAGCAAAATATACGAGTTTGGCAAAGGAGTGAACCATTTTACTACACAGTGGGTATTTGATAGATCTCATATGGACATTTGTAACTGCTGTCCATGGGGAGGAGTTGTAGCATCCCAGCCCATCTTGCTGTGCCCTGCTGGTTCTTCCTATTCAGGGTCACTCACGGGAAACAATCGAGGACGGTGTTTCTGCTCATCTACGCGCCCAAGCCAGTATAAAAGAACTAAGATAAGGAAATAAATGTCTGCATTATTCCACATTTAGCCCTATGAGTTCAGAGTCTCACTTCATCAGGTTTGGGGGATATTTTTGTTTGTTTTGTTAATGCAAACTTAGGATGCAAACTCTGCCTAGAATTTCTACTTCATCATTAAATCTTAAATAGAAATGTGCATGTTCAGGAGTCATTTCTTCCTTCTTTTCATGGTGAGTCTATTTTAAATATAGGTATTGTTTCTTCCACAGACCAACCTGTGATTTTGCACTTGAGGAACTACTATTCCTTGGGAAGAATTATTCAGAAGAATATAAACAAATAATTAGTATACTGCACAAAAAAGAGACCTTCAGCAGTTACTTAGTTTCAGACTGCTTCTCTTGGAAATCCTGACTAAACATAGCAGCTGGACTGGTTCTCTTGGAAATCCTGACTAAACATACCAGCTTGATTAAAGATACTGAATGTAAATGTTTCCTCATAGATGAAGAAAATGAAGAAAGTCAGAGGTTTGCACATGCGATGACCACTGGTACCTCCAATATGTAAATAACTAAGTAAATAAATCCATGTCACAAGAGATGTTAGTGAAGAAAAGCATAGACTGCAGAGAGGACTGTGCCATGATAAATTTTTCATCTGGACAATAACCGGGGTGCTTTTTTTACAGGCTCAGCCTAAATAAAAATTAGGTTTAGAGTTGAGAGGAGAGAGCCTGGAGAGCTGCAGTGGGGCTAGAAGGGGACACCTGAATGGATGTGTGGGCTGTGGAAAGACCTGGGTTGTAAGAACCTTTTTTTTCTGGGTAATGGCTGGTTGCCCATGTTGAAGGATAATCCTCAGATTATGGTTATTTTTAGGCTTAGGATTCAGGTTTGGGTTGAGTGAGAGCCTAGAGCTGCAGTTGGAGTGGGACTGCCAAAGGAAAGCGTGGGCTGTGAAGAGAATGGGCTGTGAGAAGTTTTTCTAATGGTAAAGACGATACAGGGTGGACATCAGCTAGTCCGGGGAAAATTGTCTGCTCTCTCGTTGAATGAATGAGCTGAGTTCAGACTCAGCAAAATATGACCTCGTGTTGTCTTCCTTCCCTTTCTGACATTCATTTCTGCAGATGGTTAATAA
Organism: Buteo buteo; assembly: GCF_964188355.1. Classification (NCBI taxonomy): domain Eukaryota; kingdom Metazoa; phylum Chordata; class Aves; order Accipitriformes; family Accipitridae; genus Buteo; species Buteo buteo. The sequence continues at coordinate 8,885,999 of NC_134182.1, read as the reverse complement.
GAGCAGCCTATTTAAACAGAACATCTTGTCATTAAATATGCAAACATCCAGAAGATCCAGGCTCCTGTACCACTTTCATTCTAACTGGTTAAGGAAATTATTCATTACTTTATTAAATACCTTACTTTCTCTTAAGCATTTCTGCCTGACCTGTGGTAATTTAAAAATTCATTCCTTTTTCTGGTTCTCAGATTTTTCAAGTCCTCTTCTTTCCTAATCCACTTCTTTTTTTTTTTTCCTAGTGCATAGGTATTACACCAAGGTCAGTGACAGCAACAACTGAACTGTATTTTTGATGTGCACTTCGTTTTATTAAAGAAATTCATGACTGCAGAAACAGCTATTAGTAGCAGGAGTAATTTGTTTCATCTGAAAGCAGAAGAGAAAATGTCAATGTACTAAGTTGTTTGGTTTTTTTGTTTTTTAACTGGAAGAACAGGGTAGCCCTAAAAAAGAAAAGGTTTCTTTGTACAAGTTTCTCAGTGTAGAGTCTGAAGCTGCCGAGGAATAATTCTCTATCATCTGCTTCACTGAGACCAGCCTGCAGGTGGGGAATTAACAATCATGCATTCTCAAATAAAAGCTTCAACCTGCAATCCGGTTACAAATACCCTTGGATTTTCATCGTGTATAGAGCTGCACCCAGATGTGAATATCACTGCTGGTACTTACCTCCTGTGTAAATAAAGAAAAGCCTTAAACCTGAATATGGTAGATAGCAACAACTTTAATGCTTTTTAGCCAGTGGACATCTCAACAGAAACCTTTGGAGACATGTGCAGGTGCCTGTGGGCATTTGTAGAGTGCAACAGACCTTAAGGAAACAATATCATGCAAAACAAGAACAGCATAGGCTATTCAAATTCAGAATATGAACAGAATGGGAATATTAATTAAAGAAAAATAAATACTAAATAAAGAAAAAAAGAAACACCCATTACCTTGTGACAGATCCAGGAGCTTTCCCTGGTGGGCCCCTTTCTGCATGCAGACTAAGCTGCCACACGCCTGCTGCTGCAAGCTTTGGGGGGCTGCAGCAGATGCAGAGGGGATTCTTTCCCTGGCAAAGCTTTCTGTGATGTGTTTTTGGCTTCATTGTGCATCAGAGAAAGCAGAGAATGAAAGCCTGAAACACCTAACTGCTCTTGGGGTAGGTGGGAGCATGTTGGTTCAAGAGCGGGAGAGGGTCTCGGCCTGAGGGCAAGTCTGCTCTCTTCTGAGGTCTCCACCTACTCCTCTAGCTACAAACTTTGCTCAAGTAATTTCTGAAAAATGGCTGCAGTGAGGATAAAACAGCAGTCCATCATTCCTTTTAGCAGATACTATTATTGTTTGGATACTCTGACCTAGCTAAATGTAGAAATACGATTTGAGCAGACAGCCAAAATACCCACTAATTATCTTTAATTTCCTCCAATATGACCCTAGGAGCAGGCTGTAGATGGAAATAATTAGTTGTAGGAGACCTCTAAAACTTTACTGCTTCATTTTTTTAACTGCTTTGTCCTAGTTTAACACGTTTCACAGCTAAGGGAATGAACCTGTTTGTGCTTTGTTGCTAACATTGGCCTGTCATGGAGAGCTTTCTACGGCTGCCTTTCTGCAGATGGGAGTAATGTGATTTAAATGTCAAGTCATTGTATCAGATTAAAATGAGAGATGCTGAGTTTTGCAGACCACCAGCAGAATAAAAGCCTACAGCATACAAATGTAAACCAGTAGATGAAGCACATTCCCTCAACCCAGGGAGCAAAGGCTTCTGCAAGCAAAGGCTGAAAAACACTTTTCATCTGGAATTAGAAAAGGAACAGAGCCAGCAGTACTCTTTCACCTCTGTACGAGGCTGTTCCAGGTATTACCCCATAATCCCCCAGAAATCAAGGACAATTTTACTTATGATCTATATAGGTGGCAGGCTGGGCTTTTCTTTTTGCTTGGGGAAGATTAAAAGATTCAAGACAGGTGTACTAAGATCACATAGCAGCACTTATTCCCCTTCCCAGGGAGATAGGAACTTCTCCCCCAACACCACTCTCAGCCCCTACAGGGGAGATTTCCTTTCTGTATGTCTTTTGATGGCACTGACAAGCACCTGCTGAACAAAAGAGGGGAAAAAAGAAACCCAGTGCAAATAGACTGACTTAGGGAAACCAGAGATACCATGGCCAAGTAGGGAAGCAAACCTGCACTAGCACTCCAACCGAGTTCAGTGTCTTCCTTTGGGGTCCAGTGTATCCGTCTTTTGAACGGACTGCAATGGTCTTATGATTTGGATTTCTTTAATTGATCTAAACAGTGCAGCAATAGCCTGCGTGTTCTTCGCACACTCATGTAGCCAATATCCCAGCTACCTGCAAAGACTGCAAAGCTATCAGTTTTCTAGAGCCCCCAATGCCTCCTGTGCCTTTTAACAGCTGTCCTATTGCCAACAGGCACTCCAACACTGAGGGAATCTGCAAAAACTCTGCAAACCCCTTAGTGCTGGGGGCCTGGTTCACTGTTTCTCTTTCTGCCACATTGAAGAAAATCCCTGCTCAAACAGCTCCCAAATGCACCAGCATGACTGTTTTAAAAAAATGTTTTATAGATACATTTCTCATCATGATGCAGACTCCCCAGCACAGTTACGCTAACTCTTTTACACTGTCCTGGTTCCAGATCAGGTCACTGTGCAGAGGGAGCCTGCGCAGCTGGCTCAGCATAGCCCTGGGCTGGGAAACATGTCTCTACTTCAGTCTAAAAATTAATTTTCAGTCCACCTGTACTTGTTCTGAACCACAAAACACACCTCTCCCAAAAAAGGATACAGCCCTTATCCTCCTTCCTTCTTACTACTTCTACAGCTGCACTGCTGTCCACTCCTAAATAGGAGCAAGCCTTGAGTGTTGCTCTTTTATCACCCAAACCACATCCCCATCGCTCCTAAAAGCACAGCCCACCTCTTCCAAAGACGACACCCTTCTTGACTGTAACATTCTCCACTCCCAGTTTCAAGCCCCCATCTTTCTCTCAGGTGGGTGTAATTTAGGTTTAAAACCAAAACCCACCAGGCTTATTTGATTTCTTTTTGGTTTAGGTGAGATTTTCTTTGAACTTTGAGTCTCTATTACACAAAGTAAATTAGTAGGCAAGGCATTACAATAAAATACTCTCCTACATCATGAAAGGCAGGTTTTATTTCATTTTCACTACAAAGCTGACAATTGTGTTGCCTTTCCTCTTCTTTAATTAAGTCCAGAGTCTTTCTGAACTCTATTTAATTATAACAGTACTGTAAGAAGTGATCTTATTTGATAATTTACAGTCGCCTTTCTTGAAATAAACTTCAGTATCTTTTGAAATTCTCTCTTGAAATAAAGTTAAACAGTGCCACTTCTATCCAAATCTACTCCATGCAGAGGAAAGTTCATTGCCTGTTTAATAGTTGTTATAGCTTAGAAACAGATTTTTCCACAAACCTCATGCTTTCTCTCGGATTTCTGGAAGTTCAGACTTACTGTGGTGCAGTAAGTTTCTGGGGAAACACTTCAGCTCCACCTGGCCTCCCTCTGCCCAGGCAGAGGGGGCTGAAGCAGCCAGCTATATCTCAACTCTCTTCGCTTTTGGAAAAGCAGGTGTGTTAGCCCTCCACACCAGTCCCATTGCACTGCACAGGCAACCTCAGCTTTGCCCTCTAAGCTGCACCTACCAGTCCCTTGCAAGAGTCCTGTTTCCATGAACTTGCACTAAACGCCTCTTGTCCTCTCCACGTTGCACCTCAAAATAAATCCAGCAGTCCTTCTACAGTAACGGTCCGCTATCAACAAATTCCCACTTGAAAACTCCCACAAAAACATTCCACCATCAACGAATTCCTACAAGAAAAATGCCACAACAGCGTTACCCCATCAACAAATTTCCACTTGAAAATTTCCACAGGAATACTCCACCATCGGCAAGGTCCTGCATGAAAACGTCTATGTCAGCACTAAGATTCCAAGGAGCCACCCGGCAGATCAGGGGGGTGGAAATCGGAAGAAAAGCACTTTAAACCAGATTTTTTTCCAGGCAAGAGAAATGAAACCGGTGGCAGCCTCCCCAGGCCAGTCCCCTCAGCCACTCTGGTGCAGCACCGGGTGAAGGCGGGAGCTGCCCCGTCCCTCGCGGGACGTCCTGCAGGAGCGTGGGCATGCCGCCCACCTCAGTTACTGAGGTTAGAAACAGTTTAAGGGCAGTGGCAGAATAACGTCTTGAGTGTGCTGCCAGCGCGCATACTGATGTTATGCTCGCCCAGTGGATTAATAGAGGGGTTTGGATTCAATCTCAGTCGTTAATCCTTTCAATGTCGCAGGAATCAAACATATCAATTTTCTATTAAGGTTGGTTGTAAGGTTCTGTGGGCCTGCTCTTTGTCAAATTATACGTAATTCCCTCTTTCTAAAGTATCCTGGGACAAGCGTTGCTCCCGGTAAGAACTGAGAGGCATCACTGCCTTGCAGAAATGGTGTATTTCTAGTCTGAAAGGAAACATCTCCTTCCCTTAGCACACAATTGCGGGCTTGGGTAGATAACGGATACAAAGCTGCATTACAGAAATTTGTTGTCAAAGCCAACGCCATGTCTTTATTTTAATTTAAAAAGGCAAATATAGCTGCTGAATAACAACTCACACAAAAAATGTTTTTCAGTAATCCACCATCAAAAACTAACAGTCTTCATTTGTCAAGTTCCCAGATAGGCAATGGTGAGAGAAAGTCTCTTTTTAAAAACATACTCAAAGCATTCTGAGGCATTTCTTTCAATGACTGACTACTGAACAGTGTATCTTTTTCTAACAATTTTGCAAATAAAACAATTATTTTTTCTTCACTTAGGTTATCTATGATTATTATTTATTAATTTATAGCTCTAGCATTGTTTTCTGAATATGAATTCATTTAGTTATCCTGTATAAGTTAGTAAGACCAGGCTCTGCTTTCCTAGACCAAAGCAGATAATTTCTTTTGCCTATGCTAAATTTTGATAGTTCTTCCTTATTTTTTCATGCGTATCAAGGTAGTCTGTTGCTGTAGTTCATGTTACTTTATTTCTGACAGACTGCAATCACATTTGCCAAAACTCAAAACTAAACAACCCACCCAACATTAAGTCAATTTATAGATGTACATCGTTTGACATATTACCAATGAGCTGCAGTTGGAAGGACAAATCTGCTATTTATTCTGTAATCCCTTCAGCTACAGTTCAGACATCTGTTTGTAAAGCAATTTTTTGTAAAAGCATGGGGAAGTCTTCCTGGCATCCATCTGGTTAATATATATTCCCAAATATATTTTAAGTTTCTGATAAAGTAATCTCATCCACTTGCTTTGTGACTTAAAATACCTTGTGGTGGCCACTGACTAAAAATTGTGTGTCCGCATGTGCCTTATTTCAGGGCTCTGTTTCACCTGATTCATTGTGAAAGGCAAAAAAGGAGTTACAGTAGCTACGGACTGAAGTTTTACAACAAAGTGCAGCCTTGTCTCACTTAAATAGCAAGTAAACTGATAGCTAAACTAAATATCGAGTACATCTGAAATTCAATACCTATTAACTTTGTTTTGTCAAAAAAATATCTGTGTACACCTACCTTTGGTCAGCAATTGGTTTTATCCAAAAATATTTATTTTTTTAAAAAGAAGTAGCTGCACCAGACTGCAGGTGCCGACACCACCGAGGTGCACCCTGAGAACCCGTGTTCGCTCCCTGCTTGAAAGAGCTGTTACAAAACAAAACATGACTCTAGATATAAATTATCAACCCTCCAGGGGTCTTTTTAGGCATCGATGCGGTATCTACCAGTGCCGTGACCGGAGCATGGGTAAGTCACGATGAGTTCATAAGCAGGTTCCCTGACTTCAATACCTCCAGGCTCTGGTACAGCACCCTCCGTGGCTCTGGAAGCAGTCTCAGAGGGGAGGAAGACTCTACCTGAAGTGCTGACTATAAGGCTCATTTGAATTCCCTTTGAAATCCCATTCCTGGTTTCTGGGCAAGGGCACACCGAAAAGCGCAACAACTGGCTGCGAGGCTACAACCAGCTGCGAGGACATTCCCTGCTGTCAGACGTTAACGTGAGCAGGTGTTTTTTATAAGAAGGACATCATGTTCATAATTTTAATTCATGATCATAACATTCTGATTAACTAATAATTACAGAATTGAAGAATGTACTACATCCTTTTGCCTTTCTTTTTATTTTTTATTTTTTTGCCATTTAAGGACTCATAAAAGCGATTTGGATGAGCTTCAAAATTTAAAGCAAAGGCTTTAAAAAATATGTGGATACTTATACACATGTGCATTTTGCATTAGCAACATTTGCAGCATAGCTATGACCGCTACTAAGAAACGTAGCCAGATCCTCAGGAGATGTTATGTCTGTGGAGCTCCACCAGTGTGCATTAGTTGTGGGTGGAGGCCAAAGAATCCAGTGACCTCTGAAATGAATCTGGTCACAATAATACAACTTCTGCTGCAACAAACCATGTTAAAGATAAACAAACCACCCCCCTGCCAGGTGCTGTTTAAAGTTGGAATGTTTTATCAGTCTCAGCAGGGGCCAAAGACTGACTGAACTAAAACCTCATTCATAAATACAGGCTTTTAAAGTCCAGGCTGAGAAGCACGGGGGTAGAAGAGACAGAGAAACTTCAGCTTTCAAGCAACGATAGGATAAGCTTGCAGAGTTTCCTCCAAACTGGATAAAAACTTCCCATCTGTGAACCAAGCACCTCACAGTGGAATTTAATTCAGACACAGATATGGAGAAAGTAAGGCAATTCAGCTGGGTGGTTTTGTTGTTTGAACAAAGTAAAGGTGAAGAAGCAGTAGTCCAGAATATTGAGAAATTCCCGTAAATTACTCTTTCCATTCTTTGGCCAATTTAACTTCGGGCTGAAGCTGTGAAGCTGTATGGGAGTATTTTATAAACTTAGCTGAGAGCATGATGTGGTTTTATATACACATTTATGCAGAACATCTTGCATAGGTCTCTACAAACAATAACTTAGATACTGGTAATGCATCAGCTATGTAAGCAAATGTGGCAGCAGCTCTATTTCAGTAATAGCTGGCACAAAGTCGATCCCGTCTTATGGAGAGAGGAATGCTGGCCAGGCCATCAGAAGGAGGATTATTCCCCAGCCTATTTCTAAAGGAGCGATGGATTCCCAGCCTCGTCCCAGATGCTGGCAGCACCGGGGAAGGCAGGATCTGGATCACAGCCTTGTCAGGAAGCCTGCAACGCAGGCGCTGCAAAATTTCACACTGGGTGTAGGCATTCTCTCCTTTTACCCCATCGTGCTTTGGTTATATGCCATGTCACCTTGTCTAGTTCCTGCCTAACAGCATTTTATAAACACTCCTTACTTTTGGCTTTTAAGTACTTTTCAAGTAATAATGGCAAATGTTGAAACGTTTACGTTCCCACCTGAACTTGAGGAGCACATCTTACCTTTAATTATACTGCTAGTCCTAAGCTCTTTCTTTTTGTCAGCAGATTTGTAGCTGTACTCTTGCTTTATAATGAGAAATCTCTGATCAGCTCTCTTCAGGGGAGAAAAACACACAAGTTTCATGGTTTCACAGTAGAAAGACCAACTGGTTGAATTAATGATAATGCCACAAGATGGTGCTGGACATTTCATTGACACAGGCCCTTGAAACTTTTCAGTTTGTTGTGTAAGAATCACAGTTAGCTTTGTATTTTCTCTGACTAAACCTCTCCCTAGTTGAACTTCACTCTGAATCTGTGCTGGCTCACTGCATGGGGATACCCAAACATGCTGGCATTTCACCCAGACTGGATAACAGGGTTTCTGTTTTATACTTTTCTTAAAACATCACTGGTGTTGCTTTACAATTGTGCAACCCAAGATGATTTCAAGGCAGGTCAGCAAAGCTTTGATCCTACTGTGGAAAAGCCCTCCAGATTAATACTGTTTTCCAAGACCCTCTGTCGGTCACAGCATCCCAGGATGGCGACCTGACACCGTAATGCAATTTTTGTAGCAATTAAGATGCTTTTTTGTTTTGAAAGAGAAAAAAAATCATACAAGCAGGAGCTATATAATTTCATTCAATTCAATAAAAGCTCTGGAAACAAGACATCTCAGAAAAGAGGTTACCTGCCCGTTATGGGTTATAATGCATTCCTGAACAGAAAGATCTGATCATTACATTTTTTCCACTAATGTCTCTCTAAAATGAAATTTTTAGCATTGTGAGGTTTAATGAACCATTTCTGACATTTCCAGTCCATGATTGATAAAACTGTTAACATTTCCTAAACAAATGCTTAGGAAAAAAACAGAGAGAATATTAAAACTTTTAGGTCAGATTCTCAGTGAGATCAATGGACCTACAAAGATTTATAGTCACTGCAGATTAGGTCTTTAAGTATAAAAAGCATTTTATTCATGCTTTTATGAACTTGATGGAGTTTGGGTTTGGATCCTGAAAAAAATGCCCTGTATTTTGTAATAGGAAGCATCCAAATCTGGAATCCGAATATCCTGAAGTCTAGAAGTGTTTATGTTCCCAGCTGAGCTTGAGGAGCACATTTTATCTTTAATTTGTGGTGCCTCTGTGCTCCACAGGATTTGCAGTCTCCTTTCCCACAGACAATACCTCCTACAGTCTCTTTTTCCAGCTGCTCTGCTGATTTTATAACCAGTCAACCCAGAACAACACAGCAGACACAGACTTCTAACATACAGCATCAGCTGTATCTCTCCACTTGTTTATTTTCCTTACTGGTAGAGATGAGTGGTTTCAGTGGCATCAAGAGTAATGTGCCCATCTCCCCTTTTAACTCCAGTTTGGAATACGGTAGTCATCTCTTGTCCTACTTCAGTTTTAAACCTCTTCACTGTAATAGAGTCTTTTCCCCAAACTGCATGTCATCCACCAAGGCATACAACAAAAGCAGAAACGGTGTGACTTTTGTTTCTGGTCAGCATCACTCCCAGGCCTGTGCTGGCGATGTTGTTAAAGTGGAAAGGTTAAAATCCACTTGTCAGTAATCACGGAAAATGTTGACCATCTTTTCTATATGTAAAATTATAATGGTTCGTATTTATGAATCAAATTGTATGTGGTGGTCTCACAGTATTTTATTAAGATAAGAATGGGTTATTTTCTCAGATTGAAGGACAGAGAAATTAAGACACAGCACAATTTGCACACACTACATTATATCAAATGAGAATTACTTAGCATTTAACACTCCATTTTAAACAACGCAATCAACTGAAGAATCAGCAGCTCACAAAGTAGTAATTCTGGGTCTATTTTTAAATACAACCATTCAAATATTTTGCCATAGCTTCTCATTATTCATTTATTAGTACTTGGCCATTTCGCAGTAATTAATGTGACATTTTTGTTTTTAAAAAATCTATTAATGTAAATGCAGTATCAATTAGACTTATTGCAACAACAGATACTGTAAGAATACAATTGTTCTTAAAATGGCATTATGGAAAATAGTATATTTTCCTAGGCATTCTTTTATGCATGTGTTGCAGGGTGTGAGCTTGGCTTTCTTCCCTTTGCCCTTCAGCGTGGCTGGCAGAAGGCATTATTTGGCTTCCTATAGTTATTCTGAATGATGTTGGAAACATGGTAGATGCTACATAAGTAAAACTAAAATTTTTAATCTAAAGAATTCTGTGTTTTCCTAAGCACATTCAAGTTTGGAACATTACTTGGTTTGCAACAGATTCTTAATGGGAGCAAGAAGCTTGGTGTTTACATCACGTCTTCTGTACCAACTGTCTGGTTTCTGGAAAATGTGGTGGAATATTCATACTCCACACCCTATGTGAGTGATATAGTTATTGTAGCCTTCTGACAAGTGTAAATTACAGAATAAAATCTGCATTCAAAGTCATTCATAGTCCTCTCACACTGTCACTGCCAGTATACCTGCTTGGTTTAGGATTCCCTTGCTCCACAGGAGTCTAGGAAGGCCTTAATGAAAATGAAACTCACAGCCTAATGCTTTGATCATCTCACTAGTCTCTCCATTTACGTCACCCTTTCAACTACCTAGCCAAAGTCAATGGGAGGGAAAAAAATCTAGGATTTTGCATTGCAAAATGCTACCTAATTTATCATGACACTTGTTACAATGTTATTATGATACTTCCTAAATAGACCTGGCTATAAATAATGAAATAATGAACAGCTAACACTTCGAAACTTCCTGCCTCATCCTCAGGATGTTTAGAAATAGGGAAAAGCCACATTGTCTTCTGATTTCCATGGGAACGACCAAGCTAGCCACCATTGGGCCTGCCCTGGCCCACGGCATCAGGCAAAGGAGGGCCAAGAGATGCAAAAGAGAGTCTGCGTTGAGGGCTTGATTTTCTGTTGCCCTGAAACATGCGGGTTGCTTACAACTAGGCAAAAAAAAGTAAAAAACCTGCACACTTTGTGCTTCCCTGACACATATAGGCAGGATATAGAGTCGCTTTCTGCCACTGTACTTGGTGCCTAGCTTGATCCTTACTTGGCTGGGTGTCCTAGTGCAATTGTTTATGTACCTCCCTTGGGCAAAGCAATCTATGAGTTTGCTCATTATGTACCATTATGTATAATTCTGAGGGAGCACACTGTGCAAAAAGCATACTTCGTACAAGGTTTGGGTCTATAAGGCAACTTTCACAGAACTTTGGGGAGTTTGAGTTAGAAACCGTCACTGATTATCTGAAACCACTATTGAGCTTGTACAAATTCTGAAGTATGTGCATTAAAGGCATAATGGTAATGCTTTGTACCGATGGGGGTATTATCATTATTCCAGATAATGTGCACCGTCACAACACTGACTTACTTAAAACTTGGCTTAGCACAATGCAATACATGACTTGGAGCAGTCATTGAAAACTCTTTGTGAATACTGTGGCAAAGGCTAATGTAAATAAAGGAAGATCAAAGTAAACTTTGAAGTAGGAATGGAGCCTGACATAGCCCAGCAAGACATACTGTACTTAGGCATAACCCAACAAACTGGAAATATTTCATTTTCAATTTCCTGTCCAAGATACCAGCCTTAAGACTTACTTTATTTATTATTATTATTATTATTATTATTATTATTATACTTTTTGGTTCTCACTGCCATTAAGTACACGCTGTGCTGGCAACTTATTTTACAAGCTAACCCTAAAGATATGGACTACATTTTCTTTTTGTAAACACTGTTCATAGCATTTTACCATACAGCAGACCAGTGCAGTTTACCAGCTCCACTAGCCCATGACAAACACTGTCAGTACCCCCACAAAACCACCATGCAGCAAACTGAGAACTCCATAAAGGCCCAAGAGAAGGTGTCGGGCTATAAGTGCATCAGTACACTTAGCAGTCTTCTTTCACCCACCTCCATTTTCATCTTTATGTAGAACCTCTCATAAAAGCTACCGTGCTGGAAGCGGCTGCGCCGACTCATTTTCCAGAGCTGTCAAATATACTTAGAAAAGGCTTATCTCCTGGTTCCAGCCATATATGTCTACGCAGGCTCTTGAGGGAAGCAACACCCTTCCCTCATAACCACAGAGGTCTTCACAATTCTCGGTCTCCGACGTTGAAGGCTGCATGGAGCAATCCTTCTGCCCCATTGCCTACGGGTGGGACCTTTCTCCTGCCTTTCATTCCACAGAAGAAGGTGAATGATCATCAGCTGTAGAAAGATCTGCATCTACTTTACACACACAGTCTCACACCTGAAGGCATACTTTGGGCAGACTGTCTTCTCACTAACCCGTGCAATGCAGCTTGTCGACCACTGGGCTATAGCAATGAGCCAGAGAGAAGGCAGAGTCACTCTTGATGAGTTACAGCTACTGGAGACAAGCCTGCGCAAAACCCGCCAAATCCTGATCTGGATTTCTCCAGAGCCCTTGTGTAGTCACATCCCACAGGGTAATGGGCATCTTTTATTGCTGCATGATAGGCAAAATTTAAGTGACTTTGATTTGTTACTTGGCAAGCCATTATTAATGACTTCTGATAGTTTTCTACTCTGCACAGAGAATACTGGCTCCACTCTCCTCCTCCTTTGGTGGTGTGAAAGTGGCAGAGATGTCCTGCTCTGTCCATTCCTGGAGTCCCTGAAGGATATGGTGCCAGGGGAGCAGCACAGCAGCTTTGGACTGAGCAAGATGACGACCAGCAATCTGGCAGCCACTTGCCTCCAGCCCTCCTGGCTGCCCTCCCAGCTGAGAGCAGAAGTCACAAGGTAGCAGAAAACTCCTTTACATTCCCACCACATCACTCAGCTGCAGCCAGCAAAACACCTGGAAATTGGGACCCCATTTTGAGTAGTTCTTGAGTGTAACATGAGGACAATCACCATAAGAAAAGCTCTGGGTCTAAGTAACCCCCAGTAGATCAGCTATAGCATAAACACTGACTTTTCCAAACAGACCTAGCCCCTCATAGAGATTAAAGTAAATCCCAGAGTATTTTGTTCTAGCTATAATCCTAAATAACAACAAATCTGGATCTGCTGTATAATATTAAATAACTCCTCCCTTACTTTTTGTCTGCCCTGTGTCAAAGAACATCATAAGCTTTGACAGTCAAGTTCTCAGAAATAAGGTAATACTCGAATGCCAGCTGTTTTGCTCACATGGAGGAGTGGCCATCACTTAACATGCCGTGTACCACTAGCTGGATTAATTGCATCACACGCTGTCTTCTAGAGAAAGAAACTATACTCAACCGAGCAATCTCAGGGCCTGCACTCAAAATGCTGATTGCTCCGTCGGTGCTTTCGTTATTACGGGTTCTTGGTGGAAACATAAACCACGAGACCAGAGAGCTCTCGTGGTTTGTACAGCTCAGCAGAACGCACAGACTATTCAGTTTGGATGTATTTTATTAACACTGAGCATTCACTTCACACACAGATAGCTTTTGACATTGTTGGCACTTAGGTAACAATTAGAGCCCCTGTTATCCAGTGTATTTGAAAAAAAAAAGTCTTTTTCAAAGGCATCTGCCCTTGCAACATGAGGTATTTCTGTATCATCTCTCTGCCTTAAGGGATGTGGTATGATTGGTATATGACTGCTCGTAGGAAACCAGGCTCTGGGGATGCAGCTGTGTTGCCAGAAAGTCTGCACACTATAGACATACCTTTAGTGCGTTGCCAGTAAGTTGTGGCTGTGACTATGTCCCTAAGGGTTCCCGAAAGGTTTTGGACTGTAGGTGTATCTCCGTGCTGCCAGAAAGCCTGTGGTTGTGGACGTCTTTGTCTCTAGGACTGAAGAGTTGTAGGCTGCTGATATATCAGTATGTGCTATAACAAAGCCTGTGCACAGTAGGTGTGTTCTGCTAGAGGCCTTTGGGCAATTCCAGAGCTATTTGTCTCTGCAGCATTTGGGACACACGCTGCTCTATTTGCCCTAGCATATTTTCATGGTAATAAACTTGTAGGTGTGATAACACATTTGTGCCAAATTTCTCACTCTGTTAGCATACGTACCATCCCTCTGAAGATCTCAAGACAATTTAAAGTTGCTAATTAAGCTTCCTACACTGGAGACAAGTAAGGATTGTTATGCCCATTTTACAGATGCGTGCTGCGATATTCCCTGCAAGGCCGGTGTGGTGCCAGCTGGTGGTGTATGTACCCAGTCCGGGTCCCTAGTTAGCTCTTAACCAGGTGTAACACTGCTCTGGAGAGCAGCTGAAACTAGCACTCTGCAGCAAGTAATGAATCTTGAAGCTGAGGGCAAGGGGAGCTTAGCCGGCATGTGTACAGCGTACATAGAAAATACCACATGCGTTCATTTTCCTGCTTTCAGGAACTGCAACTTTTGATTCAAGGACAAGCCCCAAAAGGCTGTCCAGGGTCTTACTGCAGAGCCTGGGCAGTCTCAACAGACCTAAATACCAACTTCAATATGACTTTGTAGTACAATATAACAGTCTGTACTATGTGTGTTCCCAAAGGAATGAATTATACTGCAGGACAGAGTGTGCAAATACATAACAAGGTTCCCATCTGATTCTTTGTCTTTGTGCCTACTGTGTATTTCCCCCTGAACAGTTAATCGGCTCTAAGGGTGCAGTCTAGACAACGCTTTCTCTTTCTTTCTCATTTTAAAAATTAGGAAGTGTGAAAAGATGCTGAACCCAGACAGACATATAACAGACTAAAATTTTCAGAAGATTATGAGGACTCCACTTTTTATGTTCACTTATTACAGTTGCACTTTATTTTGTCCTCTGCATGGAAAGAAATACTGATCGTCTTATTCAGCAGTAACATAAAGCTGACTGTATTTTCCTCTGAATACTCAAAAAATACAGATACTGATATGTGTTTAGCCAGGAAATGCATCTGATCATGTGCCCAGATGAAAAATCAGGCTCCAAATACCCATCTGGATTCAGAAATAAACTCAGCACCTCAGGCTCATCACTAATGGAAAGAATGACACGCACAAGCATGACTTCATGGTCATAAGGCCTTGAAAATGTACATCCAAAATGTTTGTAACAATATACATTTTATCAGTTTTGGAAGCTGCTAAAAATAAAGAGCCAAATGATGAAGCAGTGTAGAGTATCTGCAGGGAAAAGGTGCTTTGTGCCAGTAAGTCTGGGACATTACCTTTGACTCACAAGTCTGCATTATTTTTTGGCCATACACTCAAACTTGAATCACACAGATCCTGCAAAAATGTAAGAGAAGCAGAAGATGTCACTTGCTTTCTTAGGCTCAAAGCCCACATTTTAAAAAGTGTATTGAACATTACGTACAACATATGTTTTTCTACCTGTTTTTCTTCCCTTGTAATAAATATAGAAAAGCAGCCCTAGAATTGGGTGAATATTGCAATAAGTTTTTGCATAAATATTTCCCAGTTTGAATGTTTAAATGAATATGCTTCAGGCATAGCTGTTAAGTATGCAACTGCACTAAACTTGACAAGCTGAAGAAGCTGAGGAGGTGGGTTGTGAAGCAAAAGCGAGCAATGGTTTTTGTACTGCTTGTGGCTGAGTGTGGGCTCTGCCTCATTTCCACTGCCAAAGGTCCAGATGAACTCTGCTATCTCACTGGCTTGCTTCACTTTGAATGGATTTCTACCCATTTTGTATTACCACTTTGTAAGGACTCCAGTAAATGAATTTACTGGCGATGCCACGTGATAACAATGGCATGGTAAGGAAATATCACAAAAGTATTTGTCAAAGGTTTGGTTTTTGAACCTGCTGCCCTCAGGATTTACATTGCAAAGGTATTTCCAAGAGCTAATTTCCTCCCGTCAGAAAGCAGAGGGTTACCTTGTGAGCTGTGTGTCGAGGCAGCTCGAGATGGGAGATGCAAACATCCCAGTGAGCCGTGGACACTCCTTATCTTGCATGGACAGTCCTTATCTTGCATGGACACTTGTTCAGCCCAGTGCAGGGGACCCTCAGCTCCACCTTCAGTTACTTCAGCAAACAAGGCTACTTCTACCTCCCTGACCCTACTGAGGAAAGCTGGCACCAGTCCCAAACCTATTCCAGCTCTCTCCCGAGGCTGCCATGGATGACCTGCCAGTTGGGCTGACGGCCAGGATAAGTGGTAAGTGCCAGGCTGCAAAGCTCTTCCCTCAGGCAACAACCAGTCAACCCAAAGTAAAACAGGTGAGAAGCTTGGGGCTCAGCTGGAGGTGGTTTGGGGTTTTTTTGACTCACAGAACAGGCAAGATTCTCCATGAAGGGATACGGACCTAGTATCAGGCAGGAGAGCCTGTCCCATATACCAGGAGAACCCTATTCTAGGTCACCCATGGGACGTGGTAAGGAATAATGTGGGGAGAGGGTGGGGGAGGAGATAGCTTGGAGGATCCCACGTGTCTCTCAGGCAGGGAACACCACCAGGTGATGGCTGCAGAAGCTTGGACTCGCTCTTCCTTCCCAGACCTGCTGCTCCATCTGCTCCGGCAGTTTCCAAGCACTGCCAGTGCCGCATCGGTTCTCGCAGCTGCGTCGGTGGTGCGTGAATCCCTCTCTTCAGAATATTTGTAATCAGCTATGATTTTGATGTGTTGCCAATATTTTTTCTTTCAGCAGTTCCTCCAGGAGTGAGTAAATAGTGAGTTTTCAATCATTTCTATTGTGGCAATACCTGAAGAGAAATTCACAGAAGAAAAACAAGGTACTTTTCTGTGCTGATCACTTTCTTCCTGCCAGATTTCAAAGCGTGAGACAAATAATAAAGGTGTCGGAGCTTCTCAGAAGAGGTGGCAGGAACCTTTCACCACGTGAAGTGTTAGCCCAGCAACAGGGATCATTGTGCATTGCCTACCTCTATGAAGCCGGCAGCTGAATTTGGCCCATGTGGATTAAACAGACTAGTAGAAGGTGGTAAGGGAAATCCAACGCTAGGTAAATAAAATAAAGATGCAAAGCCCTCAAAGTCAAACCCCCTATTGTGAGAAAAGTCATCTCTCACAATGGTGACCTTAGTCTTCCCCTCCTCCTGTCCCAGGAAGGTGTCTGTGGCAAGACCTGGGGAGCTGCTCTATTTCTGACACCCTCCTGCCTGTAGATAAAGTTCACAAGAGCTGACAGCGCATCAGAATTTTATTAACAATTTTCCACTGCATCATACCAGACAACCACCAACACGAAAACTAATGTTAGTTGAGCTAGTGCGACATGGGCTTTGTCCTAACTCAAAAGTATTTCTAAACCTATTCCATCAACACTTTTTGTCATGTATGAGACATGTAATGATTAATGTAGAGAGACTTCATCAAGACGGGCCATTCCATACCCTCATCCACATATTATCAATTCCCACCTACAGAAAACATGTCTGAGCAAGACTCAACTATATTTGCTCAGTGAGATGTTTTCTCAGGAGAATAATGACATTATTCATCCAGAGATTAGGGAGCTTGATTTAACCTCTCCTTTGAAGGACAGACTCTTTAATGACACAGCACTCTCCTGGTGATACCACACAGCGGTTTTCCGTGTTGGACTCAGACCTGAACGTCCTGACTCAGGTGTATGAGTTGTACTAACTGCTTTCCACTAAGAAAACAGAGCTGGAGGATGTGTAATAACTTCTAAGGACTGTGTAGGTTGGAGTCCTGGGCTTTTTAAAAATAAAATTAATTGATTGTTATGATTTTTTTCTTAAACTGAATAATTGGGCATAGTCACTGCTGCAGATGCATGAAAATACTTCTGACCAGGGAATAAGCTATATTTGTGGAAATGCTTCAGTATTACAGTTGGTTTTTATTAGTTTGTTTGTTCTACTCTTTCAATTATACTGATGTAGTTAAAGCATTTTCATCTGGACAAAGGTTTTAGTTTTTGATGGCTATTTCACTGAAGCTGCTATTGCATGTTTGTAAATTCTGGTTTAGACATTTATAAACATTTGTTTCCTGGATACCATTCAGTTAACTCAGCCCAAACTCTGCCATGGAGATATTTTTACAGTGAGAAGGTAGCTATATTCACCTTATGTGATGTTTATTTTGACAATTCTCCTTATGCCCTTCCCCAGCTCCTTGGGGGCACCTTCACAAACATTTGCTGCGCAGGTGTTTGAATGTCCAAACATAAAAAGCAGGGCAGTAAGCTTTCATTTCAAACCCCTTCTCAGGACAGCTAGAATTTTATAGAAGCAAGCACATATTTGTTAACTTTTTTGCCTCTTAATTGTCTATAATTTGTCATTTTGTTTGTTTGTTTCTTGAGGATTGTTATTAGAGAATGGCAAACGAATAAAATGCAGTGTGGTTTGAAGCAGATTGACTGCCAACTAGATAAAAAAAAGAGGCTGTAATAAATCAGTGAGTCATCTGACATTCACAGGAAAAATGTGGGATGTACAGTAGGAAGGGAAAGTATAGAATGGAAAGGGTTGCTGCGGCATGCCCTGTTCTCCTGCCGTGCCTGTGTTACTGACGGCTGGAGATTGGATCTTAACCAGCACGGCCGTTCCCATGAAGGTAAGAAAGAAGCTGCTTCCTGAGTATTTCACAGTAGGAAAGGGAAGAGGAGAGTTCATAGCTTGCACAGAGGGTATCACCAGAAAAAAAAGGTCGACAAAGAAAAAATAATACACATTACCTCTGAGTATTTTCATGCGTGGCATAGGTTGCCGGAGATCTATCAGAAAGCAAAGCAAAAGTCATTAGTGACTGTGACAATGGGGAGACAGTAGGGCAGGAAGAAAAATGTATTCTCTCTTAATTACACTGTAGACTTTTTCCCTTGGGTTTTCCGTCAGTTGGAGTATTAATGCTTCATAGTTAATTAGCTCTTCCCTCCTTCAAAGCAATTTTATGATATTAATTACTATAGCATTGTTAACCTATTAATCCTGCCAGTTGGCTTGAGGTATTGCACAAATGGTTAAAAACAAACAACAACTGAAACAGAGCTATTATTTATCAAAGTTTTTTTAACATGAAATAGGCTGCTCAGCCCTATAAACACAGAGACTCCGGGATCCCTGCCTGTAGATTTTACGCAGGCACACTAAATGCCATAAAGAAATGCAGGTCCCAATGCTGAGATACTGTCTCAGGTAAAGCCTTAAGTCCTGATCCAAGAAGCCTTTTCAAGTCTTACTTATCTCTCAAGATGTGAACTGTCCCATGGAAATTGAAAGAATTAAAAAATTTCCAAAGACCTAAGTGGTGCCTTGAAACCCCAGTGATGCTGAGCCCCACTGTCAAGGTTCACTTCAAGGGGGGGTTTCACGTGGGTGTGGAGCTGCAGCATCAAGGCCACTTACACTGGCAGATGACAAGATGCTTTCAAATTTTTGAAGCCAACCTGCAGAGGTCATTATAAATGGCTTCAGGGAAGATGTGGGAGATGGCAAAGCAGCAGGAAGAGTTAGCTTTCAGACAAGCGGTAATTTAATGTTCTGCAGAGGGTCATCGGTAAAATACAGGGAGTACTGTTGTTGAGTCTCGACAGCACTTGTACTGAGCTATACTCATGGTACAACACAAAGGCACCTCTCATAAGCTGCTATTTTATTCTCCATAATCTCTGGTTTCTTTAAAAGCAATAGAGAAAGGTAGAAAAAAATGTGAATATAAATAAAGAAGCATAGAGGCTGGGCGGAGAGCAGAGCGGAGCCTGCACAGAGCTTGGGACTCTGCCACAGAGAGGTCAGAGGAGTTAACTCAGCAACGATAGATCAAATATCAACATTTTAACTGCTATATTTGTGTGTGTAATGGCTGGATGCATGCACCGGGCACACCCTGCAATCACACCTCCGGCTGACGGTGAACAAAAGATCTCCAGTAGCTTTTGACCGTGCGCACTCAGTGGCAGAGCGCTCCTTTTAAAACAAAATCCAGGAGAGAGGGGTAGCTGTGGCCATTGCATCAGCACATTTTTGTCACACAAAAGAGGAGGCACAGGATTGTAGATCTACCCCGCTGACTGCAACTTGCTGTCTAGTAGAAATGGGGGGGGGGCTCCCTCCTGTAAAGAAGGGACCAATCCTTCAACATCTACCAAAGTTCCTGGATATATTTGATATATGAGACAAAAGCAGAGTTCTCCCTTCTTAAGCCTTCCTTCCTCCCAGGTGAGGATAAACCATGGAAAACTGTGGGAGTTAGTTGGATGGGTCAGTTCCAGGTGGAATTTTATTTGGAAGAAAAGCACGATTCTGACAGAATACCGGCAGCATTATTTAGTGTATTAGTAGACAACAAATTGTAATGCATTGCAGCCCAGCTTTAACAGAGAAGCTTCACAGGCATATTATAAACAGGAACATTAGCAGTTTTATCATCTTGTTCCAGGTAATCATCTTGTTGCATATAATTATTAGCTTTTGCTTCTTGGATGAAGTAATCTTTGAAAATCTGTTCCTATTTAATTAGCCACATTCCCTACTGACTGCCACAGGCATCTCCTGTGCAGGTGTAGTCTTGAAGCTGTAAATTCATTTTCAGAAGCGATTCCAAGAAGGAGCTGCTCAGGCTGGAATCTGTAGCAGAAACCCTCTTCTGCATCAGTCTTACCATGTAAGACAAGAAGACGATCTGCTCTGAGGCTGTATAACAAGCTCACTTTTGAGCAGGGAACCAACCAAGCAGCGAGACCTGGTCAAGGGTAGTTTTTCTTGTTATTCTTTTGTGCTCAGTGCTTGGAAAGCTTGGTCTTAGCTTCCATCGAAGTTACTTGGAGTTTAGGTGTACTTAGCATCATCCAAAAGTAAGTCCTAATTAACTGATCAACAGGCAGGACTCGGAGTGAATAATGGCCTGGGGATGGGCTTTGTATTCCCACTGACTGAAGCACAAGTCCTGCGATTGCACACGCACATTCATACCCTGCCCTCCATCCGTGATGATCAGCTCCACATGATCCCAAGCTTTAATGCCAATGAAAAGGCTGTGCATTAAAGCTGACAGCAGCATATGGACACTCCCAGGATTTCAGTCTGTTTCCTGACTGGCTGGGGATTTTTTTTTAGGCAAAGCGTGATGGCAGTTGTGATTGTCGTGCAAAGAAGAGACCAGGAAAATAAATAAAGGATAGGGGGAAAAAATTTGGGCTTATATTCCACAGTAAAACAGAAATCAGTCTCTGAGCACTTCTGTCATGCTAAAAGGTAGGGCACAATCAAAACAGGGTAACTGTGCCGTAGCTTTTTGACTAACAACAGCAAAGAAAGAAAGTTTCCAGCCTTCTTTCATTTATAAACCACAAGTAAGTTAACCTGCCTGGGACACAAAGATTACACAAGCTCACAACGTCTCCATTAGAAGGTAAAAAAAGGCATATAATGAGTTCTACCAGCCATGGGGATCCAGCAGTCTCCAGAGTTCAATGAAACGAGGGACTGGGTTAAAAAGGAATAGAAATGCTCTAATGAGGCCAGACACCTTGAGGACGTCCTGCTGGTGACAGTGGTTTCCCAGCACTGAACACCTTCTCCAGGAGTTTCCCATTTGTTGCCTCAGTACAACTGTGCCTACTCTGGAGCACTCAAACCTTGATTTTAGGAAGAGGAAAGTTCAGTATTTAACTGCCCCGACTAAGCTTTAGATGATGTCTGACTCAGAGAAAGTAATAACCATCTGCTAAGAAATATAAGTAATTTTAAAAAATGAAGGCTGGGACTTTCGAAAGAGCTGACGAGGTGTTTGCTTCAGACCACAGACTCCAGAGAATTAAAAAATCCCCATTTTAACTGTTCATTTTATCTGTTAAGTTTTAAAAATAGATCTCTGTAGTCTTGTCTCGGAGTTTCACAAGGGGCTTTGGAAATCAGTTCCTGGCTTCTCTCTCCTGGTACTGCTTTTATAGGAGCACGTATTTCCTCTGACATTGGCCCAGCCTTTTCCCTCCACAGTGTTACACAATGTGCTTTGGGTAGTGGCAAATTCAGCTCTAATCCTTTCATCTCCAGAAGCAGCTGATTTTCTTTAGGTACTGTAAGAAGAGACTTTGGGGATCCTCTGGAGGAGGGAGACTGGTAGGTCCAATTCTGCTCTGTGTTCACAGTTAGAATGAATAGCCTAAGGTAAAGGGAATCCTCCTTTGCTCCAGAAGGTTTATTCCCCTGGCCCCAGGCCATAGCAATAAAGAAGTCCTTTGAAATTATTCCCCAGTCCATGATAACCTTTGTAAATCCCACATCAGGAAGGGATTTGGCAGAGTTATAGCTGCTGGCGCTGCCATTATTCTTTCTTTGACCCTTATCCAAAGCCTGCCTGTGTTGCAGAAGACAGAGTGAGTTTTCCCTGAATCCCTGTGCACAGCATGGACAGGGAAAAGCTGCGAAGGGTCTCTGTCTTCTCTTTCGTCTCTCTCCTCCTTGCTGCTGCACTGGGCTCTGGTAAGGGTAAAAGCCAGTCTTCGTGCGATAGTATCATAATTATTATTAGTCTTGGATGATATCCCAAAATGACATCAAGCTCGCTAGAACATATAATAAGTCATTAAGAGGATTAAACCAAACTTAAGCTCTTTCTCGCTGTCACTATCTATTGCCTACGTATTGGCATGTGAAACTGAGGAGAGGAGTCTCTCAGTCAGAGCCTGTTTTTCATTTCCACTGAAGAAATTTCACAGAGGCAAATCCATCAGTTTCAGGAGAGATTCTCTTGGTTTGAACGAGTATAAAAAGGATGAGAATCAGGCCCCTGATACTAATATATTAACCTTCTGCTTGGCTACCCACCATTGTTCCTTATCCCTGCCATAAAGATATTGATGGTGGTGTGATTTCTGGACATAGTTAAACAGGGGCCTATTCAAGGGGTTTTGTCAGGGGAAAGCTGGTAGCGTACTGCTCTGTGCCTGCAGTTGGCATAACTGAAGGCTCATCAGAGCCCCATTCTACTTTTTCTATAGATTGTCTTTGATGTACACCTGAGAGTGTCTGAGCACTTCAAAAGCATGCAGGGGTTCAACCTCACGGTGCCCTCTGCGATGGGACAGCATCCCATTTTACAGGGGATTACATATTCACACTGCCAAACTTTAAGCTTCTGGCTTGGCACATACGGAGTCAGTTAGGTCCCCAGCCACCTCAATTAGGTATTCTGAATTATCGCAAAGAGATTAAAAACCTGACTTTCAAGCGTGGCTTCCAGTTTGGGGATTTGCCATTTCTGGTTGTTCTGGGAGCATCTTGATCTTGATTTGCACATGGTAAAAACTGCAGGTCCCACGGACTTCATATGGAGTTGAAGGCATTAAAGGCCAGGCCTCCAACTAGACAGACAAAACCAAACACAAAAAAAATTAGAAGCCAGGTCTGAAAACAAGCCCTACAGCTCTCTGCCAAAGGACTCCTCAGATAACTTGCAGGGGATTGCTCCCCTACATTTTGAGCCCAAACGCCATACCTTAACCACAGTACTATCCTTCCTCTTAATGAGAGAAGTTACAGAAAAGTCTAGAAGCTAGAAGTCAAGCCAAAGTGTTTCCTATGGGCTTTTTAAGCAATAATGCAAACTTCATGAAAAGAATGTGTGGTAGATATGGACGAGTACTTCTTTGTCTGGGAAGTTACTGGCTATTTAAAGAGGGACAGAATCATTTATTGGGAGGAGGGGAATATGTTTGGCTTCTTCCTACAAATACATCACTTGTTTGTAATGACTAAGTTATGAATAAGCATGTTATTTCTTGATCTGTAATTATTGAATTTTTTCTGTAAATGTTCTTGTGGTTGCCCTGCCTGTCTCTGAGAAGTGCAGGGTTTTATTGATCATTATGGAGTTGTTAACTACATAGCATTGATTTGGTCTTTTACCTTTTCTCTCCTTTTTTTTTTTCTTTTTAATATTTTTGCTTGCTTTCCCAGCAGATCTGCCTGCCTGCTTAACATTGTGTTCTGCCTTTCCTACAGTGAAATATATTTCTCAAATACTATAAGCCATAAAACATGCTGGGCCATGCAAGTAATGTTCCTCACATATATTCACTGCATATACTTGGTGTACCAAGCATCAAGCACTGCTGGAAACTTGCAGTCTAAAAGGATCTTCTTGCAATGAAAGAATAGGCAGAAAGTTAAATTTTAAGGCCTTGTGTACTCAGAATGCAAGGAAAACAAGGTTGAGAGAATAAAGTACCACACAACTGCAGTAGTCGATACTGCTGGATCCATGGGTAGGACTGAGCCCTAACTGGCAATGCAGGTGGAATACCATAAAAAGTGAGAAAATAAAAGCTATGCAATGTGCTGGGATAAAATAAAGTTGAGAAAATTGATCTTTTTTTGTTTTATTCTCTTCCAGTTTACTCTCAGACATTGCTGCAAAGAATGGAAGGATAAAAATAGACAAAATCATAGCATTTTCTTAAGACATTGAATTATTAATGGAAAGCAAAATAATAACGTTCATATTAAGCTGTATGAAGCTCCTCTGGACATAAAACAAAACCAAAACCAGTGGGAAATTCTGAAGTTGCCAGCCTGAACTACTTGATAGTGTAGAAACAAAAGCCCTTTGAAAAGACTTCTACAAATCCTCAGTAAGTCCCTATATCTTAGGTAATCCGGAGTTGACTAACTGAATGATAAAAATGTAAACTTTCATATTTGGGGTCAAAGATTAAAAAAGTCTCCAAATGAGCCTCAAGTTTTCTTGTGAATGTGGTCCAATTTCCTTAATCCCTGCTTCCTGACCAAGCAGAAAACTACATGGGTTATGAGTCTAGGGACAGAAGATTTCACAAGCCCCAAATCAGTAGGTTTCTTCTCTCTATTTTTAAGGTTACCTGCCTTGAAAGAAACAATTTTAAACTGAGGTGTCCTTTCTCTCTCCTTTTCCCTCTTTATGAAGTTGAAAGGCAGCCTGAGAAGATTTAACCTCTAAATGATACTGCCTTGCTTTCCTTTCACCTCGTAGTGTCTGGATTGTCAGTTCTAGGTCTTCACTAGTTTTGCATGAACATCCGCTGGCATCCTGTAAGGATGTGTGTCAATACATCTCACGCACTGGTTAAAATCACCAGGAGGAGGTGACGTGAGGGGCAGGACATGCTCCGTGCTGGATAGCTTTGTAGCAGAGGCTTCCTTCCTCCAACACATTAATGAATTTTAAATCCAAACAGTAAAGTGGTTTTTAGGAGAATATATGGACAGAAACACAGAGCCATCATTCCCTCACTCCTTGTAAGCTAGCACCACCAACTGAATGCTGATGTCATGCCATCAAATGATGCAAGAGTAAGTACAGTTGCCTTGTTTATTCTGGGGCTACATCGAGGCCTGGATTAGGGCAGAAAGTTAGAGAGCACATTTTGGGTATACACAAATCACAAAGAACTAAAAAAAAAAAATCTGTCTTCTAATGTTTATTTTTTACAACGTGGCATATACATATACATGACAGGTTGTTTTCAGCTGGTATTTTGTGAGTGGCACAGTAACCTATCCCACGTGCTCACCTTCAGACATATTTGGACATTCTGAAGAAGGCTGTGCTGCTCGTGTCTGTCATCACTTGTTGGCGTAACTTTTTAATTAAAAACTGACAAGACCAAAAAGACTGACTATTCAGTTGTCAGTGATTGATTTACAAGAAGTTTCTTGAAAGATCTCTTTATGAATGGAGGTTCTTTGTTATTCAACCAAAAGGAAAGCATGCAAGCCACGGACATGTTCTCAGAATCTGAGAAGGCATTAGTCATGCCAAAGCGAGAATATTCATTTGAAGCACTCAGGAAATTTGGCACAATAGGTCCCATTTTAAAATCAATTCATTTTCTCAGCCTTGGGGGTACAAAGTGAGATGCAGAGGAGAAATTTGACATCATCCAGTTGTCTGACAAATCAGATGACTCGTAGAGGTGTTGTTCGAACAAAATGTTGGGATGGGCAGATGATTCATAACACTATCCAGGGAATGATCTATGTGGAGTCTCTGGAATGTGAAGTCAGTCAGTGGTATTTTTAAGAGACTGATATGTTGCTCACCTCTAGCAGTAATTGCTTATTATTTGTCTTAATTTCTTCTGTTAAAATTGTCTACATGATGCTGTTGGAAGAGACCAACAACACTTGAAAATGATATTTCTACGATATATATTTCTGTAATGACTTGTTCTACTTCCTAATTAACCCTCTTCCACCGTATTAATCATCTGGCAAAAGATAATTGCTACAATATTTTTTGCTTCCATAACTCTGTATATTCATCAAATTACTTCATCAAATGATAATCAGAGTTCATTTTTGCAGAAGAGATCGAAAGGGCCCCTTTACGGACGCTAAAATGAAGTTAGGTGTTTCTGTGTATTGGTATACTATCGCTTCCAGCTTGAGAATGCAAAACAGGCCACCGTTGCAGACAAGGTTGGCTGACATGGTGATAGAAACCTCTTTACCAGCCCACACCGATTTGCCTATAACTTACACAGTGTAGCTGCATGAGTGATTTTAAGGGAAAGTATAGTGTATACAGGTCATCCGTGATTTTAACAAAACAGCAAAGTTCTACCTTTCAGATTGGAATAGGAGATGCGTGCATTGATAACATAGCTTTAAGTCTCCAGAAAACACTCAGAGCGTGAATAGCTGTACAGAAGGTTACAGAACCTGTATTTTCACACAGAGAGGCAGGGAGCAGGTTGCTATAAACATGCAAATATTCTGTGTGAAGAAATCAGAACTAGCTGCTCTTTTAACAGAAGTGCAGACTATAAAATTGCAGTGTGTGGCTAGTGACTGTCACAAGCAGCAATACGAAATGATAGATTGCAGTCCTGCAATGGTGCTAAGGAGCAAAGTTGAATTGTCTTGTGATGTCTTAGAGTCTGAAATCAATTTTCAGAGGTAAAATGAAAACTAGCAGAGCAGCAAGCAGATGCATCATGCAAGTTTTATAAGAAAGTTACTGTCAGGAACGATTTACCAAAAGAAAGCAAAACGTAATGGTCTTGCAGAATTGCTATACTTAGAACCACATTCTCCATACCTCTGCTTCCTACAACTGTCGCTACAGCTTGTGGGCTCACGTATAGGCCACAGTCACTGACACTTCACACCACACAGCTCTGGGGTATGTAAGCCTTGGCAAGCTGTGGCTAGGGCTGGGACTTGCCAAATTTCCCAGGCTAGACTTAGATTAGGAGCTAGAGGGTTTGGGGTCAGCACTTCACATGGGGTTAGTTTTAGGGTCTATAAAGACCCCAGGTTAGAATATTATGTATGAATTTACTACTATTTGATATTTTAAAGAAATAGCACCATAGCAACTACCAGCACTGTAGCAACTATGCTGTGGTATGTCTTTTCTGAGAGATAAGGTTTTACTGGCACTCGTACAGACCTTTGCGGCCTCTCTTAGATGAACCACCAGAATGCTGACACCTTTAGAGAACACTTTCAAGATAAATAGGCAATAATGAATACACCGCGCTGACCGCTCTCCCAAGGCAAAGCTAGAGACCTCCAGGTGAATTACCCAAGGACAACCTGGACCACCTTTTTGCAAGTATCAGGCAGAGGCTCTGAATGTTACGTGGTGGTTATCTATTCGCAAAGCACCCAAGGCTGCAGCACAGGCACTGAAGGCAGCCAAACAAACAGCATAAAACCCACTGCAAGCTCCTTTGATCTTGTGTATGCATTGGGATTCAGTGAGGAGATTTATGAGAGCAGCCAGAGCTGCACAAACCAGCAGGGCTGAAAATTGCACAAGAACCCAGCCCAGAGAGGAATACCAAAGCCACTGGACCACTGTCGTGACAAAGTCCTTTCTCTTGCACAAGACCCTTGCAAAGCTCTTTCTGATTCCTGTGGCTGTAATATCCTCCTGTACAAAGAGAACCCGGGGTACAACGGAATTGCTAACCTGCTGACTGATGTCCTCTATTTACATGAGCCACCACGGCCCCCCCCAGCTAGTTGTCCCCTGTCTTGCCATGTTCCAAAGCATCTCAGGTTTGCCACATGAAGACCTACAGCAAGTGAAAGCAATTTCGATTAAACTTTACTGCCTTGCCTGGACTCCAGAGTCTAAACTGAAGATGGGGTAGCATTAAGGGAGCAGTTTTGTTGCATTTAGCATGAAGACTGATATTAAGAAAGTACAATTTTAAACCCCTTCCTCTTTTTTTAAATCTGCTTTAGGCTTTTTGATGCCACTGCTTCCCCAAAGCAGTAAGTAGTGCACACAAATGAATGGCCAACATGTAGTTCAAAAAGAAAAAGGAGCAAGGGAGGGATCTGTTCCAGCAACTACTGGACCTTACCCAACAGAAGGCCCTAAAGCATTTCCCGGAGAATCCTCAGAGGACTGAAATGGAGCTCATTGCCCTGGAAAGAGTCCTGACACAGGCATTGCAGGGGAGGAATGTCATGGATTAACTTCTTTTGTGATCGGCTCTAATGACTGTATCTTGGAGTACTGCGCTCTGGAGAAGATACACCATTTAGGGGTAATTGGAGGGCCCTCCCACCGCATGCAATGTGCAATCCTACCCCCCCCGAAGTTGGATGGGAACAAATACATTACCTACATTGGTCATTCTTAACCTGTGGTCTGTGGTTTGCAGACCTCTAGCACTTTTCCAGTGGAGGTCCTATTTGTATTCAATTAACTTTTACACCGCCTGCTTGCTTTATTACTTACCTACCTAATTACCAAAAGGTCAGTTCACCAGGGGCTTGTTATTTAAGAAACAATGTGCTACCTATATTTTTACATGTATTTACTGTTATTATTTATCACAAAATAAACTTACTCTGATACCACTCAGTTGCAAAATTTCATCGCAGTACCACCTATAAATAGCATAATATTCTTCCATGCTGTTAACTCCAAGTATGACTAAATGCAAACACATATTCTTGGTTACACGACATTCCTTCCCTCCGACTATTTTCTGGTCTCTACATGGGAGCATAATGCCTCCCTGATCCTGTTTCCCTGACCACACGAGGCAGCTTGCCAACATACCCTCTTTGGCTTACATATGTCCAGAGGACCTCTTGACCTGCTGTTCCCCACAGTCCTTCAGCATCTTTAATCTTACACTCACAAATGTGCAAAAACCATCAGGCACTTAGCATGACAGACTCACGATGCTAAGAAACATCAGCATTGCAACTGACTTCAGCTATTCCAGAGCATATTCTTAGCACTCTGCAAACACATAGTTCAGAATTAGAGCACTGTTTTCTCCTGTCCAACCAACAGATAAGAACTTTTAGAAAGCGGAGAAGCATAAGGCAAGGTGTTTTTCTATAATGATACGGAGCACTGGACTGACATATGTCAAAATCCACTAAGAAATAACCATTCTCACTGATGATGTCTTTGCATGAAGGGTGTAAAAGGGACTTAGGTTTGTATAAATTACGTCTTCACCAAATAAGTAACCTGTGACTTGGGGTATGTGATTTAATTTTGTGTGGTCATCTTATTTTTTATGTTATTATTAGTAAACAAAGTATTAATGTGTCACCTGCTAAAGGCATCTGATAAAGCCCATTTGTCAGTAAGGACTTTTTCTAAACTGTTTGAAGTGCAGTGCAACTAATAAACTTCTTTGCATTACTACGTCTTATTAAGTGATACAGCAGCAGCCTTCTCACAAAATCACAAATGCTCATTTAACGACCACCTCCACAGTTGATCAGTCATTGCAAAACTTGTAGAGGAGCTCTGTGTGTGTGCCTGTTGCTGATGCAGATGTGAGTGGAGCTTTTAGCTCTCCTGTGCAATAGCTGGTCTCGTTGGTGACCGCAGGATTGCATCTGTACCCTGCTGCACCCACCACTGCACCCAAAGTGGTGCTGCACTGAGCAAAGCTGTTGCAGATAAATGCTCTGCTGAAGTACTTGCTCAGTTTCTTCATAATCAATACCTAGAGAAGTACAGAAGAAGCAGGGACATTAATTTCCAAGCCCCCAGCCCCTATACTTTGTGGTGGCCATCCCACGGTGTACTGCCAGAGAAACCACCAGGTGCAGAACAAAGGGACATATTATCACACCAGGGGCTGTCTTGCCAGAACACGATGCCGTTCAGTCAAGTAAGGTCATAGCTATGTCAGCACAGTGGTGGTCAACAAGGAGGATACTATAAACCATCATGGCTTGGGTTCTTTAAATGGGTTGGTTTAAACGCCACATAGTTTAATGAGGTTTGAGCAAAGTAATGCAACGCAATATCTATGTGTAAACTCAGCTGTCACAGAAAATAATGCGATGTTAATTCTACAGACAGGACCTCTGCCTTACGCACTTCCAGAGCGGACGATAAGCCTACCCAGCAGCTTTCCTGCAAACCATCCTCCCATTAGAAAGAACTGTATGAATGCACAGGCAACATACATTAGGATGTAGCCCGTGGAAAATGTTTCAGGAGCCTTTTGGCTGAGGTCCAGCCTCAAGACAGCTGAGCGTCTGTGGGAGCACTGGGCTCCTCACTGCAAGCATTGTCTTTGGGCTGACAGCATCACAGCTGTGCGAAAGCACACCGAGGAGCCTTGGCAGAACACTCCACATTACTCAGTTGGTGCAAAATATTGGTGTAACATATGATGTTTTGGAGTAACTATCTGAGTTATCACTAAAACTCTATAAATGTGATGATATTCTTCCACTGCCTGAGGCTCACAGAACCATCTGTTTATCAGATATGAATGTGAGGGACTGGATCACACTCCAGAATTTTTTCTTGTTGTCCTAGTACAGGATGCCTTAAGAAAAAGAGAAATTGAAAAGGAAATTCCTGAATAAAGGCAAAAAGTTCATACCATATATGGCCAGGAGTATTTGAGGAAGACGTGATGATAAAAATAAATGAAGATTATAGCTACACAGATTATTGCCAATTTGTTCTGACGAACACTTTTGGCATGTCTCATCTGATGGTGTCCAGTCCTCCTCAAGCACTAGAAAGAACTGATGTAGGGACAATTAAAAGAAATGGAATCTGTCTCGTGACTCCATTGGGATTTGGAATTTAAGTGCCAGAATGCTATCAGCATTTTACCACAAGCTTATCTGCTTCCTAGTGGTCTTTCTGTCTCTTGGATTTGAAGATCACACCCCTTGGACAGATCACAGGAACTCCAGAAAGAGGTAGGCAGGGAAACCTTTATAAATATATAGTAAGGGAAATGGATAGATCCGGTAGACTAAAAGCATGACAAGCATGGGCATGAATAAAGATGATATAATTACTGTATAGTCAGAATCATAGTTCTTTTTTTTTTGTAGTTGACCTCTAAACTGCAAGGGGTGATATTCTTCCCCAATGAAACCAGTGGGATTTGTGCCATTGACTTCAAGGCAGCCAGGATCTTACCCTGTGTAATTAGCTATGAAACCAAGCCAAAATCCCAAGTCTTCCGTGAACTCTGACTGACTGGAAATCCAGTTTCAAACTTCAGAGCCCATGTTCAGCTCTGTATGTAACAGACGCAAAGCAGAGGCTGTCATCTTGAGAAGTACATCCGTAGGGGAGCTAGTCCCACAGACAACTTTGGGGAAAAAGAAAACCACAAGCAAAAAATCTGCTTTTCATGTTGGTCTTGCTACTGCATCTAACTCTGTTTGAGTCAGCGTGCCTCTCGAGTTCCCTCCAATTCAAATCTCTTTCCCCCCTTCTTCTTGAAGGAAAGCATTTGAAGCACCAAAAGCTATTGCTAAAAATTTGCCTGTTAATGTCCCAAACTGATCAGGGGGATTTTTACTAACAAAAAGGAAAAGATTATTTATGACCATATTTAGAAGATAACCAGGTTTGTGATCATTTTTATGGTATATGGGAGTTCCTTGTGGAGAATTTTCCCATATCCAAGTCCCCATTTAATAAAAGAAAGAGATTCCTCTGTTGATGATTCTGTAACAGAGAAGAACTTGGGGTTTAAAGATCACATCTATAATATGATATGTGTGACTTTATTTGCAAGTGTAAAAGCTAATTTACATAAAGAAAGAGTTGTATCGCTTCATTGGCAGTATACAATAAATTATTGACACAAAGAGTGTGTGTCCAGTGGCTGCAAATTCTTTTCTAGAGGGAATCTGGAAGGACCTTAGTTTCTGGAGAAAATCCCTAAGTGCAATAATTAGTAGGCTGTTTTCACTGTCCTCTCTCTAGTCCTTCATTAATCTGTCCTCTCATGTCCACATTCATCGTATATTGATCTCAGTGGACTTCAAACTCAAATGAAGAGCTGAGAGTAGTGGAATAAGACTCTGCTATGGGGAACTGAGAAAAATATGCTGCAATCAGAAATTAATAATGGATTTAGGGGTTTGCCTTCCTTTATTTCCTTCTCCTGCATCTTGTACAAGGGAGATTTTACATCTCCCTTGAGCAGAAATTAGCAGCATGGAGAATGTCTGCCTCAGAGTAAACCGATGTGTGGAAAAATAAGTCAGAGCTGGCCCGGAGGGCAAATGGTGTGACAAAAGATGGCTGTCCACTGCACAGAGTTGTCCATCTTTCTAAGTGACTGACTGCAGAACCAACAGTACAAGGAGCCATGTGAAAGTTGGGATGCATCCTGGATGCACTCCTGACTCAGAATATAGAGAAATACAGACAGCCAGGGAGAAGACGACTTACAGAAGGCTCTTCATCTGATTTGCTGACTGAAGTTAGGAAACCTTGTTATGGTCAGGCCACAACAGCAACATCCCGAAAACATTTAGCAATAATATCTTTCCATTATATTCACTATCTTTTAAGACAATTATCCACACACTGTTGCCCATCAGTAGCATGAGATTATCAATATCCTTTCCCACATGTGCAAGAGTAAAGACAGCAACTTTCACCTAAATGTCAGCCCTTTAGCATCTTAGCAGTTGTATGTTTCTGTTTAGTCTTTCTCTGGATTTTATTAACATTGCAGTGGTACAAGCACTCTGCAAAATTTTTATTCCACATATTCTTGATAAAACATTTTGCAAGCATGGAAATTCAAGTGAGATTTTAATGGAAGCACAAAACTGTATCCTGGATACAGTATGGTCCATTTACCTGTATCAAGAAGAAATGTCACACTGCAATGTGTGTGTGTTACCATGAGATAACGCATGCCTTCTGGGAATTAGGAAACACTTTGCCTTGCTTGTGCCTTCAGCAGACCGGCAGGAATTATCTCATGGTAATAAGTAACCCAAAGTGTCTAATTCCTGCAACAAAATGGCAAGAAGAAAACAAACAATTACTTCATTGTTATGAAAGATCACGTTCCTTCCCACTGACAAAAATGTCAGCAATGGAAGATGCCTTGGGAACATATCTGAACTATCTATATGCCTGTACCTAGTGTGTCTATGGGTGTGCAGTTTATTATGCATACAGGCATAAATATATAGTGATAGGTACCATTTTCAGATGCGCATAGACATTTGAAAAAAAAAGTTTATGCCTATACCTAAAAAACTATGCACATATATCTAACTTTATAACTGTTTAACATGATGTTACGCTTTCATTGGAATTTGGAATTGCTTTGAACATGTGGCACTAGTGCACCTTTTTAAAGGCTCTAAACGTTAATGCTGCAGGATGAAAACTGAGCTTTTACTACAGGAATTTAGGTACAGGTTCATAACTCAGTTTCCTAAACATCTAACAATATTTAATTTTACAAATAATTAAATAGGCATATTTTAAAGGATTATATCAATGGAATTGTTTCTATAAATGGCAATTAGTTTTTTTTACAGACTTTTAGGAAGAATCAGCTTTAATCCAGAGAAAAATACCTTTTGTCCCCAAAATTTCTTGTTTTATAGGTAGTAGGTATTGAACCTTCTCTTGATTAGAGCAAACTGCAGGATTATGACACATCATAAAGCACTTCCCTGCATATTTAAGGTTTGAGTTTACTGCAGACTTATATGCCTGAAATCTGGCACAGACAGGCAGGCACATTATTTTTGTCATCTTTGGGCAAAATTCTACCACTCTCAGCCTTGGGTTCTTTAGGAATTCACCAGAAGAAAAAAAAAAAAAAGAAAAGAAAAGAAAAAAAGTAAGGGGGGATGTTAATATTTGACTTTAGGATTAGGAGGGGTTTATGTTAATTATTGATTTGTGTCCTTTAATGTATATGACGTGTTCCTTGAGACTGACAAGATAGC
Organism: Buteo buteo; assembly: GCF_964188355.1. Classification (NCBI taxonomy): domain Eukaryota; kingdom Metazoa; phylum Chordata; class Aves; order Accipitriformes; family Accipitridae; genus Buteo; species Buteo buteo. The sequence goes on along the minus strand of NC_134182.1, from coordinate 8,852,389 downwards.
TATAGAATACTAACGACCTTTCCTAGACTAACGTTAAGCAAAATATTAACAACAAAAGTTGCATTCCTTTAGTCTTATTATTGGTAAGAGATCAAAGAACAAATTTGTAGCTCCATAAACATGGGCCTCGAGTCACATTCCTCATACCAAGGTGCACGAATCAGCCCCATTCATCCATTTACAGGATCTAGCCTTCGGTGCTCATTATTATTTGATAAATGACTAACACAAACATATTGCAGCCAATGGCTCGCTCATGAACTATGCATTAGGACTATTGCTTAGAATACCAGCTGCCTATAGTTTGGCCTAATTTGTCAGATGGCACTGTTTCTAATCCCTGTCTGAACAACTCTCCAACCCATAGGAAGGTTTCAAGATGGTCAAACCATGCAGTTTATGAACAGGATGAACACTTACACAAGTATTTGCAGAACTTTCCCGCTACCTAGATATGCTTGCAAGTGAAATTCTGTTGATCAGCATTGTCAGAGGAAGCAAAAGCACATTCTTACTGAACTCAAGACCCCAAAATATGAGAAAAAGAAAAGAGAAGCCTGGATTAACATGTAGAAAGAATGGCTCCATAAAAAGGGAGTCTTGGTAGCCAGGGTAACAGCCTGCATTTGAGAAGATTAATTTTTGGGGTCTCTCTCTACTGTAGACTTTCTGGATAGCCTCATTTCTTCTTTCCATGCTACTGTTCCTGTTAGTATGAAGGGCATAAGATTTCCCAAGAATCCCAAGATAGATGGGTGAAAGTGAATTTTGTAGTTACACTGAGCAGGTCTGAAGGGAGGAGGACTGGTAAGATCAGTGAAATGCAGATGGGGATAGGAAGAGAAAGAGTTTACTTACTTTCCTTCTCCAAAAAGCAACAGTTCTCTCCTTTACCCTGAGAAGAAGCACTCCCAACCTTCTCTCCTGTATCTCCCATGCTGCTGGGAATAGAGGAAAAGAAGGCTGAGTTCGTGGAGTAGTCCTGCTGCAGGGAAACGAAGAGCAAAGGTGAAGAGAAGGATGGGATGGGTTGGGATGGGATAGGAAAGGCTTGGAGAGCTACTGCTAGGTGATGGTGCCAGCAGCTGTGCCAGCAGGTCAGGATCAGCCCCTCAGGCGAGGACAATCCATCCCAGCTGTGCCATCCCTGGCAGCCTGTCCCCATCCCAGGGATGCCTGCTGCTGTGGGCCTGCTTTAAAGCTTCCCAATTGCATGGGATATGAGGAATATTACGAGAAAGATGCTCAGATGCCATGGTAAAAGAGGCTGTCTAAATACTAGAGATACAATTATATTCCTTTTCATCTTGTCAAGGAATTCCCATACTCATTGATAGCATTGTTTTGAATCTCTATTAAGGGCCCCAATCAGTACATTTCTCCAGTCATTCACTAGTATTTTTCCTATTGCTGGTCACAATAAATTACTCCACAGTGAGTAAGTGATCGTTAAATATTAGTCAATTTTATTGGACCATCTTCCCTAAACTGAACAATCATTTTCTTAGCTTCGTCCCTTGACATTCCATTCTCACCCTGCTATTTACTATGCCCATTTATTGCATAATTTGAATTTTAGACTGCTCTTTCATTTGTCCTCCGCATCTTGGCATGCCACGTACTGGTAATAAAAATAATCGAGATCCATATTCTGAGCTTGTTAACAGAATAAATTTGAACCTTCTGTGCTGGCTTCACCAGAGTTGTAGAGAGCTTGCAAGGGCCGTGATCCTGTCACTGAAGTTGCATATCTGCATGGCTTTTAGTGCAGATCATGTTGTAAAATCAAGGCTGTTGTTTGTATGAAGTCTTAAATGCACTAGGCTTCTGGTCTCTCTCATAGTATTAAAACAAATTAGTGTTACAAAGAGTAAGTAGCACTTGTAACTAGCAACAGAATTACAATCAGAGTGGAACCTATCTCCGTGTACTATTTTGATATTATTACTATGCATTAACATTTGCTTTGGCCCATAAGATGAGTCACGTGGAGGACTGTCTGCATTAACAGTGATGGGGACCAGATTGTCTGCTGGTATATATTGGGATAGCCCCAGTGTGGTCAACAGCGAGGAGCTGTCTTACAGCCCCAGGGATTATGGCCTTGGCAGCTCTACCATGAGCCTCACTGGGAGTCGGATCCAGTCTCTAGTGTGTTTTCTCTAGGAGGTAAATAAAATGAATAGCTAACTAGGAATGAAAATTAGGGAAAGGAAAAATACTCGCACAAATGTGTGGTTCACTTTCAGTGATTCAAGTTTACTGTACATGCTACATCAAAACAAATCTTTGCAATTACATTTTTCTTGGGGGAAGGGAGGTGGTTTTTTTTCTGAACTCCTACACCCTGGTTAAAAGCTTAAAACAGGCTGAGTTGTGCAAGGCTGTGTTGAGACTGATTAGGCAGGAAAGCGCGCTGTGACACTCCCATCCGTGTGAAAGAAGAACGGACCAGCTCCTGAAGTCCGTCCTCGCTGGAGCTTGATCTTCCTCCCACTTGTTCATGTCAGCAGTCCTGACGCAGGAGCAGGAGACGCATCCAGTCCTTAGTCAGCAGCAACTGCTATGGAAATCAGAGGGAAGGGTGCGTGTTCAGCTGCTTTTTATCCGTCAGGATCTGAACTACTGCAAGTTCTCTTTCTAGTAAAAGCTCAATAAAAACGGACCAGAAGGCCTTAAGATTTGATCCAGTGGATTTTCAATGTACTTCTGCAAGGCAAATATTGGCAATACAGAACCAGTGCCAAAGTTAGGCTTGAGACAAGAACCCAACCTGAAAAATTTGTATATATATTTCAGTTTTGCAACCAAAGTAAACTTTGGCATTCTCAAAGACAGACTTGCAAGCTGTACTAGAAAATGTTTTGGTGCTCCAATGAGGTCTTCTGTCCCATATTTCATCGCAAACATATCAGATCTCTGTAAAAAAAGGAACTACTATCTTAAGTAAACCATTAGCTTACTAAACTTATTCTCAGATATTTTAGTTAGCTTTTTAGTGCTCCTAAAAGGTGCTGGACTTTACAGTATTTTAGCTATATGTCCTTAATTCATTTTTACATCACTGTCACCAACACTGCTTAGCTGAGTTTTGACTAGGTTATCTCAGAAGAAAGACTGGCATTTTCTTCCACCCCTGTAAGTGCTGGCATCATCACAGAGCATTTTCACTGGCTCTAAACTAAGTTGATGAGTTACAGAGGGGAAAAACTTTTCCTCTAGCAGCAGAAGCATACCAGGTGTCAGACAGGAATGACTGGCCATGGTTAACCCCTGACAGATTTGAACAGTGACCTAGATATCAGAAGCAGCATATCACCAAACAACATGAAATACAAACATAATCCATAACCTTTATTAAATATAGTGTTGCATTTCATCCCACTGCAGATACGTCATTATCGTGCTGTGCGGAAAGATAAAAATAGCATGCCTGATATTATGCATTTATATAATGCATAATAATGCTTAGCATACATATAGCACTGTTCATTCTCAAAACACTTTAAATCATTAAACCTCAAAGAGTTGTGAATTAGATCGGTATGTTGCTTTGACTTTTTTTTTAATAATTATTTTTCCATTAAAACTTATGTGTAAGTGCATCACATCAAGGAACAATAGATCTATGGCCAAATTCTGATCAAATTACTTTGGTGAAACTACTAATTATCTTCGAAGCCAATGGAAAACTTCCAGCAATATAACCAAAATCAGAATCTGAATCCTATTCCTACATGCCGTAAAGCTGAGCTGTTATTGGATAGCTTGGTACATCTAAAAATAAACCTTTTTGGTTTATTTTTAGCTCATTCTGGAAATCGGGCTGACATTGTTTCTTACTTCTCTGGCTAACTTAAAAAGTAAAATCCAACAGCGTGCTTCTTTTCTTGTTTGCCGTGTTCTCCTCTCTGTTACCAGGGTCCCTCCCTTCACAGGCTGGGAAAGCAAGATGATGGGCTTCTGTAAGACGATGGTACTGGTGGCAGACTACGGCCTCATACAGTCAGTTATCACATCTTAGGGGCAACCAGGTAACTCAGAGTAAGGTCCTCTTTCCTATCCCTGTGCCTGACTTCGGGGCGTTGTTTTTGTGCAGTCATTTCGTCAATGCAAAGTGAGTGAACCCTGCTGCCTAACATTCTCATCTGGTCATTTTACATGCTTTTAGGACTCTTTAAAGGAGATATCCAGAATTCATCCTCTTTTAAATCCATCGCTGAAGCTATTGCAGCCAAGGTTATTGCCAGCTCTGGCTCAGCGGCTGTTACGGGAGGTCCAGATGGTCTTTCTTTGCTCCTGATAACCTTGGAGAAGGCAGGACAGATTTCAGCTTAGTCTTCAGTCCGCTGTAAGACGTGGTCAGTACGACTCACGGCAGTAAGCGGTTGTTTGCCATTTTGTTCTGCCTACAAATTCCGGGAGGGATAAAATTTACTTTCTCTTGTGGGAGTAATGCGTTCATTTGAACAGGCCATTGTGGTTTAACTGTTAAAAAGTCCAGGAATGCCTGTGTCAGTTCTTGCCTCCCAACATTTTATTCTATCCTGTCATTTTGTCAATTATCTTTAAGGTTATTCTGCCAGTTCAGTGCAGTCAGCAGAAAACAAAATATGGAGACTGCTTTTGAGGGGGGTGGGGGTGGGGTGGGAGATAAAAAAAAAAAAGTACCCAACATCCCAAGCCATTTTAAGCTTCTGAAGTAGTAGAATGACTCAGTAAAAACTGAAACCCAGTCCTCTCAACAAGGTATCTTAACCAAATAAGATATTATAAAAACATGAAATACAAGTTGTCCTAAATAATTAAAATAAAAATATACTCACTCACACAGACATACACACGTGCTTAAATCTTGCAGTCAGGAGTTTAGCTCAAATCTTTCTTTCCTTCATCACCTTAAAATGGGGAAGAGGAAAGACCACTGGAACTGACCCCGCACTCACTGAGGATTATGCAGGGTCTTTGCAACAGTTAGAGACTTCCCTGTTACAGAGTCATTTATTGGATTAACACGTATCAAACCCTGAAATTATTCCTGGACCAAAAGCTCTTCTAGTTTGGATCAGAATATGCAGTGCTGCTGCAGGACAGCTTTGCACCTTTCTGCATCAACAAGCTCTTGTTGCGCTACTGTGGAATACATCTTTGGAAAAATTAGATCCTGCCAGGGATAGCAGCTCCATTTAGCACAGAGTTTCTGTTTCCACAGAAACCACACCACTGAAATCTGCAGAGGGCAGATGTAGAGTGAGAACATCTGTGACCACTTAGGTTAATTGCCTTTCCCAACTCTTCCCCCACTTCTGGTCTCTGATGGCCTTCTGAAGATCAATGGCAGATCACCAGGCATCTTGTTGCAGGCTTTCTGCCATCCTGCCCCATCTCCCGGGGTTATCGAAAGCTGGTTTTAAATCTGTACCCAGAGGGTCCCAAAGGACTACTTATAGAGAGTCTGCTGTCTCCTTTGTCCCTGGCTTCCTCTCTGTTCCTGGACAGACCATTTAGTCCCTCTGCTCCTCAGACCTGCAGCTGAGCAACAGCTAGGGAAACTTCCCAGCTTCACAGGTCTAATGCAGTGGTGCGTTATGTCTTGTGTGATAGCCCAGCTACAGCTGTGATAGGAATCATGTAAATACCTGCTTTAAGTAGCTATTTTACTCTTTAACGTGCTTTCATAACAAATAAGTATTTTCAGATAAAAGGGATACCAAGATGTTGCATTACGTTACAGGCATTTCCAACATGCTACGCTATGGTTTCATTATTATTACTCTCTGATACACAGTCTTTTCTAAGAATGTTAATATTTAAAAAAAAAAAGAATATCAAAAACGATATTGCCAGTGCTGGTGCATGAAAATGATTCAAGCCTTACCTCCTCGGCCAATATACTTAATCTGAACTCAAGCTACAAAAAGGAAAGCGAGAAAATGAGACTTTTAAAAAGCAAGTTTGAAACCACTGTTGAAAGCCACAACAGTCAAAAAAAGACGGCAGCAAATGAAAACAAGGGCTGAAATTCCTGCAGTTGTCATTGCCCCAGGTTTCATTGTGGTTCTACCTCAGTGCTACAGCGGCTTGCTGGCTTCCTTTTTGAAACTCTTCAGATGTGGGAAGAAGTTGGCTGTGGCTGTAGAGACTGGGGGCGTCAAAAGAAAGATGAGATATCAAAGCTGAAGGAAACAATCGAAACTAGTTATTTTTAGCAATGATTATTAAGAGCCTGTACAGAGATCTTTAGCACTGTAGGACCAATTTATAACACCCTTCTGTTTTTTCAGGCCATCAGAGACATGCCCAGGGACAGAGCAAATGTCCTTACTAGCTTCTTCGGACCATTGGCAACCCACATATTTTAGAGGTAGTCTTCCTTCTGTGAAATAGATTTGCTGATACCATTTTAGAGGCCTTGGGGATGTGCAAGAAAGTTCTGTAACTACAAAGTTGTACTATGATTTTACTATACTCCTAGAGATCCAGGCTGATTGGTGACAAATGCTGCTTTTATTTACTGTTTTCATGTGAAGTTTTCACATGGACATTCTTATGGCAGTTCTTCACAATGGCATTGAAACTATAAAAATCTTACCCAGAAAATGTGAAGACACAAACTTAACTACATTTAGGGACAAATTTCAGTACAACTGACCTTGAGACAAATTCTGGCCTGTTAAATGTATTTAAACCTCTGTTTGCATATACATGATAAGAGTATTCACAAGAGGTATGTGTTCCCATTAAAATGAAAAAAAAATGCTCATTTATTTGGAGGCTTAAAGTATTTGGGTCAAATTATACCTTATTTAACTTTTCACCAAAACTGTATTTCCTAATGATTCTTGTGGCAAAATTGGAGTCTTGACTGTAGCTAATAATATATTCACAAAGTCTACATATATTCAGGTACATATAATTTTGTCCTGTGTCCCTCATGAAAGTAAATAATCCGTGGAGCCCTGTATCTGTAGTTTGTAATGACCTCAGGAGTCCTTAATGGTATTGCAGTCTTATTACATGCAGCTGGAGGTATATTACTCTTACCTATTTGCCAGGTCTTTCATTTTGTTTTCCACAATACAGCAGAAGTCCTGGTGCAGTGATGGGCAATAAAGACCAAGAGTTTGCTCTATTTTATTCACATCTCAGTGGTCACCTGATCCTGTGTTATTTCTGAACCTTTCACCCTTTCACTATTGAGAATTAAATTTGGAAATTGTGGGAAAATGTTTCATTCAAGTCAGTGTCTGAAATCACTGCTACAGTTGTGGATGGGATTCAGTTACTGTTGAGGTGGTGGAACATCCACCCTTCCAGCGCTGAAGTTCAGGCCACTCACTAATGAACCGCAGACCATACGAGGTGGGTCCGGAGGGAGCGCTTGAACTGGGCTGCTGGCCTTGTGCCGGGCTGGAGGGACTGGAGTTTCTGTGCTCGCCTGGCTGCGCTGCTCCCATCCAGCACATCCCTGCAAACAAAAAGAAAAGCGGCCCTAAGCACCAGCCAGCTGGCTTTGTGGAGGAGGAGGCGGCACACGGGCTTGGCTTCTACACGGCACAAAGCAACGAGTCCGTTCTGCCTGTGTGCCGGGAAGCTGCAGTTGACTCACTGCTGGAGCTCCCCTTGGGAGGGACAAGTGCCTACAAAGCTGACTGACACCTTAGTTTCCTCACTAAACAAAGTTGTCTAGTCATAAATAAACATGTCACTTCTGGCAAAAAAGCAGAGAATGAGCGCATTTCAGAATAACAATGGTGTAAGGGCTTAAGTCTCTGCTCTGCATCCTCTCTCTTTGCCTGAACAACCAGCCAGGAACAAAACAACCCGGTGCTCGCCCAGGCTTGAGCAGGAGCCTGTGCAAGTTTCTCAGAGCTCAGGGTAAAAGATCACAACCGCTACCCAGAGCTTTCTATTGACATTAGCCTGGCCTTTTCGCTTCTGACGTGAGGAGCCAAGGCTTCCTCCAGCCCCTCAAAACATGGATCCCAAGCAAAATGCTTCTGCTGGCTCCTGCCTTCCCCAAATGACAGCCTTCCCCTCGCTGCCTGCTGTCTGCACCCCTCCGCGGGCACAGAGGCTGTGCTGCTGCCACCGCCTGAGCCCTGCTTGTGCTCTGTGACTCACGCTGGGCACCAAGGCGGACTTCATGCCGCTTGAAGCAGCAATAACTTTCTGCATATTTTAGTGCAGGTCCCAGACAGTTTGCAGCATCCTTCTTCCAGGCCATTTTCGCCCTCAGCCCATTGCCATCTCTGTGGTCACCTTCTCCTCCACGCAGCTCCTCAGTTGTTGTCCCTGCATTTTCTCACTTGGGAGAGACAAGAGGCCTGTAGTAATAATGAAACAAAATTAAACTGAGCTATTAAATGAATGAGTGTTCTTATTAATGTGAAAGAAAATGATAACAGTAACAACCATGGCCAAAACAACTGCAAAGCAGATCTTCAGATAACAAGAACTACTACATTATTACACTTTTAATTTCTGATGAACCAACATTTTCCTATGAATTACTGACCAAAACATATTCAAATTCTAGGGCAGGAAGTCTTTCTAAGCTTTCCCTTAGTCAGTGGTGCCACTAAACACATTCAGAAGACGTTTGAGTTTACACTCCTTTCTTCTCTGACCACAAGCGTGTACACAAATCCGTACCACGACAGGCTTGCATCAGTGGAAGTTTTGACCAAGTAAGGGTTGCAGAGTCAGGCCCCACGATGAGCCCTAGACACAGCCTTGCTCTAATTTGGGATAAAAGTGAATGCATTTTGATGAGCTAAGCAACCAAACTGGGTTAATATCCAGTTTGTCAACAAACTTGTTTTGGCATGCTGGCTAGACCATGGCTGTTTACCCTGAGTAAACCCAATCTTGGATTATTTTATTCCCAGAAAAATGAAGGACGCTGAAATTTCCCTTGCAGTCGGTAGTGCCAGCTATGTGAAGAGAGAGCTAGGAGCTCACAAAGGCCCTTGCAAGGATTTGGGAGGCTTTGGGCTGAGGACTAGCTGGGAACCTCTATCATTCCAGACAGACAAATCATGCTTGCTCAGAGCAACGTGATGCTGAATGTGCAAAGAGCGAGTCCAGTCACACTGCTTGTACAACGTGGGGATGTTCTCTGCCTGTGCCTGCATCAGCTACGGAGGAAAAGCTGTTTTCCCAAACACGTGGAAAACTCCGCTGTAGGCTGACCAGTGCTGAGGAGCTGGGGGCACCTCTTGAATCACGCCAGAACTAACGCAGCCAGAACTAAATATACTCTACGTAGCGTGTTTACCTATGAACGTAGGTGCATATATATATTACCTCTCTATATAGGTAATAAATAACAATCCCATGCACTTTCGCAGGCACCTAAGGGCTTCCTGGAGATAGACATACGACCCATCAGGCGCCTTCCATTTTTCAGAAGGAAGGTCTTGCAGAACAAGGATTGCGTTTACAGCGTTTATGAAGATGTTTACAGGCTCAGCTACAAAAATCTGTCAAAATACTGCAATGGAAATTCAGGCACCATGTTTTTTGTTTTGGTGCAGGGGAGGTTATTTTTTATTTTTACAGATGTAGAATTTGGTGAAGGGTTTGGCTGGTTTTATAGCAAAAGCTGCTGCCATGTAAACACTAGTAACTTCTCAAAGACAAAAATGTGTGTATGGTTCTAATTTTAAGTACATGAGGTCATCGATTAAGTGTTCGAGGACCGCGTGCTGGTCGGACACGAGCGGGTAGATGCGTCGCACAGAGTCTCGTCGACCCGATCTCAGCTTCGAGCAGGTAAAGGAGGCTGGCTGGCCCAGGCGCACAAATAAACGGCTCGATGCGCAGATGCCGACACGGGGTTTCACCAGCCTCCAGCAAGTCTGTGACTCGTGGACTCGAAGCCGTGCAGGAGGTGGCCAGGGCTGCCCCACCGCCCTTTCTAAGGCCGACTCCTGGGTACGGGCGAGCCCCTGTGGCAACCCACTCGCCAAACCGCAGCGGGCCCCAGCACCCCCGTGGGCCCCGTCCCGCGTCCCTCACGCAGGGGGCTGCGGGCTCCCCAGGCGACTGACTCCCCGAGCCCCGCTGGCCGCCTCCCGAGGTCCCCCCCATCCCGGGGCAGGCTGAAGGATGCGGCGGGCCCTGACCCAGGAGCACCGGGCCGCCCTCCCTCCTCGGCCTCCCTCACGGAGCAGCACACCTGCCCCGGCCCACTTCGCGTCGGGCCCGGGCCCGGACCCGGGCCGAGCGCGCCCTCCCGGCCGGCCCCCAGCCCGGCTGGGCCCGGCTCGGCGCCACCCGTGACGGGTGCCGGGGCGGGAGGGACGGTGGCGCCGGCGGAGGCCGCCCGCCCGCCCGCGTTTGCCGCGCCCGCCCGCACCGCCCGGCGCTTCCTGCGGCGCGGCGGAGCCTGGCCGGCGGGGCCGGGCCCAGCGCGGCGGGGCGGGGGCGGGGAGGAGGAGGAGGAGGAGGAGGACGGGAGGGGAGGGGAGAGACGGGGAAGGGAGCGCGGGGCAGCGGCGGCAGGAGGAGGAGTCGGTGCCGCCGCCGGATGCTGCGAGGAGGCGCCGCGGCCCCCCTGCGCTGCCGGCCGCTCACCTGAGCGGGCAGGAGGGAGGAGGAGGAGGAGCCGGCGGCCGAGCTGCGCGGAGCCCGGCGGCGGCGAGGCGGGCGGGAGCGCGGCGGGCGGAGGGTCGGCCGGGCGAGGCCATGGCGCCGGGCGCCTAGCGGGGCCGGCAGCGCGGCAGGAGGCCCGCGTCCCGCCGTGTGCGCCCGGCTGCCGGCGGGGGCAGCCGGCGGCCTCCGCCGCGGCCTAGGAGAGCGGACGGCCTTCCCTTCAGCGCGCCGGGCGCGGCGCCGCCGCGGCCCACAAGATGTCCACTCGGACGCCGCTGCCCACCGTCAACGAGCGGGACACGGAGAACGTGAGTGCCGCGCCGGGCCTCCCTCCGCCGCGCCCCTTCCCCCGCCCGCCGTCCCCGTCCCCCCCCCTTCCGCAGCCGCCTCTCCCCAGCACCTGGCGGCGGCCCGGCCCGGCCTGTCCTGCCGCCCCGGCCAGGTGCCCGCGGGGTGGGCGGGCCGCGGCCGTCGTCTCGCCCGCCGGGCCGGGCGCTCCCCAGCGCCGGGCCGGCACCGCCGCCTGTCCGCGCCTCAGGCTCCTCCATGCGGCGCTGCCGGGGCGGGTCCGGCGCGCTGGGCTTCCACGTCGCCCCAGTCCGCCCGCGGCCCCGGGCCTCCCGCGGGGTCGTTGGGCGGCTGCCGCTCCGCACGGCGGCCGGGCAACCGCTTCCGCGCCTTGTTGGCCGGGCCGGGCTGCCCTTATATGTCCTGGGCTGGAACCGGCGGCTGTAGGCGCACACAGGCAGCTGGCTTCGGTCCCCCGCCGGGGAGAGGCCTCTAGCCCCCGTGGGCTGCAGGCCGGGCTGCCCTGCCTTCACGCGTGCCCCACGCCGGGCACCCCTGCGCCTGGGCCGGGGCACCCACTCGTGAGCCTTGCAGCTGCCTGGTGCTCGGCCCTGTCTCGCCGTCCGGGATTCAGCCGTACTTGCTCTTTGTCTGGTTTGCACCTCGAAGATGGTCCCCGGCGTTGCGGTTGCTGTATTCCTTCCTCTGGTTTGCTTTGTGTTGCATCTGAGAGGGGCTGTCGTCGTGTCCTTGGTACCTCCCGAGTTGATTGTTTGTATCTTCCTTTGTGCTCTGTTTAAACATCTTTGCGCTCTTCCTCTGCTCCGCCCGGGCTTGGTGGAGTAGAAGCATAGTGGTGTTCTCTGTTGTGGTGGTCTCCCCACAGAAAATAACCAGTCTCGGTTACGATAAACAGCGTACCTGAGAACTCTTAAAGTCCTGGACCATGTCTGGTCCTGTCCGTTGGTGGTGATCCTTTAAACGGGTGGTAGTATGGAAGGCGTGAAATTTTCATCTTAGCTGAGGGGACCAATATTGAAAAAGGTACGTTTGGAACCTGTGCTAGATATTGTTAGTTGGCAGAAGGCACAGGAGGGAAAAAGGAGTCGTTCGAAATTTAACGCATGCAATCACACCCAACTTCTACTTGGGTGGAAAGTGATCAGTAAGAAATGAAGGAAGATGGCCTGGTGGGTTGAAATGGGTTGAAGAAGATGCTTGTTTGTATTGCACCAACCTATAGAGGTTCTGGCCAACAGTAGGAGCTCATAATGTTTGTTACTGTACAAGCCAAAGCAGCACTGTCTGCTGAATAGATTATTGAATTATATGAAATGAAAAGTGAATATGAGAAGAGGGTTTGGAAGACAAAGGTAACAGAAATGAGATAATATAGTTAAAGAAGTGAAACCCTAGCTTGATGTCTTATTATAATGAGCTTTTAGTATCAGTCGCTCACTGGAAGTTTAATTGACATAGCAATATCAGCCTGGTTACTCGTTAAAGCTCAAAGCAAGTAGATGCGTTTGGTCTGTCCTTATTCTTCATGGACTGATGAGTCCTGTATTAGTGTCAGAACGAAAGCAAGTCCTTGAGATTAAAATGAAAGTTTAGATTTAATTAAATGACAAAGTCCAGGTTTGAGTGATACATGTTACTCATGAGTCTCCATTTCAAATATATATATAGGAATGTAGATGAGAGATAGATGACAGGAAGGGATAAGAAATATTTATGCATATATCCAGTAATATAGTACATGAGACTTGCAAACTACATTTACACAAGGCAAATGGAAATATTCTCAAACATCATCAACTTCTATAGAATGAAAACTTCAATTAAAGTTAGTAGTCCATTTAGAAAATATTATGCTACTTTTGGATGCTCTATTTTAACACCTAGAGATGAGTAAGGGTTGGTTTTTTTTAAATTATTATTATTTCAGAGAGTGCATTGGGTATCTAAAAAAATCCAGGTTTGTACAGGATATCAAAATACTCAAAATTGCATATTTGCTCCTGAAAATCTTGGTATAAGTCTGCAGCCTAATACTAATGAATATGGTCGTCCCGTCAGATAAACAGTAAAGAGCCCTGCAGTAGTAAGTTCCTAAATCTGCACAAAGTAATTCCAGTGCTGCGATTAGTATGGCATCTGCTGGGTTTTGGAGCAGAGATCTCAAGGAGGTTGTCGCTTCTGCCTGTCGGGGAGCCTTGGGAAGCCCTCTTTGCTACCTGTGGTCTCCCTTACGTAAGACCTTCTGCTAAAGCGGCAAACATGAGATGGAGGAGGAGGTGGTCCATTGCTGACCTCCCGAACAGCAGCATTCCTTGATTTAAAATGGATTCTGTCAGGGTGAGGTGAGACTCTTAATTTGCTTTTAATGTGCTTTCTCCTGCTAATAAACACTAATGGACTGGGGAAGTGTTTATGCTGATAGGTCTTGATGCACACAGTTCAGCTAGTAAGCTCTGAGTAACTGAGGAGGTAAGAAATTGCAACTAAAGGGAGAAGTTATTGGAAAGAGTGAAGAGTTAGAACAGCCTAAGTATGATTGGGTTTGGCCTGGTAAGTAAATCTATCTTTGTAGTGCATATTTCCAATTCCCGAGTAAGTATATTAGCACAGCTCTCCCAAGTTCTGCAGCTAATGGTGATCTTCAGGAGAGCGCTTTTTTCTTCCATCTCATACGCGTGGCTATCTCAGCAATGTTGCTCCATTGTGTGACTCTCAAGGGACAGACTGTAGCTCTGTATCCCGGAGCAAGCTGATTGATGGTTCTGAGTACAAACCTACGTACGCGTCCAGCTGTGCTTTGCACGTGGCATGAGGCCGTTGCATGAAATCATGGGGAACTACACTACCATCACCACCCCCTGTCTCTTGGCAGCTGCTTTCAGTGCTCTTTAAAATAGAAAATAAATAAAATTTCAACATACGCTTTTCTCAGTGAGTATGCAAGCATGTGTTCTGTCACTTGGAAAAAAAAAAAAGAAAAATCATAATAATTTGATATAGCACCTATCATAAGAATATACATTCCTTGAGGAATTATGGGTGTTCCTGGTGGGATGGGTGAAAAATATGCATATTTCCATAATTCTTTGTGCCTTTTATCCACAGCACCCTTTGAAAATAGTCTAGAAGGGATAAGATCATGCAGCGGATTACTTGATAAGGTCTTATCAGAAAGCTGGAGTGAAAGGTACAGGGACTGCTGACAACAGACAAACAACAGGTGGAGGGAAATTGGTTGTGAAACAGTCAGTATGTGTGTAACTGATAGGTCTGTGTTATAGAAATTCACGCCCTTTTTTTTTTTTTCCTTTTTTGCTATTATTTACGTCTCCCAGTGCTGTGTTTAACGTTTCTAGCATATGTCCATAAATATTTTTCATGGAAATGTTATTTCTCTTTCATGAAAGCTATGTTTAAGGAAACAGAATATGATTGTCAAATGCTTATTCCTAATGAACAGTTTATTGGGAAACTTGGGGAAATTCATGGGTGGAGGCAGTACAGTAAAGATTGTTTTCATGCCTATTACTGGATTTATTTCTTTCAAGTGAGGGGTAAGAGTAGTATTCAAAATAATAATTTTCCTGTGTTTTAATTTTGTACATGTAACTATTTACAGCTTCCTCTTGATACATTTTACGTAGGCTGTGGTAGGTAATGTTTCAGTGCATTCAAACACTTGCAGTTGGGGTTAGTTTGGGTGAACTGAGCTTCCCATCTCTGCTGAGGCTGGAGAAGCAGAGGGACAGGAATCAAAAGCTTTGAGCTAGAGTAGCTCTTTTGTTTTCATTGAGTTGGTATTAATTGAGGAAAGAGGGGCTTTTATGTTTTTCCCTTCATATTGTGTTGTATTGTATCATGTCATTAAATTGGGGAATGGTTTTCCTGAATTAAGGCGAAAGAAAAAAAATACGTTGATAATACATTCTCTTAAATGTTTTTTGGGAGCTCTGTATAAGAAAAGACTCACAGAGATTCAACAGATGGCTCTATACAACTTGCTTTAATAAAATTAATAAAAATGTGAATGCTGTAGTTTGCTTTTTCTGACATAAGGACCTCTTAGTCTGGCATAAGAATACATATACTTTTTTCTATAGTAAGTGTAATTTAATCTTTTGAAGGCATTACTGTTATTTGTGAAGGTATTACTATTTACTTGTGTTGTGGTGTCACCCATCTAGCTAAGTTTTAAGGTACTTTGCTTTGTACTTTTCAGGCACATAAAAGTTGGTTAATTCTGCTGCAGAGATCTTGCACGTTTACAGCGGAAGAAGGAACAAACAAGGCAGGAGTGCTGGATGATAACACTGGCCAGAGTTGAGGAGGAATGTGGGAGTTGTGGTTTATCTTACCTAGCCAGTGCCATATGAGAATGATTAAGAGGTGTCATGGCAGAGGGAGTTTAAGGAAGGGTAATACAGTGACCTATGATCATGTGATTTCCTTCATTATCATACAAGTAATTATAATTTTGACACACGCACACCCATTTGCAGGCTAGGGTGGGAAGGGTGATGTCTCGGATGCCAGCTAAAGTGAGTGTGGTTAAGGATGACTTTCTGATAGGGGAGGCTACTGGACAGCTGCATTTTAAAGAGGAAAAAAAATTGAACAGGGCAAGAGATGAGAGGATGGAATGGAGCAGTCAGGTTGGGGTAATAATAATTATACCATGTTTAATTTCTTTCTGTTTTTTTTTCCTTCTGGATTTGCTTTTGCACAATAAGAACACATGGTTTTGATTTGGACAGAGGGGGCGTGGGAGAAAGTATCTGACAAGAATTCTTTCGTTCAGTGCCTTAAGCAGAAGAATGGCCTAGTTTCCAAACCTTATGGGTTCAAGAGTACAGCTGTATCTTTCTTATCCACAGGAGATGGGCTTTAGCAAAGTGGAGAATGCCTGTGTTCTTTCCTTGTGAGATTATTTTCCTTGATCATAAACACACCATTTGGTCATACATTTGTTTGAATTATAAGAAGAGGGTATGTTCTAATCTTGTTTTGAAGGTTTGTGTTTTCTCTGTGCAGACTTTTTGTTTTGTTTTGGTTCAGGTCTTGAGCAAGCTCCAATGTTGTGGGGAAAAACATGTTGAGCTAGAGCATTATGCATGGAGAGAGGAAGATTCATTTTGTTAGGAAGTATGTTGTCCATTTTGAAGTTAACATTCTGTGTGAATCGTAGAGGGTCATGGGAGAGGTGATACAGATGTTTAGTTTCATTTTCCTTCTGTAAAGAGAAATATTTTGGAGCAAACGAGTGAAAATGTAGCTTCATGCTTCAGTGTTTTTTCTAGGCATTGTAAAAGAGTATATAGTGTTAAAGTTCAGAAAGACTTAATGCAGTTTGATTGTACTACTTGTTTCGTTTCATACTTCATGGGGTTTTTGAGGTTCATAGGTAAACAAAAAGTCAGATTGTTTTTGGTTGGTGTTCTGAAAACTGTACTTACATGGTCAGTGAAGTTAAACGGTGAACTAGGACAAGGAGATTATGTTCCATGGAGCCTTGTTATTGGTGGGGTCTCTACCATCATATTTTTGTGATCATGCAGACTTACTGTTTATATTAATATAGCTTTTTTAAATTTTCTAACTCTGCAGTTAAAATGTTTTAATCATAGTAAAAGCAGGAATTTTTTTTCCCCATGGCACTCAATTATAGTTGGAAATTAATATTTCTACTATAAATGTGGTAAGTTTCTACCATCACAATTGCTGTTGTTAGCAGGAGCTCCCTCTGCTAAACCTCTAATTGATATCAATAGTTTAAACACAGAAAAAGTAGTAATTTTGTTTTTCTTTTAAGTGCAGATACAGTGTTTTCTATAAAATTATGTTCTCGATCAGTGATTTGTATTTGCAGTTGCAGAGTATTTTTTTCTTATTCTGAGAACTTAATATAGACCTATCCTTAATAACTTACTGATGTTTGAGAGAGAACTTGAAACACTGTTTTCCAGTAGAGCAGATTCATTGAGAAACTATCCTGTAAAAAGGAGAGATAATTTTACTGTTAATGTGGAGCTAGAAATCTATGGTGCAACTAAAGCCCTAAGACGGATTTCTTACAAACTGGCCTGCTAACAACTTGAGAGTTTGAGCAAACTTTTCAAATGTTGTGATATCGAAGCAAAAGCATTTTATTGCTTCTGTTTAGATACTATCTTTTAGTAGCTTCAACCTTTTTTTTTTTTTCTTTTTATTATACATTTATGCTCTGTGCTGCCCTCCAGGTTAAATGTACTACTTGTAAGCTGCTGCAGACAGTGACATGTTTCAAATTCAGCTTATTTGTGTTGTGGTCACGACATGATCTTTTTTTTTTTTTTGCTGTTGGATATACAATGCTTGCTTTTTGTGGTTGGTTCATTTTTTTTAATCTTTATGGAATTTCAGAGTCACTGAAAAAAATTTTTTTTTTTATGACTTCACAATTTTTTTCTGGGTCTTCATTCTCAAACGTTTACTCCCCTCTAGGTAGTGGTAAATTAAGAAGAAATGTTCTCCACACTTGACTGTTTCTGAAAAAAACTATGAAAGCAGGAAAGTTCCATCAAAACATTCACATTGTTCAGTGTAATGAATATAATGCAACTGAATCTGAGTTTTAATAATAAGCTCTTTCTCCACATCAACTACCAAGCCTGTTTAACTGTTAACATTTTTCTACTTTTTTCACATTCAAAATTAATATTTTTTTGTGTTCTCTCTGCTCGGTGCTAAACTGAGCTTTAAATTGGGCCAGCTGTATTTCATCTAAGAAAGAACATTTCTCCTTTTTTTTGTTTTTTTTCTGTGAATAACTTAGTAAAATAGTAAAATCAAATGATTGCTGAGTTTGCAAGGTCAGTTTAAGACTTCGTAGCTGTTATGTGATGATGCAGCTTAAACAGTTTTGGTAAGCATCCTGGCGAATCTAAGGTTAAAAATTCCAAGAGGATAAGATGGTCCTTGTTCTTAAGGCAGGCTTCCCTGTGCTTGTTTCATCTTATTTTTTCTAAGTAGTGACCAAACATGCTATAGCTATCATAGTAAAATAGTTCAAGCCAGAAGCATTGGAAAGTACTCTCTGTGTTTATCATAATCCTGCTTCTTTCTGAGCTGAGATGGCAGTTGGAAAAAAAAAAAGTTTAGTTGTTTCAGGTTTTGGGTTTGGGTTTGTTTTTTGGTTTTGGTTGTTTTTTTTTTTTTTAGACGAGCATTTTGTCAGGGATTTCTTTATATATGCATTCAAAGGAAACACCAACATATGTTGAAAGACATAGGTTCACAGTCGTAGTAAGGCATCTGCGCAGTTAAATTCAGTTGGGCTACAATTAACCTTTAAAGCAATGAACTGGATGTGCTCATGGAGCAGTGCCATGGCTTAGGCTGTAATGATTGATCAATAGAGTGTATTTATGTAAAACCCAAAAGCACAGGTTTTCTGTGCATCTCTGTAGAGTGGAAGATCATATGTTATTCTAAAATTCTCTGTCTTACCAGGACAGCTGATCGACTGTCACTTTACATCACTTAAATCATCATGGAAAGCAGGCTGTCTTCTGCTAGAATGAATGCATTGTCTGTGTGTTTTCAAGTTCTTGTATTCTGTTGTTTGTTGTATATGGAGCCAGAAAAAAAGTAATTTTCCTTCTTTTATCTTCCCGTTCCTATGCTTGTGGGACACCTTAGGTGTAGGCTGTGGCTGTCACAATGAGAAGTGGTCTGCACTCCACTTGTTTGGGTTAGCATTAACGTGGCTTACAATCAAGATGACTTTTGTAAAGACTTCTACTGAGCTGTATTCTAGAAACCTACATTTGTAATACAGTAATACAATGTTTTGGGAGAAAAAAAAAAGGATTTTCTTCACACTTGCATTCTTCAAAAGACTGGCAATATATCAGAAAGAGGACTCTCGATAACAGTAAGCTTTAGCCAGTTTCATTGTTTTAATTTTGAAGCTGTACACCAAATCTAAAGAAGCACTTGCAAAAAAAATTGAGCAGTAAATTGTTCTTTAAATTGTTCAGTCATTTTGAATGCCCAGTAAGTATAATACCCTGAAATGTGTGTTCGTAGTCCTAACGGTTTCTCAGGTAGGGATTGATAAACATAGTTGAGTTATACTGGGGAGAGAATGAAACATGTTCATGACTTCAGATCGGTGTCTGCCTTGTTCACCATGACCCTAGTGGTGTGTTGACAGTAAGCAGAATAATAATCCTGTTTTATGTTTAAACATGTGGCCTGTAGATTTCACAAAAATAGAAAAATGTTAATCGTGTTAATCAGAGCAGAGAATGATATCCAAACTTACTATATATTTTAATTGTTTCAACGTAAAGAGCTTTGTCCAGTTGTGTTGCAGAACTGTATTTTAAACATACACACTTGTGATATGGATAGCTTGAATAATAAGATAGAACTTCGTTTCACCTCTGATGAAAGCACTTGTTTAGTACATCGATGTTCACATAGCTGAACATACAGAGTTCCTGGATAGCCCATGGCAGTCTTTTGCAAGAGCAGATAATGATTATATTACTGGTGACAAAGTCTAATTGTTTTTGTATTATAAAGTAATAGTAGTGCATGATAACTTTTAAAGTCTCAAGCAGAGACGAAATTAGGCAAGGTTATTAGAGAGAAGTGATATCTCTCATTAGACAGATGTGGTTGGAGAAAACAGATTAGATTTGGATAGATAGGCTCTAGCAGGGCTTGCTGTAAAGGCTCCTGCCCAAGGCTAACCTCGTGGTAAAACCTGTAGTGCCTCTGCTCCGCCGTGCTTCTGTAGGAGGACCCACGCCTTACTCATGGTGCAGTAAAACACGCATCTTCTTGTAAGGCACAGCCTTAGTCACTGCGATCGAGTGCTATTTTCAGCTCTTTTGGAAGCTTTCCTCCTGGCTTCCTCCTTTCCCCACTGTTGGTTCTTATCTTTTCCATCTTTACCCAATACTTAGGAAGAAAGTAAAAGAAAAAGTAAAACATCTTTGCTTGTCTCCAAGCAGCTCCCTTTTTCAGAGGGGAAAAGGCTATTTATTTGTAATCTTAAAGGTTATCATGTAGACAATTTTTCTTTAGTCCCTCAAATATTTGACCAATTTCATTTTAAACCTGATGATAGTCTATAACGTGCCATCACAGCAGCCTTATCCTTCCATGCTTCCCAATATCCATCTTTCTGAGATTCCATTTACCCGTGTTCATTAAGTTGGTGGCCATTTCATACCTGTAATTTCCTACCTAAGTTGCTGGCCATTTCATACCTGTAATTTCCTACCTTATCACATTCTTGCCCCGCCCCCCCTTGTTTTCCCCTACATTTTGCTTACTAATGTGCTTTTGTGCTTGAGCTTGCGTACTTGTTGCCAACTTCCTTATGCTTCTCACTCTTTCTGGGACCTTTTCCAGTTTTGCTCATTTAATGACATAAGCAAAACCAATACAAAGCTTTACTAAAGCTACGTAGTTGTAGCTCCTGTTTATTCTTCAAGTAATATCCTTTTGTATGAATCCCAAGGAGCATTTTAGTATGGGAATAATCTGAATTGTAAAGCTAAAGGGAGTGAAGAAATGCTTTGCTGTGGGTGGGTTGCGGGGAGTTGTTTCTGTTTTGGGCGCTGCTCTTGAAATTATTAGCAAAAAGAGTGGTTATAACTTCAAATAGTCATCAGTTAGACTATATTTTCCTGTGCATTTCCTTCCCTCCCCCTAGTAAAGTTACTGTGCTTTCTTCTCTCAGATAACAGCAGAGGGTAACCAAAGTTTTATAATGATTACTTAGAAAGGACACACAATTTTATAATGTTCTTTGTAGAGAGAGATTTTCTTCATATACTCAGTAGGTGCACAAGGAATTTAACGTGCGAGAATGGCAGTTAGGGAAGCAAAGTGTAGGGCGTACTGCAGTATGTGTGTAGCAGCAGTGTAAATTACTTGTGCTTAAACAGTAAATATCTGAAATTCCTTTTGAGAGTGCATGCTTGGCTTCAGTTGTATATAAGTATTTTCTAATTCTTAGATGTTTCTGTCATTACTTAAAATAAGCAGAGGCATAGCTCAAAAATTCAGAGAATCTTGCGCGTTAAGAGCCTGATTTTAGCCATGGAAATTACCTTAGCCTGTTAAATGCTATGTTCCGCTCTTACAGAGGATATGGTTGTTTTCCACAAATGGATTACATGTGTAATGTATTTACTCATATCTCTATTCCAGATAATATTATCGATTGAAGGTAATAGAAATCTTTAAAGCATTTGGGTTTTTATTTAGTAATTTTTTTCCAACAGTAATCAGATTTTCTTCCCCCTGCAATTATTACAGTAAGGACTGTCTACCAGAGGCTAAAAAAAAAAAAAAAATCAGAAAAATGTCATTACTTGGTGAAGGACTGAAATAGTATTTTCTCCTTAAGATCAGACTCCAGAAGGAATAACAATTGTAATCATTCAATACAATGAGATGTATACAGGAAATATTAATAATACTGTCTCTGAGTAGTCTTTACCAGGCATACCTATGTATAATAGCTTTTCAATTTTGCTTTTCTTAATTTGATATTAAATGAACAAAGCTGGCTGCTTTTTAGAGTTCTTTCTTCCAGTGATGGACATAAGATGCACATGAACAAAGAAAATTTATGAAAGCACTTCACAATGAAACTCTTGCTCCATCTACTGCATAGTCCAGAGAAATCTTATCTACAGAAAGTTAGTATGAGCAATGAGGGTCGATCTAATATAGATGCTGCAATTAGTCAATGGAAGACATAATTTTTATCAGAGAATGTATGCCTACAGCAGTGTTCTTGGACAGGCTAAGTGAAATCTAATCCCTCAACCTGTGTAAAGCAAAGTAGACTGATAAAATAATAACTGCATTTAAAGGTCCTTTTTAAGAAAACTATTCTTGCTTATCCAGTGATTGTAGAAGTGTAGCACTCATATCAAAATAAAATTTGATGTTTTCAAAATACTACAAGATAAAATATTGATGATGAGTATTATTATTGCTGTTGTTATTTGTGTGTGTGCAACCTTTTGTAGAACTTTATATTTTGGTATTGTGTACAAGCTTTTTCACCATTACTCGTTAAATCCATTTCCTAGTTGTGTGTAATTTTTTGTTTAAATAGAATTATTTTCAAAGTGAGTGGTGTCAAGCCTTCTGGAGTAGCATGGGAGAGACAAACTGGACTCCTGTATCCATCTGTTTGTTTTCATTCCCTTCACATAATAATTACTAACCTGAAGAAGCTGAATTAAATATAGCACTTGACTATTAGACAAAAGTTATTATGATAAAGTGAAATATTAATGGTGCATGAGCCATTTTCCCAATATTGTCTTGATTTAATTGAAGGTGTTTCTAAGACTAGGTCAGTGGGTGACATTAAAAAAAGAAGAAAGTAAACCAGGAGACTGTCAGGTATATTGGCAGGTAATACAGTTGTCATATATTGGAGTTAATTTTACCTCCAGATAATTTCTGAGAAGGAGTAGAAAGCTGTGCCTGATTGCAGGTCAGCTATTGGGCAGTAGGAAGATGATAGAAAATGAATAGATTCTTTGTTAGCTGCCTGGTGAAATGAGAAAGGTATTTAATGCAATAGCTCTCATCTGCTGGGATTGGAAGGGTTCTAATTGGTTTGGTAAATTAAGGAAAAAAATTACAGATGGAGTTCCCAGTGAGCCTGTGATAATTTAGGGATCGCAGCATTGCAAAAGGGGATATGTGATCCTCGGTCCTACAGTGCTGTGGTTTTCCTCATCTCTGAAGAGGCAAGGAGCATCTTAGGACTGTGGGTGGGAGAGGGACCATTGGCAGGCTGATGGTGGAAGAGACAATATAACATTGCTGTGTGACCCATCCTAAGACTTGGAATAATTCAGTGATGTCCATTTGAAATCTGCATAAGGATGATGCTCCTTTAAGGTTTTGAGGTTGGATTCCCAGTTGCTGGTAGGGAGACTGATAGTCCCTGTCACCTGCTGACATTGCCTTTGGGTTCCTATGACTTCTCTGCTTTCCTGACTTTCCCTTCCTTAAGACTGGATCAAATTAATTCCTGTTTCAATATGAAACAGCATCTGATTTAAGTAAGCCACCTCAGTTGGGGTTTTCCAGACTGTAAGACACATTGTTCTTGTGTTATCCAAACTGTTCTGATGTCCAGCTCAGGACAGAACCAAGAGTTGCCACTGCTAGTAGTAAGTTGGAGGCCACCATTGGCTGCTACTGGTTATTTGCTGTACCTCATCATCTAGATAAAGAAGTCTGGAAATGCCTGACTTTGACAGCTTGCAGGCTGGGGTACAGTCTGAAGACCATTGCTGGGGATCTGGGATTCCTCACCCACTGATTGTCAAGGACTCAAGAGAGAAAGTCATATTTTTATTTTTTTTTTGGTACTTTTTTTCTTATTGTTGGATTGGCTGCTCATTTTAATGACTGTATTCATTTTTAATATATATTAGTTTTGTTCAACCCTTTAATAGTAGATTCTTTGGCTTGTATTCTTAAGCTTTAACCATATGTATGTGTACATTATTTCTTCCACATTTTCTTACCTTTTTATTTTAATGGACTGGGTAAATCCAGCATCTATTGTTTTTAATATTTTCTTTGCATCCTGTGATGTTTTTTCTTTCGCTTCCTTTGCTGACTTATCTAACATGGACTATTTCATTTGTTAGTTCATTCTTTTTCTTGTGCTTGGTTTTACATCTCAGCTATACTCACACATGATTTCTGTTTATGATTTGAATTCAGTACATTGACAGATAACTATGGTATATGTGTGTGTGATTGTCAGTATTCATTATCTACTGTATTACTGGATCTGCCAGTTTAAAGCATATAAAGAAATATATTTTTTTTCTAGCTATATTATTGCAAAATATTTGAGGAGTATTGCTGTTTGCTTTTTTCTTCCTTTTTTCAATTTATCTTCCTAGTTGCATATATTTCTAAAGTGCTAAATTATGGTAGTTTGTGGTGATAAATAATTTAAGCCCAAAGGTTGAGATAGGTGGTTGCATGAGTTTAGAAACAAGGGGCTCCAAGGAGATTGTAGTCTGAGCTCTGTGTAGAGCACATTCTTTGATCATAAGATATGAGCTGGTCCAAGGGGCATACAGTGTTTGGATAACTTAGTTAAGCATAAATCTGTGCAAGGTTGGGAATATATTTGCAAAGTTGAAATGTGGTGTAGCATTATTCACATGAAGGTAAATAGTTACTACAGCCCAACTGAGGACATTTTATTTGATCTGTAATTAACGCTTACATGAAAAACAGGGCAGAGGGCACTCAGCAGAAGACTGTCTTCATTTTGCTTTATTTTTTTTCTTTCAGTTCACCATGTCCCACTATACCAGCTGGCTTGGATACATCATCATAATCTTGCTCTGTGTGTAAAATGTGGTTTACACTTTCAGAAGACTGACTAAGTTTAGTGGTGTCCTTGTAACTTGATCTACAGCTCCTACCATCAGATCAGGCTTGGCTAGACTGTTTTCAGTAGACAAAACCACTGTAACTGAATGCTGCTTGAGTGCAGGCTCATTGGTAGAAGTGTCTTACACCATCTCGGGTGCTTCCTCCCTTTAGGAGGGTGGCTGGTTTTCCTGTGCCAAAATATGCATTACCCCTCAAAGTCAACCTTTGTATCAATGCTTATGAAAAAAATTTGTCTGCAGAACACTAAGTCTGATTATATCCTGGCTTAAATATTAAAACTGCATCTCCTTGGCAGATGGGGTCCAGTAGGCACTCCGCACTTCAGTCTTCTGAGGCAAGACTTGTTAATGACATCAGAAGGCCTTGCTGCAGAGAAATGGATCAGAAAATATTATCAAGCCTTGAAGTTGAGCATACTAGCTTAGTTTCTTCTAGTGCAAGAGGCCATGGAAGTGCTCTCCAGGTCAGGAAGGATTCCCTGCCACTCCCCTGAAGGCTGCAGCTCCTGTGAAAGGGCATGAGATAAGCCCTAATAATCTGCTGTAGGTCCATGCATTATTTTTTTTCCTTTTCCAAGTTTCAAAATTAACTGATTTCCCAACTACTTTTAGATACATTTGTGTTGTATGTACTATATTGTATGAAGGGAAATATTAAGATGAGTCTCCACACCCTTTAGATTAGACTTCCAAGATCCCTAAAAGGTATATGTCAAAAGAATATTGGAAAATCCTTCTGAATATTGGGTAACTTCATTTGAAACATAGCTTGACATGATCCTCAAACATCGCAGTCCTGCACTGCCCTACAGCTTCTTTTCTAGGACATGTGTGCATCAATTAGTATGTATTGCTATCAGGTTGGATATTCTAATTGGTCATCTCACCACTTTTTAGAAGCATGCTTTACTTCAGAAAGTTAATAAGACCTTGAGGTAAAATAGTCTTCAAAATAAGATGGTGACCTGTCTTGATGGATTCATCATTGGATCCATTGGATGAGTCCAGTAATGGGGATGTAAAGACTTTAGAAATGCTGTCCAAGTTGCTAAAGGAGTAACTTAATTTTCTCTTTCATGTAGCAGAAATGTTAAGGGTCCTTTGTCCATGGATGTCACTCCTAAAGGGTAGCTTCTTAAGCTCACATTGTGTGCTTTTCTGTCTCACACACCCAGTGCAGGTAAACAACACAAATAAGCAAGTTTACTTATTTGTTTGTGGGATTTCTTTGGTTTGGGTTGGGTTGATTTTTTTTGTTTTGTTTCCCCAGTCCTTCTGGGTTTTTTTACCTTGTTGTGGAATGGGATTAAGTATCTCCTAGCTAAAGTTTCACTGCTGGTGTCGATTTGCCTCTGGATTATCAAAAGTGATGTGATCAATTTCTTTTCCATGTTGTTCCCATCCTGACAGTGTGGTTCCACGCGAGCTTAACATGGAGCTGATGTGGCGCTATCTTCCCAGTGCTGGGTGTTCCCGTTCCTCCTTTGGCCTGTGCTGATGCTTGGGAAACTGTCTGGGGGTACACGTGCTCCAGGAGCTGGAGGTTACCCTGGCAGAAGAGTTACTAGGTTTTGTCTGGCTTGCCTTCCTGTGTTGGCTGTCCGTCCTGCTGCCCCAGTGGTAGTGCGGTTGTAAGCGGGTGTGGGCATGGGAGCAGTGTTCAGTCGGCTTCAGCAGCCATCGTGCCACATGTGGACTCTTCCAGAGTTATTTTAGGTATGTGGTGGGCAAGGACAAAATTCCCATTTCATAAACTTTGAGCGAAAGAATGAGTTGGGATTCAGAGCCTGGTCCCAATTAGCTGTGTGTATGCTTTCCTTCTGTAGGAAAAAACCTCAGCTGGCCTAGAAGACTGGTTGTTTGATCGTGAGTGTCAGAGACACTTAGTGCTATAATCTGGTCGCTCTTTTGTGAGTAAACCTTGCTTCTTGCTGCTGTTCTCCTCTTCTGGAGGCAAGCCTCAGGCTTCCAGATTGTAGTCTGCAGACTGTAGAAACAGCCCTTACCCCTCAGTTTTGAAGTTTGATATTAAAGCATTTTCCACTTCTTGTACTCCTGCAAACATTTGAGAAGCTCCATGTGCTTGACACGATCCTGAACCGTAAGTTGTTTCATGTCTCTTCTCCTGCCTTTCATCAGGCCGGTTGAAAAATGATCTGGCTGCATCATTTATAAGTGCAATAAAAACTCCTGCCAGTTTCCTTTGCCAGAAGTTTCGCTTTCTGGGTGTGTTCCTGTTCTTGTTTGGTTAGTTCAATTAATGATCAGCATTTTGTTTTCTTTTTGTTTTACTGAGGGGTTTTGAGCAAACTGTGAGTGCCATGGCATTCAGCAGCAGCACTCCATAGCTGCCTGCATCTCCAGGTGCTGGCAGGATGTCGTGGGTGAGCTGGGAATGCTCATGGGGAGCTCTGTGCTGGCAGGTCAGATCTCATGAAATAAGTCAAAAAAGATTGGCAAGGTTAAACTGATCACATCCTGGGGAAAGAGCAATGGCTGACAAGAAATGTCGAAAGAACTCTCTCAGTGTGAAGGGCAGTGTTTAAATGTGTCCAGGAGGCTGCAGCAGGAATAGCCTTTCTCCTTTCCCCCTCCCAAAGTGCTTTTCTTCAAAAGCACAGTTTTGTGTTAGGTTTCATGGGTGAGGGACGTTAACCATTTTATTATGACAAGATAGGAAATGTTTTACTCTTTTGCTTGGTTGGGCTGACTGTAGCTTCTAGTACTATACCAAATGACAAGTAAAAATGAGTAAATGTAAGAGGATTTTAGGAAAAACTTTTTTTTTTTTCTTTTTCTTTCTCTCCCCTCCCCTTGTTTCCACCTGTGGTTTACTGCAGCAGCTTTTAGTTCGCTTGTCTCAATTTTCACTGGGGCTACAGGGAGGGTTTGGTTTTGTCATAGCAATTAATGGAGATGATATGGGCAGACTGTCCTGAATTAGCCCTGGAAAATCTTGTTTGTGTGTTTGGGATGAGTCAGGAAGGAAAGTGCCAGGTTGAAATAACTGTGCCAATTCTGAGTGAAATGGAACAAAGGCAGGAAGGTCCTGTTCTTCTGCACCTGCGTGCCTGGCTGGGCTGAGGTCTTCAGGCCCAGGGAAAGGAGGAAGCGTGTTAGCTGAGTTTGGGTTATAAGACCTCATTTAATGCTGTGAAGGTATTTGTTTTTCTGAAATGTTTTGACTGACTTCTCAGGGGAGGACCAGTGCATTACTTCTTTTTATTTAAAAGTTAAAAAGTATCTGTGATGCCATGTGATAGTGAACTCCACACTTCCGTATGACACTACTGCTGATTAAAAAAAAAAAAAAAAAAATTGGGAGCAAGCTTACTTTTAACATGGACAGGTTTTACAACAGGTTAGTGTCACCATATGAAAATTACAAATATTCTGAAGAACCTTGTGTATGAACTTTTGAAACTCATGTTAGCTGTGTATGGTGCTGCACTGGTAGATCACGGGCTCTGTTTTCTGTCCTAGATTGCTTCAAGTACAGAGCTGTAAACATTGCACCCTGTGTAGTTTGTGATGTGAAAAACAATTTTGTCTTGAATTTGGCAAACTTATTTGTGATATGTCTCACAAAGCTATGTTGAGCACTTAAAAAACAAACACTAAACCCCCCCCCCCAAACAAAAGACCCCACCAAAATGTCTAAGAGGCTTAGATACCATAGTAAGAAGCACAGAATAAGATTTACTCAATGCTTAGCGTAAGTTTACCTATCACCAGCATATATGTATGCTTTTCAAGAGGAATCTTAATTGTGTAATGACATTAAGGGATTGTATTTCACCTTGCAATAGAAATGTTTTACTATTAGCTTTGAATTTTTTTGAAATACAGAATATTGGGAAGAAAAGGAAAGAAATACTAAGAGATACTATATATATATGAATCCAGTTTGGATTTTTTTAAAAGAGTTTTTATATAAAATGGTTTTCAGAGTTATAGCATCAGTTAATGAAATGTTTCCATATGCTTGACTGAGGTCAGCTTTATTCAAAATCATTTTTTCCTATTGCTGATAGCTTCAAGCTCTTTCAAAAGTTCATGCTTGGGATTCCTACATACCATGTAAATCTGATATAAACAGAAAGGTGCACATGCATGTGTTTCATTATTTTCTTTGTGCACTTCTGGAAAGCCTGTGTGAGTAGGCTCAGGGTATAGGTACAGGTTAAAGACAAATTCACAGTTTTCTCTGATTCTTTCCTGTCTCTGCCATGCGTTGATCTTGGTATCTGATTTAAAATCTGTATATACTTTTTCCTTCACTCTGTGTGTGTGTTTGTTTCTCGGGATTTTCTGAGCTGAGTCCTGCATATTACCCTCTTTCAGTGGAGTAGGTTGATTGCTTTGGGTTTTGGTTGTTTTTTTTTAATAACAAAGTTTCTATCATGTATTCCCAATTTAGTATGCATTTAATTGCTGATAAGAAATTATGAAAAGAATCATGTGTGCATACATTCAGTCTTTTTAATTACCCTGTCCAAATCACTTTTTCACATGTCTGAGAGATGAAAAATTAGAGTAGATGGTGCTCTATTAATGTTTTGATTGAGATCAGAGGTGCTTTAGTAATTGTAGTATGATGCAATGGGTGCATGTGGCAAGAGTAAGCTCTGGTTTTGTGCAGATGTGAGGCTTACCTGGAAGAGGAGTGAATCCCCTTCTTCTGGCAGAAGCTGATGGATCAGGTACTATTATCTTGTGCAGTTCAGAGTTGCACCATGCTTCATACCTGTAAACCTGGACCTCTGGGTGCCCTTGATACATGATGCAGAACAAGCTGATCCGAATATTCCTGTTGGTTTCTATATTGAGATTTACCAAGATCTTTCAAAAAATTGGACTCTTCTAGTTTAGTTTGATTGTTGCTTCAGCAAAAGAAGTTTACTTGCTTGAAGTGGTTTGCTAGAAGCTCCTAGGTCCTAAAGGAGTAGTTGCAGACAGCAAGCAGTTAAAACCTGAAAACAGCTGGACATCCAGGACATAACTTCTCATCTTTCTCCCCTTTCCTTCTCCTGTATTGTGAATCAAAGCTGTTGCAGATCCGAGCTGTCTAGAAGACTGTCTTCTAAACCCTTCAGACTTCCTCTGTCTGGGCTAGCTATTTTGATTACCTTGCAAAATATGACAGCTGTTACAAATGTTCATGTGTATGGCACGTGCTTGAAAATATTTGGAGTTATGAATATAAAAATTGGCTGCAAGAAACTTAAGTTCAGAACGGGAAACAATATTGAGAGAGGAAGTGTGATGATGTGCCTTTTCTAGCACCGCGTGTGCATACTTTACTTCCATGGGCTGACTGTACCAAGGAATTTGCCTTGTGGGAATTCAAGAAGGGGAAAATTCAGGACTAAGATGTTTGTTTAATCAAGTGAGGTGTATTTGTAGGTAGATTGATGTGTGGAAGTTACCCTGTTACTTAGAAGGACTATAGAGGCATTCGGTGGTGTTTGATTGAGAAAGACTCTGTGGTTTGGTGGCCGGAATGGTTTTGAGGACTTTTTAAGACTAAGCTGTAAGAGCAGTTAATATATGTGATGATGTAAGTTTAATTATAGTGTATAATCTGTGAGAATACTACTCCAGTGGCTAGCTAGGTGGCTAAAGAATGCTAAACAAGTAAAGCAGTGGAACATAACTTTGTATCTACTTGGTAGGGTTAGTTCTTCACTTTCTCAAAGATAATGGGTCTGGGCATCAGGTCATCTTGCTTTTGCAAAGCTGCCTTGGGTAAACAAGAAAAACGACAGCTTTGAGTCTTGGGGAAGCAATGGGTCAGGTTAACTCTTGTGATTTTAGTACCATTGACTTTCTGTAGTAACTAATGGAACGTGTCAGAAATAAACCTACTTAGAAGTAATAAGTGTTAATTGAGCTCTCTTCAGTTGCAATCTAAAATTGAATGCTAGAATTACTTCCTTGAGATCTCTGAAAAGGTGGTAGATTTTGGTTTTATATGGGTTTTTTCTTGGTTTTTCTTCTCTTTTTTTTTAAATACTTGACTAATGTGCTACATAGTATATTAGAGCAGCCATTTATGTGTTTCAGCTCTAAACTTTTGTTACTGCTGCACCTTTTTTGTTTAAAATTGCATTTTATTTTAAGAAATACCTAATTTTATGTATTGATTTGTAGACAATTTATTTAACACTGACATAAACTGAACATACAGGGAGTCATGTTTATGATGTACTAGCAAGGTAATGTTTCCCACTACATTATATCTATATAAAGATACATTATCAAGGTATCTAGAGAAATACCAGAATCCCTCATTAAAATCTTGTGTAGGAAATGCAGGTTATCTGGAATTGTTTTTAGATGGCAGTGAACTTCAAGGATAGTGTTGGGTTTTACAGCCTGCATGTTTCCAACACCCTGAAAAATTTCTCAGAATTTAGAGATTGTTCTTCTGAAATGGTATTTTTAAATAGCCACATAGTAGCTGATGCATAATGAATTAACATATTGTAATGTACCAGAAAGATCTTAAAACTATGTAGCCTGTCTTTCTAGACAGTCTGGATATTGCATGCTTCTGTGGAATTCAGCTTTAGCATTGTTTGGAAATAATGTCCGAGATTACTGTTATTTGACCCAGCTTGTTTGTTTTGGGGGTTGTTGGTTTGGTTTTTTTCCAACATCTTAACCTTGTTATGTTTCAATTTCATTCAGTGCTGATTTTTAGAAGTTGATGAATTTGTAGTTTAAATTCCTCTGTACTTTCTAACAATAGCAAGCTATTTATGTGCAAGAGAGGCCTATTGCAAGACTTAAGAAGAATAATTTGAATTTCGTTCAGTGCTGTTCAAATTCAGAAATTATATATATATATACATATATGCGGCTCTCAAACTAAGAAGCTTGACCTTCTTTATGCATGTTTTCTGTCATCCTTGGGCATAGCTGGGGAGAATGGTTGACTGAAGATAATCTGTCTAAGAGGGAATAATTAAGAAACTATCTGGAGGGGCTTATTTTTTCTGTGCAAAAAGACCAAAATCCAGAATCGTCATGACCATGAACCTTGTTACTTTTTTTTTCCTCTTCAGATTTGGTTCTGTGTTACATTTTCATTATGATTAAATAACTGCTTTCTCTGTTAAATCTGCATTAAAATGATCTATCCTGTGAAGCCATCTTTTGCTTTGCCTATGGCATTGGTTTTGCTTGCCTATCCAACTGTTTATCTAAAAGATCCCTTCAAGTATCTACTGGAAGTAGACTGATACTATGAAGCATATGAAATTGGCAATTGATATTAGGGTTGCTAATGCTTCTGGTAGGCATTATATTTCAAGTAGTGAAGATCTAATTGTGTGCATAAATAGGCTCAAAGACTTAAAACTTCCTTGTATAGCATAGTGCTGTAGCTCTGGACGGAGTTCTAGGTACAGCTATAATATTCATTATTAGCACCATACAAGTACTGATCTTGTGGGGTATTTTCTTAGGTGAGATTTTTATTTGGGCTCTGGTTTATCACATGTAGGACTAGTGTCCAGTGTTGAAGGAATGTTTCAAAGCCTCTTTGCCTGGAGCTGTCCTTCTGATCCTCTTTCCAAGTCCACAGAAACTATTTTAATTATGTGCTTCTAAAGGATAAATACTATTGCTAGTGTGCTATTTCGTCATTGAATACATTTGTCTGATATACAGAATCTAAACATGCCTGGCTTCCTTGGTTCTGCAGTAATTTGGAAAATGGTTTAGCACTGTGGGTAAAGTAGTATTTTGCAGAGAGACTCAGGTAATGAGAAGACAAACAGAAAATTATATTTAGGACCGTTTTCTTGGCCATAGTGAATAATTAATAATGCTGGAGGTGATGTAAGCAGAGTTGTGCTACATTTGGGAAGAACATTCTGGTTGTGGTATACTCCTTGTTTTTTCCGGTTGTGTTGCAGCTGTTTGCTAGTTTTCCCAATTCTACTAGTGCTTACGTCCTGAAATAACTCTGCTCGGCTCAGTGGGACTATCTGTAAGCCTGGGTGTTTACAGGAGGGGATTGACTATAATAAATGCACACTGAAGTTGGAAGCACTGCTTTAAATTCCATTTTATATAAGAAAATAATTACTTGCCTAAGGAATGATGGGTGAAATCAGCATAGGCAAACCTTAGGCTGGGTATTGGGAGAAACAGTGAAACCTCCCACTGCCTTCTGACTCTGCTTTCAGCTTAAGGTCAAAGATCTAGAAGCCTTTGGTCTGTAAAGAAACAGGCTCAGTTAGTGCTCTGGACAAAGATTTCAAGATACCATGTTTTGATTGAAGCAGCGAATAATGGGAAAATACTGAGGTGTCTTTTGAGTTTTGTTGGTGCTTTATGCTTAGCAGAAACTGAGTGAGCATGCCTTTCTGTTACAAAATCTAAAAACTGGTCTGAGAAGACACTGTTTCTACCTACAGTATTTGCTTGCCTTAAAATCCCTAACTTAAAAGATTAGAGGCTAAATTTTACCTGTTAAACTTTTGTACCCATCTGCCACTAATGTTAGAAAGCATTTGAAATACTGAAACACTTAACACCCCTCGGGCATCTTCCGTTACTTTGGTTTCTTCTTGGAACAGTTCCAGGCCCCATCTGTATCTTGCCCCTTATATATACTTGGAAGTTAAAAGAGTACAGAAGCACTGCAGATTTCAGTGACTAACATGTAATGTGGGATGATGTGTTGGCATGCATTAAAAATAACATCCTTTTAGTTCTTCAGACTTTTTGAGATTTCAAATATATTTATGAGATATCATGGAGTTTTCTTTTAAAAATAATAATCTATTCTTAAAATAAAAATGTAGCTTGTTGGTTACTTGAATGAGAACTGTGACTTACAAAAGGATGCAAACTGGTTTGGGGAACAAAGATTACTTGAAAAAATATTTTTTCTCAATGTTATTTGAATGAAGAAAGTTAAGAAAAAAATAGAGTGAAACCTTGTTTCCAAATATGCCAAAGTACAAATATTTTTTTGTACTGTGTATTTTTAAAAGGCTAGATTTGGTTATGATTAGACAAGTTTATTTGCAACATAGTGGTGTAGTGTATACTTTTGCATAGTGTATACTTCGGCATGTTAAAAAAAAAAAGTCTGTAATGGTTTGTTGATTACTGCTTAGGTGTCTCTAGTTTTACTTTTGAAGCTGGTAAAAATCTTTCTGCAGACTTTTTTCTTGAGACATGCATCAAACTCTGCCCAAAACAGCATGTTCTGCTTAGGCTACCATCGAAAGTTATCAGTTATATTGTAAAAGTAAATAAATTACCCCCCTCTACACCTTTTTATGCTTCTAGTCTATTCTGCTGCAGCTGTCTAAAATCCAAGTAGCTAAATTCCCAACTATTTTATCTGCCTTCTAGCACACCTCTGTGGATGGATACACTGAACCACATGTCCAGCCTATCAAGTCAAGTAGCAGACAAAACATCCCCCGATGTAGAAACTCCATTACATCTACCAATGAAGAGCATCCTCACATTGGAAATTATCGCTTACTGAAAACAATAGGAAAAGGAAATTTTGCCAAAGTGAAACTGGCAAGGCATGTGCTTACTGGAAGAGAGGTAAGCCTTTCAAAAAAAAAAAAAAAAAAAAGGCCTGACAGTGTTTTATATTCTCTTTGGCTATCTTTATATTAAGTTTTTCTATTATTCTTTTACCTTTCTCTTCTGAATAAAAAAGCACATTTTTTTGTCATCATAAAGGAAGATACAAAGATGCTGTTTCAGGATATAGGAAAAGTTACCTGAGGTGCCCCAAGTTTTCTCTCTCTGACCACTCACCCCTTTTTTAAAAATGTAACTTCTTGGTGAAGAGATCAAAAAGGTTTTTTTGTGCATCAAGGGGGATTTTGGGGCTGGGAGAGGGTCTGTTCATCCCAAAGCATTTCCAAAACGGTAGAGAAATTTGATAGATAGATTTCATTGATATTGAAATCTACTGATAGATAGATCTTGTGTTTGGAGGGCCTGGTTTTGCAGTGGACAGGATAATGTTGTTCTGTCCAAACACTGACAGAAGTATAAAACTGATTCCTTATTGGTACCACCTGGTGGCAAAGTTCTGAGCTCCTGCTGTTAGGTCCTGATAGGTGAGGAAATTCTGCTTGATGAAGTACATTAAAGCAGACGTATATGCATGTGTTATAGGCACATCTATGCTTTTGCTCACAGAGATGTAATATATTTCTGTTTAAACATTTTTCTGAGTTTAATAATCCATGGTTGGTTGTTTTTCCCGAGGTTGCTGTGAAAATAATAGATAAAACCCAGCTTAATCCTACTAGTCTGCAAAAGGTAAGAATATACCATAACATCTAAAATTCTATAAACAGTTGAACTGTGATCTTTTATTTACTTGACAAAAATATTTGGTCCCTTTATCTTGCTAAACAAACTTCTTTGTCTATGTATGTCCTTGGCAGACAGTGGTATCCTACTGTCTTTGCTATAATGTGCATGTG
Organism: Buteo buteo; assembly: GCF_964188355.1. NCBI lineage: Eukaryota > Metazoa > Chordata > Aves > Accipitriformes > Accipitridae > Buteo > Buteo buteo. Next base: position 8,817,546 of record NC_134182.1, on the reverse strand, counting down.
CAATTTGGCTGAGGGCAGTTACTGTATGTGGTTCCTATCTAAGCATTGCTTCTTTGCTCTTCCTTCCTCCTCCAGCTTTACTCTTTACTGACAATAAAATTTGTATCTAATTAGGTACACAAGTAGTTTGTCTGCTTAGTAAATTTAAGACATAATGGTGTAAAGGGTACTTTTCCTGGATTTTTCTTTAATGTAGTAATTGGGTTTTGTGGACTTAAAATGGCTTCAAATTTTTTTTTAACCTTTGTTTTTATATTCTTTCAACTTTAATAAAATATTTGTTAAACTCAAGGGACCTTTGGCAATTACTTTTTGTGTGTAGGATTGACAAAATGATTGAATGTAATCAGAGCATTCTTGTTTGTTTGTGCTTGTAGATAGAAATTCAGAAGTCCTTCATAACCATTGTGATAAGTGTTTTAACAGAACCCTGGGGTTTTTTGTTTGGTTTGGGGTTTTGTAGTATTTAACTATGTATATGTTTGGTTTTGGCTGAAGCACAGAAATGTTGTATTGTCCTACTGCAAGTTGTCCATTATAAAAATTTGGGACATTTTTTTGTTTACAAATACTAGACTGCTGCTGTCTGCAGCTGTAGAATGAGAGAAAGAGGCTAGGGCTTACTGCTGTTCCTTTATCTCTGGCTGCTGTTACATTTATTTTATTGTGTAACTTTGGTTATGGGGATTTATAAAGAATTTTGCTTTGATTTCTTTTTCCTTTGATTTCTTTTAATTCTATTTATTTGCTTTAATTTCTCTTCTGTAGTATTTTTGTTTGGGTGTGGGTTCTTCAGGATATTTTTTTTCGATTCAACCTGCTGTGCAGAGTCTATGCAAAAGCTTTGCTATCCTTAAGTCCTATATCCTATATTAAGCAAATCTCTTTGCTAATATTTGAGCTAGTGAAGAGAGACCCACAGAGGCAGTACGTGACAGAGCATATTGGGCAAATCCAGTGCTGCTCACGTAGCTTGTTTCCTACCTAGCTTGGTATTTATACTTGGAAAGGTAGGTGAGTTTGTTGCATTGTTGAGCAATGAGAGGGTTAAAAACGTTAAAACTTTCTGGAAAACTAAGCATGAAAAACTTACTACTGGGATAATTGCTTTAATGATAAATAAGGTGTATTTCACACAAAAATATTCAATAACAATTCAGTAAATCATTCCAAGTATAAATGAATCTTCCAAGGCCTACAAAAGATGCTGTCACACTGCACAAGTAGTACACAAAATACTCATGTAATAGGACATTGCTGCTGTTGTTTCGTTTTTTGAGTGGGAAGCTGATAACAGGAGAAACATTTTTAGGTACAGTTAGAAGCAGGGTATAGCAGAACTAAGGATAGAAGTTAAATTTCGTGATTTAACTAAAATTCTGTCCTTCTTCAATAACTTTTAGAAATACTTATCCCATGCATCTTCTGCTTACACTGGAAAGTGTGATAATTTGTTGGTATAAAGTTTTCCTTTGTAAAGTCTTGATTGTCATTTTCAGAAAAAATAATCTTTGTTTTGAAGCTCTAAATGTCTTCAGCTTCCTACAGTTTTCTGAGAATTTTGAGTGAAACTGAATAGTGATTTCCTGAAAGCTTTTAAGTAGCTTAAGCACAGTTTTTGCAGTGTCACTCAAACAACTGTAGTGTTTTTTTTTTTAAAGCAAATAAGGGTGGGAGGATGGTTCATCAGCATGCTTAGAATTACTTCTTTTGTTAGTATTTTGATAGGTCATTTGTGTATTCTAAATAAAATTTTAAAAAATTCTTGTTCTATGAAATCAATCATCTTTATTTTTCTTTCTGCACTGAACTATTACATAAAGTTTGTGATTCTTTATATACTGTACAATATCACTGTAGTGTGAATTTTTACAATTTTTTTATCAGGGTTATGCTGTACGTAGGACTGTTAAGTAGACAATTTTTTCTTCAAGGCATAATATTGGGAATGGGAAGTGGTGATAGTAGTATTGTTTTAATAGGAACAGACACTTTTCTAATGAATGTTTATAGAGGAATACTGGGGTATGTTACTGTCACCAAAATACCACTCCTGAGTTTGAACCCATCTAAATTAACATAGTTGAGAAGACAGTCTCTAGAACTTCAAAGCTGGTAAATTGTACACAGGTCAGCAAAACTTTTAGGCCTTCAATCACTACTGATTATTATTGATCAAACAAGACAAATATGTAGTTATCTTAGGCACAGGGTTGTTCACAAAACCATCCCCTTTCCATTCACTATAATATAAAGGATACCAGGTGTGAGTAGGTTTTACCATAGTACTTGCTACTGACCTAATTAAGTAAACTGAGTTGAGCCATCATAGGGTCTCATGCACTGTTCTGTTTTGTAAACAGAAATATTTGAGCACATACTTCAGTTGCTGAAAGCGTCGTACAAGCTAGGTCTGTAGTTAGTCACGGATGTGGAAGCAAGGAAGTGTTTAGTTTGTTCTTAGCCACTTTCCAATGTTATTTATGCCATATAGTTTGGATGGGGTACTTCTCAGGCATAGTTATTTTAGCTTAAACCATCAAATGTTAGGAGATAGACATGACTAAGCTGACCTTGTGAATTTTTAATTTTGCATCCTTGTGCATGCAATGTGAAAGTCTTAAGTTATATTTCTTGCTTCAGGACCTCTACCTCTTTAAATAGACAAACAATGTTGAATTAAGGGCACTGCCTTTTATTTTGTTTTCAGTTTGTTCAGTATGCGGTTCCCATCTTACTCAGTGAGCACCTGTTCAGAAGACAGAGCTGGCTTTTTTGTGAACTTGCTATCTTGATAGTAGCATATTATACTGACTTAGCTTTTTCCCCTGTCATGACTGTAGTTTGATCCCAAGTGTAAGTATTTGGGTTTCATCACAACTAGAATTATATCAAAATAGCTGTTCTATTTTGTGCGTGTCTGCTACATTGAAAGTGTCTTCTTGGACTGGCTTCACTAGGGATGTTTCTGAAATAGCGTTCTGTTGCTCTTCTGCAAACTGCTAGTGGAACAGAAGGTGCCTTTTTTCACTTAGCAAGCGGCATTTCACATTTTCCCGTTTTGGGGGTCATCAGACTTCTTTTTATTCCTTAAACATATCTAAAGCCTCAAACTTAGGTTCTTTCTGTTGTTAAGAAAAGCAGAACAGAAATAAAGAAGTAGAGGATTTGGAACAATTTCAATATTACCTATTGAAAGCTATGCTTTTTTGCAACATCCCTTCTCAGTAATGATTTAGAAACTAGAGAAGCATTCAAGCACATCTTTCAAAGCAAGAAAAGGCCTTGGTTAACTGAAGATTTTTAGTTCGATTGCAGTGACTTAAAATAGTTAATCTTAATCATAGATGTCAACCTGACAGCAAGTAGAAGTGTTAGCAATGGTGTGACAGATCTTTGCACTTTCTGCAGTCTGTGCCCTGAAAAATGAAACTGGAAAAGCAAGAATCAAATTCTCAAGCCTTGTGCCTTTTCCATAGGTACAAGTTCTTTGAATTGAGTATGGTGCTGGCTGTCCTCTACTATAAGTGAAGCTATTGAAGCTACAACCTGTTTGCAACAAGATGCTTGTTCAAGAGGTTTTTTTTGAATGGTAGCACTTTGTTAAGAAGGAATAGCGGTCCTATAAATGTGGGGTGGGAGGAGAGGATTTAGGGAGCACTTAGACCTTCCGAGAGAAGTACACTGCTGCTTAAGAAAATAGAGGTGTGTGTGAATTCTGAAGGTGCTATTTTTTGTCAGTAAAATAGATCATTATATAATCCTGCAGCTCACCCTGTCGTGAAAGGAGAACTAATGTCACTGTTCTGTCCACATTTCTATAAAATTAACAAACTTGGCTTTGTAGGAAATAACTATGGTCTTGTTGCTTTAATACATCTCTTCCTTTGCCTATAGAGATATCCTGGGTGTTACTGAGGGGTGTAGTGGCTGTTGTTTAAAGATATCTCTATTTGTAAATACATAGTTATTGACACAACTAGTGTTAATGACCAGTGTGCTTCTGCAAGGAGAAAGGGTGGTGGATTTATCCCAGAGTAGTGCTCCACAGAATGCAGAGATGCAATGTAAAATAATGTATTCTAATACTTGAATACTGTTAATGCTTTTATTGAAGTGTTATCCATTGTTCAGAGATTTTCTAGATTGTTTCTCTCTTGTGAGAGAATATTGGAGGAGTGAACTTTGGCATTTTCTTAACTTGTATAAATGTTCATTTATAGTGGACCAAATAACATCCTGAATATACACCAGAACTCCAGGGAATAGTTCATTTGCCGGATTTCCATCCCACTCCCCCTCTGCTCTTTTGAACATCTGTATTGAAATAACTTTCCCTGCTCTTTCTCCCCACTCTGCATTTGAGACACCCTTATACACCCCCTTGGACTGTATGGGCCAGGAGCTACACAAGGTATAATGTGGCTGTGTTTGTGGTCTCTACATAGTGCTGTTCCATTATTTCAGTTCTTTCAGCACTTTAAACAATTTCTTTCTTCCTGGGTTGGAAGGTATCTGTCACGCCAAGCAGCCTTAGCAAAGCTGCTTGACTTAGTTATGTAGCAGTATTATGGAACATGTAAGTTAAATCTGCCTAATTTGCAAGATGCCTATACCTGAGTTACTTCAGAAAAAGGTCTGAAAACGTCAGTTTCCAGGTAAACAACTGCTGGAAACTTGTCAGAAGCTGGTAACAACTGCAAAACATGAACTCTGAGTAATGTGGATCTCCCCATGAAGAAGGCAACCTTGCGTGCTGTAGTTTCAGTAGTGGGCAGGTAGTTGGGAGAGGAATATTGTAGGGAGTACAACCACTTAGGGTTTTTTAATCTTTCCTCAGAGCAAGTCATTTAGTCAGCAGGTACCTGCAGGTAGATTCCAAGATTTCAACTATTCTTACAATTCTTATTCTGCCGAATTCTCTGTTTCCCTGCTTTCATATGTTTCTAGGGAGACTGGCACCATCCCATCTGTAAAATAAAATAGCCAGTTTCTGTTCAGCTTATGCTTGACATGGTTTGCGTGGATGAGCATCACCTAAGATAACTTCAGCTGCTTCAGCCTTGTCTAGTTCTTGCTCTAAGCATGCAAAGGCATTTCCACCAACATTAAAAGTGCCTTTGAGTCAAAATCCCCAAACAAACAAGAAGTCCTCCTCAGAGCTACTAACCAGCAAGAAAATACCCAGATTCACCTTCTGACTTTGAGTTCATTTAGAATTTGCATTAGAATAGCTACTTTCTTTCAAAAGGTTGAGACCTACTACTTTCTCTTGATACCCTCATGGTGACTACCAGGACTGCGTGCCTGCTTTTGTATGAGAACATATGCTTCACTTTTCTGAAAAATGTCTATTCAACAGGATATATAATACAAGATGTTGTAAAAAATTTTATTGGTGTTTGTACAGAATAAACCTAAGCCCATACTTTGGGTCTTGGTGATGTCTTCTGTTCAGAACCGGAGCAAGTAAGTGGTTCTTTCGTATAACAAAGTATCTGTGTCAGGCTAGAGGTCAGTAACGTTGTGTCTTGAGGAAAATAAGAGTTTTATGTCCATTTCCTAATAGGCTTTTTCCTTTATGGAAGGAAAAATTACATACTATGTGGAACAAAATTTCATGCCACTGTGAAATCCATTTGAATCTTAAACCAATTAGTAAACTTCTAAATTCTGTGAGAATATTAAATAATCCACCTTCCCCCCCCCCAATTACTATGTGCTTCATGTTACAAGTAAAATTGTTTTTCTTAATGATCTTCTTTCTATATTTAAAATTATTTTATTTATAGAAGACATGCATTCATTGTCATAACTTTTATTACTGGCATTAATACTGTTAAGTTATGAAATATCTCTCCAATCTTCTGGCAGGAATTACAGTTTTCCGCATACCTGCTTAGAAGCTGTTCTGAAGCTGTACCATCTATTGGTTTAGATTTGTTAGCTTCTGACTAATTGATACTGATTTAGCTGGGAAACTTTCTTCTGCAATAAATTCAAATACTTAAAAAAAAATGCACAAAGAACAGTCTAATATGTTTTTTCACGGGAATAACTGACTTTATGAGGAAACAAGAATATTTGCTAAAGTTAATTCTAGTGCATAGTATCGCATACCCATGTGTCACATTTTGAAAACAAGCAAACTGCATCATACTGTTCGTGTTTTCTCAAAGAAATGCTTTTATAGTCTTTGCTTCCTTCTGAAATTGTTTTAATGGCAATTATAAGGCAAGTGGATAGTAACTAGCTTGAAATACTTACGTAAAATAAATGTAAAACTGCAATAATATTGATCAAAACCTGAATTACAGCAAGATGTTGCTGTATAGTCTTAACTTGTAGAATAAATGCAGAATTTTAGAAATGTTATGACTAGGTTGCACAAATGGAGTAAAAAAGTCAGTGTTATCTAAGCAAAAGAATTTTAATTTCTCTTAACTTGTTGCCTCAGCCATCATAAAATAGAAACTAAAGTGCTAGTCTTTGAGGAGGTGTTCAGTCTCTGGCTTTCATCGTTGTACCCTTTTGCAAAGATAGCATCTGAACAAATGGGACTAATTTTGAAAATGGAGGGAGAGATGTCCTCTGAGACATTAGACAAGCAAAACAGCAACAATGCACTTCTGCGTTGAGCCAAGTTTCTCTATAAGGAGGACTGTAGTGCTAAGATGATTCCAAAATGTCTAAGCGTTATGCTGAAGCTAGTGAGCTTTTCTTCCTTCATTTCAGCATCCTACTTCAGCCCAATATGGGATTAAAGAGCGTGCAGCACAGTAAATAGATTTGGCAATGGGGATATGCTGTTCACTTGAAGTAAAGCAGTGCAAGCTTATCAGTATTGACAGCCTCAAGTATAGAATAACAGAACTATGTAGCCGTTTCAGATTCCTTTTGTTTGCTTTCTTCCCTTTGAGCCCCTAGGTTAGTCTTGCTTCACCTCTTATTCAATCAATAAACCCATGAATACTAGAAATTTAAGAGCAAAGACCTCTTGTTTCTGGTTTAAAAGAAAAAAAGTAAACCCACCATTGCCTTAAGTATATACACTTAGGGCTGTAAGTTTGTCCAGTTGTTTTTAATTATGTGACTCAGGATCATAAAGCAGACTTTCATCAATCATAAACCTTCAGGCCTTCCCAGAGGGAGAGGGGACATCACTGCTTGTGACCCAGTGTAAAATTTGGTAGTTGTGAGGAAAGTGAGCTTGCCCGCTTCAGCTCAACAGAGCAGCAGGACTGGGGTACGTCAGGATTCCTGATAATCTAATAGCATTTTAACATCTGTGTGTCCGACTTTTCTGTAGTACTACACCTTGTATTTGCACCCACAGTTATGTATGTATTCAGGGTAGTTAGCTGAGCTTGCTAGTCACCAAAGAAATTGGAGCAAAGAGATAACAAAAACTTGTGTGAATAATCCATTGGTTTTGGTCAGTGTGAAACTCCAGAAAGGGCTATAAAACTTACCTGTGTCTGTTTGTGTAAAGCTTAAAAATTAGTCTGGTTTTGATGTAGTTGGTAGTGGTTATTTTTATATAATGTACAAGATGTAGATTATGTTTTCTGGAGTTCACTGCACTATTTATGATTTATGCTAATGCTATTTTCTATGGCTTATCCTGCTCCTTTTTGCCATCTGAAATTGCATATCTTTTGTACCTTTTCCCTAATAAACACACTCTAAGAAAATTGTCTTGCTTCCTTGACAGTTGTTTCGAGAAGTACGAATAATGAAGATACTGAATCATCCCAATATTGGTAGGAGCCCTGCATTTCTGCGAACTTTTCCTTTTATTATACTGTTCACATTTTACTCTGGCTTTATTTGAATGTACTTCACTGCTATGCTTTTTTTCATTAAACTTTTTTGAGATAATAGGATAATGAGCATTCAGTAAATGCTTCATTGTCTCACCTCCTTTATTGACTTTGCTTGAAACAAGAATTTTTCTTTGAGGAAATAAACTGCTCAGTCCAGAAAAGCCTTAATACAAAGTAGGCGATGCTGAGCACTTCATTCTATTGAGGGCCCCAGCTCACCTCTTCCATTGAAATTACTCTTGAGGCTAAAAAGCATGAGTTTCTTAGGTGAAAGTAGCAAAACTCCATTAGTTCAGTGTAGGAAAGATTCCCACTGACTGATATTTCCAGAAAATTACAATTACAAAGTATGTAATTTTCCCTTTCTGCTTTAGTTCTTTCACCTACCCCACAGCTTCAGGGCCCTACTTTGTGATGACAATTCTTCTGGCTGAGGAGGGCTGGACAGTCTTGTTCCAGAGACAGTTAATGGTCCTGAATTGGCCAGAGGGCTTGTTGCATACAAGGTATGGTTGAGGTGTACAAGTTATTACATGCTAGGCACTCCCTTCTCATCCCTTGAATTGTTTGTTGCTTTTCCAGCATTCTTAGCTTCTGCTGGTTTTTGTTTTCTTGGGGGTGGTGGTGGGGGTGTGTTTTAAATGAGTGGTTACTATTACAATCTGAGAACAGTCTTCCAGACTTGATGTTTGTGGTATCCACTCGGTTTTTAGTTGGTCAGAATCTCAGATTTCTAACTGGGAGCAGTTTACTAGCAAAACAGGGAAGGTTTGTATGATCTTAAAGATGTCTGTGTCAAATTAAACACTAATTTCAGCATGAACTTGTTTGTACACTGTGCATAAACTTCTGAGAAAATTATGAATTAATATGCTTTATTATCAACTGTGATTTAGAAATTAATTTTGCTTTTTTCCCCCTCAAAAGAATGCTAACCTAAAGGACACAAAGTTTTCGTATGGTTTAGTGTTATCACTGGCCATGAATTATACTCACTTCATGAGTATAATTTTTTGTTCGTGCTGTGCTTTTGCTCCCTGCTGCAATATGTCATTCATTTTTCTTGCAGTAAAATTATTTGAAGTTATTGAAACTGAAAAGACATTGTATTTGGTAATGGAATATGCCAGTGGGGGTAAGTGGATTCTTAATTCTGCTTTAAGGATTAACTGAAATATGGAAAGCCATACCGGTTGCATGCCTAGGAAGAATTTAAGGATTTTATGGTTAATGGGTTATTCCAATCTGGCCTTCACAACAGTCCTAGCAGACCTCCCAGGGCAGACTTTCCTGCTTGCATCACATTCTGTTAAGTAACCCGTTCTGAGGTTTCTGCTGGCATATCAGGAGATAATCTGGTGCCGATTCTGGCAAAAACTTGATTCAGTATTTATCTGCTATATTTAGGCAAGCACCAGTGCCTCCTTTTATCTTGAAAATGTGTACCAAAGCACTTGGAGAGACAGGTCTGGGGGATGGGAATAAGGAACACGGGAAAGGGGACCAGCAGGATCATGAGTGAGAGGAATAGTGGGTGGCTGCTTGAGAAGCTGCTTAGCATCTGAATGGGGAATGTTTGAATGTGGGAAGGGAATCTAGCACAGGGTTAGTGACCAGCTAGGAAAGGTTGCTTGTCAGACAGTGCAAAGATCAGGATCTGAAAGGCACTTGAGCAGCTTTATTAGAAAGACAACAAGATGATAAAACCTGAAGTAATACAGATACTGTTAAGTGAAGCTGCTAGAGATATATGAAACAAATCTGGTACATAAGAAGTTGCCTGTTTCCCAGTGTGTCTTATGTGCAATATGAATGTTTTTATGAAACAAAAAAAAATTAGTTTAATCATTAGTGTTTTTTAAGTGAATTTATTTTAAAAATTGAAGAAGCCTTAGTATGAAGGGTTCCATTTTTGTATTCCTTGACTATTACACGTCTGAAAAATGAAATCCAATGCAAACAGTAAAAAGGAATTTTTCCTGGCTGCTTCTATTTCCTTTCCCTTCAAGAAGGGGTGTGGGGCGGGTGTGGGTGTTGTCTTCAAGCATGATTTGATTGTGCGTGACAGTCAAAAATAAAACCTGGGCAATATGACTGAAGTTTTGTCCTTGTTATGGTCAGGAGAAGTGTTTGACTACCTAGTTGCACATGGAAGAATGAAAGAGAAAGAGGCTCGTGCAAAATTCAGGCAGGTATGAAATTAACATTTATTCTTTTTGTTTGTTTGTTTCTATTTATGGTGTTTTCAGATAGCCATGAGTGTGAGCATACTTCTTTTACTTTAAAAAAATATTCATTGTTGTGATAATGTTTATTAAAGCTGGAGTGGAAAAAATCCCTGAAGAAAAAAATATCTGCTTCCTACGTACTGTCTAAAAATAGTAAGACTGTTTTACATTCTTTTTTAGTGGATGTTCCTAAGAGCCACATTTTTGTATTGTGACTCACTTGAGGTTTTAGTCCTTTTCTGAATATTTTAGAATTTAATGGATGTATCTAGAGATGTTGATATGATAATATGTATTGCTGTGTCATGTCACAGTGTTTTGTATGAAGGGTATTCTGTAACAGGTTTTTATATTCTTATATGTATTTATATTACAAACTTTCTCATCTTAATCTTTCTTACCCTGTTTTTAGTGATTATTTTGTGAAAAGCTTTAATTAGATAAACAAAACTTGGTATTTTTCAGAAATAAGATACATAGTTAACATGTAAAGAAACTGCTTTTAACTTGCTGATTCAGACTTGGGTTTCATTACAGATACGTGAAAGATGTATATGAAAGTGTTGAATGAACTATTCTGTTAGGGATGAATTGCAGAGATATGCTGCAAATATTTCAGAAGATAAAACCTGAGACGGTACATCCAGCTGTTGGGTTGGGGGGGTGGAATAATTCTCTTTTATAGTTATTGCTGTTGGTTGATCTGCATTTAAGAATAGATGTTTCTCCTATTACCTTGGGGAGTACGTATTAAACTTTTTTTAATAAGAAAAGTAGCTGCTTTTAGGGACTTTTTAGTTTTAGCATTTGAGCTTTAATGAAACTTACGTGAATATTTTCTAAAACAAAAGCTTTATTTATTAATTTCTTATGTTCCACTGCATCATATCAGGAGCCAAAATTACTAAATTGTATACAAAAACTTATACTGAGATTGAAATAATATTTCACTGATCATCTTGGTGTTTCAGATTGTATCTGCTGTGCAGTACTGTCATCAGAAATGCATAGTTCATCGTGATCTTAAGGTAGGCTGTTACTTATTTTTCGTTTTGCTGACTGACAGTATAGACTTAATTTCATTCAATATACTTGTCCTTGCCACTGTCTCTGAATGCCTCAAAAATGTGAATGAGGGAACTATCACTTGTGTTTTATTCTCAATTTTCTGAAGCAGGAAAATAATGTAGCTTGCCTGTTAGAACAGGAGAGAGACAAGAATAGAACATGTGTTACTTTCATTACAGTTTTGGCTTTAAGAAAAAGACATGCTCTCCAAAGAATTACATCTGCTGGCATGCAGAAACCTACACACTGAAGCTGCAGAAGTTTAATGATACCAGTCAGCACTACTTAATTAAAATATTTTCAGTTAAAATATATTGCAAGATATGTAAAACAGTCTTTCCTTAGTGATTCATAAGGAATATATTAGGTTTTTAATCCATTTGAACTTCTGGTTTATACTCTAGTGTTTAATTTGGGCAGAAAAATAAATTGAAGGTAAACAGAAATTAGTTAAACTTCTTTTTTTTTATGTTTTCTAGTCATCTATCTGTATAAACATACCAGACCATGTTAGAGTTCAGCAATTGCAGGTACAATCTAAGCATTCAGTCTGTAGTTGTCTTTGTGCCAAGTTTAGATATCATGGGACTTGGACACAAGATCTTCACCCACTTAAAAGTTGGCTTGTGCTCTTGCTTTGATATCTTTGTACGTTTACAAAGAAAACACTGGTGTATGTTCTTTTTTACTAATATATATATAAATACTTGTGAAAAGCTGAGGTTGAATAATTCCTAAGGGTTTTTTTCACCAGTATCTTTTGTCTTAACTTTCTTGTAATACACTGCAGCATGCTCTCAACCTCTTTCTTACAAATCTGTTCCGTAATACCTGTCAATCTGCCAGCTCCTGCATGTGCATATGGTGCTGGATAACACATCCTTTTCTGCTGAGTCCTCCCTGCCCCAGGACCATTGTCATCTGATGATGGAGGTGCCTGGCCAGCACTCTGAAGTCAGAATACAAGGAAGGAAAGGGCTGAATCTCGTTGAAATCTTGATTAAAAAAAACTCTTCCCCATCTTCCGTGGTGGTTTGGAGCCCATGAATGTTTTGTCAAGCTCCCTGGAGCTTACTGCAGCCACTGTTACTGAGCTTTCCAGAGGACTGCACCTAGGGACCTGTTGTCTTGGCTGGACAAGCCGCTTTCACTGGTTGCCTCAGCCCTATACTTGACTGGGATTAGGGAGCCAGCCATCTCCTCGTGCGTCTCTGGCACTGGCGTGCTCAGCCCAGCTATATTACTGAGTCTTACTGCATTAACCCCTGCAGTTATTTAGCATCTTGCTCTTTCTCACAGAGCCCATTACAGCCTCCAGCCTTCATTCATGTCTTAGTTCCATAGCACGCATGCAGCTCACTGCATTGCTCACAGGACTATCCAAAACTGCTTCGCAGTGTTCATGCGGGATCCCTTTTACCATCTGTCACAAGTACTCTGCTGCTGATCTCCTTCCTATTTGCAAGACAGGCAGGCAGGCTCCAAAATAATTTCTTTGTTTGCTTTTTTCTCTCCATCTTCTCTTGGATGGAGTTATGTTAGACTCATTTGAAAAGTTCAGTGTTAGGTGTGATTGAGAGCCAGTCAGCCTAGCCAATAAAAAATATGTTTCCCAGAGAAAAAAGGGCTAAATGTATGGCTTTGAGGAGGTGTTCTCACTTTGTCTCTTCTTTCCAAATGTTACGTGTCATCTCTGTTTCACCTAAAACTCTTCTCATGGAGCTGCAGAGAAGGAAGAAGCAACTTTAAAGTTGTGTCTGCATTCACATCTGCTTCTGTTGACTTCCTTCATGGTATCAGCACGCTGACCAATGGACATTGTTAGCACAGCAAGGCAGAGGTCTAGCGCCACTTTGGAGATTTTTTTGTAAGCCTTTTTGGCTTTAATAACAGAAAGGGTAAACTCCATCAAATACAAGTTACTTTAGACTAAACTAGGAAGACATGTAAGAAAATGTGCATGTTTGTCCAGGCTATTCTGGCAAAAGGGGAGGGAATACAAGGCCAGTGGGTACTTAAACGGTCTCCTTTTAATTTTCTGTGATTATAAACAGCTTGCGCAGAAAGGGCTATAACCAATTCCAACTTTGCTCATCCTGTGAGGCACAAAACTTACCTTGCCTTTTCAGTGACTGTTAATACTTTTTGCTCTGAACATGTAACCAACAAGAGCATAGTCTTTCTATTTGGCATGTTAAAAATGTTGTTTTGGTGTTTTTGTCTGAAGTAAGGAACCTACAAACATGGGGTACTTGGGTAGCAGAGTACTGTTGAACTAGGAGGACTATTGTAATCGCAGAGCAGCTGCGCTGACAGTGATGTTTTCACCACAAGGAAAATGAAGTCTTTGTGCAGTCATGTAGAAGGCTGTCAAATCTGGAAAATATCTCTGTGAGTCTGTCTGCAGGCACATCAGCTGGAACCAGCTGAGATTACAGGTCATGAATTGGGAAAATAAAATATTTTCCAGGATAGTTAGTTTGTAAAAATGGTCTCTATTTTACTCCTGATAAAGGCTAAATTCTGTTGCGCAGCTATTGGCTTGATATACTGGTAGTTAATTGTTTCCTGTTCTGTTCATTGAGTGCAAGTGAAATTATTAAAACGTAAAACCAACAAACAAAAGAGCCCAAACAAGATCATGTTTACCCTTTTAATCAAAGCAGCTAACAAATTGATTGCTGCTTCTCTGATCCTGAACTAAGGCTTTTTTTTTTCTTTTCTGGGCTCAATTCTGAGCACAGCATCCTATGAGATGTCTGTGTTTGCTATAAAACTGATGTTTGGCAATTAGGTGAATCCTTAGCTCTGGCTGATGTCAGTCCTCCTGTTGAAAAAGTATTCCTGCACTGCTCAGCGCTACTGTTGTGTTGCTGATATGCAGATCAGGAGTCAGGACCCAGTTAAGCAAGTAAACATTGCCCAGTTCTGCTGCACTCCTTGCACAGTATTGTTGCATTTTGAGAAATGTACTTTATTTTTTTCCAGTAATGGATTAGTATTTCTCTAACCTTGCTCTTTTAATGTTCTGACCTACCTGTGATACTAAGTATAAGATGCTGTTTACTGACTCTCCCAGGTTCCTGAATAGTTGCATTTAGGTATATGTGATGCATTGCATTCACAGGATGATTGCTGCACAGGCATTAATATTCTTAGATGTATAATACATGTGCTTTTTTTAATATTTAGTAGCAGAGTGTTAAACACCTTTGTGTTGTTATTGCTAAAGCAAACTCTAATAATAAAGGAGAGAGTATTTTTTGGTACAGAACGCTAAGATACAGCACATAGCTTATGCACGTAGCTTACATCTTGTAAGCAGAAGAGATCTTCTTTTTAAGTCTTAAATCCCTTCTAACGTTTACCCACCAAAGTGGTACATGATGTCTGGGATTAGATTTACGCTCCTTGGCACCAGAAGTTGGCATGAACCTGTCAAAAGCTGAAACTGCTATTCTGAGATGTCTAGATACTTCAGCCTAAAGCTGAACCAAGTTATTTCTTCCGGAAAAGAAAATCTTCATAGTTGATTCACTAGCTGACTTTCAAGTCTGTTTAGCTGCTTTTAACAGTTATATTTTCCTGAGTAAACATAGTTGATTTTCAATCTTTGTAATGTATTCAGGGGGATTAGTTTCTCTTGTTCTGCAAGATACAGATGGTGAACCATTTTAGAAAAAGAAATATTTTAGCATTTATTGATAAATGATACAGTGTAATATATTGATTTTATTCTGATACATAAATTGTCCTTTTCCTGTTTTATTTTTCTCTTAGGCAGAAAACCTTCTACTTGATGCAGACATGAACATTAAAATTGCAGACTTTGGATTTAGTAACGAATTTACAGTTGGTAATAAACTGGACACATTTTGTGGAAGCCCCCCTTATGCCGCTCCTGAACTTTTCCAAGGAAAGAAATACGACGGTCCTGAAGTGGATGTATGGAGCCTTGGGGTGATTTTATACACACTAGTAAGCGGATCATTGCCATTTGATGGTCAGAATCTAAAGGTACAGTTATAATATGAAAGCTTCGCTTTTACTCTCTTTAAATCTTCTATGTCATTAGTAGGCTCACCTTTTAAAACTTTATTTTAAAGGAACTGAGGGAGCGAGTACTGAGGGGGAAGTACCGCATTCCATTCTATATGTCCACAGACTGTGAAAATCTACTGAAGAAGCTGCTAGTACTGAATCCAATAAAACGAGGCAGCTTGGAAGTAAGTAGGGGAAAAAAAATGAATCCATCATGGAAAAAAGGGGTTTCAGATTAAGAAAGAATATAATACAATAATTGCTTAAGACTTCTTTATTTTTCATGACAGTTACTTTCTTCCTGTTTTAAGGTCCCAAAAGTCTTGTCAAAAAAAAAAAAAAAAAAAAGATGAAATGTCCCAGAAACAGTGCAGCTTGAAAATAGAAAGTGTTAATGAATGAAAGTCTAACCTTAATTGTAGCTGACTACAGACTATCGTTTAAGAGCATTTCAAAGTGCAAACTGCTCCTGTTTGTTTTGGTCAGATAATGGAGCTAGTTCAAAAATGTGTGGAAAGCAGGACAAGATGGTACATATCTTCTGCTTGGAGTTTTTCAGGAAAACAAAAACAACAGCAGACAGTACCATAAGCATTTTTGACTTAGCTAACCATTTCCAGCATGACTTCTGAAAAAGGACAGATACAAGAAGAATAACTGTGATAGAAAACTATGTGGGTTTTTTGTTTTGTTTTAGTGCCATAATACAGATAAACAGTAAGAACTCTTTGAATGATAAGCTAATAATTGCTAGTTACTTCTCTTCAGTCCACTGTTTTCCCCCTTCTAGTAGCTTTGTTTCTGAATAGCTGGAAAATTCAAATATGTAATAATACCTGCTGTGTCCTCTAAAATCTGTTTTGAGCATTTCTACTGAGTTATGATTTTTATTATTTTTTAATTAGTAAATTAGGTTTTCTCTTCATGGGATGCAGAGAATAGCTGTGCATAACTTATAAGGTGTCTAAAAGGTTCAGTGTTTTTAAGGGGATCTTTTGTTCAAGATTGCAGTATTGGCATGTACTTGCTGGATGACTCTGGAGCTGATATTTAACAAATATTTTGTGTAGACTTCACTCTAAACGCTGCTCTGTTCTATTTTGTGAATTATTTAACAAAGAGAGACTTTTTGAAATAACATCTACTTACCATAGAGATGAAAGTAGAGCAGAAGATAAATAGAATGGTTTTAAAATAGTATTTGCATGAGTTAATCACCAGTGACTTTTGTTTCATCTTTCTGTGCATACTTGTGCAGCAGTGGATGGTGTTCCAGAAAATAAATCCCTTTTAAGCAGCTTTTTATTTGTAGTGGCATGATTTATGCTTCCTGGCATGGATGCTACCTGCGCAAGGAAGCATGCATTTACTGAGCTCTGTCTGCATGCAACTTATTTCAAGCTGATGGTGGTTTGTGACTTGTTTATAAATAGTTTTAACTTGAATAAAATCTGTGCTGAAGAGAATAGTGAATAGTGGCTTCTACTTTACTGATATTCATTAATTATATTGCATTTATTACTGTCTAGAGGACATAATAGTAAGAGCGTAGTCACTTGAAGATGGTGAAAGATTGGGGGTTTTTTTTCCTGTCATGATAAGTTTTAGGAAAATAGATTTTCCTTTTATTGAACTTCCCTCTGGATTTTCAGAAGTTTCTCTTCAGATCTAATTTCACTTTCATTCTAGATATTGTAGTGTTATCCAGTTCTTAAAAAATTCCTTCCTGTCCTTGGAGAGAGGTGTTGGATAACAGCCTCGCTGGAACAGCATAGTTGTCAGATTGTATGGAAGACAGCGAGTAAATGTTGGGGGTGTGTGTGGGGGGGTGTGTGTGTGTCTTGTGCCAGTATGAAAATACTGGTGATAATGGACATTGATCAGTATGCTAATCTGAGGGAGAGACACATCACAAATTTTTTTTTAATTAATGTTCCTGAAATCACATGTTTGTCAGATTAGAAAGCTATGGTACATGGTTTGAAAAGAAATTACTATTTCTTCCGTCTGAGTACCTCTAAAAATACATATTTAGAATGAAAGTATATATTTATTAGAAGTTTCTAAAAGTGGAAAGACAATGTCATCTTCGGTGGGGAGGATTTTTGTTTGTGCTTTGTCTTTTAATTATTTGCTCAGTCCCAGCCATATACCCGCTCAGTTCCCATGCATGTTTTTCCCAGACAGTCCAATAGGATGTTTGTCAGTGACATTAGCATCAAAGCTGAGACTGACACAGGATCAGCACTGTATGGGTTAGGCTTAGCACTTTTCCTCTGGTAAGGACCAGGCAAATTTTTATTAAAATGGCTCATCTAGATTTTTAACGGTTGCAACAGAGAGAAAATATTTTAGAAGCAAGAGAATGTTGTTGTAAAATAGTAAATCTTTGCAGGAAGAGATGGGAAAAATGCATTGTCAGGAAATATGTGGATCTCTCTTAACCATTAGGATTTCAGCAAAGTCTTTCTCCCCACCCCCCAGTCTTCAATTCTTTGCAAAGCAACGCTGTGAGATTCCCACAGAGCAGATTTATGCTTACAAAGAGTAATAAAGCAAATAATTTTGAGACAGACAGGTCTTGATCCAGGCCAAATTTTTATTAGATAGTTTTCCTGAAAATTGAGGGACACCTCATCAATAATACCTAGTTTATTGAAATTCAGTTTGGGTTATCTTTAAAAAATACCATTTGGGTCAGATGTTTAAATACCCTGATCAAGGCTGCTGCTCTTTGATCAGCTGACTGGAAGCCCAGCTGAACTTACACAGATGTAATATTGGTCCTGGAATTGGATCATTTGTGTCACTTCAAAATGCTTGATTGTAAGAGCCTGTTTTAAGAGTTGTACAATAACTCAGTACGCCTATGAGATCATGTATTTAAAAGAAGCTAGCAAAAGTTTAGATATTTAACAGATGGAAACCTAGAGCAGATTACATTGAACTGTAGATCCACCTACTGAAGAGACATGAAAAACTGTAAGTGGGAATTGTTGGGTTTGCCTGTTAATTCATGAAGAATCAAGAAAGGGAGGTAGGATTTGAGCACTGTGGTTCCTGTCATCCAAACACTTCATCATGCTTAAACTTTAGATTTAATTAATAGTATCTTTAAAAAATTGTAATTGTAGATACTGTATAGTATTCTTTGGGGAGTCTATCATGTTATTGAAAGGCTACAAATACATAACCAAAGTCTATTTTCAAATAGACTCATCCTTTGTGTGCCAGAAATGCAGTATAGCAATACGTGTTCACAATCCCTTCTACTTTATCCCCCCTCAAAAGCTAAAAAATCAATTCTGTGGCAGAACTTGGAACAAATCTTTAAGTCTTATTGTCAGCAAAATGTTATCTGGCCAAAGTTGTATCAGTACAAAGTTCTGTATTGTTCTTGTAAGGATACAGCTACTTGGGTCTGTAATTTGGCAGCAGCACTACATACGAAGAATTTGGTTATATCAGTGGAAAATTGAGTCTCTTGCTCTTTGTGAGAAATAACTTAATTTGGTGTTTTCAAGGCATATTTGGAGGCTGTGGGAAACTTGACTTGCTGGCACTTGTTTCACTCTTCTGTCAATCTAGTGAGTGATATTAGCATCTGTCCGTAAAGAGGCATGTGTGCCTGTTGCTGTAGGAAGGAAAATGTTTTTAGCTGTTTTAAAAAAGATGAATATGTCCTTAGGGAGAAATTGTGGTGGTGGTTAGGGATTCCAGCTGATCAATCTTGCAGGCATATAAAAGATCCAGGCTGCAGCAGAAGGAAATTTTCCAAAGAATGCAGGAGAAATTTTTAAAGTAAATATCTGCATGGCATAGAGAGAGTTAAGAGGCATTTCTCCCTCCAGCCAAACTGTGAATGTATTTAGGTCAAGTGCAGTGAGAAGATCCATAGGAAAAAATGACCAGTTGGCATCACAATCTTGAAACAAATGACTGTAGGAAGCATCGGCATGCTCCTGAAATATTCCTTAGTTTCTAAACGCTTCCTTTGCTGTTATTTGAAGGGGTTATTTATTGTGATGGAGTTGGTATTGTAGTAACATCTAGAGATCTTAACCAAGTTTAGGGCATGAGTGTCAGGCACTTGGCAAGATGTGATTAAGAGACAGTGGAAGTGAAGGATACAAAATGAAAGATTTTTGTGTGTTGGAACTGCAGGTTTTTTTCTTTCAGTAGTTTTTGTCATATTTTTGGTGTTGGGGGGGTTGTATTGTAAAGGGTAGATAGTGGGGGGGGTGAACTAATGGAAACGAAAGGATATGAAAGATAAAAGAAGAAACTGTAAGATGCGAGGGGAAGATGTGTGAGAGAAAGAGCAGCATTCAGATTATTATGAATTTTAAGTTGTTTTTCCCCAGCCCATCTAGCACAGATTTAATTGGGTATGGTAAATGGCATATTGACCTAAGGCTCATTTCTTTTCTTAGCAAATTATGAAGGATCGGTGGATGAATGTTGGCCATGAAGAAGAAGAACTAAAGCCATATACTGAGCCTGAACCAGATTTCAACGACACCAAGAGAATAGGTAAGACTTCTACAAGGATGTTGCATCTGATGCACATAGGCAATTTTATCTTGTAAGTCAAACTAAACTCTTTTACCAAATTTGAGATACAATCTTATCATACAAGTAAAATGTTTTCTTTTTATTTAAATGAGAAATTTCATTACAATGACCTCCTTATAACTACTGCTGTGACTTCACTGAGCTGATGTGAATCTCTACAAGCACAGCAAAAGACAAGTAAGATTACAGAATTCAACAAGCAGAAGGAAACTTTTTATTTTTGAGGACAATGATTTTTATCCACCGTGGTTGGAAAAAGATACTCTGTTGGCCCTGTAGCTATTCATGCTTTCTATTTGCCAGTGTTTTATTTGGTTGTTGAGTAACATTTAATGTTGAATAATGTTGAGCTATGTTGAATAACATAGCTCAGAGTTTTCAAGAAGAAAATAACAATGAAAGAGGGGAGTTATAGCCTTTTTGATTTTGCACGGCAAAGATGATGCTGGTTGAGTTGAATCCTAGTTACCTGTTAAATTATAAGGATTTTTTTCTGTTAGCATTGTTCTTAAGTTGTCAGTAAACCCAAGCACTTATTCTGCTAATGTATCTAGCTTTTTTTACTTCTAGACATTATGGTCACAATGGGCTTTTCAAGAGAAGAAATCCATGAGTCTTTAGTAAACCAAAAGTACGATGAAGTCATGGCTACTTATCTGCTTCTAGGTAGAAAACCACCTGAAGTAAGTGCTACCTAACTTATATCTTCTCTTTTGGCCTTAATATCTGGCTGGGTTGAATATTCTGGCTGTCGATGTTCTTATGAACTATTTTGTAACATCTTTTAAAAAATATTGTGATAGATAACTTATTAATGTCTTTCCCTTTTCATATCTTCTTGCATATCTTGTTAGTTCCCATATGAAGAAATAGATTGAATGTAGTATCTTCACATTTGCTTGTAAATACATTAAATTGCTTTTTAAAAAAGCTTGCTGTTAATTTGAAGTGGCATGACTTCTAAGTGCTGAGTCTTCTTCCTGTTGTGTTTACAGTTAAAATCTTAAATAGTTAATTTGACTAGAGCAATTATTCTTCTAACTACTAAGATGTGACGTCCTTTATTTCTCAGAAATGTACTCATGCTTTCTCACTCATATACTATATTATAGTATATTTTATTATTTAATAAATAATTGCATCATAGTCATTAATAAATTTGTGATAGAAGATCTTTTGACTGTTTTGTAACTGGAGGGATCTGTAGATCTTTTGGGACCACAGGGATTTTTGAGAAATCAAGCTGAGACCAAGGCTTGCTTTTTGAAGGAGGGGTTTGTGGTTTTTTTCCCTGCTGCTTCATTGGCCTTCCTTCATTTCCAAGATAGTGTAGATCTGATATATGCACCTTTAAGTGCATTTTCCCACAACATCTCTGAACCAGTGTTCCCTTGTGATGGCAGAGCATGGAGGGAATCTGTCTAAAATGATTTTGATTCCAACTGCTTGGAAGAGGGTATTTGTCTTTTCTACTGCTCTTACTTACAACTTAGGCTTCTTAGATACCAACAAACCAGTGGCAGAGTTACATACCTTATAAAGATGTGTTGAAGGCGATAAAGAATCCTTGAATCAGTAGTACTTGTTTTTTTTATCCCTTCTGACTCAATCTGATGCATTTTGAAATTGTTCTGAAGCTAAAAATGCTCTTTAAGCTTAAAAAAAAAAAAAAGCCAGGGGAGCCATTCTTTGACTTTGGTTTTAAGATAGCACAGTTTTTGTTACTGTCAAGATTCTTCTAATTTTATTTTGAGCATTCATTAACTTCTTAGCTTTAGCTGTGTATTTTTAAAGCACATTAAACATAGATGAAGTGATAAAATTAATCTTGAAGAAAATTAAACTCTGGATACAATTTTAAATTTAAAAATAAATGCCTGTGATTGGAACTCTTCACTTTATTTATGCCATAAAAGTACCAATAATATTGAATTTTGTTTATGCTTTGAAAAACTGTTTTTCTTGTAGTTTGAAGGAGGTGAGTCCTTGTCCAGCAGCAACTTGGGTCAAAGGTCTCGTCCTAGCAGCGACCTCAACAACAGTTCTGTGCAGTCTCCTGCTCACCTGAAGGTCCAACGGAGTATATCAACGAATCAGAAACAGCGGCGGTTCAGTGATCATGGTGGGGATGACATTCCAACAAGTAAAGTAACATACACAATTTAAGTCTGAATGTGCAGTGTTTTGTGAACCTGGCAGGTCCACCACTCTGTGCATTTGTTGTGTATCTCATTGTGCTCCGCTGTGATGCTTTTATTTGTATGAACGTGTCTATGGTAAATCTGGGTCAATGTAATTTACTGACTTAATTTTTTGGACTTGTTACTTGGTTGACTCACTAAATTTGACTCACTAAATAAGAGCTTGAGGATGTTTCCTGTTTAGGAAGTAATGGCCAAATATTGGTCTGGATAAACTCAAAGGCAGCAAACTGTGACGTTAATCACTACATTTGGAGTTGGGGGCAAATTGTTTGTTTCCAAGAGACAACAATTTTACCAAGTATTCAGGAAACATTTTCAGGTGAAAGTGATTACATCAAAAAGGAATGCATATTTAAAACATTAAATGAAAGGTGATTTTTTTTTTTTTTTCCTTGGAGAACTATTAAATTACTAGAAATATTTGTAAAATGTTTGGTGCTTTGCCTAATTTACATTGTAATTTCTAATTTTTTTCCCCACTTTTTTTTTACTATTTTACTCTGTGTTAGTGTGGTGATGGTGGTGTTCAAAAAAAGTAACCAATATTGCGAAGATAATCAGCTGATGTGATTTTATTTCAAGGAATGTAAAATTCTACTGATGGAGGTTTTGCCCCAAAGCATTTTAAAGAATGATGAGGGGGAAAGAACTGTAATTTTTCCAAGTATAAACATGCTTTTAAACAAAGTAGTTTTAGGGTTTTAAGGGGAACAGGATTTTTCATAGTGTTCAGAGGAAAAGATACGAGGCAAAAAGTACCAAAAAAACCCAATTTGAAGAGTATCCTCTAATTCCTTTTTTAATAATATTGCACAAATTGCATGGGTTTAAAATGAGAATTAAAATACTCTTCTATGTTTTACTTATTGATGTGAAATGGGAACTAATTCTGAACTGCAAATTGGTAATGAAGACAGAGTGGGTAAAAAGAATATAGCCTGTCAAAGCTCAATTTAATAGGTTGGTATATGTGCTGAGTTTGTAGTCATAGTTGTTCAAATGCTTTTTTTGGACTCGGGAATTATATTTAGACTATTTTGGCCAAGAAAAATGCAGTGATTATTTTTAGATATTTATTAATACTGGTTTTATTTGGCAGTTGGTCCCTCAATTCCTCCTGCTGTGTCATACACGAAAAGGGCTCAGGCAAATAGTGTGGAAAGTGAACAGAAAGAAGACTGGGACAAGGATGTCTCACGCAAACTTAGCAGCACTACAGTGGGATCCAAAGGAGAGATGGCTGCAAGTCCACTTGTGGGTCCAGAAAGAAAGAAATCAACTACAGTTCCCAGTGTGAGTGTGTGTGCTTTTGGCTTGTTATATTTATTTTTCCCTATTTAAACAAAATCTGCAGTATAAGGTTACTATAGACATAATGGTTACTGAATAAGCCACTAAGTCTATTTCTGGTAACTTTTGCTGGCAGACAGAAATAGACTACAGTGGATGTCTTTTAAAATAAACCTTTCCCTTCCCCCACAACTTTACTTTTTCTAACACTAATATAACAGTAAGCACGAGAACGTCTGCACTTGAGCAAACTGAAGATCTGTCAAGACAAATAGTGGATATTTAGGGAAAGAACATAATAACAGAGCCAATACAGAGTGCTCTTTTTCTGGTTTCTAATGCTTGTGTATCTACAAGGAAGTCAAGGGACTTCCTCAATGAGAGATTTCATCTGAATAATCCTACGTAATATCCCTCATGAACTTTTTCTCTGTAAATTTGTCTGTTTAGCTTTCTGAAACCACTTTGTTTTAGACTTCAGAAATGGGGTGAGGTGAGGGAGAACAACCCACTTGTTTCCTGGTGTGTGTACCTGTTGATGTTATGAATTACAACCTGGTTCTTGTATTAAGAAATTATTAATTTGCTAGCTCTTCTGTTATGATATCATTCGTAGCTTTGTAAACCACTATCATATTACTGCCTCAGACATCTTTGTTCCAAATGAGAGAGTCTGTCTCTCCTAATGTGAAAGCATCTGTTTTGCCTTGTAGAAGTTCCGTGTGCAGTAGTATTGGTGTTTAGGATACACGAAGAAAAAATATTGCATAGTGTTTAAACAGCTACTTAGGAGCAAGAGTTAATGTGAAGGAAAAAAAAAAGAAATATGCATGAATCATAATTTTAAGATTCAAGTACACTTTTTGCTATTTCAGGGACATGCTGTATTAAATACAAAAATTCTGGCCATCTTTTAGTACAGTAGGTGGGCAGCAGAATTCTCATTGTCCTTTGGGATTCTATGTGCTTGGATATTCCGGGATGATGATACGCGTTTCTGCTAGTATTCTCTTTAAACAAAATAAATGCTGAAGTTCATTTAACTCTAAATGTGCTGCAGGCTGTGTCTGCGATACATCCACAGATGCTTTAAACATATTTTTTTTTTTTTTCAGATTTTACATAGAGTTTCTTCCCCCCCACAAAGAGTCTATGAAATTATGGCTGTGTGGATTGCATGCAGGAACTTTGAGTCTTCTAAGATTAGATTTCATATCTGAGCTTTCCCAAAACTATATTGCCCCAAAGCTGATTACAGTCATGTATGGTACAAGCCAATATGTCAACAGCATTTCTCTGCTTTGTGAGAACTGATTAAATGGAGTATCTTTGCTATGAAAAATGAGAAATTTATTTACTTGCTAATGGCAACTTCAGTATTTGTACATTTTTAGCTCTGTTACTATTTTGGGGACTTTGTGATGGGCATGATTAAGGAATAGTGGTTTCTGATATTGCAGCAGTAGTTAAGGTTGAGCAGCTTACACAAAAAAAATGAATTTTTTTTAAAACTCAAACATTTAAAATGAACAAAGCTAATGTGGATAATGTTAAAGTACTTTTATGTAACTTTGAGGGTGATACGATGTTGGGGAAGGCAGGATTTCTTAAAAACATTTATCACCATCATCATATTAGTCTAATTTAGGAGAGTTTAATTTCAGAAACAGTTACTCCAGTTGTTAATCTCCCTTACGAATTGGCTTTGAAGCAGTTTATTCAGTAGTCTCTGTGGGGTGATACTAATGCTGAAAAACTGTAGATGAGGGAGAACTAAACACAGAGTAAATCTTGCAGAGTTCACGATGTCCTGCAGTACCTAAGTTTAGTATATTTGAAATCTTTTGCAAGCATGCATCAGTATGGGAAGTTAGCACTTTGCAAACCTCTCCGACCCCAAATTCAGTATGTACTGTATTAAAAACTGAGAATTGCATGTCATATACTGAAAGTAAGTCTTAAGCAGCTAATCTGTGCATGGCAGGGGGAGGAGGAGAATGTAGGTATTTTATGAAGTGTGTGCAAACTGAAATTAGTAACAGAAGGAAAGTCCTGTCAGTATTTGTTCCTACAAGACCTTTTTGCCATGTTATCTGTATCATAATTTCTGTGTCAACTGACACACATAGATAATCTTTTCATTTTTTTCTTGAAAACTCTTTTGACAGGGGGCAACAAAGAGCTCTAGTTGGCAACTTAATCTGCACAGGGAAGCCTGTCAGCCAGCCAGATAGATGTGTTCTCTGCAATTCTAGTTTGTTCCTTTGATCCCAGAGACAAATAATTCAGTAACATAGTATATGGGAATTGGATAATACTACTTAGTAAAGCAAGTGTCAGCAAAATTAAATTTGTCTGCGTTTTCTTTTAGCATACTCTCAAAGGTACAGTAATAAGATGGTGAATGAGCTATTGGAAAAAATAGCTGATGATATAAATGATTTGTGTCAACAGATTAACTTGGTACATTTGAAGACATTAAGAATATACATAAACGGCTGAAACTCTATTTTGATTGCTTCCAATGCTTACATTTTTGTACAACATAACATACAGTAGAAGAAAGTATTTAATTTAATTTTAGTCCTAATTCTATTCTAGAATAATGTATTTTCTGGTAGTGGAATGACAAGGAGGAATACTTACGTTTGTGAACGTTCTTCAGATCGCTATTCTGCAATACAGAATGGGAAGGACAACAGGTATTCTTCAACTTCTCTTGCTTATAAATTTGGGTACAAAAACTGAGGCATAGAAAAGAAGCAGGTTATGCAATTAATCAATACCATTATGAAGCATGGTGTGAAATACGTGAAGTCCAACTGTGTGTTTTCATCTCATCTTCCACCACAGTTTCTATGTTTCTGATGAAGTTTATAACTAAACGTGTAGATCTGCCTTTGCCTCTTTTTTATGGAATCACATTTATTACCAGGGGTTGTCTTCCAACACAGAGTAAAGTAACTATGCTCACAACTAAGTAGGCAAGTCTGCTGGAGACCATCAGATGGATCACCCTAACAGTGATCCTTTTTCATTTCTTCTGGTAATCACTCAAAAAGTTGAAATTGTTAAGACTTGACAATCCTTTTCAATATCATTTTTTGGCCTAAATAATATTTTAGTAGTGATGGTAACCAATTTGTATCTGTATGTGGGATGATAATTACACTCCATTTAGTATATTTTGTTAAATACTATTGTATTTAACACTGCCACAATTACTGGTTTTTAAAATATGTTCTCTGTTCATCCTTGGTGTTAACCCCTGTACCTGACTGAAAAAATAAAACATTGGCTTTAATGGAGAGTAATAAAAACTTTATTTTTTTAGTTTAAAGTAATAGATCTTATTCTGATTATTTTTTTTAAAGCTATTTAAATAAAACAGTTACGGTAAAATGAACCAAAAAATCCCTAGCATGAAATAACATAATCTAGTAAACTAGTTTGGTTTTGTTTTCTGTCTTAGTGTTTGAATTTTTTAATGATGCATTTAATTTTGGAAATAGGAAAAGTATAGAGCTGTTGATATATACGAAAATGATGAGCTATGGAACATGTAAAGTACAGCTATTTAAAGTGCTTTAAGGAGGTAATTTCAAATTATTAGATGGGTGCTTTCAAAAGTGTCTTTCCAAATTTTTGTGTATAGTTTAAAATATTTGAACAAAGTTTGTAACAATCCTTTTTTAAAAAGAAAGAAGATAACACACATTTTTTAGATTTAGGGTTAAAATATATATACTAAAATAATTTTTCTGGTCTCACAAAGATTGATAAAGTTTTTATTTCAATAGATTTAATACCAAGACCACTATAATGAGAATTATATTTTATTTCAAAGTTTTTCATTTTACAGTTTATATTTAAATTTTTTTCTATAGTATTGAAGAGACAGACGATTCTTAATCCCTGTTCCTTTCATGAGTGCAATGAATATGCTCAGCTCTTTGAGTGTATTCTGAAAAATGAAGGAGAACAATTTTCTTTTGAGTTGTATATTTGCCTTTCCTACAATATATTGTGTTACAGCTGAATTTGGATTTGGTGTAGCTGAACATCTTGTGTCATTGGATTATTCATCCAAGATTTTTACCTCTTTGCTACAAATATTATTTAGCTTTGGGACTGTTGTTGCTAATACATTATTAACGCAGTTTTGTTTATGCTTGTAGAGGCAAAGCTGTAGTTTGGCTTAAGTCATTTGACTTTTGTTTTAAAAATTAATAACACAATTGTTTTGCCGCTGCTTTCATTTTCTTCCTCACCACTTAGGCAAAGCAGAAATAAAAGTACCAGTAGAAGGAACTATATTTTGAAAGGGTTGGCTCAGCCTAGCAGTGGCTGGGATAGTCCAGAGGAGGTGCTTTAAAAACACAGTCACTTCCAAGTGATAATATGACAGCAGTTCCAAATGTTTCAAATCTTAGGTGTTTGAGTTTTAACTGAAAATAAGGGCATTTGCTTCATGAAAGGAGATTCTATTTAATCAATCTATTTGTCTTCTGCGAATTTCTTTTTCAGTACTTTTTACTATTTCCATGTATTCTTTGTAGTCTTTCTTCACTAGTTTGAATAATGTGTGTATAAGCTTTAATCTTGGGAGGAATGAAAAGGCCTAATTTCACATATGGTGATTTGATTTGTGGATGAACATAATTTTCTCAGAATTATGTATCCTTTACTTTAGCTGACTAAGGCAGCCCAGTCACTCAGTCTTCTGGTTATTTAAACAGCACTTGCTATGTTCTAAAAGAAAAAATGAGTTGTTATTTTATCTGTTTTCTATGGGTTTTTACACTAACCTCTCTTCTCCCTTTTCATTTGTCTGTCTCTCCTGCCTTGCTGTCATGGTAAAAGCCTAACAGAAATGTCTGCGAGTAGCACATCTTCTGCAGGCTCTGCAGTAGCTTCTGCTGTATCAACACGGCCTCGACATCAAAAGTCTATGTCTGCGTCTGGTCATCCTATAAAAGTTACACTGCCAACCATCAAAGATGGCACTGAAGCTTACCGACCAAGGTAACAAATTGATTATTATTTCTTTAATGCTGTGCACTTTAAAAATGTTGTTCAGTTCACGATATACTTCAATATGTTTGTAAGCTATTCAAAACTGTCACGTTGCATTCTGTTTCAAAACAGTAGCTTACTCAAGTAGTGTGGGTATTACAGATGATTGAAGCCTGATTTCGTTCATCACACATGTTTGCATACAGTTAAAGAAGTTCCTTGACTGCCTCCCTCTGGAAGCTTCTGGAAAACTTAAGTAGTTAAAAATTTAACTAATAGACAGGACTGTTCAACACTGGCCACCATGAATTCAAATGAAATACTGAAATGTTAACCTCTTGATTTTGTAGATTGCTAGGCTCATTTCTGTCTAAAAGCACCATAGTATAGTTGCTCTTGCTATTAAATGCCCAAATAGCTTTATACATTTATTTGTGCCAGATAATTACTTAAGAAGTATCTGTTAAGTTTTTGGAGTGCTTGTGTGTTAAAGGTTTTGATGAACATATTTTTCCGGAAGAGGGCTGGGAACACTTTCAGATCTTACTACAGACTTTTCTACCTTTTTCCTTTGTCCTGTTATCTGTATATACTTTTTTAACTGCTCTTAATACTTGAGATAATTTGATTTTACAATGAAAATCTCTCTTGATTATTTCTAAGTAAGAATCATAGAAGCAAATCAGTAGCAGATTCAGGTTTAAAAAAAAAAATAAAAATCAAGAGCGGGGGTTTTTTCCTATCTTTGAAAAATGGTTGTCATGTAGGAGGGTTTCTAGCATAGTCTTTCTCTTTATTTATGCTTCTGTTTTCCCAGCAGTGCAACTCAAAGAGTGCCTGCTGCTTCCCCGTCTGCTCATAGTATTAGCACTACCACTCCAGACCGAACCCGCTTTCCTCGGGGGAGTTCAAGTCGAAGCACTTTCCATGGTGAGCAGCTAAGGGAGCGGCGTAATGCCACTTACAATGGACCGCCCGCCTCACCATCACATGAAACCGGTGCTTTTGCACATGCTAGAAGAGGGACATCAACTGGTATAATAAGCAAGATAACTTCCAAGTTTGTTCGCAGGTTAGTACCTCGATTTTTAAGAGAAAAAAAAAAAAGCCCAGCCTATAACTAGGGCCATAATTGCAAAGTCATTGAGAATTTCCAGTAAATGTAAATCTAGTTAGAATGCTGCTTGTTTTGTGTGTTCCTTCCAGAACCTGCCTTGTTTTACTTCTCTGTGTATATTGTAACCATTATGTTTCACCAGCTATTCTGCTTCTTTATCTTAAAGGAGCAAGAGAACGCTACTCAAAAGGGTTTTTTGCTGGTTTTACAGCTAAAATACAAAGATGCTACAATTAAGTTAGGTTCATTTGATTTTAAATACTGAAAGCAGTGACTTAAAAATGAGTCATTATTTAACGTTAACAATATTTTACTTTTTTTAGCTGGGTGCAGTTTGTTGCAAGGGCTAGATTTACAATTATTTTATTGCTGTGCTTAGAGGGAATAGGTATTAACAAATTATTTCAGGGAATTCTAAAATTTGTGAATAAATGAGAAGCTTAGAAGTGGGCATTAGTCTGGATGTCTGGAAATACTAATATTTCGGTATCCTGCAGCCTCTCATATCATGTTACCAGTTTCTTCAAACATAAGTTCAGGATTCTGAAAGAAGAAAACCCACACATCCTGGAGCTGTGTTCACTCCTGTGATGATGCTAGCAGTAACAATACTGTGAGGAGAGGTGCTGGGAAAGATTTTTTAAATACACTCTTTAATATCAAGTGACCGTTGACTTAGCAGTCACAATAGTTTTCCCAAAAGGGGACTTAATTTTCAGTTTGCCTCTTACTAATGGTGATATACGTATAATTCTTAAGCCTACTTATGGATGTGTCCATACTGCATTATTGTCAATTTTACAACAGAATTAAGTCTTGGAAACCTCTATTTTCTTTGCAGAATCATGCTGTTATGTACTGGATTCTATCATTTATGTGTTAAAAAAAAAAAAAAAGAAAAAGATAAATTCAAAGCTAGGTTAAGCTAGTAGTTGCAAATCTGTAAGTAAAATATCATTAATTGTGTAAGGTGATATTACAAGGGAAAAGAAGAGAGAAAACTAGAAATGCAGTGATGTTCCTCATAAAATTGATTTAACCTGGTGAGCTGATAGTGCATCAGTGTGTGTCCAAGTAATACCTCCTATGATGACCTTAAAAAAAAAAAAAAAAAAAATATATATATATATATATATGAATGATTTTCTTTTTTCAGAAACCTGAAGATACGGGACTATGATCCTCTGTTATTGGTATCTCCAGCACTTACATAGTTGGGGGGAGAGAGTTTGTTATCTGTTTTGTAAAAAGAAAAAAAAAAGTTAACAGTGAAGTTGGTCAACTGTGTTTTCAGTGTAGATTTCCAAATGGGAAGAAAGGTATATTCTGCTAAGTAACTAACCGATTTCAAGAGCACAGGCTGGTTTTTTGCATTATAGCTCATTGTTATTTCAAGGAATGGTATGTTGAATTTTTTTGAAGTCAGATCAAAGAATTAATATTGCCATTATGTTAAACTACAATATTAAAATAATATTGTAAACTTTGCATTTAGAATTAAGATATTATAAATTTATGTATTTTAAAATGATCTTTTCTATAGAATACTTTTATACAATTTCCTATTGTGTTTTATACTGCTAGAAATACATTTTCATATAATGAAGGCCTTGTAGGGTTTTTGTTTATTTTGTTGCTGGTGGGGCTTTTTTGTTGGTGTTTGGGGGTTTTTTGTTGTGTTGTGTTGGTTTGGTTTTTGGGGTTTTTTGGTTTTTTAACTTTGGGTTGTTTGAGATGTCTAGTGCCTGGGTTTACATGGGTGGAGATTTGGGGGGGTGGGGGGGTTGCTGTGCTTTTAGTTGGATCACATAACTGCATGCCTTTTAACTTCTGTACTGTTCAGGAAATAATGGTTTAAAGAATACTTTGATTAGAAAGTGTCATGAAAGACTTTTTTTACTATCTTTTGGCAAAGGTAAATGCCTTTTCTGGTAAGTATATAAAATAAATGCATAATGACTATGCTTAATGAATAGGATATTGGAAGTATTTCATATCAATGGTTTATGTCAAATGATACTTCTCTGATGTTAGTTACTAAAGTATTTGTGTTTTGAAGGTATTAATTAGCTAATTGAAATTTGGTGCTAAAATGTTTGTACAGCAGCACTAGGAATGTACGTAAGTGGCTTATACAATCTATGGATATTTTTCAAGCTGCTTCAGACTAAAAAGGCATAATATAAAACTGTTCCTTGGTAAAGCACACCTCTAATTCAACAAGATAAGAAGATATGTTTAAGCTCAAGCTCACCGGTAATCTTACCGAAGTCAATGTAACAGCTGATTTGCTTAAAGTTAAGCAGATGTTGAAGTAACCTTTCTGAACTGGGCTCCAAACATTTGGTCTCAGAAATGCTTAGGCACGTCCTGTCTTTAATTACTTGAGTGTGCTTAAGCATGGGCATGTACCTAAGTGGTTTCAGGACTGAGGTCTAAAGGCCTGGCCCAGAAGGGTGCAGAGCGGAGCCTTCCTGGACCACCTTGATCAACTGCTCCTCTGTGCTTGCTGGAATTACATGTGGCCATTGCTCTGTCTGCAGTAGGTTGAGAACAAAGTGTTAATTTTACCATCAGTTTTAAAAAAATTAAACAATTACATGTCAGAGCTGAAAGAAGTTAAGGTACCATAAAGGGAAACTAAAATTACAGCTGTGAAAAAATACTATTAAACAGTATTAGGCTTGACATTATTATACTGATTTTTTTTTAATTTATTATTTTTTTTGTTCAGTAGCTATTTAACGTTGTTCTAGATGTAGGTTTTCTTAACTTTTATTTTTCACCTTTATCATTGAATCTCAACCTTAACTTTGTTTTGAGGGATCCAAGTGAAGGCGAAGCCAGTGGCAGAACTGACACCTCAAGGTGAGGAGCCACTATTAATACTTCGCTCCTAGGTCTTTCGCATCAAGGTTTAAGTGATTTCTTAAAGATTTTTAATCAGGATGTAAAACAGAATAGTGCTTAAGTAATCTGCATTTCAAAAATGTTTTTTATTTGGGGGGAGGGGGTTTTGGTGAGGTCCTTTATTCCTCATTTTTGCTTTCTTGCGAAGTATTTAATATAAAACTTTATTTAAGCATATTCCTTTGAATAATAAAGCCCCCTGTAGGTGTTAACCAGTCATTTAGGCACTTAAAATCATGTTTTGGCTTACAAATATTTAATGGTGTTTACTTTTGGTTTCAGTGGAAAATGTAGTATACTTTGTGTGTGTCTGTGTGTATATATGTATATATTAAATTATTACTATAGCTACATACCGTGTTCATTACTAAAGCTGCTGTTTGCCAGAAGTAAACACCTTATAGTCCCTGAGAAATGAATGTCACTTTGCACTGAGAAATAAAGTGACATTCAGACAAAAAGGGTGGTGACTGCTAAATACTGAATTTGTATGGCAACCACTGTACACAGATCTATAGATGCTTTGTTAGTAATAAAGCATTCCTTCATATGCTCATTTTCCAGTATATCTGCTCTTTTGCCATGTTTCAGCATTTGGTTCTGCATATTTGGTGTGCTTAGCACAGTGCATAATTTTTTATTTTTATGCTCTCTAATGAACAGGCATTGTAGTTTGCATTCTAAACTGGTCACTTATGGAAAGTATTGACTTAGTTTTCAAAACAGAAAGCCTTTATTTAAAAAAAAAAAAAAAGCAGCACATTCTTAACAGGATACATTGTATAATACACAATGCATTTTATCTACATTAGCCCTTTTCAATTCAAAGTCTATTAGCTGTCGAATTCATGATGTGGAAAGGGAAAAGAGATTAATCAAATGTTCAAATGAAATGAAGTGTGAAGTTGCTTTCAGCTCTTGCTTTCATTCTCTAGCTTCCTCTACTTTTTGTCATCCTACAGTGTCTGTTTTGGGCTAAAAGTCGTTTGGGATCTTATCCCTGCCATGCTCTATCCCTTAATATCGATGTGGTTCTCTGGGGATCACACTGAAAGTTAAATTAAAATACTTGTTTTGACTCCTCTCTGAATAGCAACAGTTTATAGACTATCAAAATGAGAACAGCACCTTTCCCCAGTGATGGATGGGGAGGTTTTGGGCATCTTGAGTACCTGGGACAAGAACAGAAATAGTTGGCTGTGGAATTACTTTAATTAGTGCTGTTTCTCAAAATGCTTTCTACAATGGAATAAGTAATCTATTCAGTAAGGAAGTGTCAGAGTAAGAACATTCATTGGAAAGTACTCCCTTGAAATTTTGTCCAAGTCATTGCATCAGCTAAAATACTTTGCGTCTGCATGTTAGTGTTTCTTCTGTGAAAATGCTGCTGGCTGTGTACTCAACTGGTTGACAAACCAGCAGTTTAGAACCAAATTGGAGCACAAAATTCTGCTTCATCAGTTAAAATAAAGCCCGTTATTATAGGGTCTTTTTACACAGAGAGAGGTCAAAAATAAATAATAAATGCAAAAGGGGGAAAAGGCAGAAAAGAGGGGAGGGAATTAACTGAAGACTTGTGAATCGCAGGGTGGGATTTCTTCCTCTGCTGCTTTTACAGTATGATTTATGCTTCAGGACTGTGTCCCTCAACTTCAGTTTTGTTGGTGTATGGCATGCTCCAGACCATGAAATCAGCAGAACTTCAGTCATGCTTTCACATAGATTCCACTTTCTTTGGAGCAGTATGGAGTAACGTGTGTCTGCTGCAGTTACCATTGCACATGTTGTCATCAGAACATTTTAGAGCAGGGGTTTCCAAACTTGCTTTGCTTGTGTGCCACTGCACCAGGGGCACACTGCACACTTGTGTGCCACTGCACCAGTGCTGGTCGCAGCTCCCAGTGCTATGCCAAAGCGCACATGTGTGCAGGAGATGGTGCAGAACTGTTCCAACAGTATCCATCTAACTCTTTGAATTAGCTTGTGTGTGACTAGTGGTGCGTCAATCGCAGTTTAGAAACCCCTGTTCAAGAACTGTATTTCTCTTCTATCTCTTGGTTATACTGCTTTTATTTTTGACTGTTCTGTATGTCACTTCTTCCAGGAGTGCTTCTGGGGAGCCAAAAGACAGAGAGAAGGAGGATAGCAAAGATTCGAAGCCACGCTCCTTGCGGTTCACATGGAGTATGAAGACCACTAGTTCTATGGACCCGAACGACATGATGCGAGAGATTCGGAAAGTGTTAGATGCTAATAACTGTGATTACGAACAAAAAGAGAGGTTTTTGCTCTTCTGTGTTCACGGTGATGCACGACAAGATAGCCTTGTTCAGTGGGAGATGGAAGTCTGCAAACTGCCACGATTGTCGCTCAATGGAGTTCGTTTCAAGAGAATATCTGGGACTTCTATCGCATTTAAGAACATTGCATCCAAGATAGCAAACGAGCTTAAGCTGTAAAGAGAACCTAAATTTTTTTGGGATCAGGGAAGATTCATACATGATCTACACTTTGAATGTACTGGTTACGCCTAATGTGATTGGCCTGTGAAACTCCCCATGTAGAAATTGCCCTTATTGCAATAAGGTTATACATAGTTATTCAGAATTGTAAAGTTAAATCCAGTATGACCTATATTAAATAACTGTAGCTAAAAAAGTTATGTTCACATGTACAGGTAAGTATATAGAGCATTCTGTTCATTTTATGTTCATAGAGTTGTATAATAAAAAGATGACTGCTTAAATTCAGATCTTGTATAGTTGTCTAGATTTCTGCACAGAAATGTATGTTTGATGCTTTGAGTTGGAAAAGTTCTTCCCTATCATTTACATTTTTGGTGGTTTTTATAAGTCTTACCTCTATCATGCGTTTTTTAAAAAACTTGTCCTGAGTCAAATGCACAAAAGTAGTTTTCACAACCGTAGCATGACCATTTTTAATTAAAGATTGTTCATGATTTGAACCAAAAGTCAATGAATAATTGGCTTTGGTTCTATGCGAGACTGTTCCTGCTTATCTTTGGCTCTTATCCTTGTTATTGGACAGTGTTTAGTTGAAAAAAATACAAACATGTTTACAGTGTTGGCACTTACAGTTTAAAATCTTTGTTCTGCCTTGGGCCAGCTCAGAGCTGTGGGGGAACAGAAACCAGGTGTAAGTGATGTTCTGTCTGCAAATTACAGTGCTTACTCCCATGGCCCGTTAAGAAATGTAGCACCAAAATGGAGAACCGTAATTATTTCATTTGAATATCATGGTGTAAAATATCACTTGTTTGCTGCCTTCAGAATACTATAAATTCCATTTTATGGAAATACATTAATATTGGGACTGTTTAATAGCACAAGATAATCTGAAGTGTTGACCAATTGTGTAAGTTGATAATACCACCTCAGGAATTAGCTTGGCTTTTGGAACATGTGCCCCCAAAGAGTACATGAAATTCCACATAATATTTTACAGCTAAACATACCTTGTTTATAATGATAAATTGTTGATTTATGCTTTCGTGGTTGTACAGTTTGTTCCCATGTAACCTGTTTGTGTTTAATATTTTACCAGTTTTCTTGTATTTATTCCACATCATTATGCCTGTAATGTGCAGCTTTGTAATTAGGCACTTGCCTACAGAAAAGAAAAGAAAAAAAAAAACACGTTTTTTTCCTTCATGATTAATGATTATAAACTATGTAAAACCACTAGTACTGGTACATTTTAATACTTGTTATTTTGTACTGAATTAACCATAGAGGTTGGTTGTGCAATGTTATTTAATGTCGTAATTACTGTAATATCAACATATGGGCCCCATCTGCACACTCTTGTGAAGAATAGAAAGTTCATTAAGAAATTGTCACTTTAAAAAATAAAAATCAAAAAAAAAAGCTGTGGTAAACTCTGTAACCCTAAGTTAGAAGGCTGTAAGTGTAGTAAATGTGCCATTCTCTAATGGCTTCTTGACCGAGATGGACTTTACATACTGTACTGTGATGTAGCTTTCCTATGTAACAGTTATGTTCGGAAATGGACGTGTATTGTTGCCTTAGAAAAAGGGTGGTGTTTGGAAAGAAAGAACTGTAGCCCCTTTTCTTTTTTTATCTGATGTTCATTGAAACAAAATCTGATGCAAGTCATCTTGATTCACTGGTGCACTCTATTAAAACTTACTTGAACAGTTCTCATACTAAAATACTTGTTGTTTGCCCTTTATACAAAGCACAATAATTACTGCAGGTAGTAAAATAGTTGAAAGGTGTACGGGCTTCATCTTCCACACCGTGTGAATTCAGGATTAGCATTGCATCGGTTCTGTGGTCCTGCGCTGTCCAGAAAGTACCAGTGGTTTAGCACCTCTTAGAAATGGATGTCCAGGAGCTTTTCCAGAAATTCACCAAAAATCAGCGTCGGGAGGGGTTTGTGTGTCTGCTTAACTTACCTGTAACTGTCCGTGAATGTTCAATGATCCTTGAAAATACATCACTGGAACATAATGTCCATGATGTTAATCCAAGATAATGTATAAACTTAGTCATGAAACAAAACCCCTTGCCTTTTCGGAAGGTTCAGTGGAAAAAATATAGGTCACGCTGTGAGACCATAGATTAACTACTTAAGATAGCTTCCTGCTTTGCATGCTGTATTTTTACACGGCTAACTTTGCCCTAGATTGTCGCTGGTTTTCAGCGCTTGATGTAACCAGAGGTGTATTAATGTTCCATGAAACACAGATAGCATTTCCAGAGAACAGAAGTTACAAATTGTAGTTCAACTCTCCCACAAAACCCTGCACCCCAAAGTGCCAATTCAGTGTTTCTATATAGACAGTTTGCAAACAGTATTATTTCCAGTAACTGCCAGCAGTGTGAAACTGCCCCAATTCCCAAACCCTGCTGACCTCCTTCCTTCTTTTGCCCTGTTAGCAGGTGAGCTGTGAACCACCTTACG
Source organism: Buteo buteo (assembly GCF_964188355.1). NCBI lineage: Eukaryota > Metazoa > Chordata > Aves > Accipitriformes > Accipitridae > Buteo > Buteo buteo. The sequence goes on along the minus strand of NC_134182.1, from coordinate 8,780,324 downwards.
CTCTCCATAGCAAATACACCAAGTGCTTCAGCAAGGGCACAATCTGAGTGTGAAAGGTGTAGCTGCACCCAGACACCTCATCTGGCTTTCCAAATCTCCTCCTTGTGGCAGGAGTAAGATGGGAAGATCCAAGAAAGATACTTTTTCAGAACCGCTGGTTTTATTGGCAAGCAGAGCGTAGTTGGTATGGAAATCAGTGAGATGTTGCATGCTGAATCCTCAATGCCTGGTTTTTGGGTCCTTCAACAACTGCCGTGTTATGTACCTGTTACGTGCAAGTTACTCTTTGGCTAAGAGGGGGATAAGAACATTTGCATCCGAAATGCAGCTTGACTTTCACGTGGGAGGGGATCAGTGGCATTTTATTAGCACGGCTTTAACTTCAGAAATCCGAAAGACAGTTAAATGCCACATCATGTTCCACAGCTCCGGGAAGGGCTGGGGATGTCTTGGATCTTCAGAGGGCTTATGTATTCAGTTGTAATTTCTTGGCAGCATTTCCAGGGGGTGTTTGGGGTGAGGGGTGGGGGCGAGCAGTTAGACTAGCACGTGGTTCTGCTGTTTTGGGTGGGGGTTGTTTTTTCACTTTATTTCTTTATTTACAGTATACAGACACTTCCAAACTAAGTAGATCCCTTTTCATGCAGTCCAATTTAAAACATTAAAATGTATATAGATCAATGAAAGGACTACAAACATTCATTCCAGCTTCTGTGGATGAAAAGTAATGCTTGAGAACCAAGTGGCATCATTGCCATATAGTTACAATGATGCCAAAATTCCATGAGGTGTTACACATGAGACTTTCGATATCTGGTGTCAAATACCTGAGAGGTAGCTTGGACCTCTTAATCTCAGAACGTGGTTCCCCTGCCGCCATGAATTGAGAGATATGTTCTCTGGGGTTTTGATAGTTGAACTCGGGAAAATGAAACAAGCTGGTGAGGTACAAACCCAGTCTGTGGGGAAAGGCCAACCCCTCTTGAGAAGACAGACTATCTTTTACCATCTTTGCACTTCTCGCTTAGGGGCAAAGTATACATTCAGTAATGGATCTATAAATAGAAAACCTAGATGTAAACACATCTCAAAGCCCCAGAAAAATACTAATGCATTGTTCAAGTTAGCTCAAGGTTAACAAGATGAAAGATCCCATTCAACAGCTGCTTACAGATTATTGGTATTTTATTTGTTGATGCTGCTGCTTAATCAGCATCAAGCAATTACTTCACCCCTCAAACTACCTAAGAAAGTAGCACCTTAAAATCTACAGCAACATATTAGAGCATGCAAAATTTATCTCCTATACCTTGCTGCTTCAGGCCCTACCACGTGATTAGTGTTAAAGCAGGTACTTGGGACAGGACCTACGGCGCTACTCAGTCTCACAGTCTCTGCAGTGTTTAGGACATACCTACACCTCCAGGACGTTGACAAGTTGAGCATCTGGCTCCAGGAGGTGGGGGAGAGAACTGGGTGGCTCAGAAACGGGCCCTTGCAGGCGCTGCTGCGGCCAGAGCCCGGAAGAAGAAGTTCTGAGGGCCACGCGTGGTCTGTGGTAGGTGTCTGTCTGGGACCGGTACTCGGAGCATGTCCTGGGTTTAGGTCTCCACCTCAGCCTTCTGTAGAGTTAAATTAAAAACCTGATGATAGTAGCAGGAGTGGTGACACCTTTAAATATAAAATAGGGGAAGGGGTAGAGCACTTTTCCCGTAGTGACAGACCTGGGACTTAGCTCGCGTCTTCCACCCCTCAGAGGGCTGGCCGAGGTCTCCGTTACACTGCTTTCTGGCTGGAGCCATGACAATGGCGAAGCACCATCCTTGGGGCGGGTAACCACGCTGGGTGCAGGATTTACTTGCTGAATGTTAAAGAGCGCATCAGACACAGGTTCAAGGCTTCATTCCTCAGTAAGAAAAATCCACAGTAAAGGATTAGTCTGTCCCCTTATCGCACCTGCTTGTCTGAAGTATTTGTATATGCATCAAATGTTGATAAATATGCCACCCGGTTTAATAAATAATATCGATCCTCCCGATGCAATTTTGCATTTCTTGACCGACCCCAGCTACACGAACCCGGCTTAGAAGCGCAGTTGTTAAACTGCAGCCCACCCAGCGACAGAGGCGCGTGGCCGTCAGCCTCCCCTTGCATCTGGGCAAAAACCAGGGAGAAACTTTGCCCTTCAGCGAAGACTTCCGAACCTTCCCCCTGCCCGGGGGTAGCAGAACGGAGCCCAGCACGCCGGAGACGCTGTTCACCCGAGCTCCTGGCAGGAACACCCGTAACGGAGGGATTACCAGGGAGTCTGGCTTTTTGTTTCGGAGGGGAAGAAGAGCGCGGCCTCCCGAAGCCGCTGCCGGCGTGGAGCGGTGCGTGGCGAGGCCGGGGAAGGAGCTACCTCAGCCTTCGCCAGCCGTCGGGGCGCGGAGGCCGCAGCAAACCCCCGGCTTCCCCAGCAAGGCGGGACACGGTTTGCCGCCCCAGAGCCTCGCCAGGGCCGGTGCCCGCCGCTGACGGCTCCTCCGGGCCGGTTTCCGCGGCCCTCACGGCGGCGGGGCCCGGGGCGCCTCGTCCCGCCCCGGGGAGGGGGCAGCGGCCGCCTCCGGCCACACCTGTGGCGCAGACGGGTCGGCGCCCGGCGGCACCATGGCGGTGGGTGCGCGGCTGGGCGCCAAGGCCAGGGGCAGGTCCTCCCGCCGCGGGCACGACGACGACCAGGTCTCCATCCTGCCCGGTGAGGAGGGGGAGGCGGCGGCGGCGGCTGGGGGCAGCGCGCTGGAGGAGGAGGAGGAGGAGGAGGAGGGCGGCTCTGCCTCCAGGAAGGTGCACTTCGTCCTCCTGCCCGACTCCTACGAGCCGCTGCGCCCGCCGCGGGCCGCCGCCAAGCGGCCCTACGGGAAGCGGCTGAAGAAGTACGGGAAGGTGAGGGCAGGGGACGCCGGAGCGGGGACCCTCGGCGCCGGGCGGGCGGAGAGGGCGGGGGGGGGTCTCGGCACCCAAGTCCCCCGTGTCCCTCAGGCGCTTGAGGCGGCGGCGCTGAGCCCGAGGCGGGGTCCGCCGCCGGGCTGGGTGGTGGTCTTGCCGGGGAGGAGGCGGTGCTGCTGGGGAGGAAGGCAGGACACCGACCCTCGCCGGGATCAAAGAGTAGAAAATCTGCCGTTTCGGAGTGAAAATGGCACTAAGCTGGTCCATGTGACGGGCACTTTGCCTTTCTTTGTTCTGCGTTTCCCTCGGCGTCACTGTTTTGACACCATTCCTTAAAACTTCCAGTTAATTGGCCTGCTTTGCTTTTTTTTTTTTTTTTCCGTCTACTTCAGTGACCGTAAGAAAGGGTAATAACATCCCTCCGGTACACTCGTTCGCCAGTTTACCTTCCCGGTGTCCCCTGAAAGCCACTGGTATGAGTTAAAGAAAAAAATGCAACGCGCTCTTCATTGTGTAACAACTATTTTGGATCAGAATTGTTCTTTTGCTTTCCTGTGTGGAAAGTCACAAGTCCGGCAGTCTGGTGGTTTGTTGGGGTTTTTTCCCCCAGAGGCTGGGTGCCTTTGATTACGAAAGTGCTGTTTGGAGGAATTCGATTATTTTTTCTCTTGTTATGTCACTGAAGTACAGCTCTGGTATGTCTTGGATATTTGTAGCAAAAAGTAGTTTCTGTGTGAGCAGGAAAAACCTGTCTGGCGTCCAGAATCTTTTCCTACCGGAGAGATTACAAATATCAGCATGAGACATGACTTTCTGCTGCATTCTCTAAAAAATGGTGATTTTGGTAAAGTTATGCTTGCTATCTCCGATATGCAGAAAATGCCAGTTAGTTTGGCAAAGTTACTTACTTTTGAAATTCACACAGTTTACAGATGACAGCGTAGTCGTGAGCTGCCTCACAAATACTACTGTCTCATAAAGAGGGGAATAGAATATTTCATTCTTTCATGATGGATTTGATACTTTGAGTTTCCAGTACTGATTTCCAAGTCACAGTAAGCACATGTAGTAGGAAGCAGTGTCAAGTCTGTAGTCTCAATTTATACAGAGCTGTTCTGTGAGCACGGTTATGTCGCAGCAGTTCATAATTTTGCTATTGGTGCTATTGCTGTGTGCGCTGTTGGTATAAACACACTTGTAACTGTGTTTAGAGCACAGGCCAGTGCTTGGACACTGCGTATTCCCTTTTGTATTGGTCAGACGACATCCCCACGGGGAAGGTTTGCCAGTTTGGCTTTGGCAGTAAAGAACAACTTGTAAAACACTGGTGAGGTCCCGGGTAGGTAAGTGGCACACAGCGCAGGAGGGGGGAAAGAAGTCGCCAGTGTGACATAGTGGGACAGGGCAGAGGTGGGAAGGGAAGGCCCTGCGTCTCCTCCTCCGTCCTCAGGCTCTACCCCCAGGCTCGAGCTGCGCTTTTATTTTGCCATCTTAACTCCCTTCAAGTAAGTTTCCATAGGAGTAAATGCAGCAAAAATCAGCTATGTAGTGGCATCGTGACAGCTGAAGGTTTTCATGTGCCAGTGCCACTGTAATCCAGCTTTAAGAAATCCTAGGAATATAATAGATACTGACTGGATTTCACCTATTTAAAAGTATATCCTCTGTTTCAGTGTTTTCCATATTACAAGAGATTGATTTCGATATAGTCCCACGCAACCATAAAGTGTTACTAACAGTTAATTCTGATATTCCTCCCAAACTGACCACACTGTATTAATTCCCCAATCATGACCAGCCATATGAGCAAAAACTATCAAGAGTGAAATTAAAATTAGATTAAGGTTTTTAGTTTAAATAATCTGCAGCAAGTTATCTCTAATGCAGCACATAGATGAGCTCTTAAACCTGTAGAGACGTGAAAGTGGGTCAAAACATTCTTATTTTGACCAAACATATCTTTGACAAAAAGCAATGAAGTTTCCATAAAAATATTCTTAGTGGTTTACTGCCTTCTTGTTCAGCACCAGTTTTAACAGCCTATGTGCTTTTGAGAGTTACTAACATACTTAGAACATGTGTGTGTGGGAAACATGTACCTCTACAAACTAGGTGTGAATTTAAACTAATTTTATTCTTGAATAGAAGCCCACGTAAAAGCCTGGCTTCCTGTGGAGGCTGCACCTGTTCAGTTTAACTATACTCTGTAGGTGTGTATTTCTATATAAAAATAGATGATAATATGTTGTTCTATGCTCAAGCCCTCATTAGCTGTGGGAGAAGTTCATTTTCTGGGATGTTGTTCTATGCTCAAGCCCTCATTAGCTGTGGGAGAAGTTTGTTTTCTGGGTTGGTGACATTGGCTGTCGGAACGATTTTACGTGAAGGTATTTTCTATCACCTCTCCTTTTTTTTATCCCCTTCTCCCATCTCTCTCCGCAGAACGTCGGCAAAGCTCTGCAGAAGGGATGCCGCTACTTGGTGGTTGGCTTGCAAGGATTAGCAGCAGCCTATTCCGCTCCCTTTGGAGTGGCAGCTCAGGTGGCATCCTTCATCCGCTAGCGCAGCTCCATGCGCCCCACCGGGGAGGACGTGAGGCCATCGCTGCTTTCTTAGGATTAAATCTGAGACCTGCATCTGAGAAACCTCTTGGACAAACAGTCCCAGCCCTGAGCCCCTCCACCAGCCCCTTCCCCAAGACTGAGTGCTCTTCTCTGCAAAAACTTCTGGCGCTTTATAAAATCAGGATTGGGTTGAAGAAATGCAAGGATGAGGAAATAATCTTCGACTAATTGAGCTGAAGTTTGTTCTCGGACATGAGTTGGTTTTCTAGAGCTTTGTGCTATGTGTGGAAAGGAGCCAAGAATGGATGGAAAAGCAAGTAGATGAGGGAGAGAGAAATGAAGGAAAATAGAAATAGCGGGGGTGGGGGGGAGTGGTGCAGATAGGGAGGTGGGGATCTGGGTCTGGCTAGTGAGAGGAATTGTCAAAGCAGTGGAGGAAACAGATAACGAGTGATCAGGAAAAGGTAGTCTTTGGTTTTCTGAGGTCTTTTTTGGTTTTTGGTTGTTGTGGTTTTTTTACCCTGAGAGGTTTAAGATTAGGAGTATACTTAAAAATACACTTGGATATACATGGACTATTGTCTGAGACAGGGAGAGCTTTGCTGCATCACAGTTGTTCATTCCAAACTCTGGACGTAATGAGCCTTTAAATCTTAAGACTGATGTAAAAATCCAGAAAGAAAATGAGGTGTGTTTGTCTTTTGATTTTGGGGCATTAAAGGTTTACTGCTGCTGTGAAATCTGCACATATTTTTTTACTGAGAACAGAGTTTATATCTGACACACCTGATTCTGGAAGCTGGGGCATAAGAACAACCAGTTCTGTGGTGTTCACCAGAAAAAAAAGGGATTACCAGCTGCATCTGAAAAAAAACTACATACAGTGTTTGGTATAAGAATGTACAATGGTTTTGTATAAGAATGGGGCCAAATAACCTGCCAGCTCCATCTTCATTTCCGTATGTGGCAGTTCTAGCTAGAGGATGTCAACATCAGATGGCTCAGCTCAGTGGTGCGGATGCAGCAGCTTCCGTGTGACACCTCCAGGGATATAAATCTTGTATTGATGACACAGGAACAAGGGGGTTTATGTGCCTTCAAAATTCTGTGGGTTTGGGTTTTTTTTTCCTGTCAGTCTTTTGTGGTAGCAGTAAGTGATTTCCCTGCTAGCACTTTCTCTGTATTATAGATCTTTCTAGTTTTGATAGTGTTTTTGTAATCGAGGCATTGAGTTATTTGGAAAAAAAATGCTGTTCATTTGCTTTCTTTGCCTTTTTTGAATGAAAGGGTTTGCATGTCTTAGCAAACCACAGTGTATTTCTTTTAAGTGTAGAAAATGAAACAAAGGTGGATTTTTTTAATAATAAAAAAAAGTAATGTGATTCATGTTGTGTGTTCACCTACACACATAAGTAAGCGCACAAAGGAGGAGGTTCTCAGCGGCGGCCCAAGCAGTGGGGGAAGCTGCAGTGTAAACTTCCCTGTGTTGTTCTGCCCGTGGCCTCGGTGCTCTTCTAGAAGGACACGGTTGTAGCCCAAACTGCATGGAAATGCTCAAGAAAGGCAAGGAGTGGAGATGAGGCTGCAGAGGATCTAAGGTTGCACGAGTTGGGGTAGGAATAGCCACAACGGGATTACACTCATTCATTTCACGCTTTTAGTTGTTTCTCTTGAGCTTTCTTGTGGGGACAGACCTGTCCCTCCCATCTGCCCCCCCAGCATGCCAGAGGCTATGGGTAACTGCTGTGTCTTCTACAGCAAGAACAGGGCTGTACTAACACCCACATGCCACACAAGCCTGCGCACTTTGGGATTAACTTCAAATTTTGTTACACCATTCATGTTTTACAGTGCTTTTACAGCGTGAATCGTTAGAGCTTTTTTTAAATGACTAAAGCAATGCAGGGGAGATTTGTGTCTCCATTTTCCTGTGTGAAATGAGTGCCCATCAATTTGTCTGTGTGTCCTCTGAGTAGAAAGGCTGCTCCCTCATTGCAACACCCAGGGTCCAACCCTTTCAATGCAGGGACTTTCCACGGAGGTAAACATGAACTTTAGCTCATGAACCACTCAGCACAATGGTTACCACTGACTTTTGCCTGATGACCTATGGTCTCTGCTCACCTGGTGCACCTTTAAGGGAATAACCTGGTTGCCAGTCACGCAGAACCCGAATGATATGCAAATGGTGTTTCCGTGTGAGCCTGAAAAAAGAAAAGCTTGATGCATATTGGTGAGTCAGCTTCTGTTCAACAGTGTTTCTAAAATAGACCAAAAACAAAGAAGGAACGAGGAGAGAGAAAGAAAAAGTAAGCAAGTAACCTACGCTGTTTCTCTAAAACAGCTGGTGATTCATGCCAGCCTATTTTCCTTCCTCAAAATGAACTGATGGTTCTCACTGAGGCTACCAATTAGTGCTGCTTATCAGTTCTCCTAGAGCAGCAATTCACTCCTCAGCTGGTGGAGTGCATTTGTGAGGCCAAGCCTTGGCCTGAGGGTTTGCTCCTCTCTTCACCAGCCCAGCTCACACAGCAGTGTCTAGAAAATCAGTCTGGGGGGTGAGGTTCTTTTTTCAGCGGGGTGCATGGCAGAGGGCTGTAGTTCCTGTCAATCATGGCAGCATCCCTGCCATGCCAGCTCTGGTTTAAAGATGCAAAAAGCTGCAACAGGGCAGATCCTGCAGTGCTGTTGCTAAATGTTGTCTGGCTGACATAAGAGAAGAGGAAAAATTCCCTGACCAACTCAGCCTTGGGTGGCAGGTCATCCTGCTCAGCCGACAAGAAATGGCAACCTCCATCTGAAGCAGAACTGTCATGCTGGAAGTCTGCAAGTGACTTGGAGGAGAGCGAGCTGTCAGTGACGGTGAGGATGCTGGGCTTTCCGGGGCAGCCCTGACGGTGTGCCGAGCCAGGAGGGCAGTCCGGGATGGACTCGGCTTCTGCACGGCCTTTCTGTGCTCTTGGCGAAGTGGGCCTTGGAGGAGCCACCGCAGCAGGGAAGCTTTCGACCCACGGGTGCAGGCAGGCTCCTTTATTAAAATGGGCTTGTCTGCAGCATATCTCCTGGTTCTTTTGAGGAACAAAACGGACATTTGACCCTCTCACAGACAAAAGTGGGATATGCTTATATTAATATCCGGGTGGATATTACGGTACAGCAGGTACACGGGGAAGATTTGATTTGACGTTTGAGCTGGATGAAATACGTTCCTCCCTTCAGGCACTTGCTTGGCACCTCTACCCATCGCTTCACCTGGCAGGTTTTTGTGTTCAGTGGCATGTTACTGTGCTATCTGACTCCTTTCAGATTTCTACCCACCTTTCACCATGTTTTATAACAAATGGCAGGATAAATAAGTTTAGGAAGCTGAATACATGCAAGAGTGGCAAGAAGTAGTCAGCTCGTCCAAGCCTCTCTCAGGAATGAACTCCGCTAACCTGACAGCCTGGCAAGTCACTTTTAAATTAAATCCCTGGCTATTCCTACTGCCTGCTCAATGAGTCACAGAGCAGAATAAAGCTTGTTTCTGCTGGTTTCGCCAGAGCATTTAATTACTACTCTGGCTTACCGTAGGCTCTGAGGAAATGGCAGAGGACTCGCAGCTATTGTCCTTTGTCCTGCAACATCAGCAGCAAGGAAGCGCTCCTGCACAGCTTGCTTTGAAGTGCTGCAACTGAGGAGAGCCGTACCACACCACGTCACTTCGGTATTTCCAGGGCTTTGCCGGTCCCGGGCCGAGGTTCACTTCAGGCATGAATGACCCTGTAAGACAGGCAAGGGGGCAGGTTTTGAGTTGGTGTGCTGTAAAACTAGTCGTCTCTTCTTCTGTATCCTGAGTCCCTTGTTAGCTAGGCACTGGCCTCTTCTGAGGAAAAACTGGTCCTAAAATGCGTACCAAGTTGCTGCAGTTACCTGTACAGAGCGTGCTTTGGAAATCCTTTTTCTTCAAGGAGCAGTAGAAAGCCTAAAGAGCTTGTAGATTAATTGAGATAATTAAATTAAAAGAAAGAGGAATCAAATTCTCCCCTTCCTTTTCCTTGTAGGAAGTAGTATCAGGCTGCCAGACCTGTTTTGGGCGAAGTCTAGAGGCTCTGAGCTCAGAGAGGGTGGTGCTCCTTCCCGAATCCTGCATCGCCTACGAGGAGAGGCTCAGGGCTCTGGGCTCGTTCAGCTGGAGGAGGGAAGGACCTGACAGCAGCTTTTCAGTACCTAAGAAGGGGTGGCTAACAAGATGGACCCAGGCTCCTTACTGAGGTCCGCAGCCAGACAGCAGGAGGCCATCGTTGTAAATTGAAACTGGGGAGTTTCCAGCCAGATACAAGGTGGGGAAAACCATTAGTATGATTATTAAGCATGAGAAGAGGTTAGTTCAGGAGGTTGGGGAGTGTCTGTCCCTGGAGGCTCTCAAGGCATGACTGAACAAAGCGGAGAGCAACGCGGTGCGAGTTCAGTGTTGACCCTGCTGTGAGCAGGAGGCTGGAGGAGAGAGCTCCTGGGGTCCTTCCAGCCTGGGTGACTCTGAGGCTGTTAGTGGGATCCTGCTAAAAGCACAGACGCTAAGAATAAAGCTTTGCGCTTTATAACAAGGAGCGACTCGGGATGATGCAAACTGCCTGAAGAACAGTTTGGCCCCCAGCGAAGTTGCTGCTGCATTGCACTATGCCGGCTGAAAGGTGATTGTCCTTTAGTGCCATCTCCTGGGAAAAAAACAGATTTCCAGCCTTGTCAGCCTGCCTTGTTTGTTTTGCCTCATCTCCTGCAGGGATTTCCTGCCCTCCCCTAGGCTGGCCTCCTGGTTTGTCCAGACCCATCTTCAGGACGTTGGGTCCCAGCAGTGTAATGTGTGTCTCCATATACCAGTGTTTTCGACCCATTTGAATCCTGAGCCTCCTGTTACGCAAGTATTTCAAATGTAAAGCCACAGAAACGTTGTTCTTGTGTTGTGGTTTTTTTTTTTCCTTCAACACCTAAAAATGCATTATGCTTTGTCCTGAGGTTCTTGCTGTGCCTTAAAAACATTTATTAAGGATGCTTCACTGGAGGAAAGTCAATGAGTCATGGCTTCTTGTTTCTGAATCTCATCCTCTGCTGGAGAAATCACAGCTGCTTAAGACAGGACATGTAATTTCAAATGCAGCAGGAACGGAGGACAGCAGACTGGAGTGACCCCCACAGGAGCTGCCTTGGACCCCAGCTCCAGCACGCCATGTGTACTTGCCTTCTTATGCTTTCTGTATTCCCCTATTTCTGCTGCCCATAAAAGAATCCTTGCTCCTTCCTTTCCTGGGACACTAAGCTAGCATCAGATTGCTTTTTCAGCTGTGCCTGAATTAGGGTGGGGACTTTCCTGTCCTTGGTGCATCCCATCCTCTCCTGTGATAGCCACTAAACCACAGCTACAGAAGTGCGTTAGTTCTTGTGCTGCAGAATAAATGCACTGCTCACCAGTAAAGCCTCTCCTTTGGTCCTCACCTGCTCTCCCAGACGACATGCAGCTCTACCCTGACTATTCAGACTCCTAAAGCTGCCTGACGGATATTATATTCACCTGGATAATCGCATTTACGGAACATGGGGAGAACTTGTAATGTCATTAGCCTGTGTTAGTTAATCCCGGGCCAAACATTTGCCTGGAACAACCATTTCTGTATTGTCCTGGTGAATTTAGAGAGACTGAAGTTTAGCATTTGACTGGAGGAAAAAGACAATTTTCAATTCATCTTCCTATATGACTGGACAGTGAATGAAGGAGCCTACCAACCTGCCTAGCTTTTAATGTATTTATGATTCTCTGTGTAGGAAAAGCCTCACAAAAAAAGATCCCTTTATCTCATTGCTCTGGCTCCATTAAAAGGCATCTATCATTAATGACTCTATTTTTAATTCTATCATCGCCAATTATTCGCCTGAGATTTTTCCATACATTAATTTCACTGAGCTCATTTCTAGCGCATGACTCACTGAACTCCAATTTCCTTGAAGATTTTAAGAGGAAACGGCAATGCTTTTATCCTCCCCTCCTCTCTATGAAGGAATCTTTGGAATTTATTGTTTGTTCTAAGTTTGGAAGAAGGATATAATTTTTGTGGGTGTGTGGGTGTAATATAATTTTTATCATATCTTGTTGAAATCAGCATAGGATGGCTGCATACTTGGCTATGTCATCCCCTCATCTCTGCCTTTTGCTGAATTACAGAGTCACTGGAAAAATAACTGGCATGTCCCTGGTATGGGCATTTAACCCTATTCCTTCACTAAGACAAGCCCAGCCTACATTTAGCTCCATCCTAACACCCTGTCACCTAATCTAGGACAGCATTTTGCTGTCTTTGTCACCGGGATTTTTTTTGTAATGTCCATCCAAATCTCCCCCTCATTGTGGTATTTTATGCCTTTCCAAAGTACAGCACTGTGCACATCCTACTGAAGACCTACAAGATCGCCAGTCACTTGTCTTTTTTTAGTGGAAACATGTAAAATTCTTCAACTCTTTCCTTGTCATTCATCTTAGACCTCTGATGGAGCCCCTGCTACAAGAGAGTCTAGGTCTGCCTCTAGAAGAATTATCTCCAATTGCCCACTGCATCTGAAAGCAGCTATGTCATTGCTTTTTCCATAAAATTTGTTCCACCTGCGCATTTGTCATGTGGATGCTTCTGAGCTGACACCATGCTTTTTCAAGATATGCCAGCATCACCCACTTTCGTGACCAAGAGAGGCCAGCCCCAGTTTGCTGTGGGATTGACACTGCGAATCCTTTACCTGGTCAGACACATTCTAAAGAGCCTGAGGCAAGAACCTGGTGTGAAGAAATTCAGTACAACCGTCCTGAAGTTTGATGAAGTTGTAGGCAATTGAAAACACGAGCATTTCCTTTTAAGTGCAGGTTTACTGTGCCCACTCTGGCTACAGCAAACACAGTTCTGTCACACAAGAGGCTGTGTTTGGATTGTAACAAAAGCAGTACCTACATTTTGTGTGAATGGCTCTTATGCATATTGCATTACAGCAGGAATTGGTGGCTCCTAGGTAAGCACAGGTGTGCTGGGGATGGAGGATTAAACAAACCTGCTGGTGAAGCTATTTACTGGAGGCTTTTTGAGAGGTGCCAGGTGTATGGGTGAAGAGGGCTTTTCTCAAAGGCTGCAGTCTTAGACTGAAACATTAAACCACAGCCATGCTCTCTGCAGCTATTTCTAATTTTACGTTCCTTGTATCACAGCAGGAGAGGAGAGATTATACAGATGCTGCTGCCTTCTGTTATTCTTCTTCAAGCTCCTTCACACCATAGTCTCCAAGAAGAGTCAGGGCTGAGTGTAACAGCTGCTTTTCAGGGCTGGTCTGAACAAAATCTCCTTAGGCTCCAGGCCAGTGGATTTAGGGAATGAAAGTTTAAGGTCCTTCTTGGATTTAGAATTATTTTTTCTCTAAATTAATATGCAATCATTAGCAAAGGTGAGTTATTTCTGAATTTAGTTAACAAGTCCTTCAAACTGAAAGAATCTGGTTTTGTACACTGGATGGTGGTGCCCATCATGTGTAACTAGGGAGGAGCTGTAGCTGTTCACACCACCATCATGCTGTATAGGTTCATACTTCTCCAAATTCTCATGCTAGGGAAGTATATATACACTCCAGACGTGATTTTTTCCTCTTATACCAAATCCTGTCATTTTGATGCCTCGTAGACTGAAGTTCAGACAACAAAAGGTTTCTGCGTTTTATGATTTGCACAGCAGAGAATATTACTGTATACAGTGCTCAAGAAATCACAGGAGATAGTTACTCATTTTTGCCTTAAGCTTGTGAAAATAAGCATCCACATTTGTCAGGAATGCCTGTGTTTTTTTAAAAACTTGTGGCCAGCATAAATATTAATATATTTTTTTCATTTACTGCATTTGATGCGTTGCTTTTATTGTTAGATTCTAAAAACAGGTTGTATTTTTGTTTTTATCCCTTTAGTACTTACGTTAATTTGTTTTGATTCATGCTTGTAAGCACTGCTTATTGGACAGTGCTTACTAATTAGGCAGTCATTGCAGTTTTGTTGAACTTTTGCTAATACATTAGATGCCTGGTTCCCCTTATAGTGTTTTTCTGCTCCTGTGGGTGCAGCTGCAGATCAAAGATCTCTGTGTGAATTCAATGAAATTACAAAATATTGACTCCATGTAAAATGAGAATATTAATGGTTATCAAAGACTGCGCAAGGGCTCTCAGTCTGCTCAGCAGGGCTGGCTCTCCTCTCATGTCTGTGGCAGAGTCGTAAAAGTCATCACGAGTAATTATTTTTGACTCAGTGGGTCAACGATTTGAAGGTGGTGGGGGAGGTCTGGTCAAACCAGACCAAGCAGTTTAGCACCTATGATTTACCTGGCACGATGTGGGGGGGTCCCAGGGGTATGGAACAGGGGGTGTCTCACCGTGGTGAGTGGCCGCAGCCCGTCTGTGCTGCAGTGGGACAGCGTGAGGTGGATTCAGGCTCACTGCCAGGCAGCTGCCACGGCTGCCAGGAGCAGTGGAGCAAGGAAAGCCCACACGAGGAGATCAGCCCTGCCGGAGATACCCCTCGAGCCTTCCCTGCATCAGTCCCATCTCAAGCGCACCAGTTCTGCCTCATTTCAGACTGGCCATTTAGGGTTACAAGCAGAAGCAGAAGGAGAGGGCTGTACTGTGGTGAATGGAGGAGGAAATCTGCAGTGTTGGGCACAACTTCACATTCTCCTACAGGGGCTTACAGGGACCTGTGACTTGGAGGGCAGAGAGTGTGACTGAGCAGGATAGAAAGGAAGCAAACTTCAGAAGATCCCCATGCCACGGATACAAGACAGGTAACTTACCTTGTAAAAAACCCAATTTGCTCAGTTAAGAAGAGGTTTCAAATGATACAGAAGGTGAGCAGGCAGCAGACTATCTTGGCACGTGCTTCCCACACAGTCCAACAGCAGTGCAAGGCTCTGCTGATCAATAGTTAATCTCCAGAATAAACTGGGCTTGTTCCAGGGGCAAATTCAAAATAAACACAAGTCCTGCTTATCCTTAGTGTTGTGGCCTACTTGTAGAAGGTAGGTCTCAAAAACCATGACTGGCATTAGGGCATGATTTAAACAGCAAAGTGGCAAATGAGAGGGCAAAGGGATTGCCCTCCCTCCTGCCTTTTCTCAAAGCTAATGTTATCAGAGACCTTCACCCCAAAATGAGAGTCAGCAAAATGAGAATAACAGGGAGCAACTACCCAAGATGGCTGGGAGACCACTCAAGTAATACCGAGCATTCTGATGAGGAATGTACATGTTACTCCCTTCTGCACCACAGCTGGTCAGGCAGGCTGTTAAGTGTCCCAGCACTGCTGCCTGCCCAGCACTCCCGCCACCTGAAAGAAGCAGGCAAAGACACCTGCAACAAAATCAGGTTTATTTCCCTTCTCTGCTACAGCAACAACTGTGTTCCTGTGCTCAGGCAGAAGATGTCTGGCACTACTTGCTTCATGCTTTCATGCCCACAATCATATCGTGGACCTTTTGGTTGAGGGCTCCTCCGTGGACTCCCTTCTTGCCCACGAGGAAGATCAGGGCTTTGGGGGTCTTGCCAATACAAATGGATCTGCTGTCACTGCCTTTGCTTCTGACATCCATCACGTTGTCTTCGTCCACCAGCAGGCTGTCACGAATCACACTGCATTTTTTGCCAGCGATGGTGATTCCTGTTAGCAGGAACGTTTTCCGATCCTGGCCTGTGATCAAGCCCACTTCTTGAGGCGAGATGGCCGCGAGGAGCCCTCCTGGCTTGGCCGCCCACACGCAGTTATTGTCAGAGAGGCCCATGACAGCCACATCTTCAATGTTCCTGTCCGCCAGGATGCTATTGACGTAGCATTTCCAGTAATCCATCGTGGCCTGGCTGCCTGAATCTCGGAAATGCCCAACGCAGAGCTTCCCCGTCTTCTACCTGCTGGGACTTTGGTCTCGGCACACTGGTCCTAAAAATTTCAGTTTGTGAGTTGGGCCTCCAGATCCCTGCAAGCCTGAACGGGGGAGCCGGGGGAGCGATCCTTTGCCTGCGAGGAGCGACGTGTGAGGACAGCAGCGTTTGCCACTCCAGCCTGTTCTATGATGTCATATTTCCCTCGCAGCCGGGTGTCCCACAAAACGACTTCCCCGCGACCCTGCCGACAAGAGGGAAGCTCTCGGGGGGGTCTCATGAATTTGGTACCAGGCAGCTGGGGTGGGCGGAGGCCTCCAGGGGACCCCCCACCCCAACCTCGGGCGCCGCCATTTGCCGCCCCCCACACCAGCTCTTCGCCTCCAGCCACCCGTGTCCCCCTTCTTCTTCCCCGAGTCACACCCAACGGCTGAATTTCACCTGCTCGGGCAGCCCATGCTTTTCCTGCGACGCCGTTTTTAATAAAAGCCCCGATGTCAGAAGAAACGCATTTGCTGCCCGTGTTTCGTCAAGCTGGCCGCCGGCAGCGAGCGCTCAAACTTTTATTTTCCACGCTGCGATCGCCCTCTTCTTCCACCGAAGCCCTCGGCCCCGCGGAGGCCTCGGCCTGGGGCAAGCGGGCAGGTGCCGGCCAACCCCCCCCGGGCGCGCTGCCCGCAGCGAGGTGCCTCAGGCGCCAGGCGCGGCGGGACCGGAGGGGGGCGGCCGCCGACTCGCGGCCCGCCCCCGGCCCCGGCCCCTGCCCCGGCCCCTTCGGGCGTCCGCGCCGCCGCCGGCGGGGCCCAGTCGCCATGAGCGGGGCGAGGGGCGCGCTGGGCCTGTCGCTGCGGGCGGCGCGGCCGGGCTGGCTGTGGGGGGCGGCGGCGGCGTTGCTGGCGCTGGGCGCCCTGCTGGGGGCCTGGCGCTGGGCCGGCGGGCGGCGGCGGCGGCGGCGGCGGCGGCTGCAGCGGGTGGGGACGGTGCTGAGCCTCTTCGTGTACCCGGTGAAGTCGTGCCGGGGGGTGGCGGTGCGGCGGGCGCAGGTGACGCCGATGGGGCTGCGGAGCGGGGAGCTGCGGGACAGGTACGGCGGGGCGAGGCGCCGTGCTCCTGGCCGGCCCGAGCCGGGGGCAGGCCCCGCCGCGGTCGGGCCCGGTTCTGGCTCCGCGTTCGTTCGCTGCGTTGTTCTTCACCGCCCTTGAGGAGGCACCTGCCGTGCCTGGCGCTCCGCGGTGCTGCGGGAGCAGCCTGCACCCGGCGTCGGCCTTTAACTTTGGGCGACGCGTTTCTGTCCCCCTTCACGCTACAGGTTCTGGCTTGTGACCAAGGAAGATGGGCACATGGTTACAGCTCGCCAGGAGCCGCGGCTGGTCCTCGTCTCTGTCAGCTGTGAGAACGGGCACTTGGTCTTGGAGGCCCCGGAAATGAAGAAGCTGTGCTTGCCTGTAAAGCTCCCCAGGAAAAATCCCGTGCTGAACTGCAGGTAAGCGAAGGAGGGTTGTTTGCCCTCCCTTCTCTCTAAATACCGCCTCTCACTCACATGCTTTGCTGTTCAAGACTGTGTGATGGTTTGCGTTTTCTTATGCAGAAATTGGAGGGTGGAAGTTGGGGGCTTCTGCTTCTTTTCTGGGAGGGTCTGCCTCCCCATCTGCAGAATGGAGAGAGACTTCACGCTAGGGCCTGTACTGGTAGGACAAGGGACGGTGGTTTTAAACTAGAAGAGTGTAGGTTTAGATTAGACATAAGGAAAAAATTTTTCACGATGAGAGTGGTGAGACACCGGAATGGGTTGCCCAGAGAAGTTGTGGGTGCCCCATCCCTGGCAGTGTTCAAGGCCAGGCTGGATGGGGCTTTGAGCAACCTGGTCTAGTGGAAGGTGTCCCTGCACGTGCCAGGAGGGTTGGACTGGATGATCTTTAAAGGTCCCTTCCAAGCCAAACCATTCCGTGATTCTGTGAAATTCTCTGCCGTGTGTTGTACAGGAGGCCAGGATTGATTGTCATAACAAAAGGTCTAGTTTTAATCTGCTAAACGCTGATGGAAACAAATCTCAGGAAAAGATGACACAGTATTCAAAGACCATACATTTTATATCTGCCAAATGAACTGTGATCTTCAGTCTGCATAGAGTGTCATGTTTACTCATTTGTGTTTACTTACAGTGTTTTCATTTTTGCTTGAGTGAGCAATTGCATCTCAGAGCCTCAGTCATACATACTGGTATTTCTTGCTCACCACTAGTAGCGTCAGCATTTTTGGATACACGCTGGCCATTTGGAATTGGTGAGATGTAAGGGTTTAGATTCGCTCACCCCTGTCTGTAGGTGTTTAACTGAGGTGCCTAAATTAATAACTTGGTTGCCCGAGGCTTACTCTGTGGTCACTAGGGAAAGAAGGGCATCCCCAGAGAGCAAGTCATTCCCTGTAAGTGCTATCTCAAAGGGGTTTCAGGTGAACGGGTTACAATTGTAGTCATTTAGCTGTGTGCCTAGAGTTATGCCAGATGAATGCAAGCATAGTTATTTTATCCATGTATTGAAATCCATGCTGGAAAATTGCCAGGGGGAAGCGGAAAACCTTTTCCCTGTTAAAATGTCAATTAATGTGTAAGACCATTTAGTAACTGGAAATGGTGTTAGCCCATACGGAGATACTGATAAGTGTTTTTCCTTTGGGTAGCAGAGAAGGTTAATGTACCAGCTGCTATAATTAAAACTAAAAGAGTGCCAGAAAAGAAACTGCATTCACTAGCTTTTAGCATAAATCTGTTGCTATGGAAGCCCTTGATCAGCATAGCTCAGTATCTCTGTTTATACAGGGCCAGTGCAAGTTACAAGTCATGGAGAAATAGGACAGTCTTTGAAAAATCTGTCTATAATGTGTATATGTTAGCTGATGACACATACACTACAGAAGAAACATGCAGTTTTCAAGATGTTATTTTTCTAAAATTTGTTGTGCCATTAGAAAAATATTTAAATAGACTAAGTGCATTTCAGTAATGAAAAATTATCTTAGATTTTCAAATTTTACATCTCAGTGATTTGTTCTTCTCTTGATTTTTTTCTTTCTTTGCCTTAATAAACTATAGCACACTCTGGCTTTAAAATTGCTAGAATTTGGGAATGCAAATAAGCAAACGTTAGATGTGTGTAAACAGACTTTAAAAATTACCGAGTTGTTTGGTAATGTAGGTGGTGTCATAGGATGTGAAATTAGCAATACCTATAGTTAAACATAGCCTCATACTTTTCAGGAGGAAACCTGAAGTTTTGTATGACTCTGCTGTGCTTAAACAATTTGCCATTTGTCAGCTGAAGGCTGATTCTTTCTAATCCATTCAGCCGTTCGTAAGAATGAGGATTGGGAATAGTACTGTATTCAGGCAAATGAAGATTTGGGTTTTGCTCCTAGATTCTTCCCTTCCAGCTTGTGAGTAGCAGTAGCTGTCTTACTGCACAGTACACTCTGCCACCAAGGCCCTCTGCACAGACTTGTATTTATTCCACCACTGGGCAAGCATGATGCCTTCAGATTGGTGCTGGCTCATGCCCGGCATTTGGGAGCTGAGGCAATACAGTAGTGCCTCTCGCTGCAAAAGGCTGTGCAGATGCTAATCTTTAAAACTGGTACGTCCAGGTGCAGACTTTACATGGATATTTAAAAATCCTATGTTGGGGGGAGTCAAAGGTAGGACTGAAGCCACTGTGTAGGCATTGTTTCTCTTTGTGCAAATGTTAGAGGGTTTCTATAGCCATCTGGTTAAGAAGCATGTTCTTCATTTGTGCCCTTTGTCAGTATGTCAGTTTGTGTTGCAATACTTAAATTGCATGATTTAGTCCCATGGATCCCTATACCACCGAGTGCTCAGGATGGATCTGCTTCCTGGGTGGAAAACAGTAGTGTTGGAAGCTCACCTCTGTTGTCCTGTCAGCCAGAAGGCATGCAGACACTGAGAGAATGGAGGGAAGAGAAAGGCAGTTGAATGCTGTCTGTGGCAATGGCATTTAACCCCAACCTGTACCACAGCATTGATACAGGGATCCCAGCAAATAAAGCAGCGATGTTGCTGCCAGCACCCTAATGATTCATCTCTCCCCCAGATGAGTAAAGGAGGGCTCCTGGGAGCTGGGCTCGGACTAGACAAACTGCCTGGGCATCTCTATGCTTTAAGCTGTCCAGGGTATGATTGCAGAGGTACAGGAAACTGCAGTGCATTTGGGTCAAAATCGCTACTTTTAATAGAGTAGTAAAACTATTCATGACTGGTGTTGGAAGTTTATTGAAAGGTTGAGTTGTTGACCTTTTCTTGCCAGGAGAGTGTTCCTTGCGTAAACTTGTTTGTATTCTGCTGCCAGTGGCTTTTTATGCCTCATGGACTTTGCTTCCATTATAAATCTTTAACCTCTCTTAAGATACTGAGCTATTCTATATGCTAAGTTTGAGCTTGAGAGTTTCACTCAGCTCTGGCTAAACTTTCACAGCACAAAAATCTGAAGGAGAGCTTCCTTAACAATCAGGGACACTTACAATTAATAACATTTGTAAATGTCAATTACAGTAACTAACCACATCCTTTCAAACTATGATTCATTTTCTGAATTTAATTACCTTTTATCTTTTCGTGTTGCAATGGTGTGCAAATGCAAGAGTAGACCCTTTTTTTTGCTTGCAGGTATGGCAAACAGGTAGGTTTGTTACTGGTCATTGATGTGACATTTAGCTCTGTGCACCTAAAGGCTATTTCACAGCTCATTCTTTTACCAGCTGGTATTGTCTGGCCATGTCCATATTACTTAGCTTTCAAAACAAGGTGGCCACAAAGATGTTGCACACTGGGAATGACCCTTGTGCCAAATTCAGAAACCAACTTCCACCTCATTATA
Organism: Buteo buteo; assembly: GCF_964188355.1. Classification (NCBI taxonomy): domain Eukaryota; kingdom Metazoa; phylum Chordata; class Aves; order Accipitriformes; family Accipitridae; genus Buteo; species Buteo buteo. Next base: position 8,760,022 of record NC_134182.1, on the reverse strand, counting down.
ATCCAGGTGGTTTGTTTACTGTATCTTGCTACTAGTATTAAAACAAGTTGTTTGCCTTTGAACAATAAACATCCTTGAGCCTTTGGCTTTCCCGCTAACCTGCTGATGCATCTTGTGACTCTTCAGGCTCTTCGGACTGGATATCCAAGGCAGGGACTGTGGAGATGAAGTAGCTCAGTGGATCACCACTTTCCTGAATTCAGAGCCGTATCGACTGGTGCACTTTGAGCCCTCCATGGTGCCAAGAAAGTCAAAGGACGTAATAAAACTTTTCCGAAACACAGATGAGGTAAATGAATGTTTATTTTCTCAGAAGTACTTTCTTTTAACCATTTCCCACCCACCCATTGAAACATGCCCATTCCGTCATTGATGATTGATTGAGCCCAGTTTAGCAAGGTATGTAGTCATGTACTTAAACCACGTGAATATTCTTTTCTATGATGAGATGACTTGCTTGAATTCTACTTTAAATCTGTTCTAAGCTATTGACCATTCACAGCTAAAGAGTCTGATGCTGATGTTTGAAGAGGAACTATCACATTGCAGAATAGCATTCCTTTTGTGCCTCAGTAAATATAAAAAAGTTATTTTTTTAAAGATGTTTTGATGGTGTAATGTGTTGCATAGAAACCCTCCGTTCCCTATCCCTTGTTAGGTCTAGGAGTGTACTGATATGAGTTGTGTTACCTCATATTTTGTTTAAAGGAACGATGCTTAATCCAGGGCTCTATAGTTGTGGGCCTAGGAATTAAAATCCAAAGAAGGTTACAGAGGTTTCATATCTATCTTTTTCTGTGGGAAGAGGCTTGAAGGTGTGTGATTAGATAAAGTTAATGCAGGCAGGGAAAGGAGTTGCTGTGCTCAGTCATCCTCATGCCATTGAAGCCACTGATGCCCTTCTTTCTGTCTGAACAGCTCTCACGGGAAGATGTTTTGAACTGTACCTGATGAGTGTAAGCTTTTTAAGCAAACGCAAATTGTGAATACCTTGCCTTACTGATGTGATGTTATTACCTATAGGGCATCAGTGTTTTGCTTGTTGTTGCACAAAGAGGAGAAGGTATATTCAATTAGGGACTTCTATAGATATGTATTTATTATGTAAGGGCACTGAGACCAATACAGAAGACTAGGTTTCAGCAAAAGGGATGTCAGATTAGGAGGTGTGACATTCAGGAATCCTAACATGAAAAGAGGGCAGAATCGTTTGTACGGGTATTTCACCACTCATCTTCTTGTGGTTGTAAAGGTATGTACAAGGTGGGGGATGGTGAAGGATAATGTAAGAGAAAGACAGGAGGAGAGGTATACACTGAAATTCTTGCCAAATTTCCTTTTTTTTTTTTTTCTGTGGAACTAGCATATATAAGAGTTTTCTTTTAATACTGTTCATTGGCCTTGTTTGCTAAAAGGGCAGCCCTCCCACTTCCAAGCAAACTTAGACTGACGAATGGACAGTTGCAATTTGGTATTGCTGTTCTGTATATGAAACTCCCTCTGGTGTTGTGATAAGATAGATTCATTATATAGAAAGATCCAGTTAGTGGATTATAGTCAACCGGATAAGTTCAGCAGGTCCATAAACATCTTAAGTACCTTTCATAACTTATCATAACATGTTTTACTGATATACTTAATTCTGTCTGTAACACCTAGAATAAACGTCTGGGACATGCATACAGTATTATTTTGTAAGAAGATGTGGTAGCTTATAGAATTTTGGTTTAATTTTATAAGTAGAAGTTTAGTTTTACAGTTTGAGCAAACGGAACTTGCCATGGTTACTGAAATAGGAAAGTGCATGTTATTTTACTTGTTAACCTACTTTCAGGAAAATTAAAATCTGAGTGCAGCAGCCTAACAGTCCGGCTAATACGTGGCCACTGGTTCCAACATATCTGTCCTTTTGCTGTTCAGTAACTTTCATCCCGTGCTCTTACAGCAGCCTTAGGATTTGTTTGTGTTTGTTTGTGTAGGTTGCCTATCCTGACTGTAGCCCAGTCTTGATCCTCTCAGAAGCTTCACTGGAAGATTTAAATACCAGGCTGGAGAAGAAAGTTAAGATACAGAACTTCAGGCCAAATATTCTTGTGACAGATTGCGGTGCTTTTGAGGAGGTAAAATAACTGTCTTAAGTGCCTTTTTGAAGGCTTGGTTATGTTTCTTTGTAACTCAAATTTCCTTATGTGATGGTGCCTACAAGGATGAGGAAAGCTGCTCTTCCGTGATTTTTACAACTGGTTTCCAGAGAGATACAGCTTCTGCTCGCATCAGTGCATGTGAAGCACTGAGGGAGGAGACAGGTCCGTGAGTGCTTATTTAGCTTGGCAAAGGATAAAGTAAGGGTATTTAAATGACAGGCTTGCTACTGAAAGCTCATCTGAAGTGTAAAGTAGGGAAAGCTACGCATGCTCTAATTGATCAATTAATGGTACAAATGAACAATTTGTAAATTGACAGTTTTACAGCCTTTGGCACAAGAGTAAAACTGACCCTTGCAATACTGCAGTCTGTCACTGCATCTCTGACAATATTCTGGTAGTTCAAAAAACATTACCTAGGAAGGTATCTGGTGATGAAGTGAACTGGTAATGGTGGTGTTTACGTGTTTTTATGTCATGTTGCCATTTTTCCAAAGAATTTGCTCTGGATAGATCAGATAAGTTCCCAAATCTAAGAAGTTCCTAAAGTGGGAATGGGTTTTTGTCTTTCAAGAGAGATTGCAATAGGCAGCTTGTGTAGATGAGAAGTGAAAACTTAGTTCCACTAAAAATTTCCTTTCTGCAAAAATGGTGACTTATCAGAGGTCACAGATCAGATTATCACACATACAGTAAGAATAAGCTTGCTTTAGGTTCAGACGAGTCCATGCTGCAAAACGGGATTTGTTACTTGTGTATCTTTCTTCCAGATATAATTACTAGTGGATCCTGAATTGGATGAATGCAGTGACTGCTGGTTTTTCATTAAAATAGTACCATAATATAACTGTACTTATTTTGAAGGTACAAGTAAAGGTGATCACCTGGAATGGTACTGCTGCTTCTAGGAATGACTGTGCCACTCCTGGAAAAATGGTTGCATGTGGATATGTCTAATCTGTGTATTACCTTCCCTCAGGACACCTGGGAGGAGATTCTTATTGGCGATGTGGAGATGAAAGGGACAGTGTGTTGTGCCAGGTAAACATTTGATTATTTTATATAGATGTATAGAGATTTATGATAAGAAGCTGTTATTGATTTGGCACTGTCTGTCATTGCAGGTGTATTTTAACAACTGTTAACCCGGACACTGGGGTCCTGGACAGGAAGGAGCCCCTGGAAACATTGAAAAGGTTGTAAAAATACCAGTGCTTCTTAGGCTGTGGGAGTGGATTTAGGCTAGGTCCCAACAGATGTTAGACTAGTATTTTAAAAGTGGTTTGAATTATGTGTGGGGCATAATGATGCAGTTTAAAGGTCTGTGTATATTGGCTTCCATTCTACTTTCTGCAATTCTATACGGTAAGAAAATTGAGGAAGTTCTCTCTTCTTTCTTGCAAACTTTACGTTCCCTGTCCCTTTCATCTCTGCTAGGGTGAATGCCTGGGCTAACAGGTATTTAAGGTATTCAGATGTATAACTTTGCAAGTTTGGCATTTCTTTTTACAAAGTCTTCTGTATGCGTATTATACACGGATACGTGAATACAAACAGGCTTTTTTTTCTCCATTTGAACTCCTTGTTTCTCTTAATTACAGTATTTATTTATCTTTTAGTCTAGTATGGTGACCGAAACAGGGCATCACTATTCAGGTGTCCTCTCTCTCATCACTGATATTTTGATGTTCACAATTTGTTACCACCGATTCTAAAGAAGTGCTCTCTCTCTGCAGTTACCGCTTATGTGATCCATCTGAGCAACACATATACAAATCCAGCCCTCTCTTTGGAAGGTACTTTGCCGTTGACAAAACTGGAACGATTCAAGTTGGAGACCCTGTGTACAAGATGGTCGAGTAATGAGAGAGACTTTGATCAGAAGATGCTTTTCACTTTGATATGCGAATTGTTTTCCCATGTACTTGGTCACCAGCATAACTTTTTCTTACTCCTTGCAATATTTTTTGTGCTCTGTTTCTTTGTAAGGTGCAGGAGGTCTTTGAGGCTGTGAAGTGCCAGTCATTTCAGATCATGTCATCTACTAGCATGGCTGTAGCAACCATGTCTTAAGATTTTCTGGAGGCTGTGATAGAAGAAACTCTAATCCAAGACTTCACAGCACTGCTGTGAGTATCGCACCTCCTAAAATTTTGTGTCAAGCTCGCTGTCGGAATCCAAAATTATGTACAAGGGCTTTGCATCGTGTATTAGTTGCATTCAGTGCCTATAAAGAACCACAAACACAGTCATGCCAAGCGTAAAGTAAATATGTTGGTCACAGACCTGCCTTTACAAGTGAACACAGAGTGCAGATGGCAAGGCTCTGTCTTAGATTCCACCCTTAATTGGTCCTAATCATCTTAGCCTGTCTGTGTCTGGAGGTACTTTTTTGCAGTGTTTCTTACCCTGTGGTTGTTTCCTGAAGAATTGGTACTGTCTTTCGAGATTGGAGCAGTATCAGAAGGAGAAAGATTGTGACCTGACTAAATGCTACTCTAGTCTAGGGCTGGGAACACTGGCCAATGATGTGTAAGACTGTGGGTTTGTTTAGTTTATGACCTCTGCTTGATAGAGTTTGAACCATCAGTTTTTTCTCCTGTGAAGCATACTGTAACATTGAGGCTGTAGAGCAGTGATGCATTTGCAATGATGCATTTGCTAATGTATCAGTAGAACTTCCAGTTTGACTAAACGAATTAGGTGTTCACTGGATCAGAGACTTCATGCACATTGGAGGGGAAGAAAAGCTGTTGGGAGTGATCCAATTCTGAGCCTGCCCCGTTCAAGCTGATGTCCAGGCCAATATTGTAGGGCTCCGCATTCATGCTTGGTTCCCCTCTGGCTCAGTGAATCTCTTACTATAGAAAGTTAGGCTGCTAAGCAGATGTTTGGGAAGCTGTGGTTTTAGACTGAGCATGTTAACATTCTTACTGGTTACGCATTTAGATCTCTGGTTGCCCCCCACCCCTGCCCCTGTTCTAACAAAAATGTTACGCATTTTTAGGCAGCTGATAATTATATTTTCTGCTATATTTTATACTGCATAAAACAGATAGGGGAGGAAACTAGTTGGATTATGGCACTAGTATCTTTTCTTTAAAAGTTACGTGATTATTTTTTTAAAAGAAAGTGGACTCCAAGACAAAAGCCAGCCATCTTTCAAATGCTTGTCTGCCTGTTGCTTTGTTATAGATTACTAGATCTAGAAAGACTTGAACTAGCCAAAAAGAGGAATCTAATTAAGTGTGAAGAAGGACAAGTATGACCCAATTTGGTGTTTAGATTCTTTGTTTTCTGTTGTAGCACAATTCCAGTTTCATATTCACATGTTCACAACTCAGACCTGTAAAATGAAGAGCTGTCCTGCCTTTGAGCAAATTCAGACAGATGTATGTGGCAAGCCTGAAGCAAGCATATGGGGAAGGTAGTTTTCTATTATTTGTGAACTCAGAGTTGCTCTGAATATCCTTTCGTTAGCAGAGTGCTCTTTAAGTATTGAGTTTTCCTGTGACAAACAAGTGCCCAGTTTGGACTGCATGTTGCATATTTGTGTATTGTTATGCCTGATGCAGCAACTAGTGGGAGGAGGTGAGAGAAAAAGAATCTTTTGAAAAGAAAAATAATCCTGAGGTTCACTTTTTAAAAGTATATGTTGAAGATCCTTAATATTAGGAAACCTTGTGGAATTCCTAATGGTACTATTAAGCAAAGACAGCCTGCTGGCCTGCCAAAGCAGTTAGTTAAGTGTGTGTCTCTTCATTAAGTCAAAGAAGCGGAAGGAAAGAGAGCTGAATTTTTTGCCTCTAGCCAAACATTTTTTCACTGTTGTTTTAGCACCACGTTAGGATTTACGCAACACTAATTGTGTGGTATAGATCATGTTGCCTCTCGTTAGGCTATTGTCAATTGGGCTAATTTGGAAATAGGACTGTCTTTCCAATGAGAAACTGCATCTGCATTCCTCTTAAGAAAATGTCATAGATCTAAAACCCTGATTTATCCCTGTAAAAGCCCCTTGGAAGAATTTGGCTAGAATGCTAAAACAGGTATGTGTCTGAGTAGAACACATTTCACAAATGACACTTAAATCAATTATGTGATGAAAGAGGGCCATTCCAGGATGTGGAGAGCATAACTTAAGAACATTACAATATAAATATCTTCATATAAATGTTGAACTGCTGTAACTGTAGGAATTGTGCTTGATTTTGCTAAAGCCATTTAGGAAATTGACTGAAAACATGTCAATCATAAAACACTATTTTTTAAATTGTGTACTTAAAAATGTTAATTGCTTTTTTAACTCTAGAGGAAAAAAACAAAAGTATAAACTTCTGTTGAATCCAAACTCTTGTGAGGTGTAAAATTTGTGAATCTTCTTTTTTCTTTGTTTTCTGTTTCAGCATTTAACTTCTGCTCCTGTTTCCAGGACTTCTTTTAGAATTAATATTTGTGATATTTTTTTTTTTTAATCTTGCCTCTAAGTTCAGGAAAATATGCAGTTAACCAGAGGAAGGTATATGCGTAAGAGAGAAGTACCATCAGATGTAAGTTGTCTTCAGACTCAATTTTACAGCCCTTATGATCTAGATGATGAAAAAGAGGTTTACAGACTATCCACTTTTTTCTACAGACATATGAAAATAGGGCAAAATGGGTTTGAAAGTAGGAAAGTACAGTACACTCAAGTCAATGCAAGGTCATGTTTCCTGTTTCAGGTCGATAAGTATAAAGCTAGAACTTTTTTTACAGCACTTACTACACCAACATAGTTCTTGCAGAAGTCTGTGTGAGAGAAGCACAGTCTTTGCAGGCAGAAATTTCCTGGTTGCTTTGAGGTGGGTACATCTTCAGCCAAGTCTGCCCCCGCCCAAAAAAACCACCGAGAAAGATCTGTGCTTCTGCATCTTAAGGAGAAAAAAAGCCTTCCAAAGGCATTGCTCCGCTTCTTCATAAGAAGAAAAGAGATTCCTGGCCCTTGCCACTACAAACGGCAAAGGTTTCAAAAAGGGCTGCCGCAGGGCGTTCATTTCTTGTCTATTCTAGCACCTTAAATTGCCTTATTCTCATTTGAGATCTGTAAGAAATCCCCTGTGCTGGGCAGCTGCAGGGCTGAGGACTACATCTGCAAAGTCTTTGTTTCTTCTGGACAGAAGGTTCTTGAAAAATAATCCAGGCATCAAAACCACATGTGTATTAGTCTTTTCTTCAGCGGGAAGAGAGGCAGCGTTCATACCTCATAAAGGTTCCTGTTAAGCCATTGTGTTAATATTAACAATCTCTACTTAGAATGTCACTGTTAGTAGTAATTATTTTTGCGTTTTACCTGGAGAAATTGGTGAAGTCAGTAAGGGTTTCCAACACTGGGCCTCTTCTGAAACAAATGTCTTTATTCAACATCACAATATTTGGATTCTGAAGCCAGAATCTTCACTTGTATTGACTTTCCTGGTGTGGGACAAGGGTTTTCACCTATAGATGTACTTCTGATTTTCTTCACTTTTATTTATTGGTGTTCCTTTTCAAGTACCTTTGAAACAGTGCCCTGCCTGTCTGCTAGCAGAGCTGCTTCCTGGGCAGTGTATGAAGAAGATGCCCACAGTGGAGAGGGGAGTGCTGGATGCTGCTGTGTGACTGCATTGTGTTGTGTGGGAGCACACAGTACTGGTCAGTGCTGGTGAAGCAGGGGTTAATATCTCTTGGCTACTCAGCTGGTAAATGTGCATTTGGGATTGTTATAACCAGTCAAGCCTAGCAGTGAAGCTTGGACTGAACCTGTGGTGAAGGTGAGTGTCGTCTGCCCCAGCTGAGACTGGCATGAAGCCATGAAGCAAAGAGAGCTGAGGAGGTGCCCGTCTACGGCGAAGGGAAGGATGGTGTCAGCATGGCAAGTGTGGTTTGCTTGGTCAGGCAGACCAGGGAACAGGAATGGTTGGAAGGGGAAAGGAGCTGAGGAGGGCTCAGGTATGTAGAGGGTGTGTGTCAGGGGTGGAGCTGCAGGAGATGGGGCTGTGAATCGAGGCAGGGAACTGGGTGGTTGCATGTTCGCAAGGTGTTTCTGTGCAGACGGATTTGAGAATGAGCCCTAGTTGTGGCGTAGCACTGACTTCCAATATTCATCACAGCCACTTGTAGGCTGGCCTGAGAAATGCCACACTCTCCAGTGGGCAACAGCTCATTACGTTGACTTCAGGAAATCAAAACCCAAGTAATTGTAGCCTGAGCTAAACAGCAGGTAGAGACTGTCTTCTGTCTGTGCAGTCCATAGGCACAGAGGATGCTGTGGTACGTCGTCGTGAAGAATTTGGGTGGGAACCTCTCTCATTTTTCTGAGCCCACATAAAGCTAAAGCATTTCCCCTTTGCTCTTGGACCATTATGCACGAGGCACCTAGCTGACTGAAATTCCGCTTTCCTCCAGGATCAGTATTAGAAGAATCGTATCTCCACTAGTGCACAAAATTGCTCTGACAGCTTATCACTGCTTATTTACCAGCTGACTGTTCTCGCTTTCTTTAGGGGCTAGATAATAAGCACAGTGAAACAATTACTGTGCTTCATTGAAGTGCTAACCCTCATAAGCCTCTTTGTTGTTGAACTCCAAAAACCAGCTGCGTTCACTGTTAATTGAGGTTTGTCTTCCACAGATAATGAAGGATGATGATTCTTCAGTCATAGCAGGCATGATTATATGCATTGACTCATGGACAGTTATTTTCGACAGACCTGCCTATATCACCTTGGCATAAGTAAAAGGTGATTGCTAAATGTCTTACCTCCACTTTGTCAAGATTCCACTCATAGAAGTGGAGGACTGAAAGAAACCAGCTGGGTCAGAGTGTGCAGTCTTCTCTAACTGCAGAAAACAAAGCAATAGACATTAAATTCAGACTTGGAGAATACCTTCTTCATCTGTCTTTACATACCATGGGCCACAGGGCAGTTCCTGTTATGCTTCGAAAACTTTACATTTTTAGTAAAAGATTAAAAGCAACAGTGATAGTTGGACTACAAGAAGATGATGGAAGAGATCAAGAGTACCAACAACATCCTAGATCCTTTCAAAGGTAAAGATTGAGCTCCTCAAAATATCAATCTTCCACTGTGTTTACAGCTGTGCAGTTTGGTGGTCAATGTTAACTCCATTCCTTGGGTTTATGTAAGGTAGAGCAGAATATCAACCTCTTTCCAATTAGCTCACGAGACAGGTGACATGAAGTTTTTTTTCCCTCTGCTCTCCTTTATTCCTTTATTTCTGTTTAATAGTCCTAAAGCTGTCGGATAAGGGTTTACTGCATCCTAGGCTGCGTGGCCTTCAGCAGAACTAACTCTTCCAGCTCGTGTTCATGTGTTCAGAAATGTGAGTCACAAACATCCTAATTGGGTATGTGAGGGTTGCTATATAATTAATCCTGGAAGGGCACCAGGAAGCCGGATAGATCCATTAATCTAAACATAGTTGTAAAAAGTGGAAAAATAACCGATCCTTTCAGACTTCCATGGAAAGTTGTATTGGTTTTATGTGGCAAGGTTTTGGTAGCGGGGGGGTTACAGGGGTGGTTTCTGTAAGAAGCTGCTGGAAGCTTCCCCTGTGTTCGAGAGAGAGCGAGCCCATACCAGTCGGCTCTGAGACGGACCCGCCGCCGGCCAAGGCCGAGCCAATCAGTGATAGTGGTAACGCCTCTGTGATAACATTTTTAAGAAGGAAAAAAAGTTGGGAGAGTGGGAAACAGCCGCTGGAGAGAGGAGTGAGAACATGTAAGAGAAACAAGCCTGCGGACACCAAGGTCAGTGAAGAAGGAGGGGGAGGAGATGCTCCAGGCGCAGGAGCGAAGATTCCCCTGCAGCCCGTGGTGAAGACCCTGGTGAGGCAGGCTGTCCCCCTGCAGTCCAGGGAGGTCCACGGTGGAGCAGATCTCCACCTGCAGCCCGTGGAGGACCCCACGCCGGAGCAGGTGGGTTCCCGAAGGAGGCTGTGACCCCGTGGGAACCCTGCGCTGGAGCAGGTTCCTGGCAGGACCTGCGGATCTGCGGAGAGAGGAGCCCGTGGAGCAGGTTTTCTGGCAGGACTTGTGACCCCGTGGGGGACCCGCGCTGGATCAGTGTGCTCCTGAAGGACTGCACACCGTGGAAGGGACCCATGCTGGAGCAGTTCGTGAAGAGCTGCAGCCCGTGGGAATGGCCCACGTTGGAGAAGTTCGTGGAGGACTGACCCCATGGGTGGGACCCCACGCTGGAGCGGGGGAAGAGTGTGATCAGCCCTCACCTTGAGGAGGTGAAGCGGCAGAAAATAACGTGTGATGACCGTAAACCCCATCCCTGTCCCCCTTGTGCCGCTGGGGGGGTTTGGTGGAGAAATCCGGGAGTGAAGTTGTGCCCGGGAAGAAGGGAGGGGTGGTGGGAAGGTGTTCTGAGATTTCGTTTTATTTCTCATTACCTTACTCTGGCTGATTTGTAATAAATTGAGTTAATTTTCCCTAAGCTGAGTCTGTTTTGCCCATGACGGTAATTAGTGAATGATCTCTCCTGTCCTTATCTCGACCCACAAGTTTTTGTTATATTTTTTCTCTCCCCTGTCCAGCTGAGGATGGGGGAGTGATAGAACGGCTTTGGTGGGCACCTGGCGTCCAGCCAGAGTCAACCCATCACAAAAGTATCTGCTCAGCCCTGGAAGTGGTTATAGGAAAAGGCTGAGTTTACTTGAAATGCAAGGGCACACAACTTGAGTCTTTGGACAACCAGGTCAAAAAGAGAAGGCTCTTGGGCAGTGTGTCTGATGGAGCAGAAAGTCTATGCTGAACCTAACTTGCATGCAACCCTACGTGTAACTGCTCTCTAACTGGGCAAACTGTACCATGTCGTCTGACCAAAACACGTGTGTAAGTGGTCAGCTGGGATCTCCCTCGTTGCAAGACTCTTCATCTGCTAAGTAGGGTGGCAGTGCTGGCTGTGCCCTCTGGGAGGTCCTATTCTCCTGCAGCCATGCTCCAGGAGGCCACTGAGACTTACCAGCCCCTGGGAGGATGCTGAGAGCAGATACAATATAAGTAGGTGCTGCTGAGAACCCGGCTCCATTTATCTTCTGGACTCAGCTTGGCCTTGTGGAGTCTATCTTTGAGAGCGGTGGCAGCAGTGCTGGAGTCAGTGTTGTACGTCCATGAAAGGCTAAGCAACGTATGTGCTTATTTTAAGATTGCCAACAAGAGCAAAGTCTATCTGGTTTCTTTAGTTTGAACATGCAGCTGGACCTGAGGGAAGGCAGGCAGTGTGGCAGACAAGGGAGAGCTGCTAGAGTAAATAAAAAGATTAATGTGCTTTTCCCCTTTTTATTCTGTTGCACTTAGCAACTATAGAGAAACTGCAAACATGGATGGCATAGCTATATATTCTCCTTGCATGGGGAGAAGAGGTTAGCTCCTGCACCCAGAGAGGTTAGAGGTAGCAGTTCGTCTGAAGCGCTGGGCTTCCAAACTGTGCCTGCAACTCTCGCACTGCTGGAAATATTTGGAGCCTCGGTGTCCGTGGCCTTGGCTGAGAGCTTCTCAGACCCAAACACCACAGGAGCTACATGCAGGGTGTGTGCGAGGCAGGTCCCAGCTGGAGCTTCTCTGGACACTTTTGAGTATGGCAGGTTTCCTCCAGAGTGGCAGGATGCTGAACTCCAACTATACTCCAAACTAAAAAGGGGCAGCCTGGTACACCCCTTTTCCCATGGTATCTCATTTCCACACAAAGACTTAGTTACTTAGTCTGACTACGTAATTCACTGCCATTAAAGCTTTTTTTTTACATTTGTTTTTCAGGACGGCAACAGAAAATTCTCACTTTTTTATTTGCACAGGTATGTTAAAATATGATTTCATTTAACTTTAAAAAAACCCAGAACACCTCCCCCTCTCCCCAAAAAACCCAAACCCAACAGAAAAGCCCCCAAACCCTAAGAGCAAAAAACCCTGGGTTTTATTTTTTTGTTTGTTATGAGAAAGATTCCCAACACCTCAGTGCCAAGCAGTAGAAAAGCTGTATTGCTGATCATCAAGTGCAGTCCTTTACTTAATATGTGTAATCATTATGGAGCCATCTACCAGCATCTCTTTATTAAAAATGTGTTTTCATAAAAAAAACCTGTCAAATTTAACATCCTTACAAGAGCCTTGGAACACCAATGCTTGTCTTGCATTCCTCTGACCTTTCTGCAACCCAAAAATAGATGTTCCTACCCCACTGAACTTTCTGCATACATAAATACGTTTGATGCCAGCTAGTTTGGAATAAAATAGGCTATATTTAAAGCAGATAGTTCCTGCTGTCCCCAGTCCCCCTGGGATTGTTTGCCCTTTTTAAATGGAGTAGGTTTGGATAAAGTATGTGTCTCTGGCATGCCTGTTCTGAAGGGGCCTCCCACAGATGCTATTTAATATATCCTCCATTAATTCAAGTAGGAGAGGTCAGTGTATTTTATCTATTCATCTAGATGGAGCTGTCAAAGTGGATTTGGAGCTGGATTTGAAGACTTCAAGATATGTAAATTTAAAAGAGGGGGAAGCATGCCAACAGGTGAGTCTGAATACAACCACACTTATACCAAGCTCATTTATTCTTTTAAAAAAATAAAATTTGATTGTGCATTACTCATAATAGACTTCAGATAATGCTTTTGGTTTTGTTTATGGTTTATTTGTGGAGTGCCAATGTTTAGTCTCCATATTCTTCCCCAAATTACAAAATCCTGAAATTCTCCACAAAAATCATACAACACAAATGTGGTTTTGAAAAAAACCAATTGAATTCCTCCTGTCCTTTCTCACTTTCTTTAGGGGGTAATGCAATACGGACATTGCATTTCCTTTCCTCTTAAACCCTTACTGTAGTCAGCTGTTCACAGAGCGTGTGTGTGTCTATGTGTATATACGTGTACATGCATAATTGTTATTGAATGTGTAAGAAATCAACCTTTGTTTCAAAATGGCGTTGTTTGCATTTATACTCGAATACTTTGTTTTGTCAGGCTCCCCTGCTCCAAACAAATGTCTGAAGGCATCTCAAGTTGGCAAGATAATCAGCTCTGACCACTTTATTTCCATTTCTGATTGCTTACTTTTTCCCATGAGAAAATCCTTTTGAATAACATATTTAACTTGTGTAAGGGAATGGAAGCTCCATTCCTGCAAAATGTGAAGGTTCCCTGGCTTGCTATTCTTGTTTCACGTTCACCACAACCTATTATAGATGTATGCATGGTTTTTTTTGTTTTTTTTCCCTGGCAGGTTTCCACCAACAAATGGAGGCATCACTTTTGGTGCATCCTCTGGACTAAAAGGCTCCTGGCATCAGGGAGATAAAGCAAGATGGTATGTAGTGTCCTAGCCCTGGATGAAGTTGTGATAATTAGCTTTCAAAGCTTTAAAACTTGTCTTACCCCACCACTTCCCTTTATTTTTCTTGGCTTATTTTTCTTTCTCCTTTCTTTCTCCATCTTTAGTGACTGGAAAATGACCTGGTGTAAGGGACCTTAAAGAAAGCTTTCTCTAAATGTCCAGCCTCAGTGCTCCCTGCTGCACTTTAAGTCCCTCTCTATCATACAGATGGTGCATCCCTTAGTGTATTTGAGTACTTGTTCAACCTGCAGAAAAGGTGACCATCTTTCCTAGAACTACAGTGGCTCTTAGTCCAGTTGCTCACATAGCCTTCCGGGGTGTAGTGCAGCCGGATGGGAAGCGGGCGATGGGATGACACTGGGACTCTCTGCTCACCTTAGTATGTAGTGAGGTCAGGGAAAGGGAAAGGAGAAGAAGAACTATCGTAATTCATTAGAATGGTAAATAGTTTGGGATTTCTGTTTGCCAAGGCCAAGGGGATAATGTGTTTCTGCTGCATAAGGGTAAGTTCTGTGAGAACGTAGGACCCTCGCCGTTGCTCCCAGGCTTCCACATTTTATGCCAGCATGCTCGGCAGGTTCCTGGAGAGACCAGTGCTCGGTCATAAATGCAACCCTGTCTTGAAAACACCAACCTCCAGTGCCTGGTGGAGCGCACCTGGCTGCATTGCAGGTGTATGCACTTTATAGGGTGTCTGTAAGGCTGGGGTGAGATGGGGTTTCTACCAACTGTGCCAGCAGCGTTTGTGAGGGATCTATGCAGGGAGCTGGGGAACTGAGCCTGCAGCCTCCCTCTGTGCCGCAGAGCTGGGTGGCAGCTCTGGTGTGGGCGCATCTATGCAGCCTTGTAAAATAAGCCTCTGCATGCTGGGTGGCATCCACTGAGGCATCCGGTGGAATTGGAAACCAGCCTTGTGTGTGTATTGGTGATCAACTGCAGCGTGTAGTCTGCTTTAGCTTTTGCTGTGACTGGGAGGTACTCTCTGCCGAAGGCTGTCTTCTGGCCTTCTCCAGAGAATGGTGTTGCTTATCTTGGTTTTGCAACTTCAGTAAATCTTTCACTGTCTTTTCCAAGTGATCTCTTAGGTGCACTGTGCTGGGATATGCGGGGTTTTCCAGTGTGATACACTGTCCTGCGTGTTGATTGTGCCTGTGCTGTCGCAGAAGCTTTTGATTAATGTACCGCCTGGCTTTTCCATAGATGCACGCCACATATCTACTTCTTGAAGATGATATACTGAGAAAGAAAGATGCAAAATCAATTTGGGATATAGGATGTCCCAGGCTTATTGAGTTAGAGTGAATGTATTTATGTCTAATCCCACGGGTGTCGGGAGTTCTGTTTCTCTGCTTTGAATCTTCACCCCATATTGAAATTAAACTCTTGGCAATCAGCTGTGCCAAGAAATAAATAACTGACCGACATTCTCCCTTCAAACCTGTCCCAAGTGAAGTTTTGTGCATGGTTATTTTTATTTCAGTTGCATCTGTGACTGGAACCAGTCCCTGCCAGTGGCATGGCTGAACAGCAGCCTGTGCTTTAGGGAGCCTTCCATCAACTGTGTGGGACAAGCCCAAGCCAGGCAGGAACACAGGTATGACAATAAGCACACGAAGGTTTCACACAGATCAGCTTCTTGAGAATGCTGTGCACGTTGTCAATCTCTGGGAAGTAATAAGTACATTAGGCCAAATCTTGCAAGCTGCCTCTCTGCTAAAATGCCCTCGCCAATTCTGCAACAGGGACTAAACGAGTGGGAGAACAGTCGCCTAGGAAGGAAATCTCTGGAAGCAGCTCTCAAGGCAGGCATGAGTGACGTTGCAGAAATGATGCCTCATTCAACAAAGCAGTTACTTCAAGGAGTTTTTTCTAAGGTCAGGGCAGGATTTATTTGTAATAACCTATGATTGCTGAACTGATGTATAAATAGTTGAAATAACCAAGAAGCTATCTGTGAAGGTTAACATGTTGAATGACTGGGCAGCACACCCCTAGTGAAGGTGCTGTGATAACGGCATTCCTGGGGTGTGCAGTACTGGCAAGGGAGAGAGCAGGGGCTCCTGTTTTCAAGAACACAGCTTCTTGAAAATGGTTTTCCTTCTCATATGCCTTCCTTTTGGCCAAAAGTTCAGTACTTTTAACATTATTCTTTTAACATCCTTTTGATGCATCAGAACAAATAGAAAAAAACACTCTTCACATGTCACAAAAAAAACCTCTCAAGTGCGCTTTCAGTACGTTTTGGAAAAGCACTGGGGAAATCCCTCCTCCGAGTACCGGGATGCTGCAGCTCAGCCCTGGGCACCAGCCTGCTTTGCAGGCAGCATTGCTACCCTGCAGTGCCGCAATAGCTGTGTGCAATGGAGGTGGCACCGGCGAGCGGTGGAGGGCACTGAAAGTCTCCAGTCTCGGCCTTTATCTCGTTGGTTACAAGCTCGTGAAAATGTTGTTGAGTGTTGTTTCTGCAGCCAACTGGCGGAGCAGGAAACCATTTCTGAATTAGAGCCAGGAGTTGCTTGTAGAATACTCCGGTGGCCGCCCCGCGACGGGCTTGCAGCACCTCGGGCGTGTTAATTCAGCACCTGGCAAGCTTCAGGCTCCTTACAAACCCCAAGGGGAATGGGTAATCGTCCTGTCTTTCTCAGAGAGGAGCAGAGCGAAACACGAGAGGTGAAATGCTTTGATAATGACAGTCGGCTCCTGCCAGCGTTTCGCAGTCAGAAAGCGGTGGCTCCTGGAGGGCTGCCAGGCATTTCTCAGAGACAGGCAGGAGCCTGTGTGTGCCATGCAGGGCATGTACAGTGAGCCTGAAGCATCCAGGAGCCTCCGGCGTGCCGGCCGGCAGACTGCGCGTAACCTGCGTCTGGAAGCCCCATGGTGGTGCGGGCCAAGGAACATCAAGGCAACAGTGGGCGAAGGCTGGCACACAGGGCTTTGCTAGGTTGAATCCAGAATGGAGATAACACGTGAATCTTGCTGAGGACTATCTCTGCTTGGTGCTTGGCTGTGCTGTGAGGAGCTTGGGTTGGTGCTACAGGGGGTATTTTTGTCTTGTGCTTGGCTTTGTGGGGTAGAGACGCCTTTAGCTCCTTTTCCCTTGAGGTACTGGTTGTAGTTATCTCCCTTTCTGAAGCAAAGACTGGTGATAATGGTGTGTTACCATCACGGGTAGTCAGGGTTGATCCACAGCTGCAGTGGAGGCAAAACTGCATTTTGTTCCTTCGAGGAGGAGGGCAAAAGGCTCATTCAGGATCTAATGTTGCCTGCTGGAACAGGAATGGCTTCTCTGTGAGGCATCCCATCTTCCTAACTTTACTGCAGCCCACACAGTCTGCCCTCATAAACAGATAGGATTTAAGGACACCCATATGTACGGCAGCCCTCAGTTTGTGGGCAGCTGACCAGCAGAGCTCGTCCAGGTTAGGCACTGGGAAAAGCTTCCTGAGTGGGAAATAGGGGGAGAAGCTGGACTGGATTGTGCAGGCATCGGGAGAGGCTTTGCTATTGGAGATTTTTAGAGGACAAGTTGGACAAACCTTGCCCAGAAATGGTAGCCGATCCTGCCTTAGGACAGGGATTAAATTGGATGATTTATCACAGTCATTTCCACCCCCTTGTTCTGGTTTTTTTTTGCATTGCTGCTTTAGTATGTAAATTCTTTTTAGATGTGTAAGTGCAGCACCTATGGTGGTGATGTCCTCTCCCAAGGGTGCTGGCAGCATAGACGTGTTACGACCTCCCTCTTCCCTGCTTATGAAAACATGTTATCCTGTGCTGATGCGCTCTCCCATACAGAAGTGGGTTTGGGGAGATACAAGTAAGAAGTATGCATAGGTATAGCACAGCAGGCAGGGCCTGGAAGGGTGTTTAAAACATTGTAGCCTATAGGTTCAGCCACTTACATTATGGATCTGGCATTTTAAGTCATTAAAAAAAAATGGCAATTCCTGCCTATGCTGGAATAAATAACTTTGGATAGAAAACTCTGTACAAAGAATAGACAGACTAAAAGTGATTTACATTGTTATTGAACTCTCCTTACACCTTCTGGGAAAAACAAAACAAACCAAAAAAACCCAACCTAGGGCATATGTAACCTGTGGACATAATGAAAAGCTGAATTAGCCTCACATATCCGGAAAGCGCAACAAACCTGTGTGGTTTCACTTAAGTTTTCATTTATACTTGTCAAAACTCACAGCGCAATATGTTACATTTTCACCCTCAATTTCCACTGGAAATTGCTTTCAGAGTGACTCATTCTTATTTGTATTCTTTTTGTGGTTCCTGACACGTTCCACATTTCAGGAGCTCTTCATTTGAATACAGACAGCCTTAATCACTGGCATTTTTAGTTATCTTCTTTGAACTATTAAAGTTGAGGGTTTATAAGCCCTAAGAAGTCATACATCCAGCATCTCCAAGAGTGAGACCTGAAACTGAAGAATCATTTTACCTGAATAAGGTGAGTAGGATTTGACTCGAGATCTCAGTGTGCTACAGCTGATCTTTGCCTTTCTCCTCTCTTCAAGATGTTTTTGTTGAACAATACTGCAGGGATTTGTGCTGCTGCTTCTTCAGAGCTCTGGTTTTTTTGTGTGAGCTGTTTAGCCTGATAAACTTTCCACACAGGACCATCCCTGGTTTTGTTACTATGTTATTTATATATAAAAACGCAGCACTGGAAACGTATCACTTCTGCCACTAGACCTGTTCCAGTTGAAGTCCACATCCAAGAAGTCCCGATGTGGTCTGCTGCCGTGTACCTGCTCGCTAGGATGTCTGTGTGGATAAACGAGAACTGGGTCTATAAGGGACTTCAATGCAAATAAACTGAACTCTGCCCATTTTCAACCATCTTACAAAATTTAGAAACTTCTCCCAGATAAAAGAATTCAGCATGAGCTCTCTAGCCTGTCTTACGACTGTGCATGAACTTTAAGCTCCCATAAATATAACAAAGTGTAGGTTTCCAGGAAAGGGAATCATTAATTTGAGGGACTGATGTTCTTTGCTGCATCCCAGAGGACAGATCCAGCTGAGGATCCTTCCTTCACTATTGCCTGGAGAGGCTTTCTACTTGGCAACACTGGATCCTAAATCTGTGCTAGCTCTACAGTTGTCAGCAAACTATTCTCCTAACGCTGTCCTTTTCCAGATGTTCAAGAAGTAAAGCTGCATTTTACTCTTATTGTCAGCTGTTTGACAGTGCTGCTGCTTTTTAAATAAATATAAAAGTTAAGATCTTAAATCACTGATAAAGTATAAGTACACTTTAAAACCACATTTAAATAGAGTCGCTGTTGCTCACCTGTCAGGGCTCTGTTCCTATTACTGGAGTTCAGATCGCCCTTGGCTGAATGTTTCAGGGAGCTTTGATCCCCTTAATATTTGGGTGTTTTGGTATTACTGGAAATGCAACTCTTCAGCTGGGATCTTGGGAGAGATCTCCCTCTCCCATGTGCTGCTTGTGATGTGTCCACAAACACACTGCTGGTTTTACCATTGAATTGCCTGCCCCATGTATCAGTGGAAGTTTTGCCATTGTTTTCAATAGAAAGAGGATCGAGCCTTTAACAGTTCAAGATTTTATGTGCTTTCCTTATTTCAGAGCATTTCAATTCACTTGTTGAACCCTAGGAAAAATGTATAATAAAACTGGTGAAAGAGGCCACCCATACTAGGCAACCTGTAGCCTTACAGATTCTCCAGATACACTTCTCTGCTCCTTGCAAATCCAGAAAGCACCCAGCTCTTTTGGTACCAAGTGACGGGTTTCTAATGATGAGCTGGGAGAGAATGCAGAGCTTTGCATATCCACAAACAAGCATTGCAAACACATTATACTGCAATGTATTTTGCCCTCTTCTGTTGTTGGGGGAAGAAAAGTGCCAGCTAAAACCTGTGCTTTAGAAACAGTGTTTCTGCTTTTCTGATGGTGAGTTTTAACTTACACTGGTACTTGAGGCACAACTTAAATGATCCTTCTCTGAATCATCTTAACAAACTGGTTTCAATTCCAGTGAGGGTCTGTCTTAAAGTATCAGCTGCTTGGAGATGCATTTCAGTGTGGAGATGCCTTCTGGAAAACTTCCCGTCTAGCTGCAGGGTCCAGCAGAGGAGTCTGGAGTTAGCAGTGTCAAACCACCCTCAAGAGATGCCTCTGTCTTTCCCCTATGAAGAAAGCAAAGAAAATCTCGTCCGTGGAGTTGAATGGGAGGAATCCAGGCTCCCACTTACAAACTGAGCAAGGGAATACATCTTCTCTTTCAGCTATCTGAAAATATTTTTTTCTGAACCCATATTTCTGAAATAACTACCATATTCCCTTCTGATTTGTGTTTTGCATCGTATAGACCTCCGGAAAAATATTATCCGTATACAGATCTTATGACTTGCCAAACTTTACTTATTCTTTCCTCTCATGTCACAAGGTGATATATAGATGTTCGATCTTCAGGTTTTCTTTACAGCATGAGCTTACTCCTTCTAATAGAACAACAGTCCCGAAATTAATATGAATTATATTTTAGACCGTATGTTTTATCTGGTCAGCAGAGTAACGAAGCAGAAGGAATATGACAAGGAAGGCAGTTCTTGTTTACTGTACTTTTTCTAGCAGACCAATATAACTAGTACACAGGTTAGATGAGAGGGATGGGTTGGCTTTGTTTTCTTTTCTCTGTAATTATAGCTTGAACAGTGTCCTGAAAAATTATTCTCAAGCAGAAGGAATGCTGTAAAATGGCTGTGGCAAGTCACTTAGTCATGAGCCTCATTATCTGTATTGTGATCGTCTTTATTCATTTGCTTTCCTTACCGCCTGTCTGCTCTCTGGATGGTGATGGATAATCCCTGCTCAGACTCCGACTGACTTCGACGAGACCTTGTTTTCACCTGCTTTTCCTAAAGGCACGGATACTCTGGCAAGTGCTAAGGTGACAGAGAGCAAGTACCGCAGCGCTGGGCTCCGCTGCCCTCTTAGCGGTGCTGAGCAGATCCTGGGGCAGGACCTGGCGAGCTGGAGCTTGCTGCACCCGTGGGCAAGCGCGGAGGGCAGATGCACGCTCCCACAGCCTGCCCGTCGCTGCCTGTTTGTGAAACCCTAAAACAACGGAGGTGGCTCTGTCTGTGAGCACGACTGTGCAGGAGAAGGGAGGGAAGAGGCAGCGTGTTTTAGCAACAGGATATTGAAACAAGCAATGCTGTGTCAGCGTTTGAAATCTAGCGATTCTGCTGCAGTGATTATAGGATCCGCTTTTATCAAAAAAAGGCTGGAAACTGTTCTGAGAAGGAAATTCAAAATCAGGCTTCATGCTGAGGCCACGGATTTAGGATCTCCCAGAGTCAGGAACCAGCCCGCAGTGTGGTGGGGGGCGTGTGTGTCAGTGCTGGTTTCCAAATGAAGAGTATGTTGGGGCAGCAGCTGTCTCCTGCTCTATCGCTCATGTGCCACGTGTATAGTCAACCCGTTCTCGAGCTGGGCTGCTGGAAAAGAGCAGCAGAGTACCAGGGGAGGTTTAATCATCTGTGACAAAAATGGGTATGGGAAGGTGAAAGAAACCAGAAAATGGGGATTTCCTTTACATTACTCCCAGTTAGCGGTTTTGGGCAAAGAAAGTGAAGGCAGCAACTTTACCTTCACGCTAGTGTAGCTGTATCAGTGTAGCATTATTTGTTTCCATTAACTTAGCAAAATTGTATAGAAATAACATTGTCCAGTCATTATTACCATTGAAAATTAATTAATATATGGGATCAGTTTTCCAACCAACTGGATAAAATGGTATGCTATCTGCTGCAGATAGGACTGTAACTCAGATATTCAAAAGGTGGAGACTCTTTTGAGGATAGGTGACCTTGGGAAGGTTCAGCCTCACTTTTTAGTCATGACTGCTTCATTCTTTGATCTGAATGAGCAGCTCAGACCTTGTGCAAATGAACTGTGTTTCCACTGAGTGTGTATATCTACAGTGGATTTCATGTATAAGAGCTCAAATCAACTGAAATGCTAAAAAGTTTAAATCTTTCTTTTTTTTTTTCTTTTTTTTTTAAAGGAGTCTAGATATACATGACTTCATGTTATGGGTTTTCATTTTGATCAGCTCCTGGTCTTTGTTGTATGTGTTTTGTACACCTCCATCCCTAAACTCATGCATGCAGCCACAAAAAAAACCCAAACAAACCACAATTCTCAGGTGACAGTCACACACTGGAAAGAAGAGGTGATTGCTTTTAGAGGTATGTCTATCAAAAGCAACGTTGACTGGATTCCTTTTGATTAGGTGGTTAAGTATCTTGAGAAGTAGCCCATGGTAAGAGACAGAAATGTATTGGAAGGGTGCTGATGCACATTTTATCCATCTGTTTTCTGGCTGTAGCTGCATGATGGGAATCAGGATTTCCCTGTCCTGAATTTCCTCTTTGCAGTGGCTAATGCAGAAGTGCTGATACTCTCGTTCACTTTTGTTTTGTTAATGGTTATCTCTTCATTTGTCTGTTAGTGAAAGTAGACAGGTGGGATTTTACCTATAGGCAGCCTATAGCTCACAGGACTGACATAATCATTTAGAAGAGAGTAGTGGAGTGAAATGGATGAGACTTTTGTTTAGACAGGATTCTGTTCCTAGCTCTGCCTAAAGTGACCCTGCTCAGCCTTTCTGAGCCTCCTGTATTTTATCTCTGACATGGGTGGATTGATAATTGCTACCCTCATAAAGTAGGAAGATGGAGCTGTGCTTAGTAATAAACTATCTGAAGTGTCAGTATTGTTAGGTGTAAGCAGGGGAAGAAGTAAAAGTAGGTCTCCTGGGTCCCCTCCAAGCCTTCCCCTGGCTAGGGAGGCACTCTAGCAATCCCAGCTGCTCTCCCAGTAAGTGCTAGGGCTTGCTGGTTTTATTCAGTTGTTTTTATAAATGGTGGAGGAGTGACAGTGGGTTCAAGAAACATGGGTAGGATGGGTAGGTAAAGTCTCTTTAGGACTGCTAAAAAAGCATATGAAAAGTGAGATGATTCTTTTTTCAGTGAGCGGATTGCACAGCAGTGCCACACCACCTCTCAAATCCTGTCGGACTCTTCTATTGCCAGAATCTGAATTCTTACTACAAACCCTAGAAAAAACAACAGGCTTTTTAAAGAATCATAGGATCATTTAGGTTGGAAAAGACCTTTAAGATCATCTATTCTAGCCGTAAGGTATGCTATTAAAACAGTGTAGTTTTTACTGCCCTTATTTCTAGAAGTAGGTGCAGGTCAATGTAAAGGCTGAAATGTTTCCTAAAGTATGCACGTGTTTTTTGCATTCAGTCTGCAAAAGAAAACAAAATTAAACTGAGGCTGATTGATCAGGGTAAATATCAAAAAGTTAAGAAAAGGTTTTTTATTTGCTATCAATTTTGAAAAACCAGAATCTCCAACTCCATAATTGCTTCTTTTTGGTATCACAGATGGCATCTTCAGAATCTAGCCTGAACACAACAGGAATGTCAGCATGAAAGATTTTACTATTTCAGGTTTTTCTCAGTTTTGTTTCATCTAGAAACATTAATGGAGTTTAGATGTAATTTGGTGGAATCCTATGTATAAATATTTTCTGCTGTCTGCATTTATCCTAAGCTTTAGTGTTCCTCATCAGCTTTAGCATGTAGAAGAAATTGTTTAAAAAAAAAATTTTTAGCTCCACTCAGATCAGCTCTTTTTATGTGCTTGCTTTGCACTTGATTGCGCTGTGTTTATGTCCAGAATTTCTCCGTTCCTTTTGTATGGCAGTTTTCCCTGGTTTGGATGTGCCTTTCAAACCAAAAAAGGCAAAAAGAACATAGATTAAAGAGAGTTGAAGGTGTGATATTTAAACCTGTTTAAATCTTACTCATTTGTGGTTGAAAAAGATTTCAATGTAACAACTTTGTTAGGGTCTAGGGTAAGCAATCACTACAAAATGAGAAAAATGTAATTTAATCAGAGCAGATTAATGACGTGTATTAATGCAACCAAAATGTGTATGTGTAACCTCAATACGCCATGTACAGGAAAGCTTACTTGGGATTTCATGTACTGCATTTTGAGCAAGAGCTAGATTTTGGTTGCTTGAACGTCATTTCCTCTGCCCCGGTCTCCCATCTGATCATCACCCTAGCCCTAGGTCTTCAATATTTTGACACCTGCCGGGTCTCAGGTTGAACCCAGTTAATTAGTCCATATGTTGTTGTTTATTTCAATAAAAATACCAGATTACTTACAGAGAAATTAAGCAATCTTTTCAGCCTCTGAGCACAGCCTCATGGGACAGTCAAGGACAGCTGTAAAGTTCTTCTTTTTAAGAAGTTCTGGTTAATGTCAGCTGAGAAAGCTCTTGGTAAACAAATGAATAATTGATTGCTCAGCTTTCACATAGCTACTGCGTTTCTGGGCTCACATGACTCATTTGTGAACCATTCCTGTCGTCCTAATGCCATAACATTGGAGAAATGATGATTGTTTCTTGGAGGATTCTTCTGTGGACATAGTTGCCAAGACCAAAGCTGTAATGGTTTGTTATTATGACCTTTGTTATTCCATTAGGCTCAATAGCTTTAAAAAAAATGGTGTGTGCATACTTTAGGAAAGTTTTTACCCTTTACATTGACCTGACATCATAGTTTATGCTACAAAATGTATTAATGACAAAGTAGTGTTTTCATGTCAGGAGGACAAATTTTAACAACTATAATCTGCCTTTAGTCATCATAAATACAAATGTATTGGTAAAACAGACCTTGTTAACGCAGCCAAGACAAATGCTAGACCATATTTCAAACCAATTGAAGCACTAGTCTATACACTCCACGATTTTTTGTGTAGCTTCAAATACATTATTGTCAAACTGCTGTTAACATGCGTTTTCCAGTGGGTATTGTAGAACAGTAATGACCCATCAGATGCAAACAATCCAGGTCATTTTTCTCGATTACTTGAAGATGTGTAAATATCTTTGAGGATATGGACGGGCATAGGGAGCATTCAATTAATATTGTTTTGATGGTTTTTTAATACTTGAAAAATCAACAGTAAAAAGCCTTGTGAGTATGACAATACTTGCAAATTGCCTTGTACAGTAAACAGTTTAATTTGCAATAAATTCTGTGCATTATAGTTAACTGAAGTACACCCTATTCAGTACCCCCGGCTAACTGCAGTGATGATATAAAGTAGGCTTGCTATTTTCAATAGCTCTAGTGCTTCAAAGCCAATAAGCTGTCCACAGGTGCTCATTTCTGGTTCTGCTTCCATAAATTCATTAACTATACGCAAAAGGCAGGTTTGCTTTCTTCCTCGACTTACACCCTTTCTTGGGCACACAGGTCTCTGGGGGGGCAGAATGGGACCCTGGAAGAAGCTATGAATCAGAAAGGCTACCTGCTTTCTTCCAGCTCCCGTTTGTGTTTTCTAGCTAGTGTTTGAAGAGCTCTTGTCTTGTGGGTAGACTTGCTCTGAGAGGTCCTGAGGAAATGTGTAAGAAACTCTTGGTCTCTGTTTTTCCAGTGCATTTCTGGAGGGCAACTGCCTGTCACTGTACCTATCTACAGCGTGCTACCAACACAATCGAGTCTCTCCTCGTGAAGATTTTTGTGATGGGTTGTAAGGAATTCACAGAAAGGAAATAATGAACTTCAAAACTCTCTCATAGATTTGCAAGGAAGCACAATTGAGGCAAATCTGGATATTTGTGCATGGGATTGGGGCGAAGGGAAGCTTCTTCACTCTGCTTGTAGGAGATGTTGAGCTCACCGAAGAGACTTTTACAGGAGAAATGCACCAGGTCTCACTCCTGTTAACAAAGGTAGTGAAGAAATGTTTCTACCACTTAAAAGGACACTGCAGTAAGGCAAGTTTGAGAATAATTGTCCTATCCAGAATGTAAGCTGAGGAACAGCTATTTACTGCTACAAAAAGTAATGAGGGATTAATGTCAGGGAGCAAGAAGAAACTTAACTAAGCATCTCTCTGCAAGGAGAAAACATCCAGTGCATTTTGTTATGCCATGCAAATGGATAAGAGCATATTTAGAGACTTGTCTTTCTAGTTTTAGACCTAAAGCCTTGTGGAAAACAGCATGCGTCTTAGGAATCCTGGATGCAAAATTATCATGCTTCTGCTTGGTGCTGTTTAACTGCTGAATTAATCAAATACAATTGCTTAAGGCCCTGGAGGGAAGGATGTAATAAATCTTGGGAGTATTTGTTCTGGTTTATGGCTGGGAGAAGCTGCGTAACATTAAATCAGATGTTATAAACATTTGCCATGGCACATTTTCCTTACTGGGGGCATTGTGGCATGAGTCTTGAGAAACTAGAGAGGGTACGTCCCAGAGGCTGGATGCATTTCTTCTTCTTTTTTTATCATCGACGGCATTGCTTTGCGAGGCCTGGCGTTGGGGTGGGTTGCTCGGCCAGCCGCACGCTGTACGTCCCGCTCCGTCGGGTAGAGGGCAGTCGGAGACAACAGACGGTGCGGGCAGCCCTGCTGCGGGCTCAGCCCGCTGCCCGCTCCCCTGGCCTGCCTGCCCTGGCTGGGGGGTGGTCGGGACCCCCCCATCCCCAAGTAAACTGTCACCGAATTGGAGAGACAGCGAGCCATTCCTCCGGAGCTGGACAATCTGCTGACGGTACGCAGAACTTCGCCTTTGTGTGGCACGTCTCTGCAGTTCCTGCTCCCAACGACCAGTTGCAAAAATTGTCCTGCCCGAAATATGAGTTTAAAGTGGAGCTGCCTTGGGTTGTTTTCCTCGCTGCAGTGAGGGACTGTCCCAGCGCGCTGTGCCGAGCGGAACGCGTGCTGTTCTCATGCGCGGCACGTCCTGCCCTCTGGGACCTCAGTCGCTGGAAGCGGAGCGAGGAGGCAGATCCTTTTTCCCCAGAAAAGACACGTGCCTGCCATTCCAGCAAAGGGAGCTTTGTCTCCAGTTTAGGGGAAAACGTCCTGAGACAATTGTGGTGTCTTTTTCTCTTAATTTACTACTACCTGAACACACTGGTTGCACCGTGCTTGCTCACGGCATGCTTTGCTCTGAGCCCTTCAAGGCTGCTTAGGACCTTTGGGAAGTGTAAATGGTGTCAACCTGGACGAGGGGCCAAGGCTGGACCCCTCTTGTTCCAGGGAGGGAAGGGTGAGCTGAAGTGTCTGGGTTGAGCCCTGAAGGGCTAGCCCGGCTCCTTCTGCTCCAGCCACGGATGGGTGAGGAGCTGCTGCTGCTTCTGCCCTCCGTGCACCAGCCTCCCTCTGCAGGAGTCGCTTGCTGATTTACTGGGTAAAGCAGACAGAAAGGCTGTGATTATTGCGTTGCCTCGGTAGTCCGCGGCCCTAGACCTGGTGCCAAGAGCTGGTGGTGGTTGGTGCTCCGAGTACCAAGCCCCTGTGGTACAAGGTTGTCTTCTTGCTCAGATATTTGAGAGCGCTGGATCACAGGAGGATGCAGCTGCTTGAATTGCTGGAAGGGGTCCCTTGTGAAACGGCTGCAGAAGCTGCATTGCAGAATTTGAGCTTTTATCGTTCCACTTGTTTAAAGGAAGGCAGAAGACAAAAGGCAACCAGGCTTTTGTGGTGGGGAAGAACATGGTGATCCCGGTATAAATCAGTGTGTTATCATCAGCCTGAGTCTGCAGCCAGCCTGAAACAAGAAGCGAGCAGCCCTGTTTACCTCAGGGCTATTTCAAAAATGTCAGTGCTGTCCCTGGGCTTCCTGCTGAAAGGCGTAGCCGTAACTTCAAGCGTTTTGGTATTTCATAGCTACGTTGTTGGCCACAAGGTGGATGGTGGGCCGGGTGACCAGGGACAAGTGTCTGCTGCCGAGGCTGAGCAGGTATTGTTCAGTTGTCCCCTTGGACTGTAAAAGACCAGCAGGGACCAGTGGGACCGCCTTGCCTGTACCAATATCGAGCCTGGTCCCTGCGTTCCTGTGTGCGCTGGGCCATCTCACTCAGCTTCTATGGGCTCCCCAGACCTTCCCAGTAGGAGCTGCACAGTCACGGGGCAGTATATCAACAGAGAAATCAGCCGTGCTTTAAAAACGCAGCTGAAAATATAAACGACGCGGGACAGAGGTGCGTCTGGGGAAGGGGCTGGGGGCTCTTCTGCTTCTCGTCTTGCAGTGGTTGCAGCGTAAAGCGCATCCCCAGAGCTGCACAGGGCGGGAGCTGCCTGCCGCAGCAGCCTTGCAAACACCCCGGCCCGCCGGCTGCTTCCCAGCTGGTGTTGGAAATCTCATTAGGAAAGTGCTCCAGCTGAGGGGCTTTTACTCATCAGAGTGATATTTTTGTCGTGTTTCCTATTGAGTTGGTGAGAGCGTGGCTCGCAAGCATCTGGATGTGCTTGGGCAGCGGAGGGACCTTCCCCTCTCTGGCAGCGGCGGTGCTGAAATGCCTCAGGGTTTGCCTATCATAGCCTCAAATCCAAACAAACAAATCCCTGGCTCTGGTGCCGGCAGTGCTGGGGATGCTGCCGGTGCCCGTGGGCACAGCCTCAGCCAGCGCCTCCGTCTCTCTGCTCCCCGGTGCCTGCCCTCCCCGTGCCAGCGCATCGGGGCTGCCGGGACCACGCGTGTGGGTCTCACGCCTGGTGCCTCGGACCTGACAGCTCAAAGCCGCGCAGGTTTTGTTTGCAACAGCTGTAGAGAGCAGCAAGGCCACACCATAAAGTATAATCATTTTTTTATTAGAACAATTTCCTGGAGAGCTTTTTTTTTTTTTTTTTGCCTTTTTTTTTTTCCCCCCTCTTTTTCCTTCTGTAACATTGCTTTAGGTTTTAAGAGGGGAAGGAAAATAATAAATAGTCTACAGAAAATAGATTGGCGGGACCGTGTCGTATAACACTGGAACAAAGGGGCATTCAATGAAATTAGAAGGTGGCAAATTCAAAACAGATCAGAGGAAGTATTTTTATATGACATGTGTCCAGGCTGAGGAGCTCCCCACCGCAGGAGAAAGCAAAGGCCAGCAATGCAGCGGGTTTTGAAAAGGGCTAACGCTTGGATGGGCACTGTGAATGCTGAGACTTACTGAAGTCAAGAGAGGGCGCGTTGCATTAATTGGGTAGAAATACTAAGCTTTCAGGCAAAAGGTGACCTCTGATTATGGCAGGCTAGGATCTGAAGTGGGACAGGTGACTTCAGCACTTGGTGGGACTCCAGGAGCAGATCAGAACATCCCGGGACAGACCAGTGGTGCGGAGAGGGTCGTGCAGGGAGCCTGCAGCAGCACCAGAATATGAGTACAGGTCCCCTGAGGGCCAGCCACAGGGCCAGCCTTCCTCCCGCAGCCAGGCTCTGGCTTTCAGAGGTGCTCTTCATGTGAACAAGGTGAGCAGGGCTTGGCCATGGACACTCTGGGCTTGCCTGTGGTGAGAAATTGTAATTGCGAGTGTCAAGAAACTTGGGTTTTATTCCTCTGCTTCAGTGTTGTTATAAAAATAAATCTCTTTGGAGATATTCATAAAAGTTAATGGAAGTCTTGAATAGAGCTTTTTTTTCCTCCTACCAACCTAATAAAATGTATTGCTTTTTCTCCCAAGTATTTTTATATTAGCAGGCGGTGGCTGCCGCTGGAGGAGAACCGTTCTAGTGCTATAAAATGACTCCAGATGGAGACCCTCTCGTCGGCCGCTGGCTTCAGGCTCAGGCAAAGCTGAAACGTAATGCTTGTCCCGATGGTCACCATCCTTGGCCAGGAAATACGGGAATGTGTTTGGCTCGGGAAACAGCAGCATTCTCCCCTTACGACATCTGATTTATTGTATGTCTGTTAAAACAATAGTTTTGGAATAATTTTTAGATTTGCTTTAAGAAAAGGAAGAAAATGAAGATGAATGAAATGGCACTGGTGCTCTGGGCTTGACAGGCGTAGCACAGAAATCAGTCCCCACAGACTTGGTGCTAAAAGTCACACTGAATGTCTGGATCCAGTGCTCCTGGCAGATCATTTTTCCATCTGCTTGGGAAAGTCACCACCGCTGTCTTCCAACAGCTGAGGCGGGGATGCAGCCAAAGCTTCCTCCTGGCAGGCTGAGCCGGCAAGGGATGTGGGTGCCACCACCACCAGGACCAAATGCCGTCCAAAAAATGAAAAATATAAAACTTGAGCGGTGCCCACTGTGCGGGGAGGGAAAAGAAACCTTTTTCCCGCGTGCAGAGGGTACGTCACTGCTGCGGCGGCAGCGAGGCAAGGGGCTGCTCTGCTCAGGACATCTCTGCAGAGCATCTGGTGTCCAAACGTGCTGCTGCAGCACCAGGAGGGCATCCAGGCTGGAAAGACGATACCGCCGCCAGGATATGCAGCAGCAGTAATGGAATAAGGATTTTCTGTGCCTTAGGGCTGAAATGCTTCAGGTTTTACCTGTCACGGTCTCAAATCCAAACAAAGAAAATCCTGGCTCTGGTGAGGCAGCGAACAGATGCTGCCTCTTGTTCCTTCTGCTCTGGAGGAGGCAGAGGAAGTTATCTATTAGCTGGTCCAAGCTAAGGCGTATAGTACAAAGGATCTTTGCGTCATCCCCCATTTTTACTCTTGCAGAAAACCCACCCTTTCTCGTCTAGCAGATAATTTGTGCACATTGCGTGTTTTCTTTGGAAATGACTTGCACTACACTAAATTTTGATTCTCTCTTTTTCTGTAGTCTGCCAGGTTTTCTGCACTTTTCTAAGTGACCCGCACTTAAACAGCTTGTCCTGGCTGCTGTGCTATTGTTCTGCACACATGTGGTATCGCTGCTATTGCTGCCGGACTGTTTGTCTTTTGATTACGTGTGGCTTGAAGATTAAGCCTCAATGAGCCGGCACCGTTAGGTTTGCATGAGTTTTCCTCTCCTGCAGCAGCCCAGCCTGGCAGGTGACTTTGGCATTGTTGTGCCGTGTGGGGCTACGTACGCACGTAGGAAGTTCACAGGGGAGATTTTCTAAGCTTTCCTTTCCTGGTGAGTGATCTGTAAACATGCTCTCAACGCCAAGCATTTGATTTTTCTGTTGTCCTCGTGGCAACATGCTGAGGATCAGCTGTGCGCCACGTTTTTTTCCCCCTTCAGAAAAATTGGAGATTTCAAGGAGGTGGATTGTAATCCATTGTTGGATACCAGTTCTGTCGGGTTTCCTTCTCCGCTGAAAACAGCCAACAGGAAAGTAATTACAGGAGCAGATGTGACTTGTGACGTAAATGTTACTTCTGGCCTTTTCTTCCCCCCCCCCCCCTCTGTTTTGTTTTATTTTTAAGTAATCTGACGGGGTGATTCCAAAGCAACAGTCAACTGATACATGAGACACATGGGCCTATGGTGGTCATTTCAAGCTTTTCCTTGACTCAGTCAGGTCCAGGGACAATTTGCAATAGCTTACAAGTCACTTTTTCAAATGAAATGAGCAAGTAAGACAAATTTTTGGAGCAGCTTCAATATATGCATCCTGTGTAACTGCCTGCTTGAATCCCACTGCTCTGTCCACTGACTTACTGATGTCTCTGCCCTGAGCGAGGTACTGGTGTTGCTTGTCATTCATTTGGAGTAATAAATCAGTAAGTATGTCGCATCTCATGTTTCTCTTAAAGACAAGTTAATTCCGTACTCTGAAGTCTGGAAATAAAGATGGATTAAACTATTTTGGTCTTTTAAATCACCTCATTTTCAGGACGTCGTGTAGTTTCTGCCGAATCAGATGCAGCTGTAACAGAGTAAGTGCTGGTAACCGTTCTAGATGCTCGCTTGCCCAGGTGTTTTGTAAGGATGAGCCCAGTGAGCTGTCCCCTTCGATCTTCCTCTGTGCCCTTGTTGATGCCAGCAGTCCAGCCAACCACTGGCCCCTTGGCACAGCCCCTTCCCTGAGCGGTCTGGTGTCAGTGGGTCACCCCGCGGCTGAGAACAGTCCCCCCAGCCCGAGAGCTCGTGTCTCCCTGCACCACCAGCTGGATGTGTCCCTGAACGTCCTTGGTGCCAACACAGCAGCGTCTTGGTGTCATCCTCGAGCTACGTGCCAGCCTTGGGGCTCAGAGAGCGGTAACCACAGCTGCTGAAGCCCCAGGAGTCGGGCCCTGAGGATGCTCATCTCTAAACACAAGACTTCAATTCTTCCCAAACTCGCCTGGCAACGTCTGCCCAAAGCTCGCGTGTCAGCTGGAAAAGGGACGCGCAGGCTATTACCGACTGACGGACCGTCAGCCAGTGGCAGAGCCAGGAGTAAGGGGTACACGTCTCATGGGGGGGCTCGGATCGGTGCGTGTCCCGGGGGGGAGAGCACGCCTGCTGCTCGCCCCGCCGCTGCCCAGCGCCGCGGGGTCCCTCTCCCTGCCCGCAGCCCCCAGGCGCTGCAGCCGTGCAGCGACGGTAGAAATAGGAGTGGACGTTATGCCCTCCCGTGAAGTAGGGCGCTCTGAAGCTTAATTTATTTCGTGCCCTTTGCTGGCAAAGGTTTTGCTTTCATGTTCTGGAGGGGTGGCCGAGGAAAGGAGGATGGCAGCTGCAGCTGGCAGGAGTGGCCACCGGCGCGCTGCAGCTCCGAGCGGCACCTGTTTATACGAGGGCTGACTTCGTGTCGTGTTAAGTTATTCATACGCTCTTATTTCTGGCCAGAAAAACTTTCTTCCAAAATGTGCCCTGCCTCATTAACAGTCCCCACCCAGGGACCTCCTTTGAACTTTGCCAAGCTTCCCAGCACCTCACCGCAGGGACTGGTCAGGGACACAATAGCTCCGGTGTGTTTATTTCATTTCACTTTTCCTCTCCACTTGGCTGGCAGCCAGCAGAGATGTTCTTTGCAAAGATAATAGTTTCAGCTTAATCATTCACCTCTTATGTGGCTAAAAGGAGTTAAGGAGACTGGAAGTTTCTAAGAAAAATAAATGAACAGAACTCGTTCAAGGGGGCCTCTTTAAGGCTGTTTTATTTAAAAAAAAAAAAAAAATAGCAGCAGCAAGCTGTTCCTGCACATCACCCATGCCCTATTTATTTTTTAAATGCATGTTTAAATTTGGAGGGACAGACATGAGTAGAAGGATTATGAAGCGTTTCTCTTTGCAAAGGGATTTGCAGCGTATTTGGAGAGATGGCTCCAATATGGAATTCTAGTCATGTTCATTTTGGGAGTTGTAGAGCTGCATCTGGACCTTGGGGGACTCCTTCCTAGGCCTGCATGTGGGTGATAGGCAAAAACTCACCCATTTATTTGGTTTTGGTTGGTTGGTTGGTTGTTTTTAAGGGGACTGTGATTCTTTCTGGTTCCTTTTGGGGTTGTTCATTTTGTCACACCCTAAAGGTCCGATGTTTCACAAAGTTGGAGGACCCCATCCCTTAATGATGGATCCCATTGTGTTGTCTCTAGTTAAGCAGCCATGATCACCAATTTCTTTTGGAAATAAGGCCTTCGTTTATAAGCCACAGGAAAAACACCTTCCTTCTACCTGGCCTGGCTGAGGGACAGTGATTAAAACCCATATCTTTCTCACTCACATATCCCGTCCGTAGAGCTGTAGAGAAAATGCATGTCCTTGGGAACTGTTGATAAAAATGGAAGGTTTCTCTTTCAACAACATTTAACATGGACACTTTCCAGTTTTACTGAAAACCTGAAAAGTTGGATGTTTTTGTTGAAGAAGCAAGAGAAATTCCTGCTCGCTTGTAGCTGAGGGTGGATTAAGACACCAGCAGTTAGCTTGAACCTGAGGAATGAGCTCCTAAATCATACGACTTCAGGGGAATCCAGACTTTCATTTAACCATCAAACCAAAAGCAACATTACGGTTGAGCCTAAATCATAGGAACGTGCCCTAGGAAGAACCGAATGCCGGCTGGAAAGGCTGGAAGGACCCAGCGGGCTGCCCTGGGCTCAGGGCAGGGAGCCCGGCCGCGGGGGCTGCTTTTCTCCCCGCTCAGGTTTCCCTGGAGCGAGGTGGTGGGTGGCTTCTCCAGAGCATCTCCAAGAGGAGAAGTTGCTCCTGCCGTTACTGTCATTTCAGCCAGAGGTGGGAGAGGCAGAGCCCGCCACTGCAAAGCCACGGCAAGCGAGCAGCATGCGATCCACAGCGGGGATCTACTCTAACCCAGCCGAACTGGTAATGCGGACAGATCCCTCCTCCCCTGCTGTGTGTCTCTGTGTTTTTCCCTGCCTTCAAAGCAGCTCCTTTCTGGAAAAGAGGGAAATACCTGAATCCATTCCTCCCCTTTCATCGCTTCGGCTCCATCCTCTAAGCAAAGTGTCTGTGCGGGGCTCTGGGCTCTCCGGTGCGGTGCTGGCCTTTGCCCACATATGTGTATGTGAACATATATGTACTTAGCACCCTCTCCCCGCAGGTATGGAGGGTCTCTGCCTGATCCCACCTTTGGAAAGTGGGATTTCTTGTGGCTACAGATTGAAGGACTCACTTAAATTTCCATTCAATAGTGGAAAAAGGAATAAAGTTGTAAACTGTCATCACCTATTCAGAAAAATTCCTGCAGCGCAGACACCCATTTTCCAGCCTTTGATGACTAGGGGAAAAATTACCTTGCCAGGTGGAGTGTGATTTCTAGTTCTTCAGCAAACGAAGGGCTGAATTTAGCAAGTTTGGAGTGAGATAGAAGCAAAACATCCCTCCCTCTCCTCCCCCTCTTCTTCCTTCTCCCTCTGGGCAAGCAGCACCCTCCTCATTAGAGAACACATCTTCACAGATGTGTTAATTTTCATAAGGCCAGGATGAGGCTTTGGGCTGGGTGCTTGTTTCCCTTCCCCCTCACCGAGCGCTCCAGTAACCACATATTACCCAAGCCGAGCACTTTCTGCATGACTCAGATATTTTTTTTTTCAAGAACTAGAATCCAATGGACATTTTCCTAGCTGATACCACTGGGACTAGAAGGTCTTTTTTTTCCCACCAACCTTAAAAACATGCTGATATATTGCATTTTTTTTTTCCTTTTCAATATTTTGTTGTTATTATTATTAAAACAGCACCAAGTCCCACAGCACCAAAGGATGGGATCTCTCCTGCTCTTTTCTCTCTTCCTCATCAGTTAAGAAAAAAAAAAAGGGGGGGTAATTATCCATAAAAGAAAACACTGAAGGACACTTGGACCATCCCCGATGGCTGGGCTGAACTGGGGGCACTGGCGGTGCAGGATGGGGCCATGGCACAGGTCCCCACCGCCTGCAGCTGAACCACCCTCACCCTGGGGTGCAAATGCAAGAAGGGGGAACAGCCAAGGATTAGTGTCCCGTCATCACTGCCATCCTAACGATGGGTCATGCTGGACACAACCTGCACTTTTCTTAGACCTGAAGCATCCAACTGGGGCTGGGCGCATGTTGGCCGATGCCAGGTGAAGAGTGGAAAATGCCTTTAGTGAAGGCAAAGGCAGCGACTTGCAGTCCCTCTGGAATCCAGAGCCTTGGTCCCAAATACAAACAGAAGGGCTGCGGGGACGATTAGGTTGAACAGCAAGGCAGCGAGCTCCCACCCAGAGGTGTCTGAAGCCACGGGGAGGGGTTTTGCAAGGGCTGGCACCAACTTCGGTTGCAACGTAAGGCGGCAGGTCCAACCTGCGTGACCTCCCGTGGTGGAAACGGAGCTCGCTGGTGGGTGTCTGGGGGGGCGCACGCTTGTGCCTGCGCGGCAGCAGGGATGGCCCAGCCCTGAGCTTCCCCTGAGACCACAGGCGACATGTGGAGCCAATGTGTGTTTTCTCATGTGAATCCTGACGAGTTCAGATGAACAGGTTTGGGGCCACGGTTCCCATCTGATGTTGACTGCTCGATGTGATTATTCAACCCTGAATTCCTTCAATTGACAGCCACGCTATTTCCAGTCTCTTAGTCAGCATATACCACTCCGCTTCCCAGTCTGATGAGACCTGGATTTTCCCACACTCCTCCTTAAATGGAAACACATTGTTCATCTTCATTTTATTTATTTATTTGGTACAAAAAAACAAGATACTGCTATAACTTTGAAGTGCTGGCTCTACAATGGTTGGTTCCTTTTCGGAGCAATGGGTTTTCCTAAAAGCCACTCTCAGCAAGATCCTTATCAAACTTTCCTTGGCGGGAGACAATGAACATTTCACAGCATGAAGAGGAAAAAAATAAAAAGGTCGGTGAGAAGACAAATGCTCTATGTGAAGAGATAGCCAGGGTGCAGATGAGCTCCCCCAGCCTTGTAAACACAGATTATTTTCTGTCTAATCTACAGTTTCTGAACATTTCACTCATTGAGTCAGCTCCAGAGTTTATTGAGGGGTGAAAATGGGGACCTGAGCATTGTCTGGACACTTCCATCTGGGACCCATAAACTTCACCCTGAGGTGTCCAAATACCAAGGGCCTCACTGCCTGCAGCTGCCAGGGGTGGCAATTAGGATGGGATCTGGGGGGACACACGTGCCTCTGCAAGCTGCCGGCGG
Organism: Buteo buteo; assembly: GCF_964188355.1. Taxonomy (NCBI): domain Eukaryota; kingdom Metazoa; phylum Chordata; class Aves; order Accipitriformes; family Accipitridae; genus Buteo; species Buteo buteo. Next base: position 8,724,116 of record NC_134182.1, on the reverse strand, counting down.
TGACTTTCCACGACAGGTCACACTGGGACCAGTTTGTTTTCTACTGGGCTGCAAAACCAGTGGGTGACCGGTGTGGGGCATAGCGCTTTCCCACGGCTCGGGGCCGTGGGGAGAGAAAGAGGCCGAGGAAACCTCCTGGGGGAGCCTGGCTGCCAAACCTTGTAGGGAAGGGGCAACCGTCTTCTCCCACAGCCTGCCCCAAAACCTCTCCCGTGTCAGGCGGGTGCCAAAGGATGCTTTGAGCAGGGACAACCTGGGGCCAGCTTCAGACCTGACCTCTCCTAAAAATGCCAGCACCACTGGATAGCTGAGCTGGCAGATGAGCAAGCATGGTAAAGGGTCATCCCCACTCAGGACCTGCCAAATTTGAACTGCACCCGCCAGCTCAGCTCCACGACAGCCTCCACAGGGGCAGGCACTGGGGGTGGCCGATGCTTCAGGTCTCGGTAGAGGTTTGGGTGTTGGTTTTGCTGGGAGCAATCACTGCTTTGCTCTGGCTGAGTTGGAGCAGCTCCGTGCAGGCGGGTGGCAGCTTTGTGTGAAGGAAATGTGTTGGCTGGCGTCTGCTGTGGTTTTTTTTTTTTCTTTTAGCCTAATTGTATTTTTAATTATTTGGCAGATGGTTTCAAGCCAAGGCTATGCAATCAGTCAATGTTTGTTGGTTAAAACAGAAGTAAACACTAGGTTATATAAACAAAGGAGTGCTCTGGTTTATTGCCCAGGGATAACACCAGCATTGTTGCGTGGATCCTCATCTGAAGGCTTTGAAGATTGTTTGCTCTATTTATTTTTCTAAAGATGGGTAACTTTGTTGTATTTGCTCGGCTTCTTACGAGCTTGAATAGACAAGAGGCAAAGTGCGGTAAAGGTGGGTCTGGCTCTGAAGGGGCCTGGAGAGAAAATGTGTTTTTGGATTCTGATCTCATCCAAAAAATGTCCTGCATTTCACTACCCTTAGATAGCTTACATGTTGGAAATGCCAAGGAACCGGAAACTTTCGCTCCAAAGTCAACTCTGCTTTCATTAATAATTACTTTAAGACGGCATTCAGAGAACAAAACAGTACTATATGGAGCAGAAAGAGACCTGTGGGGAATTCAGGGCTGAGCAAGAGTTCAGCCCACCATCCCCACTCTCACGCTGGATGTCAAGGATTAGCATCCTGAGATGCAGGCAAGGTGTTCGGGTGAGGTGACGGTGAAGGGCACGACGAAGGGGAGAAAGGAGAGCTGCTCTCCAAACGATAACAGCAACAGCAGAGCCCGGCCACTGCCGCGGGAAGGCGGGCGGTGGGACTGGCAGGGCTCTGGCCCTGGGGCCGTGGAGGGGCTGAGCCTGGCTCAGAAGAGCCCCGGCACCCACAGTGGCAAAGTCCGGGGAGCACACGTCCTCCTAATTGCTGCGGGTGGTAGAGATCTGTGCTCGACCCCATTTTACAGATGGGAAAACTGAGCCGCAGAACGTGAAGATGCACATTTTATTGACAAATGTGGGACTTGACTTCTTCCTTTGGACCTGACCTGGTATCATCTCTCGCCTTCTTTTCCTGTCATAAAGTTGCCGCCTGTGCCTGTAATCTGCTTCTACAAATCCTGTAGATCATTACAAATAGTATTAGATTTAGCACTTCTGTACATAACGCACCAATCCTGGCAGCACGTTTTGAAAGCACAACAGCAACAAGAAGCATATGTTCTGAGAGTCAAGCTAGTGGGATTTTTTTTTTTCTGCCAAGGACAATAATTTTTTTCCCTTTTTTTTTTTTTTTTTTTTTTCCAAAATAAACATCACGCTGGAATGTGCTGCAGCAAATGGCTTGGGCTCTATTATATTTCATGCAGCTTTCTAAACAATTTTCAACCCTGCTGGCCCGGTGTCAAACAGAAGGCAACCAACAATAGCAAAATCCCATTAAAGCTGAGAAGGTTCCTTCCTGAGGTGAACACGGCCAGAAATAGTAATCTTGGCTCTCTTTTCAATTTGGCATTGGGGACTAATAATGCCTGTTCTCCTAATGGAAATTATCTAATTTCATCCAAGTGCAGCTCCAGAGAGAGCTGGGCTGACGCACAAACAGTCAATATAACAACATTCTTCTTGAAGAGCTGAACAATGGGGCTTTGGTGGGACCATGATTAACAACGTCAAACTAAGAACAAACAGAAGGTGTAAAAATAGGCATCTGAGGAGTTGACACAACGGACTATTTTTCATCTGTAAGGCCAGAGGAGAATAGCTTGTTAAATTGTATGCTTGGAGCACTTCATCAGATGTTGTGTGGAAGGACAAAAAAAAAAAAAAAAAAAAATCCATTTCCCATCTGGGTCTGAATGTACTAAGGAACTGCACATGCCTTATTAATATAAATCATGCTAGGAATATAATTCCCATTAGCATTAAAGAACCATTTTTCAATGAACTACTCTTGCACCAGGAACACCTAACGGGAAATAATGATGTTTGCTTCATTTGAAGAGAATAGTAAAATACAGTGTGGAGACGGCGAAGGTAGAGAACCCTTTCTTCTCTCCAGCGCTATGGGTTTTCATGTGTCGTAAGATATCCCCTTCCCAGCCCGGCAGGGCCGTATCCAGCCACGGTGCAGAGACCCCCAGAGGTGGTAGGGAATGGGGATGGGGGCGAAGGGCTCCTCCAGAAAACTGAAGCATCGCTACGGCCCGGGGGGGGCTAAAGCGTTGCTGCCCTGTTTCCCGCAGGCCCCCGCGGCTGCCCGGGCTGGGCGAGGGAAGGGGTCCGGCCACCCTCCACCCACCCCTGCTTCTTCCCTAGCGCAGCCTCACCTTTGGAGAGCACTGAGGGGACTTCAGACCACCTCCACCCCCTTACCCGCACGGTCCAACCTCACCCTGGAACTCCTTGTCGTCGACCTAAAAATAGCACTCCCCAAAAACAAATCCCAGCCCCGGCCATTATTTATCAGGTCTTGAGAAAAAGCATCACACCCTACATTTCCCTTTAGTGCTGAAGCCACAGCTGGACTCACAGTGCGCCCGGCACATTAAAAAGCAGAAGCATTAGAGGTAGATGAAACCGCTGCAGAGCTCATTAGCTCTGGTGCCTCGCCTGCTTTCGCCAAGGCTCTGGCTTTGGTATTTGCCCTGTAAGGAGCCGCATGTGCCCAGGGCGAACGCTCACCCTGTGTTTGTGCAGGCACACGCTGGCTCCCGAACCCCAGCGTCACCTTGGTGTAACTCTGAGGGATTTATTCCCCTTGCCCGGCCTAAGCGCTGCAGCTCCCTCCTAGCTCTTAATGAATGGAAGGTCTAGCCTTGAAATGTTAGACAAAATTTCCACCTCTGGTTAAGCAGGTATGTTTTTTTTTAATTTTTACGAAATCTCGAGTAGCCATTTACTCAGTTATTTTTAGAGCGTGAGAGGGGAGCTCTGTGTTTTTATAAAATCCCTAGATGTGTGCTCGGGTGATGGGATTTGGTGCGGGACACGACACGGCTAACTTGCCTCTGTGTTGTGGCCGATGGCATCCAGGAATGACCCTGCTCCCCCTCACTCACCCCACAGGTCACCCCCTGTTCAGGGTCTGCCAAAATTGTGTCGTTTTCCTGTTCTCCTTCCTCCTAACAACAATAAAACTGATGAAACCTATGGAAATTGCTAGTAATGAAAGAAAAGTGCACCAGACACCCATACAACACCGCGTCGCCCTCAGCCTCAGCTTTCACACCCAGTTGGTCCCCAACTCTCCCAGAAACCAGCGCCTTTCTCCATCCCAAAGTCCCAGTCCCCCCTCCACAGCCCAGCCCTGCTTCCCGCAGCCCAGCCCGAGGCTCAGCCCCCTCCTGACCCCTTTTTCGCCCTCTCTTTTGCCCCCCAGTCCTAAACCAGGTAGGCTCCCTCTCGCAGGTCTCAAAACACCCAAGACACGAGGCAGACTCCTGGCAACCAACATTTCTTACCTCCAGGCTTTCTGGGGCAGAAGCATCCCATAGAAACGAAAGCAGCGTGGCACGATGGCGAGTCGTCCGTGCTGCCCGGCCGCGGGCGACGCCGCTGCCCGGATCTGCCGGAGACCTGGGCAACGTTCAGCATCCGACGGGTGCCCAAACCATCCATGGGGGTCCTAGGGAGGAAATCTGGGAAAGCTTCGGATCGCAGAAGGGAAAAAGCCTTGTGGTTGAGCTCATCCCCAGCGGTTCCAGTGGCGATGCACCAAGACTGAATTTCACCCAGGAGGGTTGTTGTTATTGAGGATTTTATTGTTAGCTTGCGCTAGAGGGTGCTACTTCGTTAGTGTTTGGGAAGGATTGCAGTGATGAGACCGTCTTCAATGTCTATTCCTTGCAAAGTTAGGCTGAGACTTGAAACGTGTGGAGATCCGTATTAGCATTCGGCGTGGCCTCAGAATGAAATGGATTGCTTAGCTGGGAAAAAGAGAATGTCTTGGCTCGGAAAAGAGTTTATACATCTAGGGGGGCAAGGGTAGACATTTGGGTTAGACACGGTGACAAATGAAAGGAAAAACTGGTCAGCCTCGCCTTTTTTCTCTCCATTTCAAAATTCCAGGATGAATGGATGCCTCAAGGACCTGAGAAATTAGGGGGAAAAAAAATGACAGGACAGTGAAGGCAGGCATGGGAGATAATGAACCTTTGGAATTCACTGTTGCAGGACAGATAATAAAAATCTCATGATGAAGTTTTCTAGAAGAAATAAAAGCAAAATACACTTTGTGACCGCTACAGTCTTTTGGCTAAGATAAAGGTAACCAGATCCCAGGCATCGAGATATAAAATGATGTGTTAGAGGTATCAGTAGGAAATTACTTCCCCTGTGTGCTGCAGTGCTCCTTTGACTGCGCCTCCTGTTTTTGTTTCCATTTGCCGAAGGCACGGAGGAATGGCTATTGCTGTAGGCAGCATCCCAGACCCGCAGCTGGGAAGGGGATATCTTATGCTCAGTTCCGAGAGCAACTCCCCACTCTCCCGGGTATTTCACAGGGAGGGAAACTGGGTCTTTCTCGACCTGGTGGAGCCTGGCATGGGGAAGCCGTGAGCTGCCCGTGGAGCTGAGGAGCGACGGCTGGACTTTATTTAGGGCAGGTTCGGTTCCAGTGAGGGAAGCAGTTCCGGAGGGTGCTATGTACATGCTGTATAGTCTGGCATGCTTGTTTATGGGACTGTAAAACCTCCCTGGCTGGCACTTCCATTTGGCATCCGCCAGAAAGCATCTCCCTTGGGCAAAAAAGGTTAAAATGGGATTTTTTTTTTAAGGGCCGCGATGGCATTATTCTGCTGGGATTTTATATATGCTAATAGCAAGGAAAGAGCTGGTTTTAAAGCTGAACTGATGCGTACCTACTGCATTTAAGTCCACTCAGAACATGAAAGGAGGGTTGGAAGAAAAACAATAACTGTTCTTAAATCCAGATGAGTTTTACAGAGTAATTTTCTTCTAGAAATTTTACTTCCTTCAGGGGCTGATTTTTGCCTTTTATGCGACTGCATTCTGATAGCTTTATTTCCAGTTTCTCCACATTTTTGACCACTGTTGGCAAGAAGGAGGAAACTGTTTCTTACTAAAACTTTTATTAGGCAGTTATTAGTATTTCCTTCTTCGGTATTGAATGGCTTTCCTGCGCAGTGCCTTAAATGTACTGCTGCTGGAGGGGCAGTGGGCCTAAAGCATCAGCTTATGTTTATGGAGATAGGTGGGGTGGCTCTGACAAAATCGTAGGGGTGATGACCCACTATGGGAATGAAACATCTCCCATTCAATTTCCATCTGTACTTGCACCTACCTATGCAACTTGAACTAAGACACTCTGAGCCTGCCCTCAAGAGTAGCAGTTTGCCTCAGTTAAGGAGCTACCCCTTTGGGTCTCAGCTGAAAACAGGTGTAATCATACTCTCCTGTCAGATTTAGGAAATGCCCATGGATGGCCTTTCAGTGCTGAGTGTTGAGTCGCCTTCATTTTATGCAGTGATGGTTGTTTTCAGTTGCTACGCACTGTGCAAACTAAATCTGGTGTGTGCACACAAATGCTTCTCTCATCGGCGGTTGCACGTTAGAGCAGGAGGTCAGCACTTCTGCACCTCACGTCACCTTTAATCAGCTACCGAGGGGTTAATTGCAGACCAGCTCTCTGCAGACCCCTCTGTTGGTGTGGCCTGGAAAATCGCAGCTAGCCTGTGACAACTCCCTCTGCAAGCAGATTACGGCCCAACCGCAGTGTAAAGGTGGAGTAACCTATGAAATCAGTGATGCCGATGGAAATGAAAGCAAACCAGGGGCCTCTCCATGCGAGAAGGACCCGTTTTAGACTGCAGAAAGCAGCTCCAAGAGGCAGCACTTAAATTAACGGGTGACCTGGTGAGAGGTTAGAGCAGACTAGAAGAGGGTCGCAGCAGTTCTGCCCCCCCCCCCCCTTCCCAAATGCATGTTTCCCCCAGCTCCCTCACCCTGGCTAGCCACATGATAAAGAAATTAGTTTGGGGAACTATGACAGCAAAAAACCTTTTCTTACTGGCAGAGTTAATTTTCTACAGTTTGACATTCCCGGGGATAGAACAGGCAGGCGGGGATGGGGTTAGTGTGGGAGACTTGCACTTCAACTTTGAGCCGCTTAAACCCTTACGGCGTCGCAGGCTCACAGTGCCCGGCACAGCATCAGATACCTGAAAATGGGCTTCACGAAAGCCACCATGGTGGGCAGGGGACCTGCCTGCTCTAAGCCATAGAAAACCCTGAGGAAGGGACCGTCCTGACCCTGCTGCTTCTCAGAACGCAGCCCCCTTTCCTGGGGCTGCAGAGAGGCGCTTCTTTCCAACTGCTATTTATTACCCTGACCCTTCTTTAAGATTTATGTATCTGCAGCTTTTCATGCAAAAAAAAAGAAAAGGGGAAAAAAAAGGGGGGGGGGTAAAAGGAAGGAAAGGTCACCCCGTTCTCCGTAAACATGGCTATGGAAAGATGCAGTGCCTTCCCACATCCCAGATCTCTGAGCCAGGCACTCAGGGGCAGAGGGGGCGATCAGTGTTTTCAGGTCCCCCCTCTGTCTGAAGGGACTTGGGGGACTGCACAGCATTTGAAAGAATGTAAAAATTCTCTCCGCTTGAAACCACCAGCTTCATGTCATCTAATGTATTTCATCAGACCAGCAGTTGAAAGAAAGACACAGAGCGCAAACGTGCGAGCGTGCAAACAAGTCTCCAGCTCGGTGGCTGGTGTATTGTCCCGGGAGCTGGGAGCCTCAGGGTTTGATCCGCTCTAACATATGGACCTATTCAGCGGGACCTATTCTGCTGTAAGATGTGGACAATTCTCGGGACTGCTCACATGCAGAACCCCCCCTGGAGTTTTCAGACAATGACAACATAGACAGTTCAGAGGGATTTTGCTTCAGAGTGATTTTAGCATGCCCTGTGGACTCAATTTCCATCCAGGATACCTGCTTGTGCACCCCGAGACCTCTCTGCGATGCAAAGCTGCAAGCGATCAGGATCAGGTCATTTCCCCCCCAAAAGCACACCCTGACCCAACCTGAAACACCAGTGCAAATGAACCCACAGGAGACTCGAAATCCTGCCCTACCGCACGGAAACCCAGAGCCTGCCTGTTTTCAGGCGCCTTCCACGTAGGCTCAGCAAGTGACATAACAGGAGTCGTTCCTTACTGACACAGGTAGTCAACTAAATAACCATGAAACAACAGAAAGGAAACGTCAAGGAGCCGACCCGCTCGGTCACTTCATTCGCTTGCGGTTCTGGGCAGTTCCTGCCTGCAGCGCCTGCGCTTCTCTTGAGCATTTCAGATAACAAACTGTTGATCAGCTGAGGGAAGCCGAGCCAGCCCTGCGGCGCACGCCTGTGGCCGGCCTCCAGCTGCGGATCCCCGCGGGGGGGGAGCTCGCCCTGCCGTCGGGTTTGGCGGCCCCGCTGCAGCGCTCCCGGTTTCCCGGAGCGGTGCTGGGGGAGCACCGGCAGACACCCCCCCCTCCCCGACCCCCGGCCATCTGCAAAACGCTCCTGCCCACGCTGCGACCACGCGGCTTTGGGCGGGTGGAGCCCTACTTTTTTTTTTTTTTGGCCCTTGGGTCCCCAAATTTGCCTGCTCGCAGGGGCCCGGGAGCCCGGCCCCGGCCCTGTTCGGCAGGTGGCGACAGAGAACGGGCTTTGGGACCGGGCCGGGGCCCGGGGCCGGGGCCGGGGCCCGGCGGGTGCTCGGCGCTGCGCAGGGCGGGCGGCGGGACAGGGCGGCTCGGGGGGACCGACCCCACGGGGGGGGTGGGCACGGCAGCCATCCCGGTAACACCGCCCCGGCGAACCATCTCCCGGGAGGGTTTGCAACGAGGTTTGGGGAGTTGTTTTTAAAAGCATTCCGAGAGAGTAGGATTTTTTAAATCTTGATTTGTATACATTACATCTATATGTCTCTCTATATACGGATCAGGGCATAAATAGGACACGTATCAGCCGAGGCGCCCAGCGCCCGGTCGCGCTGGCAACCCCTCGGGGCTTGCTGCCGGCCGGGCTGCGGGGGAGGCAGCCGGGGGGCTCTGGCTGCGAGCATCCCCCGGCGGGCTCCTGCTCGAAGGGGCGGGGATGGCCGAAAAAAGGGGCTCGTCCGGGCTGTGGGGCGCGGGCAGGCAGGGCCCGGCCCTTCCCGGGATGCTCCCGGCCCGGTGCCCGCGAGTGGGGACGGGGAGCTGGAGCGCCTCGGGGTTAGCCTTTCTATTTTCCCCTCGTAAGAACTCGAATAATTTTTTTTTTTTTCCCACCTCCTTTGTCGGCCTCGGGGAAAAAAAAAAAAAAAAAAAAAAAAGTCCTTCGAGACTCCATTCCGTAACAAAAAAAAAAAGCATCGCTCCTGCCTGCACAGTTCATTCGCCTCCTTCTCGAGTCCCTCGGAAAGCAAGATTAAAGGGGAAAGTCGCAGCTGTATATTTATGTTTTCATTGCTAGAAGGGAATTGATTTCCTTGCATTTATTTTTGTAGTTGCAATACACAAGGGCGGATTTGCGTCACCAAAGCAACTTGCTGGTCGAGATAAAGTTGCACAAATATTGAAAAGGGAAGTGCTCGCGCTCATTATGAAGTTTTTCTCCGGAAGAAATAAGGATTTCTGCTGTATCCTAAAATACTAAAGCCGCTTCTATTTTGGGACAAATCTCGCAGGCACATCCGCTCATTTAGTCCGAGTTGGAACCTCTCAAAAAACAGGAGATGACCTGGACTGCAGCGAGCCCCGGGTTTCCTGCAGCCTTCTCCCTCCTTGCTCGGGCCGGAGGGGCCGCCGCCTCCCCCCGGGCCGCCGCGGCCGCGCAGCCCTCGCTCCTCCCCGGCCGCCGGCGAGGAAGGTGCGCGGGCAAGGGAGGCCCGCGGAGGCCTTTGGGGAGAGGGGACAGCCCCGTCCCCCCGGGGGACGGCGCGGCCTCGGGGGCGGAGGCAGGTGCTGCCGGTTCCGCCCGCGGAGGATGCGCGGGGGGCGCAGCCGGTGCGCGGAGCGGGCGGGCCCCGGGAAGGCACCTGCCCCCGCGGGCCGGGGTCCCCGGTTCCCTGGCCCTCCCCTGGCGAGTGGCAACGGTGTCGGTGGCAACGGCAAATTCCGGCAATAAATGCCCGAAGCGGGCTGCAGCGGGCAGAGCGGACTTCGTTGCCCTTCCCTCAGGCGGGCTGATGGCACGGCTCTGCCCGGCGGTGGAAACGCAAGTGAAACCGGAGTCGTTTGATCCGGTTTGAGAGCAAGAGGCTGGCGCTCGGGTCAGCTGGGCGGAGGGGATAAAGGGGGGGGGGGGGGGAAGATGCAAGGAAAAGGGGCTTTCCGCTGTCGAAGCAGGAAAAGTTGAAACCTAATAAACCCTTTCTTTCGCCGCCTTCGGTTTTCGGACACATCTTGGCAAGGCAGCCCGTCTGTCTTTTTCGGTTTCGTCCCGTTAATAAAAAGCAAAGCAAAGCAAAGCGGTGCCGGGCTGTTCCTGGGGAACCCGCCTCACCTTTACCCGTGCGCACGGTGATGGCTAAGGAACGCGGTCCCTCTCCCTCGCAGGTGGTTTCAATATTCACACAGAAGCTACGTCTTCATACCTGGCGAAAGAAAAAATAGTTTGCCTTTCTGGCGGTTCCCCGAAAACCTTCAGAATTTGGGAAGGTATTTGGAAAAAAAAAAAAATTTTTTTGGAAGCAAAATCAAAGCAAACCTGCAATCGTCCGATTCGGGAGCCTGCTCAAAACGGCAACGACTGGTTTATATGTACGAAAACTAATATTAAAAAAATGTTCTTTTTCAGAGGCGGGTCGGGACAAACGTGGATGTTAGAGGGGAGCAAAAAAGCGCAAGAGACGCTGTGATAAATTTGTCCCTAAATTATTGCCGCGAATATAGCTTATGATTGTATTCTAAAAAAAAAGGGGGGGTAATTCGGTTGTCAAAGCTTTGCAAAATTACAAACTAGTTTTTAAGGTGAAATTGGTGTAGGAGCAGACGCAGCCACCGGGCTGGAGAAGACGGTAAAAATCTATAAAATTCCATTGTCGACAAAATACGATTAATTAATTAGTCGCTGCTAATGCAGGATCCAGCGTGTCCTGGGCCCAGAGTACCTCGGAGCTCTCATAAATACATGTTACGTGCATTGACACAGACTCATTTTCGTCCAGACCATCCCAGGCTCACTTATCGGGGAAAGAAACACATTTCCTTGGGAATAACGTCCGAGAGGACCAACCTGCCTCCAACCGCGAGAGAAGTTTCCTGCGCCTTTCTTTCAAACGTTTGAAAATCGCGGCGGCAGGCGCAACGCCCTTGCGCTATTTTTTGGAGGTTTTGTGTGTGTGGGGGGGTGTTTCGAAGTCGAGGGAGGAATTTCGGGGCGGGGGGGTGGGTACCTTGCGGGGCAAACCGGGCAGGGCCGGGTCGCGGGTACGGGCCACCGCGCCGCCAGCGCGCAGTTGCGCGCTGGCGGCGCGGTGGCCCGTACCCGCGACCCGGCCCTGCGTGGGCGTGTCGGCGGGCGGTACTGCCCGGCCCCGCGGCTCGCGGATTGGGCGTGGGGAGGGAACGAAGACTGCTCCGGAGCCGGGAGTGTCGTTGCCAGAGAAAGTTTTGGGGAGGGGTGGATTTTCTCTCTTTTTTTTTTTTCTTTTTTTTTTTTCTCCCCAGTGCGAGGAAAGGGGGTTTGGTTTGGTTTGGGTTTGTTTTGTTTGCGCCGCTCCGCTCTTCGCCCGCTCGCTCTCTCCGTCTCGCCGTGGGTTCGGGAGACTTTTTTCCTTTTTTTTTTTCTTTTTCTTTTTTTTTTTTTTTTTTTCTGGGGGAGGGAGAGGTTGCTTTTCCCTCCTTGCCCCTCCGGCAAGTGCTCCGCCAGCCTCCTCTCGCCCCACCATCCCTCCCCATGCGCCCGGGGCGGCGGGCAGCTCCGCGGCGCGCACCCGGGAGCTGAGCGGCGGAGCGGCGCGTCCCCGTCCCCCGGGCAGGATGTACACGGCCGGGCTGGCTCCTTTCTACGCCTCCAACTTCAGCTTGTGGTCAGCGGCGTACTGCTCGGCATCGGGGCCGGCGGCCGGCGGCTGCTTCCCTCTGGACGCCGCGGCGGCGAAGAAGCCGTCCTTCTGCATCGCCGACATCCTCCACGCCGGCGGCGAAGCGGCGGGAGGATCCGCCGACAGCCTGCCCGGAGGTCCCGGCACCGGGATGCCGGCGACTCTGGGAGCCGTCCATCACGGCGCTGCCTTCCACGCCGCCGCCGCCTCGCCGCTCCGGCCCACGCCCGTCGTGGCCCCCGACGCCCCCGCCGCCGCCGCCTTCCCGCCGCGCCTCTCGCCGCTCTCCGCCGCCTACCACTCCCACCACCACCGCCCCCCGCAGCACCGGTCCCCCGCGGCGGCGGCGGCGGCGGCGGCGGCAGCGGGGGGGGGCGGCGGAGGCGCCCCGGTCCCGGCCCCGGCCCCCGCCCGGCTGCCCGGCGGCCACACGCACGGCTCGGCGCCGGCGCCCGCCAGCAAGGACCTGAAATTCGGCATCGACCGCATTTTATCGGCGGAGTTTGACCCCAAAGTCAAGGAAGGCAACACGCTGAGAGGTAGAGAAATGGGCTTGTCCGCTTTCCCCGCTAGCGCTCCTGGGGCTCTTTTATTCATTCTGCCGTTATTTTTAGCGAGTATGACCCGCGATCGGAAAACTTTTCGATCTAGCCGAGAAGAGAGTTCTGAAAAAAAAAAAAAAAAAAAAAGCGTTATAAATCCGGGTTTCTAAGAGCGCTCACTAAAATACCCCCCGCCCCCCCCGGCCCCCCCCCGGCCCCGCGCCCGGCAGCAGCCCGCGGCACAGCGACTTGCGCCGCTGGGAAAACTTAGCGATAGCGTAAAAATAGCGAAGGCGACGGCCTCCGCTGCCCGAAGCGGCCCGAGGGGTTTTTTTGCCTCAGAGGGCAGAGCCCGTTTTAAAGGCTTTCGCTGCAATCCTGTCTCCCCTCGCGGCGTGTAAACATCCTGAGCAAGGGAGTGAATATACCGGAGGATGTTCTGCCTGCCGGGGCAGGGCCCCCTCTCCCGAGGAGAGCCCCCGGGGCGAGGAGGCGGCTGCCCGGTGTGTGTGTGTCCCCGTTCCCCCCCGTCCCCGCCAGCCCCTCCGGCCGGGGACCCGGCCCCGTCGCCCGGAGCGTACCGGGGGGTCGGTTTCGACCGCGGTATAACCGAGCTCTCCTTGTTCCTGTGCTCGCAGATCTGACCTCCTTATTAACTACCAGCCGCCAAACTGGGGTTCATCTCCCCAACTTGCAGCCTGCCGCCGGCCAGTTCTTCGCGTCTCTAGACCCCATTAACGAGGCCTCTGCTATTCTGGGTCCCTTAAACACAAACCCAAGGAGCTCAGTTCAGCACCAGTTTCAAGACACTTTTCCAGGTACAGCTCGTCCCTCGTCGACCCTCCCGTGGCGCAGGGCCCTCCGTCCCGCAGCCCCCCCCGCCCCCGGCCCAGGCTCTCTCCTCCCGGAGGGACTCGCCGGGCGCTTTTGAAAGGCCAGGGCGTGTGTTTTGTAGCGAGGCTCAGATTTTGGGCGAAAAGCCGGGCTGCGTGGGGAGGGGAGGAAGAGCCGGCTAGGGCCTGACCCAAAGGACCATCGCATCTAGTACAAAAATAATACCTGGGCTGAGAGAGAAGAGGCGGGGAGGGGGGAGAGGAAGAAATTTGGGTTCCAGACAGCTCCATCCTTGCCCGAGGAGGCCGGCCCGGGCCTTGCCCGCACACCGCAGTCCAGCTGTTATTTTGATCGAGTTAAGGCTCCCTTTCATATATTATTAATAACGGCGTCTCCCTCTCTCTCCCCCCTCTCTTCTCCCCCCGCCAGGTCCGTACGCCGTTTTAACCAAGGACACGCTGCCCCAGACGTACAAGAGGAAACGCTCCTGGTCCAGGGCTGTTTTTTCCAACCTGCAGAGGAAAGGTTTAGAAAAACGGTTCGAAATCCAGAAATACGTCACCAAACCGGACAGAAAGCAACTGGCGGCGATGCTGGGGCTGACAGATGCTCAAGTAAGAACGGCTTCAGTTTTATTTCAAATCTTACTTCCAGTTTAGAGGGATATCGGAGGGTGGGGGGCAGGGAAGGTGGTTGCAGAGAGTTTGCCCTTAATCTTCGGCAGGGCTGGCTGAGGAGCGGGCCCTCGCCCCCGGCATCTCCTGCGCGCAGGTTCCGCGGCGTTTCGCGGCCCGGCGCGGAGCTTTCGCCTTTGTTTTGGCCACGGCCGAGCAGGCCGAGCGGAGAGGCGAGCGGGGCCGGGGCAGATCATCAGTGTGCGCTTTATTGAAGTGCAACTCGCTGTGGGAGGCAGTTTAGGTCAAAGGAAGCAGAAGAGAACACACTATTTTTAATGCACACACCCCCCTTTTTTTTTTCTAAATCTCTCCCCGCGTTGTGAAATCCTTAGTTCTGGGGAAGTGAAAACTCTTCTTCAAACGGAATCATTAAACGCCACTCTGTCTGTAATGATTCCACTATTCAGGGCCCGCAGCGCACAGAATTGTATAACGCTGTGGTTTCTTGAGCAAGGTTTGGTTTCCTGGAAGAAGTAGAAGGAGGGAGGGAAAAAAAAAAAAAAACAACCCAAAAAACAAAACCCTGAAACAGTACCGGGGGGGGTGTTGGTGTTTAAACACGCGAACTAGAAGGAGGGAAAAAACACAGCCACCTTAGTCGCGTAAGGGTGTGGGCAGCCCCTTGCTGCCCGCCCCCGGTGGAAGGCGCTGGGGCCGGCGCGGTGCGCGGTGCGGTGCGCGGTGCGCGGTGGGGGCCGTGCCGCCCGTCTGAGGGCGGCGCGGCCGCAGGTGAAGGTGTGGTTCCAGAACCGGCGGATGAAATGGCGGCACTCCAAGGAGGCGCAGGCCCAGAAGGACAAGGAGCCGCCGCCGGAGCCGGAGCCGGAGCCGGCGGCCCAGCGACCCGGCGCACCGCCCGCCGCCGCCGCCGGGGAGCCCGAGCGCAGCCCCAGCCGCTCCGAGGGCGACAGCGACAGCAGCGACGCCGACTCCCTCGACATGGCCCCCAGCGACACGGAACGGACTGAGGGAGCCGAGCGGAGCCTGCCCTCCGCCGCCGGGCTCGGCAAGTCCTCCGGCAGCCCCGGCCTCCCCTCCCCGCCGCCGCCGCCGCCCGCCGCCGCCGCCAGCCCCGAGCCGCGGAGCGGCCTATAGACGGGGCGGCCCCGCGGCCCCCGCGCCCGGGACCTGCGCGCTAATTTATCTCCCTTCCTCCGCCCCGGGAGCGCCGCGACGGCCGGCACGGCACCGGCCCGCTCCCGCCCGCGGCCGGCGCCCGGCCCGGCCCGGGGCAAGGGGCCGAGGACGCGGGCGGAGTGGGGAGCCCCGGCCTCTGGACGGCCGTGCGGGAGGCGGCCGCCTCTCCCTCCACGCTGCTCGCAGGAGAGCGGGATTTCTCTGATTTTTTTTTTTTTTCTTTTTTAATTTTATTTTATTCTCCGTCTCCCGCCCCTTGTCCTCTCCAGGAAAATCTGAGCGAGGGACTCCGAGAACGTGCTCCGAAATCCCTCTCTTCCCCAAACCCTCCCCAGACAATTTACAATGTGAAGTATTTTGCCAACATCCTCATCGGTTGCAACGTGTTGCTTCGAATAATCCGGCCAAGAAATACTGCACTGACAAAAATATATAAATATATATATATCTCTCCTGTAAATAAAATGTTTGCTATGGTTTGTAACCACGTCAGTCTGTTGACCAGGGGAGAGGGCTGCTGAGGCTGCCCCAGCTCCCTTCACCCCGCTCAAAGGCAGCCACTGTCTCTCCTCGCCTTGAAAGCCTCCCGAGGCAGCCTTCTCCTTGGGGTTGGTTTTTTTTTTTTTCTTTCCCCTTTCCTTTTCTCATGGAGGCGATGACAAGGACCGGAGATTTGATTACGCAAAATTGTGCCCCCGGTGAGAAACTTGCCAATTACATTTGTAGAGCCGCATGTGCGTACATACGTGTATGTGTCTTGTGAGGTGCCCTTCGGTTGGTGATGCGAGGCGGGACCGGAGTGTGTGACTCCCGGCGACTCTCGGGGGCGCTGCCAAGAGCCGGCGGGGCCGTTTGGGGGTGCGGGGGGGGTTGGGGGGGAAGGCGTGTTTGCTTTGCTTTGCTTTGGTGTCGTTCCGATTTGCCGTGCGCCTCTCCGCAAGCCCCCGCGGCGGGGTAGGGGAGGTAGTGCTCTTTGACGTCACAGCGTAGCCATGCGGCCGGGTGGTGGGGGGGGGGCGCGCTGTGACGTCACGCAGGCGCTATAGGCGGCGCGGAGGCCGAGCGCAGGATCGGGCCGCGGCGGCGGGCGGGAGCGCGGAGCCCCCCGGGGCTGGGCCGGGGGTGCGGTGGGGGGGCAAGGCCGCCCCTGCCGCCCCCGCTCCCCCACCTCGGAGGGTTCTGTGGGGCTGGTGCCCTCCCCTGGAGGCAGGGCCGGGGCGTGCGGCCGGGGGACACCCCCCCCCCCCGGGGCTCCCTTGGGGTCCGGGCCGGGATCCGCCGGCTCCGCTCGGGTTCATCGTCGGCTTCGCTCCTCGGATAAATAGAAAGCGCCGCGGTGCCCGGTGCTCCGCTCCTGCCGGGGCACGGGGGAAAACGGGGGGGGGGCGCTTCTCAGCCTGCATCCCCCTCCTCCCTTCCCGAGCAGCACCGATTAAAGAGAAAGCCGCAGCGGTGAGGGTCCCCCGTCCTTGCCCACCGAGAAGCGTGTTTTCTGCCTCGGGGCTTTGCGAGGCCCTAAGCGGAGCAATTCGGCTTTCTAACACGCGGGGGGCCGGGGGAGGCCTGATCCTGCCCAGGGAGGTGAGGGCGAAGGCAGGTGAAGCGAAGCCGCTCCCCTCCCATTCGGGGCCGATGGGCGCTGAGCCTGTGACACCGTTAGAAAGAAGGGGGAGACGGAGAAATCAGGCGAGGGACCGACAAATTCCCGGTGTCCTCCGGCGATGCGGAGGCGGGCGAGAGCCCGGCCCTGGCCTGCTGCTTCCCGGAGGGCTCAGGCGAGAAATCCTTCGGGGCCACCCCTGCTAGCGGGGGGTGTGGGGGTGTGTGGGGGGTGTGTGTGTCTCCGGCAGGAGCAAACACCTGAGGAAGGAGAAGGAAATGCCGAGAGCATCCCCCCCCACACCCCCGCCACGAGCACTGGGGGAAAAGGAGCTGGGGCAAACGGCGAGCCAAGAGGCCGTCTTGCTGGGCGAAGAGGGCACGGGTGAAGTGGCAAATAAGGCATAACCGAGCTTTGCCAGAGCCGTGACGGGCAGGGAGATTTCCAGGAGGAACGCAAAGCTCTGCTGCGCCCCTGGGTGCGCTCAGCGCCCGCGCAGGGCAGCGCACCCGGGGGGGCTGTCCCCGTCCGAGCCCTGCCGGGACAGGGAAGCGGGGGGCGAGGATCTGGAAGGGGCTTGTAAATCGGTTCTGCCTTTAAAACACCGTCAGGGAGGAAACGGGGAGGGTGTGTGTCACGGATTTTTGGGGCGCGGAGCCGGCCCTGCAGTTCGCTTCCAGCCCCCCCAAAAGCGGCTGTCCCTAGGGCCGCTGCTGCGCCCATCGGCGCGGGGTTTGCCGTGGGGTTATAACTTCGCCTAAGAGCAAGGGAAGCCGCGGGACGGATGTCCAGCAACACATGACTGTTTCTTCTCCGATAAACCGCCGTGGTGCAGCTCACGGACACGCAGGGATTTGTTTGCCTCTTAGTTTTGCTTCCTAAAGACTAACCCACGCGGGAGAGAGGGGTTGGAGGTGGCTTTTGTCGGATGAGAAATGAAAAGCGCGTCGGGAAAGAGGTTCTCTTCCCTTGGCTTAGAGGAATCTGCGCCTCCTCCAAGCGCAGGGCTGGCTGCGCGGGGGCAGGTCCCGTGTCCCCCCCCCCCGCGGCCTCCCCAAATAACGGGAGAGCAATGCCCGCCTGGACCCCGGGTCGGGGAGAGAGCAAGGGCAGCGCCCGTATGGCACCTTTTTAAGATAACACCGCAAAAGGGGGAAAAAAATAACACTGTTGGGACTCAGGCTACGGAGAAAGATGCTCAGATCCGAATGAAAGAGCTGGGATAAAATTCCTTCGCCCTGCGTCTGGTTTTGCCTCCCGGCCCTCTCGCTCTGCGTACCCCAGGCTTCTGCTCTGGGTGGAGCCGGGACGGTATTTTTATTTCGTGTCCCCCAACGATAGGGGAAAAAAAATAATAATTATCTCTCCCCCGTTGCTGCCGTTGTGCACGTCCTCGGGCAGGTAGAGCAAACCCACGAAAACGAGATTGGGGAAGGATGCGCGGATGGAGGGATTTGTGCCCGTCTCGACAGGGAAGGGAGTTTGCCCGGTCCTGCGAGGCTGCAGTTACTGCTAAATTTCTGTGGAAAAAAAGCCGGGACAGTGTCGTGACTGCGGGCAGCTCGATCGCCGTTCGTCGGCGAAGTCGACCTGTCCGCAGCGCAATGCAACACCCCCGCCCCGAACGGGTCCAAAAAAGCCCGGGGGTGCCTCTTTTTGGTTTGCTTTATCATCGCCTGATAACACGAAAGGCTTCTCCGATGCTGGTTATTTCTGAAGGCGAAACGCCCGAACCCACGGTTCCCCCGCCGATCCGGTTCTTCGACGGTCTTCAAAGTGGGGGTCGCAGCTTTTCGGGCGATCTCTTCCCCCCCCCCCCCTTAAATCCGTTGTGACTCTTTTCAGACCCGTGCCAGCCGATCCCAAATCCCTTGGGCTGCACCCGCTCGCCGCAACGGGTCTGTGTCGGCGCGGCTCGGCGGGGGCCGTGGTCCCCGCGGAGGGGCCGGGGTCCCCGCGGAGGGGCCGGGAGGGGCTTCTCCGGCTCTGCCCCGGTCTCCGCGGCCCCGGCCAGGCTTTCGGGCACCCACCCGCTCCTCTTTCCCCTCCCGGGTGCCGGCCAGAGGTTTGTCGGGCTTATTTCAGCCGAGGGGTTGTGCGGGACACCGAGGAACGGGAGCGATACACGCTGCCGCACGGAGAGCAGAGGTTTCCCTGCCCCGTCCCTGCGTGGCATGTGTGGGAAACCGGTTTAATAATGAAGCGGGAGGCCTCTCCGCGCCGCTCCGGCATCCCGGCCCCGTCTGCGAGCGTCCCACCCGCAGAGATGCGCAGGAGCTCCTGCCGAGCTCCTTCCCGGGGAGCAGCTTTACCGATAACGCCCCCCTCCCCCGGGCGCTGTGTTAAGAAACCCAACGAGATCCTTGTCTTCTGGCCTGATTTCTTACCAGAAACCTCCCCTCTCCAAAGAGACCCGAGTCAACCTCGGAAATAACAGCCACGTTAGAAGAAAAAAAAAGAACAATAATAAACCAAAACAGCGGCGATAATTTTAAGCCAGCGATTTTACGGTGCGAAAAGGGCCGGGCGAGGAGCTCGCGTTGGGGTCCGCCGCTGCCCCGCCCGGCGGGGGGGAAGGTGGGGGTGCGGGGGGGAAGGTAGGGGTGCGGGGGGGGGGGTCCGCCGCGGCCCCGCTGGGTCGGCGCTGCCCACCCCCCTCCCGCAGAGCCCCGCGGGTGCGGGGCCGGCGGCAGCGAAACCTGAGTTCGCCTCCCTCGTTAGCCGAGCGAGACCGGCCCCGCTCCTTAGGAAAATATTTTTATTTTATTTTAATGTCGGGCTTAAGCTGATGTCTTAAAAAATAATTGTTTTCAGACCCCGGTTCGCTCGGCATCGCCGTTTCACACTCACAGGCACACACAGCTTTCCCTGCAGTTCATGCCTCGGGACTGCCTGGCGTCGGCAAGACAAACTGCAATCTCCGAAATGTCAACTTTTGCCACAATCTCGACTAAAAAAACCACCCCCTTCTTATTGCTGTTGAGCGCTCATCAGAAATAATGGCTGTTTACACAAAACCTTTATTCACTTTCTTAAATAAACACCAGTGAATTCAAATAAAGCAAACCCTCAGCTATAATTCAGGCACAACGTTTGCTGTGTGTATTCTCGGCTGCGGACCTGGAGAGACTCCTCGGAGAGAAATATGAAGTCTCCTTTCATAGTCCACCTCCATCAGCTAAATATTCTAGCTCACCTCGGCCGAGCTTATCCTACCCCAGCTTTCCTTTCCCCCCTCTTTTTTATGTTTTCCCCTGGCCGAAGCGGAACTATTTCCTCCCTTCTCCCCTGTCCCCTTTTACAGAGGGGAGCTCTGGACGCTTTTCTTTTTAGATCAGTTTGCAGAAGCCCCTTCCCTCCTCTTCCACGGCCCCCACCCGGGGTCGCGCCCCGGCACCTTCCCGCAGCCCGCACGGCCGAGGGTGCTCGTAGCTCGGCGGGCTGAGGGTGCTCGGATGGAGGCGGCGGGGGGGGGGGGGGCCCGGTGGTGATTTGGTGAGCCCGGCGAGGCGATGCCGAGGTTCTAGTTTGTTCGAAAGAGCCGGCTAGAAACGGCGTTTGCCCAAAGCCACGAGCTCGGGCAGGTAGCGGGGAGCGCCAGGTACCCGCGGGGGGAAGCATCGCCCCACGGGGGAAGGGAGCCCGTCCCTCCGCGGCGCGGCCGGGGGAGCGCTGCCCCCCTGCTCCCCTCGCCTCCCCTGCTCCCAGGCCAGGACTCGCGGCCCCAGCCCTAATGAGATCCATTAAGCGTATTATTGATGTGGAGGTTTGCTGTGAGGTCCTGGCTGGAGGGAAGCGGAGCTCTGTTGCAGATACAGGCGCTCTGATCTGCACCACCTGGCTGAAACCAGAGAGCCGCCACTTCATTAATGGGTTTAGCCTTTGCTAATTGGTGTCTTTAGGAGCCTTGCCAAATTCTGCTCCGGGATCTTTGGAGGCAGCTTTTGTTTTTCCTTCTGCCGGTGACATTCGTTGACGGCAATTAGACCCGATACCACTTCTCCGCCGGCGGGCAGCCAGGCAGCCCGAAAGCCCCCGAAGAGCCGGGCTGCGCTGCCGCTCCGGGCACCTCCCGCCCGCTGCTGCCTCCACCATCACCACCACAGTCATCACCATCATAAATGGAAACGCCGTAGGTAAACCTCGAGGCGAGCCAACCCACCCTCCTCTCGCCTCCGTGGCGGCTGCGGCAGGTGACACGAGTGGAGGGGGGGCGAAAGGCGCCCCTGTGCTCCACGGCCCCCCTGCGGAGAGCAAGAGCAGGGGCAGGGGGAAAGCGGCCGCCCCCCCGCCCTCCTCTCCCGCCGGGCCGAGCCGAGCCGAGCCGAGCCGAGGGAGCCGCAGGGGCAGCGCCCGCGGCCGTGCCAGCCCCGCGGCCGCAGCAGCCCAGAGCCGCCGCGGCTCTCCCCGGCCCGGAGAACCGGCGCCGCGGCCGAGCCCCTTTCGCCGCCCGCCCTCGGGGTCAGCTTCATCCCCGGCCCCGCGGGCCTGACCGGGTTTTCCGGGACTCAAACGGCCGTAGTTAATGAAATCCGCTCACCGCAAATCACAGACCTCTGCCGTACGCTATAATCAAATTTCTGCTTGCCTTAAAAAACCCAGGCCACCCTCCTCCACCCCCGTTCTCCAGGCAAACCCCAAATCAAAGGTTTCCAGCCATCACACCCCTCCAGCTCTGCCTGGTCCCAGGCCGTCTCTCCCGGCCTTCGTTGCCATCGCCCGTTCTGCCCCCCCGGGATGACCAGTGCCTTTCCTCGGTGACTAAAAGAGGAGGCTGCCCAGGACCACCTCCGTCCGCCTGGCCGGGCCCGGTGGGGTGACCCCGGCTGCCTGCATGAGGGGACGGGGGTGATGGAGGGGACGGAGTGGCTGGAGGGTATCCCGCGCCCAGCAGCCGAAAAGAGGGGTGGGGGTGAGGCGGGGGAGACACACGCCACAAATCACGCCAGCCCCACTTCCCGGGTAATGTGTCACCAGCCATGTAAGCCAACTATTCAGGGGTCAGCGACGGCTGATAAATCACGGCGAGCGGGGATTTTATCCTCCTCACGGCACCGTTGTCACCGGGCTCTGCTGACCCGCTCCGCGGGCCCTGCCCCGGTACCGGCCCCGGGCGAGGCTGCAGCGCAGATGCCGAATGAAGAGGCGCTTTCTACCCCCCCCCCCCCCTTTCCCCCTTTTAGGTTTCCTGACTCCAGCGGCAGCCCAAAGCCGTTTCCCCTGGAAAAAGGCCGCCCGCCACGGCGCCGCAGTCCCGCCGGGACCGGGCGCTGCGCGGTGCCCCGGCCGGGGAAGCGGCGGCGGGGTTTATCGGGAAGGCTGGGGCCGGGGCTCTCCTTTTCTCTGTTTCTCCCTTTCTTCCTCTCTTGCCTTCGCTCAGGCACTGTCTCCCTTAACCCTTCCGCGGGCGGGCTGCCTGCAGGCGGGGGAGCCGGCCCGGCCCGGCCCGGTCTAAGCCGGGACCGGGTCAGAACCCCCAGCTGAGCCGCGACCTCCGAGCCTCCAGCCTGTGCCTGACCCCAGCCCCGGCAAGCGGGAAGGAGGAGGAGGAGATGCGGCACGGAGCCGGCCCGTCTCCCCGAAAACCTCCCGGTACAATTCTCTTGGCCATACTCCGTTTCTAAGGGCAGAGGCTGAGGTGGAGGGTTTGGCCTGAGCGGCCCCTTCTCCATCCCCGGAGAGCCCCTTCCCACCCCCACCCACTAGTGTCTGTGACCGCAGCCGTGACCGGGTAGCGGTCGGCGGGTGAGGAGGGTCTCTGCTTTCTCCTCAAGCCCTTGGGGACGTGTCCGGGGTGGGGGGGTGCAGCCCTGCTGGCCTTCCCCGGCCTGCGGGGTGCCCCGGTCCCTGCCGTTCCTCGCTCCCGCAAGCC
Source organism: Buteo buteo (assembly GCF_964188355.1). Lineage (NCBI taxonomy): Eukaryota > Metazoa > Chordata > Aves > Accipitriformes > Accipitridae > Buteo > Buteo buteo. Next base: position 8,701,940 of record NC_134182.1, on the reverse strand, counting down.
GACCCGGGTGGGGGGGGGGCTGCTCCGCGGCACCGGCCGGATCGGGCCCCTCCCTCCGGCTACAGTAGACGTGTTTATTTATGCGCGCACCCCTCCCCATAAATCCCACCATCTATAATCATTATCTACATGGAAACTTTTGCCCCCTGCAGCCCCCAGGACTCCCCCCCCCCCCTAGTTAGCGGTGATGATTTTAAAAGCATGCGATGATCTAAGCCCTAATACTAATATTATGCATCATTTGGACAGGATAACCATGCCACCTTGTCAAACGCTGCCTCTTTACACAACCCATTTGCTGCATCGCAGAATCATAACGGCGGTGATGGATGGGCCGGGCCCCCCCCGGCGCCCCCCCGGCTCGGGGAGGAATGCGGGCGGGCGGAGCCCCCGCGCCCGCGGCCGGCCCGCACCCCGCCGGCGACAATTTATGGTCTGTATATATTTGCTGGCTCCAGATATCGGCGATGTAATGGATGGTTATATTTTATGAATCCGAGGCTCGGATCTAGGGACTCGGGAGTCCGTTCCTTGTATGGTGCACTCCTGTCTCGCCCTTCGTCCGCCCGGCAGGCAATAAACTGCCCCGCTAAATGCGCCGGGAGATAACAGCCAACTTTTATTGATTACAAGAAAATGCTCGAAACTAAATAAAGGGCTTTTATGAGGATCCCTGCGAAGAGCCTTTTCTCCGTAACCATTAAGCGCGATATCGACGTTTTACTGTGTGTAAACTGTGAACTTGTTTAGCTATAAACGTTGGAGCGGGCGAAAGGCGGATGAAAAGCGAAATGCTCCGGCGATGTTCGCCGAGAGGAGCCGGGCTGGGAGCGGCTGCAAACCTGGAGGGTGCCCGGCGACCCTCCGGGTTCCCTCTCGGTCCCTCTCTCTTCTGCCTTGATAAAGGCGTCGGTGCGGGAATCGCTCCCGAGCCTAAAAACAGGGAGAGCTGGGGAGCAGCGAAAAGAGATGCTGAGCAGGGGAAGGGCGGAAAGTCATTTCGTACAAGCCTCTGAAGGGGGACCCTGGGGGAGTTATTGCCCGGGCCTACCTGGAGGGGAGGATGCGGGGGAGTCCACTCGCGTTTTAACGTGGGTGGTCGTGGGAGGTTGCTCCCCCTCTCCCCCTTTTCCACGGGTCTGGGTGGCGAAGGTGTGAGGAGAGAGGCGGATTTTTGGGGGGGTATTTTTTCATTCCGACCGTCGTCTTTATAGCCTTGGAGGTGTAAGGGGCGTTAAAGTTTCCGCTTGGAAGAGGGATGATATTGGGGGGGGGGAACCGGCACCGAGCAGCCGGGCTCTGCCCCGGGGCAAGGCAGGGACCTGCCCGCGGGGAATTCGGTCTCCCCGGGGAGCTGCACCACCCCTCCCCGCCCCAGCCGAGGCCGCGGAGGGCTTCGGGGAAACCGGTTTATTTCGGCCAGAAAACGGGAGCGGGGCTGCCAAAGGCATCACGAAAGAAAACTCCCAGTCGTGGCAGGATCGAGCCCTGACTTTGAAACAGCAGCAGCGATCGCTTTTTCTTCGTCTTTTTTTTTTTTTTTTTTTTTTTTTTTTGGTGGCGGCGCTTAATATTTTAAGCACAATCCTCTCGTAAATTGCTCAAGATGTTCCGTGGCTTCATTACTGTTGTTATTTCTGTCCGTAGGCGGCCGGCTCGGAAGTCACAAACACATTATTTTCTCCTGCAAACTCATTGCCAGCCTTCGGGAGCAAGGGGCAAACATTGTTTAGTTTTTTTTCTTCTTGTTCTGTTTGCCACGCTTTGGAAAGGTAACTGTAAAATCACTCAGTGTCTGCGAGTTGTATCGCATTATACTGGAAAGTTATAAAGCTGTCTTATTCCCTGATGTTTCTTGATTAACTTATGAGCATAAAGGAAATGCTTGAATAGTGTTCCCTCTGAGATTTTCTTTCGGCGAGGGGAAGCCAAGGGAAGATGCTAATATTGTCATCTCATTTTACAATTTATACCGGCTGCCCAAACAGTGTGTATATACAAACGAAGGCTCAGCGGGGTTCAGTTTCTTAAATGCAGCCCATATATTTCAGAGATCATACCCGCCTTGATAGCTGGCCCAGCGAATTATTTAGCCTGCCCTTTATTGCTGTTAAAACGTTGGCTTCCATTTAAATAAACAAAGCGATCCAGAGCCATTTATCAATTCCGCAGAGGTCCAGCTAACAGGATGTCTCGGCAGTGACGGCGTGTGCTCTCCCCCCCCCCGGCAGCAGCCCCTCTGCGCTGCCTCTGCTCACCCTGTACAGGATCCCCCCCCCCCTCAATAACCTGCACATGGGCCCTTGGCTTCCCCACGCAAACGCCCTCCCCTCCAGCCTGCCATGTGCTTACACTTAACTTTATATCTAATACATGTGGATCTCTATGCATACACATACAATATTATGCTGGAAACACATGGCTGGCCTTTTAATTAAGCTTTTTTTTTTTTTTTTTTTTTTTGAAGCCACAGCCCGTGAAGCTTTGTGAGGAATATTTAGCCCATGAGCTGAATTAGCTGGTGAGAAGCAAACCCAAACAGAAAGGACACAAGCATCGCTACTCACAGAACTGGAAAACATTTGGAGGGTTGTTATATACACTTCAGGTCATAAATTAATAGTTGATTTATTCTTCAATCAGGAAAAAGCCATTAAGCACTGCTCAGCTCTGGTCTGTGGGAAAATAATTTCTTTGATTGAGTTCCCCCTAAAGACCCCCAGAAGTTTTCTCTCCTCTGTCATGAACAGTCTGCTCTTTCCTGTCTTCCGGACGGAGGGAAGAGTAGGACCTCCGGAGAAAAGCAGCTTTCCAGCATCTTGAATTTCACTTTGCATCTTTCTTCCTACCTGCTGATTTAATTTCGCTTTGCATTCGGGACCTTTCTAAATCCATCAGGAGAAAACTATGGAATAATGAGAGTGGTGTATCATCTTTTATCAGCTTTTTCTTCCTTGCTGGTGGCCAATATTGCAGCTCTGAAGGAAACAGACATTTGAGGGGGGGGCTGAGGGGTGGGAAAGCATGGCATGGAAAGAAATTCAGTCTGAGGAATGAGAGGAATGGATAAAAAAAGGCAGGGCTGATGACTTTTTCATTGCATGGATTTCCTACAGGAGCAGTGGTTACCGATCCTTGGTCCGCTTGTTTATTTAGTGTGTTTCTGAAATGCATGAGCTCCTAAGCTGGCTGGTGTTGCTGGAGCGCTCCACGCTTCCATGGACGAGCCCCAGACCTGGCTCACAGCCTCGCCATTAGAAAGAAGCAGCTCTCCAGCCCGTCCACCCACTGGCAGCAATGCTAGGTCACTACACACCATTTAGTGACTTGCTCCCCATCCCCTCTGGTGTCACATTGAACCCCAGAGACCATCAAGCTGCTGCTACTGTGAGGTCAGGAATTTGATATCAAAGGGCCATTTGCCTTGAAGGTGATCAGACTCTCTCCTTCCCTCTTCCCATTCAAATTTGCAGGGTGCTATTTTAGGGTTCCCCCTGGCTGATGTTGATGCAGATGCAGGTCAGAGGACCCTCTGCAGCACAGGAACTGGCAGTGCACGGAGGGGAACCCAGCGTGGTGGCCATCCATCCCCATGAACGGTGGGCTAAGTGTGAGCTGGGTGGTCCCCATGCCAGGATCAGCCGCACTGCTGAAGGCTTGAACCCTGTCCAGCTCTCCTTCAGTGAGTGCCCCATGGACTGCTCCAAACTCGACCTTCACTGTCCCTCCTGGGCCAAATTTCAGTAGGGCCCCAAATCCTAGTCTGTCATTTTAGTCTAGAACTGGTGATGGGTTACAACACGACGTGGTTGAGTGGGAGGGAACCGGCCTGGGCGGCAGTGCAACCTCACGAAGTTCCCGCTGTTAGAACTGGGCACACCAAGACCTGTCCTGAGAAACACAGAGCACTCTTTCTTTCCATCCTTCACTTTTTGTAAAGGTTGAGGCAAATCCACTGTATAGATCTGTGCTTTTGTGTGGACTTCTGCCCTTGTGATGAACAACCCAGGAACATGCAGTGATGAAAACCCACGTCAAGATCCGTCCTGTTAAAGGTGGTAACTGAAGTTAGGGGGTTTCTGCTGGGGAAGTTTCAATGCTGGGCCTAAGTTTTGCTGGTCTAATGCATCATGAGCAAGGCCTACTTAGGCCTAACTTTGTCCCAGATTATTTGCCAGTTCTACTATCTGTATAATCATGAATGAGGCAGAAGAAGAAACAGGGCAAAAAGGAAAAGCATAGCACTTAGCCTCCTGGGGGAAAAGAGATTGTGTTTGTTTAATCAATTTTTGACCTTTTTTTTTTTTCGGCATGATAAAGTATTTTAAAGGCAATTTACACAAAGCCCAGCAGGTAAGATTCCTTGAATGACATTGTTTAAAAAGGCTGGCGTGGAATAGTAATCAGAAAAATTAGTCAAATGAGAGCGTAGGCTCCTCCCTGTAGGAAAAAAATGCTAAGTGGGTATTTTTCATCCATAGTTGTCTTTTTTTTAATGGCAGTTTCCTAAAATATTCCTTGTGATACCAGTAGTGTGCCTTACACGCATTTTCTTGAGCAATTATTTAATTTGCTGCTGCCCTGGAATGTTGAATTATTTTCAGCTTTGGCTTTCCTAAGCCTGTCTCCAGTGCAGTGAAAACTTTTGCCTTGGTACTAACTAGTTGTGTGCAAGAACTGGTTCATAGGGGTTTGGTGCCCAAAGCTGTCAAATGTGAATGGAGACCACTTCTGACAGAAGGCTGAAGCGTTCCTCTCCAAAACAGCCTTGCTAAAAGGCAGGAGGCACCTCCTGTAAACAACTATTTCTGGGAACATTTTTTTTGTTTTCTCTTTCAGGTTTATTTCATCCCTTGAAATGCTAGGTCGATCCAAAATGCCTAAGAGGATACTGGAGAAGGTTCATCTGAGGTAATGACCTCATCCTTGCGATCCTCGATAAGACAATGATAGCTGAGAGGAAGTGATACATGCTTGCTTTTTATTATGAATCTTACAATTGATTTAATTTTCTCCTACTACCTGGGAACATGACATGAAAATGTGTAGGTGTCCCATGCTTGACCGCGATAAAACATTCCCATCCATGGCGGAGTGCAGCGTTCCTGAGAGACAATTCCTTCTAACTTCCCTTTGCTGACTGACAGATTCAGTTTGTTCTCACTCAGGCATGTGAAATGAATCCAGCTTTCAGCTGCTATATTTATTTTTTGTTTCCAGTGTGGATCCATTTGCTCGGTATCATTTTTTCAAAACTTTGACTTTTGGATCGCACTGTCAACGTTAATGTACAAGGGTTGAGCTTACTGTGCTCGTGGAGGTGCCCTACCGCAAGACCACAACAAAGACTTGCACAGCACACGGAGCACATTACCGTGAAAAGCCACCTGTTGAAATAGTAGAGATCGTGCCATTTTTTACATGTGCACAGTAAAAAAATTGGAAAGATGGACTGTCTGAGATATTTCCAAAGCCAGGGGTTGTTGAAATCTTGATGGAAGAACGCACTCCTTCACTTCTATGCCTCTGAAATACAAAATATCCATTAAAAGTGACAGACTTGAAGCCAAGGCAAACAATTTCATAAGCTAAACTTGAACACTTTTACTTGCAAATACTGATCTTGCGATGACAGATTCATTTTTCCAGCTCTGGCAAATTTGTTTCTACTGTAGCCTTGCTGGAAATTACCCTGCAAGTGTTTATAATCCTGTCCTACTGTGAAGGACTACGTGCAGCACGCATTATTCGGATGAAGGGAAGACCTCATGTCTATCAGCAAGGTGGGTCTATGTAAGTATCATAGAATGGTTTGGGTTGGAAGGGACCTTAAAGATCATCTAGTTCTGACCCCCCTGCCATGGGCAGGGACACCTTCCACTAGACCAGGTTGCTCAAAGCCCCATCTGTGAGAGACTGAAAGAGTTAATATCTCAAACATTGTGGTGGGGCAAGTCCTGCTTAATGATGAACTCTGCAGAGCAAGGAACCCCAGGTGAAAAGCAGCCGATCAGCACCCATAGGCAACAGGAGGGGGAGGCCGTGCCTGAGGGTGCCCAGCTCCCTGCTCTGATGTGCTGAGCAGGGCAGCTCACTGGGGGTGGTGAAAGATCATGGCTGCAGCGCAGGGCAAGTTACTCCCCAAATGACCCCTAAGCCCACTGACCCATTTCCCAAAGGCTCACAAAGTGCTCATGACACCTAATTAGCCTAATGAGCTCAAGGGCCCACCCAAAGGAGGGGCGAGGATGATAAAAGGGCACGAACTGAAGCCCCAGGTGTGCAAGCCCACCAGAACCGGACCTCTTGGCTGACTGGACTAACGCTGGACCCAGGACAGGTGATATTTTTCTCTCCACTCTCTCTGTGTCTCTCTCTTTTTGTAATTCCTACACCTCATCCCTTTAGATATAAACCGTTGACCAAGTCTGGAACTAGGTGTGGGTCCAGCCACTCCCAGGCTCCTCACTGAGAAGGAGTCTAGAAAGCAAGGGGGTCCACTTCGAACCTCATGACTCAACGGGAGGGCTCTCCTTGTTCTCTTCCCTGAACTGATTCCCAGATAAGCAAGGCCTGTAGTATATGTATGGTTAGCACTTGTTGCACAGTTTACTGACATAGTTTCATGACGATTTTTGTTGTAAGCCTACCAGTTTTTGTGGTGAGCGTGCCAATTCTTGTTGTGAGCGAGTAAAAGTTGAGTTTTGTGAGTTACAGGATCCCTGGTGTCGTTTCACCTTAATGCTGACCTGGGAATCAGCAAACCTGAGTCGTCGTCCTGAGAAACTGGGACATGACACCATCCAACGTGGCCTTGAATACTTCTGGGGGGAGGGCATCCACAACTTCTCAACAAGTAGTTCTGGGTTTTGCCTTTTGCAATTGAAAGCCCCAGTAGTCTGGGTTTCCTTCAGATTCATGGATGTACCCTTTTATCTTCCCTTCCCCCCTTGTCTGCTCAGTCCATACTCAGTGTTTCCTGCTGTAGCCTACTTTCTTCTCCTGACAGAGGCTGACCTGTTTAGCTGCTGCTCTCACTGACTGTGCCAGATATGGGGGTGGATTGACCAGCAAACACTTCGTGTCCCATGTTTGGAGGAAGGTCTTTAGCTGTCTGCCTTGTGTTTCCCAATGGCACAGACACACAGACCCAGATCCACAGGAGGCATGGTGCGTGGAGGACAAGAGAAGACCATGCCTTGCTGTGAGATGTCTCATACAGACACAATGTCAGAGGGGAGACGTGTTCTGTAGAAGCTCAGGGTAGCCTTGAAGCTGTGTAAAGACTAGCAAGGTAGCTCACCTCATGGCTGCTAGCAATGTGGATTTGCATTAGAAGGCCCCAGCTTCTGCTTTCTGCATTTCAAAACCCTTTAGATCTCTCAGGCTAGGAGCAGGTGCTTATTTACTGATACGTTAACCAACTGCTAGAGGCCCAAGGTGCTCTCTTCTTCCTTGGGAACAGTTTCCCCAGCGTCGAGTCTGATTGACATTTGGTTGCTCACCGAAGTATGCAGTAACTATTCTTCTCACTACCCACCAGCCACAAAACCCCACTGCTGCTTCTGATGTGCACCCTCTCTGAAAGGCTTCCAGGCCCTTGAGCAACATGGTGCAATAACTATTAAGAAACAATTTACTGCAGTGTTATCAGGTGGTAATTTCCCCCCCATATCCCTCACCCAGAGCCCTCTTACCGCTCCTGCTCTCTGATTATCTGTGTCATGCTGAGCTTTCTATTAAAAATTGACACTGAAAATAAACCAGTGGCTTTTTTACTTAGCCCCCCTCAGTCTAAAAAAGCCCAACAATCTAAATAACCAACCGAAACACCAAACAAAAACAGATGTGGAAACCAACAGAAAAAGGAGTAGGAATACTCTTTCTTTCCCTGAATAAAATACCATGGTTTATTATGTCTGCATATGTATGAGTGCTTGAGAAGGACAGGAAAGTAATTTTCATTAGAGAGAGAATGCCATTCTTAATTTCTTCATGGGGAGCTCAAACCCCTTCAAAAACTTTGGAGCCACCTTTAGCCAAGGGGTGATGGGCTGACATGCAAAGGCCACCATGCTCAAGCACCCCACGCCTCTGTGCTCTCCCCCTTCCCCAGGGCCAATCCTTCCCACCTCCAAAGCATTTTTTTTTCCCACTCGGGGCATTTCCCAGACCTGTTTGCCACCAGTTAGAAAGCTGTCCTGCGTACAGCCTTGATGGAGACGAGGGAGGCGATGCCCTCCCGGTGCTGGAGAAGCAGCATGGTGTGCATCACCCACACCAGCAGCCGCGTGGCTCCTGCCCGTATTGCCGTTCCCACCGCCCCACACGCAAGGGCTGGCGCAAGGGTTGGACACTCACGGTGGATTTGAGAAAGACCTTGTATTCACACCTTCTTCCACCACAGACACCCTGTCCTGTAACTCCGAACCTCAGTTTCCGATCATTAGGTGCGGTGGGAAAAAGGGCTATTTAAATACCGGTGAAGACTGGATTCAGGATGCGGGTATGTTTTAAATTAAGGTGTGATTTTAAACTAATAAAACTAAACCTTACCAAAAGGCTTGGACGTGTACTTACTTCAGTATAAATTTGGGCCATTTAGGTTGCTCTTAAATCATACTATACATATAACTATATTTTGACTCAATTTTAAACTAAAATAAAAATATCCAGACAGTGCTTTGCACAGCTGTTTAACAACTGTTAAATACATAAATAGACATCACATACTAAAATACTGTGTTGATATGAGCCATATAAACAGAAGAGAGCAGAAATACAGTAGCCTTTTTAACCTAGTCTAATTTTGTGTCTAGACAAGCTTTACTCAGCATCAGAGTCTGCCTCAATGCTGCTTACTGGTACTTGGAGAGAATACGGTTTTGGTAGGTACAGCATAGTCTTGCTTCCCAATGTTATTAATTTTCTTAGTGGGCTGATGTCTCTAAGAAAAATGGCAAAAACATTTCCAAGACTGCCACTGGAGTCACAGGATGTTTTTCCCATGGATCCGTGGGTCCTCAGTAACAGCAAGGGTCGCTGGACCGAGCAAGAAGTTTGCAGCTCTTTTAGCACTATTAATGGCATGGTTCTGCTCATGGCTGATAGGATACTTTGAAGGTAAAGAATAAAAGATGAGAAAGAGATGGAGGAAGGGTATAATGCTTTCACTTTTATCTGCATTTTTCTGTGCAAAAGAATAGGACTTCTGCCAAGGCCTTTATTTATCCGTTGCTATGAAAATCACTTTGTGTCCTAGTTTCAGCAGCGTTAATACTTTTTTTTTCAGTAAGTGATTATGTTTTATGACCAGTTTAGACTTATATGGAGGTGCAGTAATATCCTATAAAACTCTACACCATAAGCTGTATACAGGACATATCAACTAGTCTAAAGTGATTACATTAATAAGAGAAGAGCCAATCCTTCTTACGATTTCATGTTATAGCAGATGAGCTCACTACTCTTGAGGAAGACGTTAAATCACGTTTGTGTAGAAGGTAGAGGGACCCACTACGCGACTACTGTTTCAAGAAAATATGATGCAGATACAGACCTAGATCCAAGCATGGAAATTAGCCGGTGGGCCCCTCAGGCTTTCTGGCAACACACATGCTATAGAGGAAGAAGAAACAGCTGCTCCAGCTATCACTGGAAAAGATGACAGTGAAGGGAATTCAGCCTCGCAAAGGGGTCCAGGTCGCTGCGAAGGAGCTGCGGAGCCTCAGGCCGGTGCCGTCACGGAAAGCCGTGGCGTCACCAAAGGTGGCAGCGAGCCGAGCTCCTGATGTGGCACACAGTGAAGCAAAGGAGAGGTTTGCTGGGGGGTTGAGAGGGTGTCTCACATGTGTGCACGCACAAACACATACCTGAGCTCTCCCTGTGCCCGGCCGAGCATCCCTCATTCAAGGCACAAGATACCAGCCTTTTTGTTGAGGCTGGTTGTGACAAATCTGCATTGATACAATAAATAAATGTGACTGAGGTTTACAGTTCAAACAAGCTATGAGGAGCCACCACAAATCAGCTTGTCATGTTGCCACCAGCTTTACAATCAATCTCCCATAAAGGGCTTAGGCTCTGACTCCTTTCTTCAGTTTGCTTATTTTTGTGGGCTAACTAGCTGCAAGGGAGTCACTAAAGGATGACTGGACTCAGACCTTTCTGTTTTAAAAGAAGCGAAGCACTCTTACACTTTAGTGGTAGAGCCCACTTGGAAAAAAAAAAAAGGGATCAGGAGAAAAGCAAACAAAAGCCATCCGCCTCCATGCTAATGGTTTAGGTCTAGCCTGGACAGTCAGAAAGGCTTGTTAGAAAATGATGCTGAAGTGGGGGAAGCTGAGGGCAGCTAGGGCTGGAGCAGTTGTGTTGTACTATAACAAATGAAACCCTGACTTGTACCCTTTGAATGCCGGGTAGTTAATCCCTGTCACGCAGCTAAAATCAACTTTTGGATTCCCTCACCGTTGCCTCTTTCCTTTCTGGCCTCAGCCCCGTGCCCTGCTTTCCCCTGAGGATGCTCTCACGGTGGAGCTTCACGCCCCCCCAACAGGTCCGGCTCAGAAACGAACCCCCACCAAAGTGGGTCCGCGTGGCTCCCGGTGGGTGCCAGGTCAGGTCCTGCCGACATCGACCTTGCCACGCGCTCCAGCGTTTCGGCTGGGGTGGTGCGGGACCGGAGGACGTGGTTTCACACCACGGGGAGAGGGAGCCTGGGGGGGCTGGGCTGTGACCTGCCCCCAGTCCTCCCAGTTGCTTTGGCTGTTTTACCTTCCCCATACAGCTGGTGTCAGCTTTGGCTGGCCGAGAGGGGCTGTGCGGCCGAAGCCGGCTGCCTGCGGTCCCTCCGCACTTGGCGGGGACGTTGGGGGACCCCCCGCGAGTGCCTCTGCTAGCATTTTTGAGATTTCTACTCTAAACGCTTTGGAGCAGGGACTCTCCTTTTGGGTACGTGGGCACCTTGCCTAGCTGAATGGGACCCTCGCTTTTGGTGGTCGAGGTGAACGTAGCCACAACAATAAAAACAACGAGAAGAACTCAGAAATAAGGCACCCAACTAGAGCATCGTGCAGCAACAGCACAACCTCTTTCGCTTTTGCCTTTATTGCTGTTCTGAACTGGGCTAATGGTTTCCATGTTTTTTCCACAATGACTCCCAAATGTTTTTTCCTGACCAGCATGCTGAATGGCTGTTTCATTTAGCACATAATCATTAGCTTCACTCCTTGCTACCAGACACATTATTTTGCCTGTGCCTTCACTGAAAGGCATTTGCCATCTGCTGATTCACTCATGACAATATTGGTGTTATTGTATTGGTTTTAATAATAACAATAACAATAACAATAATAATACGCTTGGCTCCCTTCTCATGCTTTTCATCAGATCTCAAAAATCATTGGATCTCAAAAATCCAAATTGCTCTGAACCCTGTTACAAAACTCATCGTTGCCAACTTCATCCACAAGCACTGCAGACTGAGCTCAGCTATCGAGTTTCAGACTGTTTACCAGAGGCCCCTGGCACTTTTCGTATGAAACGCTCCTATCCTAAATCAATCTTTTTGATTATGTAAAGCAGTTTGCTACCTATCTAGTTCCAGTCTACTCCTATACTGTTAATGCTCAGTAACACTCTACCTCCATCATAACTCTCCTGTGTTGCATTTTGTCAGTTTTTCTGTATGGCCGAAAAACCTGCTGTAATGCACACGCCCAGCTATATGCCAGGGCACTTAAGTTACAGAATAGCCCAATCACTTATATGTGTTTAGACTCATATTTACTACAAACGACTCTAAGGGAATATAACTACATTTTAGTAGGCAACTTTCATGCTGACAAAGTCAGGAATGGGTGTAAACAATATTGGCTTTTAGACGCTCCCTTTCAAATTTGGCTAAGCTGAATTCCCATTCTATTTTTCCTGTGCAATAATGTCTTTTAAGATCTCAGCAAGTGTTGAGCTCCACTGAGATAAGCTCTTGATCTCTTGCAGCTGAAGCCCTCCAGTCATCTATTTAATATTTTTCACACTTTTCCTTCTCAGAATGCTTGCCTTTTTTTTTTTTTTTAAAGTTATTAAAGTATCTCCTCTGCAGTTGTTTTGACTGGCAGCTCTTTTACCTCATTTTAGGATTGTCATTGCAGTTCTTCTGTAGCTTGCCTTAGCCTGGAGAGCCCAAATTAGCAGAGATAATACTGTGCGTATGCAGAACAAAGCAAAAAGTGAAGAGAATGAGAGAAGTGATACAAAGGGATTTTCCAGCTCTGTCAATAAATTTACCACAATAATTACTTCCTTCAACATGTTTGTTGCTAATGGACCTGCACTCAGAACTACTTACAACATAATACTTTCAGAGATTAGAGTTCCCTTTTCTGTTTGTAGGATAGCTACGCGTGAGGCTGAATGTCTGCAATTTTCTTATTTAAAAGTGATTCTTCAGCTAGCTGCTGAGCTCACTGCTTGTGGGGCATACGCAGCGTATGACATGTGCAGGTGCTCACTTGTCTCACATGGTAGAGCTGCCATTCCCTCTGACATTAATACCTCGTAGAAGGCCTGAAAATCATCTGAGTCTAACGTAAACTACACTTTAGTGCTCCTGCCTTGATACAGAAATGTGAAAGGACTCACAGAGACTCATTCCTGTGTGCAACCAAGGGGCCATCAAATGAAACTAATGGGAGCCAAGATCAAGGCCAACGGAAGGGGAAGATGAGCTGGATGATGCCCTTCCAAGGGTGTGTTGGATGCTAAAAGGGGAGGACAATTAATTCGTGTCAGAAATCCACACAGGGGCACCAAGTACGTGAATACATCAGGCATGGGAAGTCTTAGGAGTGGGTAGAGGCAGGAGAGCGTGAGGGAGGGAGCATTAAATATGCTCACCCTGCTTTTCTGCTCGCCCCCAGGCAGCCTCCAGTAGTCCTTCTTGAAGACATGACTCCCAGGTCAGGGGTTTGGTTCTCTTAAGAAAGCTCTGTGAAAATTTTTGGGTGTGAATGTTATGGGGTGAATTTTACTTCTAATGCCCCTTCACAGGCATACTAATGAAAATTGCCCCTTTCACTTATGTTATTGTCAGCGAAGTGGTACTTCCACTGAGAGTGGTGAAGAAGTGAATGGAGAAGAAGCTGTAGAAAACAAATGTTGTTGAACACACAGAACTTCACTGGGGCAAAGGTCTGTAGGACAATTTTCTGTGTTTACCCAGTGCTCACAGCTTAATTTCACTATTGCAGAAATAAGGAGAACAGATACTTCCCACAGGAACAGGAGAAGCCTCTGTTACTTGCCATGTTGTGAGCTCATTAAAACAGAGAACCCTTGAAAACCCTTCACCCTCCCCATTAGAAAATGAAAGTGCAGGCGATGCAACAACTTACTGTGATTATCAATGAAAATGGGACCGAGGGATTGCACCAAGCTGGAGGCAGGCTTATACGTTTCTTTTTTTTTTTTTACTCCTGGGGAAGCATTACAGCTGTTGATCAGGGATCTGCTGCTTGTTATTGCAGATGGTACTGAGGTGAAGATGAATGCCAGACACATTAGGCTTAACAGGATGGGTTTTAGCAACTTGAACATGTTGATGAAAACAGGAAAGCTAATAAATCAGCCACCAAGGACCAGACTGGGAAAGCCAGTCTTTGGGCTCTTTTTTTTTTTTTTTAAATGTGGGAAGCTTCTGGGGCACAAACAAATATTGCAGACACACATTTGTTTTTTAAACCCAGTCACATTTGCAATCTGTTGGGACATTTGACTGACTTTAAACACTTCTTGGTATAAAAACAGGCCAAGAATCAAAGCCAACAGGACAGATGAGTCCAGGCTGGTCCTGAGAAACAGGCACTTCACCTCCCGTGGTTAGCCTAGCTTGTGCGTGAAAAGGATGCCTCTCTTTCACCTCTTTGGCCCCCATTTTTTAAAGCCTGAAATTATGGCAAGCTATTAAACAGTGCCACGATTGTACTCATGCAAGGGGGTGTATCATTACATTTTGTGGTGTATTGTGAATTAGCCTAGGGTTCAAACGGGGCTGCAATCCTGAGTAGGTTGCTGTGGTTGCAATCTTGAGTAGGTTGCAATAAACTCTAGGAAACAGATCTGAGTGTAGGGACAATTTCCCAGCCCCCATAAGAACAAATTAATCCAGCCACCAGCATTAATATAGTTCTCTGTGTCTTAAGATATATGTATGCCCCTTTGCCAAACACACTTTTTCCTAGGGTTTTTTTTAAATACAAAAACAAGAGAAGAGAAGAGAGGAGAGGTTGAACCAAGTCCTGTCTAAATCTGTGTGGACCTGGCTGGAACTGTGTGAGTTACTCATGTAAAGATAGTGTTGCTTCCTAAGAAAATAGGAGGGGGAACTTGAACCATGTCTTCCCGTCTTCGCTGCTCCTGCTTCCAAGTTGCTTCTTGCTCCATTACAGTGGTTCTCCATTAAGGTGAATGATGTTTTCCTGAACTGTGATTTAAGGAGGTATTTTTGAGGAATGCAATAGCTGTTCTAATTTCTGGAGCCATATTTAATAGCTGTTTAATTTAGTAAAACATGGTCTTGCAGAAAGCTGACTCAGAAATACTTATATACCAGATAAAAAAAGTAAGATGACAGGAACAGGGAAAGGAGATGTGAAAAATAAAGTTTTTTCATTCTATTATTTGGAAAGCTCTACCCCACCCCCCACCCCGCAACATCTTGCACCACTGTCCTACCTGATTCCATACAAATATCCAGTTTTCCAACAGTTTCAGATGTTTTTGAAAGGATTTGTATACCTGATCACTGCTATGAGACTATGGGGACTAATAATGCCAGTAAAATAGTGAGTAGAAAATAGCAGGCACTTCCATGATTAAGTCAAACCATTTTCTTTCTGTGGCTGAGTAAGGTACTGCAGGGCACAAACAGGCCAGGTAAACCTTGGTTTCTGCCCTGATCTCATCTAAAAGTGAAGTCTTCTTCTGACCACAGAAGTCATCTTCTTTCTCCATGGAAACAGGAGGGCTTGGTGTGACCCATACATGTATGAAACTCCTGTTGTGAACTTGTAACCATGACAATACTCCACATAGGCACACAACAGGCAAGACGGCCTCAAGATATTTTGTATGAAGTTTTCACTTAGCAGGGGTTGCTACCTGTGTCTTTGCTTACCAGGGAACCCTGCTTCCCTTCCCTTGGTATATCATTCATTTATGGATCCACGTCTTTAATCTTTAGAAGTAGACTTCAATTGAATTGATCATTTCACTTGAAAGGATCTATTTAAAGCACCTGCGGGCTGGTAATATCTCTGTGTACATTGAATGAGATTTGATGCCACAGATAAATGGATTTGGGGTCGCGTGTAAGTATCTGTCACTCATTTGTCACAGCTGAAATTGATACTGTGAAATAAATGGCTCTATTAACTTTCCATGTCTATTGGTGTGCAGTCCACCTCCAGGCCAGGCTGGGAGGAGATTAATTGATTTTTCTCATTGATTTTTTCCCATTTGTTTGCTTTTTGAATTTGTGAGTTCATGTGCATGGTTGTGGTGAACACTAAAACCATTGATTTAAAACTGGGCTACTTGGAAATTCCTGGCAGAGGAACCAGATTTGTATGTTTGTGATTTGTACTGTACTGGCTAATTGTATCCTTCGCTGACCAGAAGCAATGCAATGGGCTTGGTATATCTGCCATCAACATGACTTGCACAATGCAACGGCTTGGAAATGCTCGGCAGGTCAAGGGGCACTTAAGGAAATTTGTAAATCATTGTAAATAGCTAATGCAGAGAAGATTTCCGTCTCATGCACTCAACCTATTCACAATTGCAGAACAACAAATTGTGGCTTATGTGGACAAGTTACTGGAGGGAAATGACTTGCTCTGCTGTAAGACCCTGCTTTCTCTAAGAAAATTCTTACCAGTGCAATTACACTGAAACACTTATCATTGCCTTTCTGGTGCAAAGCCCCACATGGATTTTTTGCAGCGTCTTAAAGCAGTGTTTGCACTGGAGCAACTTATTACAATGTGGTATCTCACCAGAGTCACTTTTCCACCAGGGAGCCCCAGGGCTTAATACATGCAAAGGTCCACATGAACACACATGTATAAATTGCATAGATGGGCAGGTATCATATACTGGCTTTCAGGTGAATTAAGTGAACACTGTCCTCAAATTATAATAGTTAAAGGCAGCTCAGGTTTGGGGCTTAAGCTACTCGTCAGTCTTCCTTTAACTTGGACTCCCTGGTGTTTTCAACAAGAAGTATTATCCTATTTTTCAAAGGTCAAATAAATCAGCTTTAAGCTCATGAAAAGGTAAACACACTGATGCATGCATAACTTTTCTGAGTTTATGAGATATTCTGGCAACGGGAATACAAAGAACCACCATAAATCCTGCTGCGCACAAGCACCTAATTCCTGGGGTGGAGCATGTATGGGTAAAAGCATGCTGCTACTGGGGTTTATACTCTACGCAAGAGTTTTTTCTACCAGCTGGTCTGAAAAAGGTTGCTGCCTTTCAGAAAGGGGTAGAAGATAGATCAGGAGACATCTTCAGCCGTGCTTGATGGAGTCATTTTGACACTACATAAACAAAATGCACAGTTACAGATGAAAAATAGTTCAAGAGGATTACAGCCTGTGTTTTACAACCAATTCTTTTGAGCTTTTCTATTACCATTATTTTAATGACAGTAAAAGTATGTGGGAAATCTCTTTCAGCACATTCGTATGTGTATGTACATATGGATAGGTATTTGAGTAGGTACATATATATATACACACATGCATATTTATATGTTAAATTAATCCATTGTAAATACATGTCATTCTATAAATGACTAGTCTGTGCAAGGGTATAAATGCCTTTTAAAGACCTTTTCAGCAAAAATGCTTAAATTATAGGCTCTCATTTTTGAGTCTTGGCTGTAATGAGATCTGGCTGGATGTCAACAGAGATGCCTTTAAAACAGTGACTACAAGATCACTTCATGAAGCAACATGAGTTTACTTTATGAAAAAGGTCTGCTAATGAAGAGAAGCGGGGTTAGACTGCAGCTGATACAACAGCCCCTTCTTACCACTACAGCCCTTGAGCATGGGTCAGGCATGATTATTTATACTGGTGGGGTACCAGGAGGATGTGGAGCTCAGCTCTGGTTGGGGCTTGGCTCTGTACAGCCTCAGGGTTGGCACTACCTCTTCTATTGCAGTTCTCCAATTAGCTCGTTGGCAAAGATGGGAGGGGGGTTAGTACGTTGTATGTGATGGGTGGGTGTTTTGGGGAGAACTTTGATTGTTTAACAGAAAGGATTTCATCCGGAGACATGCCTTTTGATGGGAGTCGATCCGTTGACTTCAGAGGGACTAAGTGCCATACGAATATAAATCTATACAGAATAAAAGCAGACAGCTGAAGGTGTATCAGGCCCTCTGGACTGCTGTCAATGTTTGACACAAGGCCGAGAGCAGACAGAACTGTCCCCAGGCGTGCTGGCCTGGGGTTAGCTGCACCCCCCCCCCCCCTCCCCGACCCCCGGGTTGCACCATGGTGGCACTGCCCATGCTGGTTCAGCAAGATCCCGGGAGCAGTCGGAGCAAGGGGGGAGGCACTGCTCCCACCCGGGGCCCTGGGGGGACGTGCTGCTGGGGGGGTGGGAGCGCTGGGTCCTGGGCATCCCTCGGTCCCCGCTCGGAGTGGCAGGCGGCTTCACGTCAGCATCTCCCCAACTCCTACGGTTGTTTCCAGTGACATCAAAAGGAAAGGCTGGTGGGTGCTAATGCCAGCCAGGACCAAAAGCCACAGTTAAACCTAATGTCTTAAAAATGAGGGAAACCTGCAAGGAGCGATGGGGGGTGTGTGTGTGGAAACGGACATCTTTACTTTATGTCTGATTTAATTTTCCCATTTGTATATCCTTTGAAGATAAATACAGGGAGATTCAATTCAGTTAACAGTGGTATTTTGGTAAAACGCCCCCAGAAATCAGGAGACGCCGATGTTATTTTAAATGGTCCTTGTCTCCATTTATACTAAGCAAGCTGAGCCTGGGGTTTGTCCAAAACAGAGCAGAGAGACCACCGAGTAGTCTCATCAGCAGAGCACTAATTGTAGCCATTTATTATAGTCACTTATCTGATAGTAGCTTCTTTATCTGTGATAGTTTTACAGGGATAAAATCCACCAGGCATTCGCACCAGTATATAAACATGTTACCTTGTGGCAGAGTGTCTGTTACTTACTGTCAACACTTGCCAGCAAAAAAATGCCTATCTCGAGCTTATATGAAGTAATGATGAGTTTAATATGCTCCAGTGAAAGCCGCAGAATAAACAAGGCATCACAAGTGTTTGCCTTCTCTGGCCTCTTAAACAAATAAAGGTGACTGAGAAGTACAAACAACACCAGGTCGGGGCTTATCAAGGCGATGGTGGCAGCGCCGCTAATGCAAACTCCCCTCTGCCTGCGTGATCGTTATTACAGTAAATACGGGGGAAGCCCTTTATAAGGGAAGCCTCTTCCTCAGGTTTGGCCAAAATAGTGTAGTGTAAGGCTGTAACGCCATAGCCGTTTCAGAGCTAGTCCTGGTAGAGCGGGGTGCAGGGGCAGGAGAGGTGGATGGGCACCCCGCACGCAATCTCAGCATCGCCGGTCTAGCCTGGCCCCGGCAACTCAGGCCAAGCAGCGTTTTCATGTGCGATTGCCCTGCTCAGCCCACCTTCTCCCCACAGACACAGTGGATGAATGAGGATGACCCATGCTGGTGGTGTAAATGCCACGCGACGAGAGGGAGGAAGGACCACACAATCACACTCGGTGCTTTCAGGTCAAGGGAGGAAAATCACACTAACAAGTGCTCACAAGTGAGAAAAAAAATTAAAAATTGTTATTATTTTACTGCTGTATTTGGATCAGCCAGAACAAGCTGATTTTGCATGTGACCACAATCGGTGTGATCAACAAAACTTGGTGGACTGGTGGGCAAAAACTGAAGATGGACACTTCAATC
The DNA here is from genome assembly GCF_964188355.1 of Buteo buteo. Lineage (NCBI taxonomy): Eukaryota > Metazoa > Chordata > Aves > Accipitriformes > Accipitridae > Buteo > Buteo buteo. The sequence continues at coordinate 8,682,910 of NC_134182.1, read as the reverse complement.
TGTGAGTAGTCTTTGTTAAGGAGTCACCCCTATTAAGGGAAGCACTTAAGACCATCCATCCCCTGGCTGACAATAAATAAGCTAGCACTTGCTTGGCTTCAGTGTTGATCTTATGATAAGTGATGGAAATACATCCCATTTGTCATAATGAAATATTGGGGACAAGTGGAGTTAGCTACCTAAGACAGCTGTTTTTAATGTCAAACACTGCATGAAATCACCAGAAAAGGAAAATTCAGTTACAGATTGAACATTTTGTAAAAGATCTTAATTTAGTAATTAATCACAGCCCATGACAGTGCATCCACACTGACATACATACACCTTACACAGAAATTGCAAAAACTACTATAGTTGGCAAAGGTGTTTGGCAAACATTGATATCATTCCTTCTCCTCATGGGAGGGGTACTGACGTCCAGCTTTGCAGAGTCAGCTTTCCATGTTCTCCATGCAAAATACCACATGTAGAGTTTATTCGCTTGCGACAAATATGAATTTTTCATGCAGAACTGCCCTTCCTGTAACACAGGCCATCAGAATGGGAGCTTCCTGCTTTGGTTTAGCTGGAAAATGTGAGGCAATTGCAGCTTCATCATCTCTCGCAGCGAACAAGGGACTAACTTGAAAGCTTTCTTGTCTGCTTTAGGCATGCTTATTTCCAGTGCTGCGAACAAACAGCTGGATTGTTGGGTGACAGCGTGGCTTGCATTTGCAGCTAGACGATCATGTAATCTGGAAACTGTTTGAAGGGATAATTTCATTTTGAATCGCTTTGGCACTGTAAACAGAAGGACCCAGGACCAGATGAAACACACTGGCAGTGCAATCCACCTGTCGGCCAAATCCTTCTAAAAATAGCCGAATGCATGGCAGATGTGGGAAAGCGCTCACGGCTGGGGAGGTGACGGCAAGACTGCGTCAGCAGGAGGGATGGCACGGATTGGGGGGGTTATCTACCCCTGCTTAGTACCGATTACATGCCCGTATTGTTGCACAGCTCATTTTAAATGAGACTGGTCATCATTTTGTGCAGTTGCTGTTGGCTGGGAACTTGTACCCCAGCATTTGCCACTTAGATGATCTACCAGCCAGCTGTCCCAGCAGTTCATGGGCACTTATTTTATTCTGCAGCTGGAGCGAGCCAGGAGCATGTACCCCGTTGGGTACCCGCGCTCCCCAGCATGGCTTTTTCTCACCCAGGCAGAGGGCAGCGGCGGCAGGGTGGCTGCATCGCCGGTCCCGGGGTGTAATTCATCCTCCCGTGTAGGGATGAGTGCTAGGTCCAAGGATGCCAGGTACGACGGCGTGGCACGGTCACCACCGAGCAGAAGTCCCTGCTGGAGGAGGGCAGGCGGCAAGAAGATGGAGGGTCAGATTTCCAGCTGCAGTCAAGGGAGCCGCGTATCGGTGGAAAACACGGCCCAGTTTTTCTAGCCAGTAGCTCAGTAGATCCAGCCCCGGATATGGAAGTCAACCTAATCTCTTTGCACAGGCAATCAAAACTCAGTGGTTAAAACTAATTACCAGTACTGTTGATGGTGCGTGAACCAGAGGAGAGCTGGCTACTTTTCCCAGGGCTGTATAGTTTCTATGCTGCTAGCAGAGTAGAAAATACAAAAACAAGGTATTATTTTTGTCAGTAAATGAAACATATCTGACTCAAATTTCCTGCAGAAGACAGCAGATCCATTGATTAAAAATGTGTCATTTTTATAGTCACTTCTCCGAGCACAACCACATTTAAGAAAGCCACAAACCTGAATGGCAATATGATTTTACATTTAAAAAAGAGATTTAGCATGTTACAGTACATTTTCCCTGGGCTGCGGGGGAACTGTTTCTTGCTTAGCTGTGAGTTCATAAATTATCAGGTCGAGTTCATGCACTATCGTGTTTCAGGACAGAGCTGTTTTACAAATAACACTATGCGGTGGTTCTCTTTCATTGGGAAAGCCTTCAAATATGAGAGATTGATATTGCAGGGAAACAATACAGAGGAGTGGGCAAATGATTCTGATAGAGTTAAAAATCTGTTACCACTTCAGCGGCTATTGCTTAATCTCCTGTTTTCAGAGTTGATAACACGATCATAAAGTTCACTCCTGGCTGAACGCTGGCACAGGAGTTTCTCAATCCAGAAGTGAATTCCAGATATGAACATTAGTACTACTATTAATAAAGCCTCCTCCTTTCCAACGACAGAAGTGCAAATAAATGCAAAATTTGATTTGTGATAAGAGCTGCCGGGGTCCAGCCAATATCTGGTTTTGTAAAAACAACCTTGCAAAGACAGAAATATAAAATATTAATTATGAGGGTACAGAAATGTACCTCCTGCACTCAAACTTTTACAACTCTTTAATAAGAGGTTTTGAAGTAAAACCAGGGACTGCCTTTAGCTTTTTATTGCCCTGTGATCAACAGCACCACTGCAAGCAGACAGCAAGGAGACGAGAAGATCTGACCTGTACTCTATTGTCACCAATGGAATTTTCGCAGAGCCCGGCTCCAGCACCTGCCTTGCAAAGGGCTGGCCTGTAACGATGCCTGTCGCGGCACTGGCAGCCAGCTGGGCTGGGATGTTTTGAAGGGAACATGGCTTTTTCCTTCAGAAGGGGCCATTCTCAGGACCAGAAGAACCGAAATTCCTTCTCTGTGCAACCCTGGCAGAACGGGGAGGAAGCTTCATTTTTTTTAGGCGCAAGAAGCCATCGTCTCTGCTGATTAGGTAGGAGATTGCGTTCAGAAGATCTGATTTCTTATCCCAGATTTGTAACAAACTGGTTTTAGTCAGTCCTTCCTTATTCTGCATTTCAGCTCCTGATGTGAAAAAATAGGTGTCGTGACTTTTGTTAAGCAATTTGTGAATCTCAGAGGGGAGAAAAAATTTGCCTAAGTACAATGTAAACAGCTCAATCTGAACAGCTTTGAGACCTGGGTTAGTGATTACAAACAGTGTCTCTCCCAGTACTCCTTCACTTTTAAAATCTGACACTGCAGCTGTGACAGTGCTACAGGGATTTCACAGTTATATCAGATGCTGTTTGCTATGAACTGTTGGAAAATGCATAATGAAGACTAAGTAAAGCTGTCACAAGGTCTTAGTGTGGGAAAGGGGGGGTTGCCGTTAAGATTAATATCATGGTTTAATTGCTTTTTTTTTCTCCAGAAATGTAGCTTAATTATAACAAAGTTTTTTAGCTTTTTAATAATTGTGTAATTTCATTTTATAGGAACAACATTTCCTAAGTTCCTTCTTGAATTCTTAATGTAAAATCTCTCTTTGAGCAGGTAGCAGTCAGTATCTATTCTTGCCCGATATTCTCACTCCCCTTCTCTCCCCCCATCACCAGCCGGAACTTACAAAACCAGCTTCCTTAGGAGTATTTCGATGTTTTTACTGCCTGCCAAAATCAGGAAGTATAGAACACACAAAATTTTTTTTTTTTTTAAATTAGTTTTTTTTTCATAGCAAGCTACCTGAGGAAACTGGGAACAGGCTCTTACGCTGTCTCCTCCTCTATAGTATAACAACAGGCTTGTGCCTCAATCATGATAACTTCTATGCCTGTGAACAGTCTGACTGAATTAGAGCACGATCGCATGTGATGGGATGCAGGTGATCACGTGTAAGCTTTTGGGACCACAAGCAGGTGAAGCACACCGCACAGGGAAACTGGTTCTCGGCCGTGCTATTCTCACATGGCACCAGCGTGACACTGGGAGGGACCTGAATTGAGGTAAAATAAGTAACGCTCCAAAGAGTCAGGCCCGTTGCTTGAAGATCGTCGTAACGCTTAGGCACAGAAGGATGGATTACAAATTTTTCAGCCTGAATTCCATCCCCCAAATCTGCTTAATCCCCTTTTTAGTACTTGTGTGAGTGCCAGAAATGTCTTTTATTTGCTTCAGCAACAGCAGCCGGTTAGTTAGATGCTATCAGCTACTTCTTCATTCTGTTGTCTTTTGCATGCTGATAAACACCGCATAAGACAGGGGAGAGAAACCTTAAGCCACAAGCTTATCCTGCATATAATAGGATGCACCTTGAAACAATTTTGATGTCTCCATTGAAATCAGCTTAGGTTAAGCCTACATAAATAGTGTCAAAGGGGAACACACCCAGAACGTTCTGGGAGATCATGATAAACACTCCTGATGTTTTGCAGCTGTGCTCATCATCTGTGCATTTCACAATAAAATTTTACAAAGCATTCAGACACCCAGCTGGTTGCATTCACTGTGAGATGGCTTTCTCCAAGATGGCATTTTATTCTGTATCTGTTGCCCTGCACTATTCCCTCCCCCACCTTCAGTCCCCATCACTTATTTCTTACTAGATACAGCAAATCGTGATTTTTTTTTCAGATGCGTTAGGCTTCAGGACTGAATTTTACTTTTTTGAAAGTGAGAAAAACCCCCACTTCCCTGAATAGAAAGGACGTCCAATTTACAGTTAATTGCATCAAAGAACATGAGATTTCCAAGTATTTTTGAGTGAGTATTTGCCTATGACTGTGAGTGTAATTTCCCTCTGAAGTGACTAAGCCCTGATTCTGAAACTTTTATATACACAGTAAAGTCAGCCTAAGTATGCAAGCAGTCATGCTGCTTCTCCCGTCTCTTTGCCCTGAGATGTCCGATACCCAAAAGCCGAGCACAGCTATCTGCAGGGTCGGGGTCTCCTTTTGTAAAAGAGAATAAAGGAAGCCCGACTACAAGGACTCACACCTGAGTCAGCTCTCACTAACAGTATATCACTGGCATAATTCCCTCGATGAAAGTGGAATTCCTCCTGATTTACACCAAGAGCATTAACAAGAGAGGGCTCAGGTCTTAAGTGCTGGGGTTTAGCCATATTTCTTCTGTCTTCATTCCTTCCCCGGCGATTCCCGGGAAATCTCACTTTGGGGAGATAAGTGCCTACAAGAATGTTGAAATTAATTTCAGAGCAGCCTGAAATGGCTACGCAGACAACCAGCCAGAGGAAATGCCCCAACAGAGGGATTTATTGCACTATCGCTCCTCTTCGCCAAGTTGCAACGTCTTAATCTTTCATGATGACATTATTATGAACCAGCCAAAGCAGAGACAGCCCTGAGAGACTGACGGCCCAGTGCTTTGCGGCTTTCCTTGAAACCCGCTAATCCTTGATGCGACTTAAGTGGGGCTAACTGAAATGTCCCACAGGTCACCTCGGTCGAGCAAGACGTGGAGCGAATTTCAGGGGGAGCAGCATGTGCCTCCTGACCTACAAACCAAGCCAGTGTCCCATCTCTGGAGGGTATTGCAGTCTCTGCTTTGGGGGTTACCAACGCATGGCCCCACCAGTGGCTCTCTTGGGTCTAGAATCAAGGGGATGGCAGATCCTGGAGCAGAGAGAGCAGGTACTCAGCATCCAGGCCATGAAATAACCATGCAAAATGGAAAAGTTTCTAGTCTGCAATCTACCAGAGACTGAGAAGAGGACAGAAAGCAGAGGGGAAATGGGTCTTTGGGCCTCCCGTTGGGCCCAGTCCCATCTTCTACAGTACCTTCAGTTTCTTTGGGTTTCGAGGGAGAGAAATAATCCTTGCTAACTGCTAATATTAAAGGCCCTAAATGGCCTGTTTCTTGAAAAACCGCACATTGCACCTTTGCCTTTTAGAAGCGGAATTAGACATGTAATGACCCTCCCTCCTGAGTTCCAGGGTTACAATAGTTTTCTCCAATTTCATCCCAATTACTTGGCTTGTAGGCTGGATCTGGGTTGGTCTGGAGAGTCCCATCTTCTCCTGAGGTTAGATGTCAGCGTTGAGTCTGAGACACATTTCAGACAGTTTGCGTCATTGTGTAAACAGTGATAACAATATTTAATGATGATAAATCTGAATTTCACCACAAAACTATAAAACAACCGAGAGAATGAATTATGCAATTTACAGCTAGCAAAAAGGCAGCCAAAGGGAAAGCAAAGGATATGTGCAGCAGAGAGACAAATTTAGTGGTCTGAGACTATAGTGTCATTTGTTTTTTTGTTTAGTAGCACTTAGCAGTCATGGTGCATAAATAATCTTTATTGCAGTGGAACCCGGGAATGCTGCTGGCAACTACTTGTCACCATGCAGGACGGCTGCTTCAGGCAGCACAGCAAGGTGTATCTTGTGTCCGAAGGGTTCATCTCGGGCTCGTGGGTCCCCCAATGCTTGAAGGCTGATGCTGGGTGACACCGTGCTTCCACCCACCCCCGGGATGTGTGAAAACGCTGGCGCTCAATGAAACTTCTTTCTGCTCCAGCCTAATGAAATTCTGCTGTTCTCACTAACTTAATTACCCAAATGAATTTTAAGTATACAGTCTTACGGATTCAACAATCGCAAGAAAGAAAAGAAAAGGAACAATAAAAGAAAATCGCACAGAGGGGAGCTACAAAAACTCAAACATTTTTATCTTATTTTTGGTTCATTTGTTTATTTTTAATATAGGAAGACCAAAAAGAGGAAGAAAAATAAGGAACAGCATCTGTAAACTATATTCCTTCCCTTTTTCTTCCTCCAATGCCATCCCATTATTTTCTTTTTGCTTCTTTTTTGTTATAACAGTATCAAAATCCTTCTAGAAATGTACTATTTTTCATACATTTCTTCACTTTTCCAGTGAAAGCCTTGAGTCACAAAAAAGTCAATATTCTCCAAAAGTTCCCCAAAATGCCCATCTTGAGAACAGCAAAAAAATTTTGCTTGTGAAAACTGAACACAACTTGGTTTTCTACCTTGAAAAAACAATCGAGAAAACTCAAATACAGCGGTGGTTTTACAGAATCAAAAATCAGTATCAGCATCAGTGGCCATTTTATTATCGTGATCCCATGTTGATATAATGTGGGTGATATTACATACTATAAAAAAAAGGATGTGTACAAGAATCAATATTCAGCACCTTGGCCTGCTATAATCATGGATGAAGCAAGGGAAAGAGGTCAGCTTTGTACCCCTTTTTCCTCACCCCATTCTTGGTGGGACTAAGACACCCCATGGGGACATTTGGTGCCAGCCTGGCTGTTCCCCTGCCGAGGGCAGCAGTACTATGATGGCAGGACAAGGAGGGCTCGCTTGTACTCCAGGGTGGACGGGCACTTTGGAGGATGAGTTTCTAGGGCAGGTCCTTTTTTCCTCCCAAAATCCCCTGCTAGGGACAGAGGCGCTTCTGTACAAAACTTGGCAGAGCTCTGGCCCCACCTCTGCAAGGGCTGCTTGCCTCCTGCCTGTAAAATGGGGATAGTTTGCAGATAATACTTACCTACCTCTGGGAGTACTGTGAAAATCAGTAGCCTCTGTCCTTAAGTCCACTGTGAACCACTCTAAGTAGAAAGTGTCTGAGCTTCCTCCAGCCCACAATGAAGAAAAAAAAAAATCAATATACAAGAGTGAGGAAATGCCAAATTGCTCAAGCTCTCCATTCTTCTGGCTTCTAAGAGGATACTGTAAATTACAGGGTAAACAACTTTTGAAATGACATTAAAAAAGTGATGTGTCACTTGCCAGTGTCCCTTTAACTATGAAAAATAACAGCAACATAGGAAAAAATGTAAATTCACCATCAGGCAGATCTTCCCCCACAGCATAATGCAGAATTTGATGAATAGAATGAATGAAACAACAGAGGATCCAAGCATTACACAACAGCTATAATTGTGCTAACCAGCTGTAGTCATCTGCTGCTTCCAAAAAAAGTTCAGAGCATTTTGACAGTGTCGCCTGTGCGGATTGGAAGGCTGCAGCAAAAATGTATTTCCATTTATTATTCAAAAAAAGGAGGATCTATTCCTCAGTGTTAGATTTTGCTTGGAAGGTGCCAAGACAGCGGAGACTGAAGAACAGGATTACTTACAAAGCAGGGGGAAAGAAAAAGCAAAAAAAAAAAGAGAAAAAAGAAAAAAGAAAAAAGCAGTATCTCTTCTAGGGAAAGAAGATTTTAGATGAGAATACACTGCTGGATCCAGTTGGACCGGTGACCAGCCTAATCCTGTGCTTTTTCCTCAGAGCAATGAGAGCCCTGTGCCCATCCAGGTCCCAGGAATACCCAAGCCGGAGGCTTTCTGTCCCAGGGAAAGGTGTTTTTTTCGGCACAAAGGCTGACACCGGACTCCTATTTTGAAAGCGTTATGGTGTGGCTGACTTGGCTGCTTGAGGCCAGGCTTGGGAATTAGGCATCGCAAAGCCCAGCTTTTAGGCATCTGTAGGCAACATGTGGCGAAAGCCGGGGCCGTGCAGCAGCTGGGCCACCTAACTCGGCTAATGGAAAAGGGCGAGGAGAGGGACGGCGGTCCCAGCCCTGCCCTCTCCGGACCACTGCCGCTCTACTGAGGGACCCCTGAGCCAACGTGGAGACCAGGAGCTTGCTGCAGGGGGGGTGTCTGCCACGCTCACTAGCCCTGCGGACATAGACCCATGGCCACCACTTCTGGGGCTGTTGCTTTCCTTGTAGCGTTCCCCAGAGCTATGCTTTGAGGTTATTTTCATGCTGGAAACTGGTTGTATAGGGGAGGGAGAGACAAGGCAGTGTATTAGGAGCATGCTGTAGCTCTATAGGCGTGGTATGACCTGGGAATGCAGATGAATCCTCTTCAGAAACACTCACTGTTAGCATGATTTCAAATGGACTGTTTTTTAATAAATGCCTTTTTTGATACGTTCACGAGCCGCGGAGCTCTAGGAATGCTTTGGTGTGCATGGTGTGCAGGTCAGATTTAATTTGGAGGTGAGATAGGCAGTTTTATCCAGCTTTTAGTACTTGGTTTTGTTTTTGGTCACAGATCATTTACTGAACCTGCTTTAAGTAGAATGGAGGGTGGTTTTTTTTTAAGCCAAGAGGGTTGGTTCTGGCTTGTTACAAAACAGCGGCTTTCAACAGGATCCAAATCTATCTTCAGCTTTCTGGGTAACTCTAAATGAATACTTTAACTTGGGGATTTCTGTGCTGAGGAAGAAGGGAAGTTAACAACTCAGCACAGCGCAGACGTAGAACTGGCATGTGAGTGTTTCTGATGTCCCGTGTCTCCCTTTCCGTACTTGCACAGTAAGAAGTGAAGCTGATGTAGACCGTCCTGCACCTTATGAATTGCAATCCTCTTGTCCTTCCTCGGATTTCAGCTCAGATGCTGCATGACCCTATTGCCAGAGACTGGGGATGGCACCTCAGTTCAGCAGATGTCCTGCTTAAGGGAGAAAAGCCTTTTATTGAGGGTAGAAAAGCCTGAGAAAGTTTAAAGATTGCCCACTTCACACAAATATTTTAATGGAAATTGTTTGGCCTAATCATGTGAGTTAAGATGAGTTAAGGGGGTACATATGACACACAACTAAATTCAAAGATTATGAAAAGGCTGTTGCAAACAAAAATTTGAGGGGAAAAAAAAAAGAAAAAAAGAGGGAGCAAACACACAGATCATACCCTGAAATACAGCCTCAGTAAAATACTGCTGGTGATAGTCCTGCTTCAAATGGGAAGTCAGTCTAGATGACCTCTAGAGGTCCCTTCTAACCAAAATTTCTATGATTCTGTGAGTCATATACATTTCCTCATAATTTCTTCTTGTCATTTTACTTGTTAGTTTTCCTAGGGAAAGCCTAGAATTTAAAACTTCAGTCTCTTTTACACCAGAATATTTGAGCAGTGGCATCTGTCACTGGGTTAGACTATAGGCAAGCATTTGGCTTCTGCTCCTAAATAGTGTCAGAAAGGAACAGGCAAAATCAAGAGAATTCTTTTTTTCCACCATCAGGCAAAACGCTAGGTCTCCGGACTCTCTCAAATTCACTTGGAATTCATCACGGTATTGCCACATAGCAGTAAGGTGTGGTGGGTATTCCAGTTAAGCTTATATGATGGTGTCTAGCCTCTCTGAGCAAGGGTTGGGAGTGGAGGTGGGAAAGGGGAGGCTGCAGGCTGGGCAGCTGAATCACACTGCATTGTTTCAGCTCTTGGGCTGGATGGTGGAGGTCATTTGACAAGAAGACCACTGAACAGCAAACAGCGAAGAAAAAGAACTTAGCCCGCTTTGAAATATTTATATGTACAGCGCAGGAAACATAAAGGATTTGGCCATCCAGCTGTTTGCAAACAATGAGCAGTATTGGAGCAACAGCAAACCACTCTCCCAGTATTAATTTTCAAATCATGTTTGGACTGGGACAGCTCTGACCCAGTTAGGAAAGATCCGAGCAGAGCAGAGCAGCTGGAGTTACCTCCATCTGGAGTTCCCACCAGCATTCCCAGTGCTCCTCCTTCTCATCCATTCACTGAGATGAAGGCTTGAATATTGCCAGCTGTGAGAAGGCATGTGGGCCACATGAAAAGTTTGCCCTAACAGTTCTTCCATCTCACTGTCCAAGCCAGCAGTAAATTATTCAATTTACTGTCTAACCTGGGATTTGAAAAGATCAAAAAACTTCAGCCATGACCTCAATCGACTGCAATGAGATAGATGCTGGGTATGTACCTTCTTCTCTGCCAGCTCCTGCTGCCTTTGCAGTGATTTGGGAGCACTCACCACCTATCAGCACCGTGGCTTTCAACTGCATCGTACTCTTCCCCTTGCATATATTCTTATTCAGTTCAGATATGATTATAATAGAGAAGCCGGTGCAAAGCAAAGCTCTGGCCTCGTTGGGAGCACGCAGCGGGCTGGGAGCAGGGCTGCGGCGCCCGTCAGGGATCTGGATGGGGCCGGGGCTGCATATATTTTAGCTGCTTCGGTTACTCGTGGAGGCTCAGATCAATCCCCTGGCCCCAGCATTCGCTCTCTGGAATTTGAATGTTTTATCTCACACCCCAGCAGGGTCTGAAGCAGCGTGCTGCACCAAGCCCCCGCTTATCGCGGCTCTGACATGGCTTCTCTAAGCAAATGTTTAGCCCTACTTGACTTGGGATGAGTGCTGTATTGATTATTAACTTTAAACAAACATCTGGTTTTCATTACGAATGGTAGCAGACCAGAGAGGGGTGCTGTACTGGGCGGTGCGGTCACTTAACAACCATCAGGGCTGGCTATAAAGAAAATTTAACATATCCTGTAATTACAGTCTGCACAGCACAGGGGGATTTGGGATCTGCAGATCTGATTTCAGAACAGAAGAAAATGTTTATTGTATCTGCTACGCACATTTATTTACTCAGTAGTAGCAAGGCTTTTGAAATATTGCCTGCGCAAGATCTTATTCCTTGCTTATGAGAAGGACTTTCTTGTTTAAGCCAGGAAACCCGAGCGAGGCTCACGGTCAGGATGGCCTGCTTAATGCTTTTACAGGCTTCAGGATTTCAGGGTTTGTCGAGTACGCGGATCTGTTCTGAAATATAAATAACATCTTCTCCCCCCCCGCCCCGCCAGCTCCAGCAAGTCCCAGACCCTCCGGCCGGGAGGAAAAGCCGCAGCTGTGGTGGCCCCGCGGGGCGCGAGGACGGGACGGTGGGGACATTGCCCCAAAAGCCGGTGGCCCCAGTGGTCCCCAGCCTCCGGAGAGGGAGGGGGTTTTGAGGGGTGTCCGAGGGTAGCCCTCGGCCCGTCCCTGCCCCAGTGAAGCCAAAAGGGTGAATTTGGACCCGGCGGCCGCATCCGTAACCCTGTGCGCAGCATCGGTGCCCGGCTCCCAGGGAATTATCGGCCAAAAGGACGTTTTTGGGATGATGTAATGCTGTAACTTGAGCTCCAGCTGAAAGGACATGGTAGGTGGAGTTTCTATGGAGCCAGACAGAGCTGGGATCCTCTCCCTCTCCCTTTTTCTCTTTTTCTGGCTCATTCAGGCTGTCTCAATTAAAGCTCAGTCAAATTAATCTTGCACTCTTAATGTCAGTTGCTATTTTTCTAATTCACCTCCACACTCTTAAAGACTATTTCTCCAAACAAAACGGGTCTGTTCTTCAATTTCAGGCTGTCAATTTCATGGGCTGCTGATACATTTATTAGGTGTGTAATTTGCTATTTTTAGGAGGCTGCGGGGGAGCAGCACCATTTTTTTTTTCTTCTCTTTTGCATTTATAAACCTCTTACAGTTCCCTGTCCACTGAAAATATTTTTACTATTTAAAATGTAGTATCAAAGTCCAGGTATCTCGGTCCAAATTCCTCCCTGGCGTAACTCTACTGACCTCTATTTCCCAAGGAGTGAATTTATTCTCTAATGTTCTTTATGTTCTCTTTTTTTTTCTCTCTCTTTTTTTTTTTTTTTTTTTTAGACATGAACACTTCTTGGCCACTGCTGGGTGCAGGAAAGCATCCAACTGTATGGGCCGATGACGTGATCAAAAATGGGCCTCAGCTACAAATTCTGCTGTAGGAAATACTTTTTACGTTTTTACAGTTAAGCCTGTCCCTTAGTCCGACTATCTCTCTGGAATCACAAGTGCCCCTACACCACACAAGGCACACAGTCAAAATTTGCTGCCAAACTTTGCTCCTTTCAAAGTAGTCTTGAAGAATTTGGAAACAATTTGAGGCCAGTTCCCGTGTGGTGCCGGGGACTTACCTATCCCCCTGCAAGAGGGCAGTCTTTTTTGCCTGCCTAGTGCCCTGAAACTAAGAGATCAGAGGGGTGGTCATCACTCCTTGACGGGACAACCCCTGTCCTGCGCCAGCCGTGCTCAGTCTGGGAGGTTCACCACCCACCGAGGCCAGGCCAGGTGGTAGAGACACAAGGGCATTGCGCTACAGCCATACAGGTAGAGCGGTGGCAACGTATTTGTACAAGTCAAGAGGCCACCGGATCACCAGCCAGGTTAACCAGCAATGGTTAACCAGTGGAGGAATGCTTACATTACACAGGTTGTAACCAGAAAAGGATGGTGGTATTAGAGAGAGAGAGAGAGGAGGCGTTTGTGCTTCCCTTGGCACATGATTGCTGGTGGTGGAGGGACTTTGCATAGAGTCCATGCATGGTTCTTTAGTGAAAGCAACCAGGGGTAGAAGACGCCTTCTGGCATCTCCTCATGTCTGTATGCCTTTTCCAGCTGCTTGGGAACATTTTCTGCCTCCTGCCTCTCTCCAGAATATGGGGACTCTGGAGTGACCGTCCGAGTTGTGCACAGTCGTTGGTGCACACCTTCTGCCATCAGCATTGCCAAAGATGCCTTGCAAAGAAGGGGTGTGAGCGTGATGTGTCTCAAACTTCTCCTCCAGCATTTGTAGCTCCTGTCCATGGGCATAGCTCATGCTGAAGCTCAATGCTTTCTACTGTAATGACACATAGCCCTTTGCTGAGCTATCATCTCTTGTGCTGTTGTCCCAAATTCTTCCCTCCCATGCCCACACCTGTGTGTGCACCCAAAATATAATAAAACAGTACCAAGGGGCCCTATGAACACGAAGCGAAGGAGGCCATACAGACAGGTTTGAACTGAAGGTGGACTGAGAGACCAGGATCAGGGTCTCACAGCACTAACTCATGCTACCTAGATGGCCAAGGGCCAGAGAGGATGGTGTCTACTGCCTTCATAGGCAGCAATAAATGAGATAGAAATAAACAATGTGGGAAAGCAGAGCTCTAGGGCCAGACCTCCAAGCATAATTAGACACTTAATTTCCTTGCGGGCCTCCCACTGAAATCAGTGGGAGGTTAAATGTCGAAGCACCTAAATGCCTTTGGAGATCTGGCCCATCACTTCCTCATTATAAAATGCAAGAGATAAGCTTGCCTGGGCTGTCCACATGCCAGATGCGGCTGGACCTATTTACTCTCTCCTGTGTATCTGTGCACTGGAATTTCTCTGGGGTCTAATTCTTTGCATATCCCCACAGCGTGCCGGTCTGGTCTGGGCATGTTTGAGATGGTTTGCGGTTTAGTGCTGCTACCGAGTTGCTTCAGACAGTATCTCAGCACTGCCGTGCTGCTGCACCGCAGGGTCAGGCTGGAAATCTCCGCTGAGTGTACGGCAACCTCGGAGTGGGGAAACAAGTCAGAGTCCAACTGCTCACCAAAAAGGTGGGGGACAAGATTTAAATGGGAATGCAGAAATGATGGCAGTTGCTCTAGAAACATGTCTGAAAAGTCGCTTTGTGAGGACGAGGCGGGAAACTGAACACGCGGGATGTCAGGGGCTAAACCCTTCCCCTGCACGGCTCTCCTTCCAAATAAACACACAGAGCTAATTAACTGCTGCTATCTCCGCAGATTTGCTAGGTATGCTCCGCTGTGCTTCTGCTGCCTTCTCTGTGGTCTTCAAGCCCGACCGGCCCACCAAATTAAGCGGCGCAACTCCTCCGTGCAGGCTCATCCAGAGCTTGTTACAGCTAATCGAGTGACAAGTGATGGACACCCCAGATAGTCTGCTGATCTGCACGACCCCATTTATCTTCATCGGGAGGAGCGGCTGGTCCCAGCCCGTCGTCCTCCCCGGGGCTGCAGGCGAGCGCCCACCGCTGCCGGCCGCTCGGTGGGAGGCCTCGCCGGGAGGCCAGGAGCAACCTCGGCGGGCAGGAGGGGATGCGGAGGGTCAAACTCCTGGGCTGGGGAGGTGATGAGCGTGCCAGACCTCAGGTGGAACAGCAGAGATGCTGCTCTCGTCGGTCCCGCTGTATCCTGCTCTGTTGGCGCCGGGTTCGTGAGCGCTTGTCCCTGTGGTCGAGCTCTTTGAGGGCTTGCGGATGAAGTTGGTGGAGGGTGGTTGGGCGTTCGGGCTGGCCGCTGGCATTGCTGGCTGCTTCCTCCAGCCCGGAGGAGATGCACTGTCACTGGGGGCAAAAGGTGGGACCACGAGCCAGCACGTGGTGACGAGGGGCATCAGCGCTACAGAAAAAAAAGCAAACTGCGAACAACCTATTTGGTTAAAGACTCTTTTGCAATGCATGGAGGTACTTGTTTTATATAAACAAACATACTCAAAGGCAGTTCTTAGAGTTACTAAGGCAAACACTCAGAAGGTGGCAAAACTAATTATCCATGTTACTCCTCCTTATTTTTAATTGGGAAGGAAAACAAATGGTTAGTGGAAAATTCAGACAAAAATGTTGAAACTTCTTGACTAACAATTGTTATTTTTCAACTGGCTGTGCTGACTACCCTGGTTTTGTGTTGTCAAGGGGGTTCCTTATCTTACTCATAGACTTGGAGGCCAGTGCAAACCTAAAACACCTTTTATCCTATTATAAGAGGAGGTTTCCATTCACTCTTGCCAACTGTTGAACTTTGGGATGTCATGGTACTTTCTGACTCCTGTCCATCCTTATAAGCAGCATCCAGTCAAATCAATTATTTGCTGGATGACTTTTATTTTTGGTAAGATTTTTTTCATGTGAAAATTTGTACTGGTAAATAACGGAGGGTAACAATTTTCAGTCACATTTTTTTTTCCACTGGTGAACACGTATTTAGGATAAATACAAAATTGCTGTAAAGGGAAATTAATTGTTGTAGTTAAAACAAGTCTGAAAACGTTGAAACATTTGATGTTGACATTTTAAAGAAAGCCTTTCAATAGCATTATTCAAAACCAATGTTTGTTTCAGTTTTACTTCAGTTTTACTGAAATTGCTGGAGAATGACATTAAAAGCTCATGAAGGAACCAAAATACAGCCTTCAACTCAAATATTTTTCCTCCAACATTTCAGTTTTGCAAAAAAAACCCCAACCCCAAACCAACACATATTTCAGGTCCACTTCAAGCAGTCCTCCCCCCTCGTGCTCCTCTCGTCATTTGGTTTTGTCAGTGAGCTGAAAGATCAGGTTTTGCTTCTCTCTCTGGGCAAACAGCGTCTTTCAGTTATTCTCCAACTACAGCCATCGGCCACGAATATCTCAGCCTGACTAATTTTTGGTTTGGCCTTCCAGGACGAAGGCAGAAGGAGGGTGACCCCTCTGCAGCTCAGCACCCGCACTGGGTCCCCTTTCTGCTTCCTGTGCTTCAGTCTCTGCCCCCGTGGCTGCTCTGGGATATCGAAGGCGTGATGGTGGGAAGACACGTGTGCCGCAGGTTCGTCTTTACATGCTGCGAATTTTAGAGCGTGACTCTCTACTTTCTAAGAACAGTGTGGACATAATTACACAGAAGAGTGAGCAAGTGTTTTTGCAACTTTCCTGCCTGCCTTCAGCGTGCACAGCTGAGGGGGAAGTGGCCGGTGGTGAGCCTTATATAGGATCTTTAGAGAAGTAGGGAGATATCAGCGGTGTAATGCCACACACGTTAATCATGCAGAAGTGCTCTGTCCCAGTTGATGGGGCTAATCAAACCGTAAATGAGAGTCCTTGCAGGACAAAGCAGATTAATTCCTCAGGTCCCGTGTCCTAACCCCAGAGCCCCTGGTGAGGGCACAGTGGTATTGCCTTAGAGGGATGTACCTGCTGAGGGTACTTTCAATTGAAAAGCTCCTTTTCCAGAACTACTCTGCACCAGCTGGGTTTTTTTGCATGGTTGGATAGCTGTTTTTCTCATGAGCTTGACACACGGGGCCTGTCCTTCTCACCCCCACTGGAAGGGGGGACCTTGGGTGGGTGAGCAGTCTCTGAGGGCTTGACAACTGGTGAGGTCTCAAGCCCGCTGATGGATATGGGTGCTCTGGAGACCGCGCACGGTGCTTCCAGTAACCCTACTGAGATCCCTGCAGGCAAAGCACGGGGACGAGCAGAGAAATCCTGCGTGTTGGGGCCCCCGCCCGCACCCACCCTGCATCCCCGTGGTGCCTTAGCGCGGGGCTGCGGTGCCAGCTGCGTGCACGGACCACTGCTGCAGCTGCGCCATCCACCCGCACCCAGCTCCTCGGCATCAGGCTGACCACGGGGCCCGGTGGCAGGATGGGTGTTTGGGGGTGCGTGCCCCTCGGCATTGCCTGCCGCTGGAGGGCAATCCCCGTGGGCCGCCGCGCAGCCGTGCACGCAGCGAAGCCAGAGGTATGCGCTGAATCACCCATGATTAGTAGTTTATAAACCACACAGACCACGGTAGTCTGATTTCTTTTTATTGTGTACGACTCCTTGGGAACCGAATGTCCTGCTTTTTATACAGTTTACTCCAGACAAAGGTCCCTTCCCTTTTTCTAATCTTGCCTTGCTTTTCCTTCCCAAGGCTGGCATATCAATAATTCATCTGCCTTGTATCCAGGAGGTTTCTAAACAACAGGAAACTTCAGGGATGGAACAGAAACATAAAACATTCCTGCAGCCATTTGCTTTCTGCATGCTAAGAGAGACAGCGTTGCGCTGACCGGCTTGGGGTTTTTTGCTGAGCATCCTGGTTGAGCCCAGCTGTGATAAAACCTTATGACAACACATGTTTTTTTGCTTATTGGGTAATAGGGCTGGAGCTGGGCTTTGAGTGCCATGTCTCATATGGGAGATACATTTATGGGAGCTGGCAGCAACTGCTAATGCTGAATTGGGACAAAGTTAGCAAGAAATCTGCTGAGGGTAGTTGCAGAACCCAGGAGTCACGGGCATCCTAGCCTTTGCTCCAGGTCTGTCTTTAGACAAGCAGAAAAATTCTCCTTTCTGCCTTGCTCTTTGTTAGTGGCTTTTTATTTGGCAGTTGGTGGTACGTAGTATATCCCTTCATAGAAGTACTTTCTACCCTCTGGGCATTTATGTCCTCTCTTTCTGCTTCAGGTCATAAATTTTCTGCCACTGCTGTTGTCTCCATCTGCCCACAGGATGGATGTGGCAGACCTTCGTAGTACAACCAGAAGTGAGGAGAGCAGCACAGTGCATTGGTCAGCAAGAAGATGGGAGCTAAGATGCACCAGGAGAATTCAGAGTCACCACCTCGCCTGCCCCAGTAGACTGTGTACTGAACAAGAAACCGATATCGGGGCATAGCCCTAGCTCTACCGTTAACTGATTTTGCAAAGCTTCTTACATTTCTGTGCCGCTCTCACCCCTCTTTCCCTGCTCTGCTTTGTCTCTGGAGGTAAGGCAGCAGGCCAAATTCCCCTGGGAGTTGCATGATGCCCAGCTCTGTTTGACGGTCTCTGAAGGTACGCTCGTAATGAGCCCAAGATTTCCTGGCCCGGCTGTATCTCCTTGCTGGCAGGTCTGTCACTATCTTACAAGCAATGCAGCAACTCATCCATACCCAGACCTGATTCACGCCTCAGCAATTGCAAATCTTCTTTTTATTTAAAAAAAATAAAAAAAATTCTTTCTCTCATAACTTTAGTGGATACAGACTTTCATGGCTGGATTATTTCTCATTCTAAGAAATAGGATCACATTGCTCCCATCCCCTGTCACCTTCTTCAGTTCAAAACCACTTTCCTGCCTTGTAAAGCCCCTCAGGACTCTGCTTCACCTTCCCTCATTTCCTACCAGTGGGCTGCTCTCCTCCCGGACCATATTTTTGTCCCTTCCTTGGGAAAGTCCATGCTGTTTCACTTGTGCCTGCTCCTCCTCTCTGCTTGGAGCCAAATATCTTGCCCCTCTAAATCAAATCCTTCCTCAAAACCTTCATTTTCTCCTTAGCTTACATTTGGCGGTCTATAAAACATTTTTTAACCTGTGTATTTAAGATCTTTGATTACCCCCCCCCCCCCTTTAATTAGCTTCCTGCATTTGCACAATATCAGAAACACCAGCTTGTCTTGGTAGGGCACAGGCCAATGATATCAGATAAAACTCTCTGAAGCTAGTCCCTTAGTAAACCGATAGGACAGAGATTTATCACAGAGAAAATCCACAGTTAGGTTAACAGTAGGTACACGTAACTTTAAACTTGATATACATAAATGATAGAAATAATTGACAGAATTAGAGAACAGATGTAAGTTAAAATGATAGCTGATTCATTAAAGTACAAAACCCCACAAGAAGTAGAGATGCACTCTGCTTGAACAAGACGTGTTTGATCACTCTGCAAAGATCTGCAAGGGTGGACTGGGTCCCTGTAGCCCTGTGTGCTCATACAACATACCTGAGGTGCAATACCAGACAGATTAGTAAAAAACAAGTTCCGATTCTTTTCTTCTTCCATTGAGAAAATGGCCATTTCAGCCAAACATTAAAATCTTGCTTGTCAAAAACATCAAATAATCTGCCACTTTAGGAGGAAGGGTGTGTGGGAATCTTTTTTCATTTTTAATATTCTTTAGTGAACAGCTTACATATATCCTTGCACACCCACCCACCCACACGTATATAAATATAGATGTATGAAAATAATATGAAATGTAGTTCAATCTCATAGCACATAATAATTAAGGGCCCAATTTAAATAAGCATTTCAGCATATGCTTACAATCTACCTGGCTTCAATGGGACTTGAGCACACACTTCATTTCCAGCACATGCTTCTATGCCCTTTCTGAACCAGGATTTTACCTGAATGAGAGCTAAAACATTGAACAACTTTTTTTTTTCCCTTCCTTACAGAATAAATGTCCTTTTATAACTGAGATGATAGGAGACTTTCAAGCTTTCCTATGCAGAAAGTAGCTGTACAAAATTCCCAACTACATAGCAAAAGAAGCGATACTACACATTGTCCTGCTGGTAAGTTATTGTGGCGAATATTTTTATTTGATTTTAGTCCATTCATAATATGAAGCGGCAGTTACTCTGCTGAAGATAAAGTAAGAGTCATTTGGATTGGAGCCATATTTTTGACTACAATAACTTTATTGGCTAGAGTCTAGTTTGTGTAATCACTAAAATTAACACATGACAGTATGAGTGCTGAGTTCAAAGCAGGAAACAATCTCAGATACAGCTACAAAAATTGCTCCAGTCCAATTACTGTAAAACAGATGAAGATAAAGTTAGTGTCCCAGTGAGTCATCCAGCCAAGATTCACATTTCAAGAAAAGAGCCATTCCAGGGGTAGAAATGAGGACAAAACTGTTTCAGAGTAGCCATGAAAAGTATGTGCAGAACATGGTCTGATTATACGAATTTGCAGACTGTTCCCAGCAAAATGAAGCAAAACAAATGATTCTTAGTAATAAAGGAGCAAATATCTCCCTGGTGAAGAAAATAGAGTAAATTTGGCCTAGTGTGTTTTTCATTAGCTCTTTCCATTAAAGGAACACATTGTGCAATGAAGTTTGGCTTAATATTTAAGTTTTGATTAAATTAAATAAGGTTTTACAATATTTAAGACCAGTAGAAAACTTTTTTATGATTTGTTACAAATCCCCAGGGAAATATTTAAAAATAAGACCAACAAGCAAACATGTTATTACCATATTTTCAACTTAGATTTTCTAGCATTGTATTGAGCATGAGAATCTGAAAGTAAAATTCAGCAGGAGTTGACTAGAAACTAAACTGAAAGTAGTTAACTGCAGTTCAGTCTTTATGCTGACAGAAGTGGGGAAGGAAAGGGAAAAGGGAGGAAAGGGGAGAAAAAGAGAATAAGAAAAAAGACACTGAGAGAATAAGAAAAAGAGACATTGCAGAGGGTGCAAGGAGTAAAAAATACATCTGGTAATATTTGAATAACCTCAATTGTTATTTGAAACATGGTAATTTGCTTTAAAAATACATATTCTGCTGGATTCAGGCATCAAGTCACCATGATCAAAGAGGGTCCTTCCTGTTGTCTGATTTTCATTTACGCTAAGATCAATTTCTATCACTCTAGCCAGGCAAACTGGTCATACATATAACTCACTTTTATTTTCCTTTCCTTTACATTGTTAGAGAGATAGTCTGAGCATACATGAAAATGAATCCCCAGATTATTTTTTATTTGTATTTTTAAACTGATAGTATCAATGGAATAAAGAAATATTATTTGTGCACTGCAAATTGTTCCCTTCATTTATCTTGCTCATAACAAAATGTTTCCTACTTGCTTGTCTTCCTTCTCAGGGTTACCTACTCCCGAACCTGCAAGCTGGGCTGTCAATGCCTTTCTCTTGCCCTTGCAATAGCAGGAACAGGACCCTCTCTGATGAAAGCACTTAGGTGATGGGAGACCACGTAGTTCCCTGCAGCAGAGTTGCCCCCTGTAGTACTTTTGCAGCTGATGGGCAGCAAAGGCTTCCCAAAGGAAATATTTATTTTGTATTAGGTTCTAGTGTGCTGCATAGAGCTAACATCTTGACGAAGAACTGAACTGTAATTTAGCCTTAGAAAAAATTGGCTTGTTCTGACTTGATCAAAAGAAGTCCACACGTACAGCACTGCACAAACTTGGGTCACTCGTGCATTTCAATCCTTGTTTTACCTCTCCTTTTGCCCTAGACCCAATCCCCTACAGGAAGAGTGTTTTCAATCGTGCTTTGCATAGGCTGTTTTGCATAATAACAACATGGAGCAAAAATTGAGAGAAATCTGAAGCTTGGAAAAAAATTATTAACCAACATAATATTATTAACAATTATTAACAACCCAAACCAGAAAAAGCAGGGAAAATTGATGCTGTCGTATCTTGGAGGATCGATGGGAAAAAGTGCTTTGTGCTGTGCTCCCAACTGGGGTTCACTTGGTTCTGTGCCTATAGTGATATGCTGTCTATATAATATACATTTGTAACGTGCTTTGAAATCGAAGTGCAATCTTAGAGCCAAGTAACATGATTATTATTACAACGTTAGCTCCAGAGTGAAAACTGCAGGCCACTTAGTACTGTTTTCTCTCAACCTATCTAAGGAGCTAAGCAGCTAAACATCTTGAAAGAGAACTTGCATTTGCAATAGGTGAAATAATAACTTTTTGTGTGATTGCTCTATGGAAGGAGTTAAAAGAGGGTAGGTGGCCGTCCTGCAATGTGGTGTCAATGCAATTAGTGCTGCTTATTGTTGACTGGGACAGCAGAGGTGGGGAAATTGCAGCTTGTTAGTCCCAAATACATTATGGCCTCCTAATGAACTCCATTTTATGGCCAAACTCCTTTAAATTGTCTCTCCCCGTGATTAATTCACCTCTTTCTCCCCTTTCGGCAGGCTGTTGTTGATAGGGAGTGTCCAGTGTTGAATGAGTAAAAAGTACTAATGCATGTTCTTTCCAGAGAGAGATAACCCTTCTCTAAACATGATGAATGCATCTTTTACAGAGGAAGATACCCTGTGTGGCAAGGGCTTATGTATAAGCACTGGAAAGCATGTATTGCGGGGAGGGGGAGGTGGTGGTGGGATGACTTCTTGCAGCTCCTGGCTATTTGCAGGGGCTTTGGGGGCTGCTTTTGGAGCCAAACTGGCCTCGTCGTGGAGACCAGCCAGGAGAGAGGGGAGGGTCCCACTCACCCCGGCTGGGTCTGGAGCTCCCCGCCACCAAGCTGGGGACATCCAGCCGGCGCTTTTCTGCATCCTTTTTTTTGGCTCAGAGATTTAGGGCCAGACTGGAGAAGTCATAGCTGGGACCTGAGCCTGTCATTCTCAGTTCCCCTGCTCAGGGGAGCTCCTGCTCACGCCAAGTTGTGTTTCTGCTCCGAGTCCTGCAGGCTGGACTCCCCATTTTTGATCAGTCCTTGCTGCAGCAAGGGTCCCGTTGATGCTGGTGGGAGCTGGGCTGGAGGAGGGGCCGTGCAGGAGCAGAAGCATGGCAAGAGGGCTGCCAGCCCAGCAGAAGCTCTGCTCTGCTTGCCCTCCTGTTTACCCAGATGCTTTCGGCTGAGGGTAAGTAAGAGTTAAACAGAATCCAAGAGGGAAGGTGATGGTACTTGGCATTCTGCAGCACGGAGGTAAGAGGCCAAAAGATGTGTAAATACAGTGGGCTGACTAAAATTATACACATAGATTACCCATATATATGTATCTTTATGTGCATACCCACATATCCCCACATGAACAAACAAATAATATCACAGCACTCACAATTATTCATGCATCGGGGTCTTTTTTCCGACTCACCTCTGGCAAGAGAAGACAGCAGTAAAAGAAAGAGAGAAAAAAAAATCTTCCCCAAGCTGATTATCAAATAAAATACTGTTTTATTTTCTGTCTAATAAGTACAAGAAGTTCCATAACTCCCCTGATTAGGCATATTATCCTTCTTCAGAAAGTCAGCTTGATTTATGCAGAAAGTGATTTGGACATACTTTCCTCTGGCTATAGAGATTTCATAATTCCTGGTGTATGTCTGGAAAATCTCCCCTCGTCCTGAGTCCAAACCAAATTAATGTCTTCCAGAATGACCTGAGGAATTAATGAGGTTTTTGCTGTCAGTTCTGCCCATGCAGGGTCAAGTAAATCATTTGCTGGCCCTTACTCCAGTGTTTTTCACTGTCTTTCTGACTCCATGTACAATGATAACAAAGTTGCAGATGCCTTTGAAATACGGCATCACTGACACTCTCCGTCCATCTGTTGGGACATATTTTAGGCTCTGTTTCTCTGTCTGCTGTAAACTCTGCCTTTAATGGAGTCAGTAATTGCTGATAAATGGGGTATCAATGAAGTCAGTGTACTGTAGGTTTCCCCATTCTTTTCTGCTGATGTGTGCTATTTAAATCTCTCTGCCATTACTTAAAGTTATTGTGTGTTCTCGTCTTTAATTCCAGCTCCGGCATTCTTGGCCCCAGCCGTGATTTTTAATACATAGCAAAACTAGGTACTACGGAGAGCTGTTTGGCAGTAAACAAGTTATCCTCAATTCCCCACTCTGCTGTCCCCAACTAAAGAAAATGTGAAACACATTGAGAGTACATACATTAAGTTCTGAGTAATTCACAGATTTTCTTTCTCTCATGTCATAAATATTTTAAACCAACCCAATTTTGACATTGCAGCCAAGCAATAAAAAACATGATCCATCCCCTCTCCCCATCTCCTTTGGTCCCCACTTAGTAGAGAGCCTGAAGTAAAATGAGTCCACACTTTATCCTACATTTTATATTACCTTTCTTTATAATTTATCACAGCTTTTAAAGGTATTAAAATCTTACTTAAGATGAGTACTGCTTGTGTCTTTGACACTATATAATATATAATCTATTAGGCTTTCTGCCAGCTATCTCAGCAGTTATACCTCATTTTCTTGCATGGCATCTGAGCACAGAATAATGACTCTAATTGCAAAAATAACGATGACACTTGCAGTAGCATCTGCACCCAACAGGCTCTTCCAAAAACCCAGGCAGACACAGTCCCTCTCCAAGCCTAAAGCCAAAGAAGAGGCAAAGAGCAGAAGAAATGAATGGGGAAATCAGATCACTCCGTTGTATGTCCTTGGCTGCAGCCAAGACCAGAGGCTCTAGGAAAAAGGTGCAAAGAAATTCATATTGGGTAATTATGGAAGTGTCATTACATAGGGGTACTGTTCTCAATGCCCTGCACTCAGTGGATAATTTATGCCCAGAAACATAGGATGTTATTGGCACTGCCTGCAAGGTTAGGACTGGGTTTGTATCCTGGCTCAGCCATATGTTCCTTAGTCTTCAAGGATTTTTGGCTATACTTTGAGGACTCTTGGTTTGCTGTCTGAAGCCTATTTCATAGTTCCCATAGTCCTCTAGGAAGGGATGCTCAGGTCAGCAATTCTCCTTTATTAAGCTGATGGCATCTGACTTTGAAGGAAGAGTCTTCTGGAGCTGGCCCTTGAACTGAGTAGGATAACTGAGGTAATGATCAGTCTGAAGCCTGTGTTACACTAAGTAAATGGTATGACCTAAAGCACAGAAAATAGATGTTTTGTTGAGTCTAAAGCTTTGTGGGTGGATCACTGAAATAGCTTTGTGACATGGAGCTGGTTTGGCTTGTAGAAGAGAGGCCAAAGCAAGCAGGGCTACTAGGAATTCTGAGTGATCGAGGAGGTCACAAACCCATTGAATGTAGACACCTTGTTTCAACAGCTATTGCCACCTTATAGGATTATAGACTTGCATGACCAGGTCACGTATAAACTGACTGGAGACTTCACACACATATGGCTTGGAGGAGAACTAGGGATTAGTTGATTCTTCCACTGAACCCTGAGAATCTGCCAGCCATGGACTGGCAATGGACTTTGTAGTGAAAGAACATTTTTCTTGATTAATTTTGAATTTGTTACATCTCCTGTCCATTGCAAGCCTTTGGGTTCTTGGATTACAAATAAGGAGAACTCGAGTCTTTGCCATGTCCTCTTTCTACCAAAAAGGCTGACTCTTAATTTCTTTTCCCTTGTTCCCAATTATTTCTGTAACAGTCCTTGAATCTCTTTGTCTCTTTTGTACTTACTTCAGGAGACTGGAATAAAACAGAACACTTTGGTGGCTATTCCTCGTTGTTATGTTAAAATGTATTTCTCCTCCTGCAGACTAAGGGCTCCTGAATTGCATCAATAGTTCACAGGAGAAGACATTGCTTTGAGAGACTTGGACTTTCCCCCAGCTGCCTGATTTGAAGACGCTTATTTGGGGTTAATATTGTTTCATAAAATGCTTTGAAATTTTCTTGTGAAAGAAGGATTATTAGGACAACTTTTGCAAAAGGACAATATAAGCTTTGTTCCTCTGCAATGTTATAGATTTTAAGGCAGAAGAAATGGTTGTATTATGGTTATCTAACTTAAATTCCTGTCAAAAAAAAGGCCATGGGTTTTAATCTAATAAACCCTGCATAAAAATTGGTACCCTTAGATTAAGTTAAAACCTACCTTTCAAAATATGTTGTCTTGATTCAGAGGCCTCACATTTTGGGAGAATCTGCCACACATCTAGGGAGGTTGTGGAAAGCACTCCCTGTTATAACCGGCGTGCCTTAATTCTGCTGGTTTCGTCTTGTAGTCACTAGACCTTGTTATACTTGTGTCTGACAGGGGAAACATGTCTCCTTGTGTAGATGGCTGAAGGGCAGTCAAGTCAACTCTCAGCGATCTCTTGGGGAACCCTAGCAGATGTAACCTCTTAAGTCTCTTCCTGTTAGACTCAGACAGCAACCCCATGAAAGAAATTCTCCCTCTTTGCTCAGGGGGAAGCCTGACCTCCCTTTCGCTGTCCTTATTTTGCTGAAAACTTCCTTCCTGGTTCTTTTCCCTGAAAGAAAGCAGCTTCTGGATTTTCGTTCTTCTGGGACAGATATGGTGTGATGAATCTCATTTCCTCTCTTTCCTTTTCAGTTTCTTCCCCATACCTGCTTTTCTCTCTCTCTCTCTCTATTTTTTTTTAAACATAAATGATGATTTCAGTGCTTTTTGCTATGGCCAATCTAATGCAAGCGAAGAAATCAAGGCCTGCCTTTTGGGATGATATTACAAAATTTTCAGGAATATTGCAGTGTTATAAATCTTACACTGTTAAAAATTATTTGTCAGGTATACAACACAGCAAATGTACACTCTCCAGTTTATTTTTAACTTTTGTCCAAATGGTTTCTACCTGCTCTTGTTCCTCTCACATTCACTCAGACTGTAGCTTGCGAGATCACTTAAATTCTAGTTAGCCCCAACCTAGTATGACCAGGGGAAGAGGCTGTATAACAAATTCAGCCACCTCTCATTCCTGCCAGGTATGTCCGGAAAGTTTGGGTTGTCTTTGGTCCCCACCACAGTCAGCCAATATGACTTGCTGATAGCTGGCAGCGTGCCCGCATATCCTGGCCAACACTGGGCAGCAATGCCAAGTGCAAGTAGGATTCTGATGGAGCCATTCAGTCTTAGGTTGAGACTGTACGGATGTCCTCTTCCTCTTCTTTTCTTTTTTTCATGAACCATATTCTTAAAGCCCTGTAGGGTTGATCCCGCTTCACACTGGGCCCTCTGTCGTCCTTTTGAAACTGTGCTTTCTTGTTTTATCGTAATTAATTTTTATAGTCTTTCTAGAGAAATGGTTCATGAACAAAAGAGTCACAACTTAATTCTCCCATTTGGAAGAGTTGGTTTTGAAAACCACGTCTTCAGGCCTCCATTCAGGGCTTTATTCTTTATTTTCTGAATTTCACTCTTTATTCTTCTGTATTATAAGGCAATGACCTTATCATTAGATGAATGCAACTTCATCACTTTGCTGTGTTGAATCACTGTTTAAATGAAGGCATCTATTCAGATTGTTTGTTGTTGTGAAAAATGAGAAAGAACCTTAACCTTAACTACTGCCCTGTTTACTCAGTTCCAGGGTATCTCCGTTACAGTGCTTAAATATACACAGTAGCTAGATCAGAGGTTTCCAATTGTTTTGGACAAAGCGAGCACTGCAGTCCTGGGAATCTCTTATGGGCAGCCATATATCCTAATATTAAACTTTCAGCTGCAGAGTGCAGAATTTTACAATTACATGTGTGGCCATGGCCTGTCTGTGGCTCGCTTGCCATGATCTCATCTGACATCAGGGTTTGTGTCCCAATTTTGGAAGCCATGGGATAGATAATTCTTGAGTATATCATCAGGGACATCAATATCTTGAGGAGGCTCAAAACGTACAGAGATGGCTATTGCTTGTGATCCCTTTGTATTTTTACTCCATCTCCCTCTGTTCTCCTTTAATTTCCTTCTTAGTTTTACGTGAGTTGTATAAAATCCAAATTCAGGGAAAACCTTCCCCTTGCCCTTCACTTGCCCCTCTATGAAGTATGTTAGCGGAAACATCTTAAACCTGTAGACAGAACAACTCATGTTCATCCTGGGTTTCATGTATGTTAACCTCCACAGTTAGTTTGTCGGGCTCAGTTGTGACAGTTTTTTATTGGTTTCCTATTCATAGTCCTTTTAATCTTTCTATTAAAGTTGCTTAAAAAAATCTGTTATGGGAAATTTTGAAAAAAAAAGGTAGTTTTTCTAAGTATTTTTGACAAAGGACTTCAGTTTTTGATAAAAAAAATGGAAACCCAAAGCTTTAAAAATACAATTAAAGTTTTTGTGAAAATATTTAGATTTCCATTTAAATGTTTGTGGGATTTTTGAAAATCAAACTATTTTACAGAGGAAAAAAAAAATCATTTCCAGTTTTTGTCCAGAAAATTTTAACCCTAATGAAAATTTCCATGAAAATGTTTGCATTGGTCTGAAAGCAGATTTTTTACCCCTCTTCTCCAAAAATATTTCAAAAGAAAACATTTCTATACGCTACTTGATTTCCCTCTCACACCTGTGTAAACCAAATGCAATTCCATTGAAGTGAATGAAGTTATGCTGTTACAGGAAAGAAAAAGTTTAAGCTTGTTTCATTTGAATAGATGACTTTTTGTCATTTAATAAGTCAAGTTTGTTCTAAACAGAACCCCCTAAATCCAGAGATTCAAACATCGGCAGTGTCACAGTCAGCCCTTCACCCATGCAAAGCATCTTAGACGTTTCTCTGCAGTTCGCTCTATAACATTTCTTTATTTAAAAGTAAAAACAACCAAGGCATGGAAAGGGGAATGGGCATGGAAGATCATGAGGCATAAACCACTAACTCTTCCTGACAGGTGGTCAGTGCTGAAGCACTTTGACACGACAACGTGGAAAGTCTCCACTGCTGCGGTTGGTATTGAGTAGAAATGCAGAGAACTTCAGTCCTCTCATTCTGCTCGTCTTGGAGTCCTGCGCTCACCTTCCTACAAATATCCAGACCTGAATCTCCCATGATAGAGGAATGAAAATGATGGATACCAGCATCAGCATTGATAATCTGTAAGTGATTGGAGCCTTTTCGTTGCACTTGATCTTAGGTAACCATGAGGAATGACTGGAGCTGGAAATGTCCTGAACTATAACAATAGATGCTAAAGAATATACAGGCGATAGGATAATAGGCTGGTCCTAACTGGCAACATCCAACATGTGCAATAACTCATATGAAATGCTGCTTTTCTTGATGGAAAAAAGGAGAAAAATAGATGAGCCTTGTATTCATAGCAAGGGAAAAGTATAGAGAGGTTCTGTTTCCAACTGGTGCTTTTCATTTTGCCTCAGGAAGAAAGGCCTGGGAAAGTCATCACAGCTTCCAAAATATGTACCCAACCATTCTGGATACAGACACTTCTGGAAGAGCTGCCATGATTTTTGGTGGCACAAATACCTGCACGCAGTGTTGTAAGTGCAAGATCTGGAAGCAGGGCAGTGGTTAGTGGGGAATCTGCCTTTTAAGTTCAGGGACTTGAAGACTTGAAAGTTGAGATTTACCCAAATTATACCCCTGAAGACAAGTTTAACGCCCACTGGTCTTCACCGCAACCATAAAACTACATAGAAACATCTCTGCAGCAGTCCTTTCTGCAAGGCAATTTGTACTAATTTTTCCAAGAGTCCCACCACTAGTATTACTTAGCAGCTGAGATGACAGACAAGACTTCCATCTTTAAAGCCTCTTTCAGAGAGCTCCTTCAGCTAAGTGCCCTGTGGGTTTCCCCTCCTATTAAGTCTCTCCTTTTTTTTTCCTTTTTTTTTTTTTTTCACAAGAATTAATTTTCATTGCAATGCAATGAACTGTGAAAGAGACTCTTAGTTGTGGTCTGGAATGCAGACACTGCTGGCTACCTTCTCAGACCATGGCTAATCACACCACTGACAGACTGGAGCTCACCAGCTGAACCGTACGCCTCAGCGCAGCCTCTGCTGCTGCGAGCCTAGAACGCGCCGTGTTGCTGAACTCCTCGGTGTGCTGCAAAAGAGATGATTGCTGACAGTAGACCAGGGAAAACTCGTTTGGAGCTATTTCATCCTGCTAGTCACTGCGGTGGTGTTATTCTGCCATCTTTGAAATGCTTTATTTGGTCCCTTCTTATTAATGTCTAGCTATAATTCTCTGGCTTGCTTTTGCAGGATGATCGCTGGTATTTCCACAATAACAGACTGTGGAACATTATTCATATTAACCTTAGAAGCAGTGGGAAAAGCATGTGCTTGTGTTGCCCATGCCCCTGTGCACTCCTGGTGATTGCAGCTGAGCGCACAGGGAGGAAAGACAATTGTGGAACATGTCCATGGAACAATTCTATGAAACGCTCTGGACTCAGCGTGTTTCTGCCACTCTCCTCCTTTTGACAGCTTCCTGCAAACACTCAAATGGGGGGCTGCTCAGGCTATTGCCAAGTTCTCATTGTTCTTCTTGCAAATGCCCATGCTTGCATGTGGGCAAGGTACTCGTGTGTGAATGTAAATGCTGGGGATTAACAATGGAAGTACCCTCTCTCATGTATCGTGTTTCACTCATTTCATCACAGATTAGGAACATCCCAGCCAGAAGTGGTGACCAGGCCCATATGCGAAATAATGAATGATTGGTTGGAAAAAACCAGTTCTAAAAAGAAAAACCACCCTAGAAAGCTGAGCTGTGTGAACACAAAGTGTTCTGTAAATAATTGCAAAGAGTGGAAAACTCAACTCTGAACTGAACTGAACTCAAATTCTGTGGCTAGATAATCTGTGAGTCTGAAGAATTGTATTTGTCCTTACTAAGTCAACTGCTTGTTCTGCTCCAGGTGTGTTGGCATTTTTTTATTTAAAGTGGATGTGAGCCTGATGTGGAAAAACCAAGAAACAATACTAACAGCTACACAAGCAACTAAACTAGCCATGACTATAATCTAATCATTCTTGATAGACAGGTAGTGCATCTTTCAGGTGTGAGGTACAGCTTCCTCCCCATGTCCATACTTAGGAGCAGGAGAGGGGTAAATCACACACTTGAAGGTCCCTGAGCTGGGTATATGGATCTGTGATGACCTGGTATCTGTGGTAGAGCCTTATGCACTGTCTGATCATCAGCTGCTGGCTCTTAACTTGTCTAAAGGGCAGCAACAAAGACTACTAAAATTCATCAAGTACTTCCCCAGTGAGACCTCTCCATGTGTCCCCACTGTGCCCACCACATTTTACAGTCATGGCTGGAAAGGCAGATAACTAACATCTGCCCCTTGCTTGTAGGCCATACAGCCTCGCAGGGGATAGTCCCTTCCTTCTGGAAAGCTGCATTTGGGCTGCCCCATCACACAAGCACCCAGAGTGGTTCCAGAGACAAGCTGCGAACCTGAGTTGATCCCAAATCAGGATACCGACAACCTCAAGAGATAGGGACGAGGAAGGCTGTCACCCTTCTGCTGTCCATGCAAATCCCAGTCACTCCTTACAGCCTTTTGGGGAAGACCGGTGGACCAAAGAGTACCCTTACACTGACTCTGGGACCAGAGGAGTGTCACTGTTACGCACCCTCATGCCGGCAATACGCACCTCTTGTGCCCAAAGCCTCCTCTCCTCAATGGGAGGCTTGGCCTCACTACCAGCTGAACTCAGGAGGCTGTGGCATTATTTATTCTTCTAACCCTTGCGATTCCTCCCTGAGAAAGAAAAATGAACCATGCCAGGTCTGAGATTCCCCAGAGAAATGGCTGTGTTTGGTACACATGACTTTAAACTTGTCCCTTCCACCCTTTGGTGATTAATGGCCTGTGATCCTCTGTGATTCATGGCATCCAGGAGACATTATTTTCTGGCATGTAAGAGCTGGACAGCATGTTTTCCTCATCAGTTACTGACTGTGATTGTAAGCCCCTCATCTACCTTATCTAGGATGTTGGTAAAGCTTGTCAAGGAGGGGAATGGGGAGTTGGAGGAGAAGATGAAGAAGAAAGCCTGTTCCGTCACCGACTTGCTCCTCACACAGGGCCAGACACTTAACACTTCTCTCAGCCTTTGTAGGTTGAGCTTTTCCTCCTCTTGGTCTAGCCCAAGCTTTTCTTTGCCCTGAGGCCGAATTCACTCAGGCTCTCTGAGACCCTTGGAGGGGATGGTGTGGAAAAAGAAAACCGTGCAGTGACTGCTTTTAACTTGACAGTGATCCTATGCACACCTGTCCACAGAGCCGGCCGTGCCAGAGAGCTTCGAGAGCCAGGTTCACACCGTGCCATGCAGCGTGCATTTAGGTTGAATTACTGCGCTTAAACAAATTTTCATTTCCATGCATTTGATATACACTTTTTTTTCCTTTCCTCTCTCCCCATTGGCAACTTAAGGAGCCATTTTTCTTCCTGACGCCATCTTGGCACTCTCTCTACCAGCATGTGAAAACAGCAGAAGCTATACATATGGAGACCTCATCCTCAGTTGCCTAATGGATTCAGAAGACATCCTGAATATTCATCATTTCTCTTTTTATGAGCACCTTGGCAATTGCCTCCGAAGTTAAAGACTGTTGTAAATTAAGGAATGGCACTTGGTGAATACCAATTTATCCGCATTTCAAGACTTCCCTCACCCCCACCTCCCCTCCACACAATATTGAAGTTCCTGTAGTCTTTGTGAATACAGGGCATTGTTTCTGCGCTGCCGAGGCAGAATTGTTTGTGCATCCCTGAAGACTGCGAAATGTCTGCGCCGGGGCTGCTCATTTAAACTCCGTGCACTTACTGTACCCTCTCCGGAACTCCCTTCCTGGAGAAGCCAGCAATGACCTTCTCAGAAGTAATGTTAAACACATGCTGAGGAAGCTTGGCTCCTTGACAGGCCCTTTTAATTATTAGTTGTAAATTAGCAAATCATGGGTTTTTTCAGTTTCATATCACTGGCTGCTTTGCTGCATGTGGGATCCTCCAGGTACACAGTCCCCACGCGGTCCCTGAAATATACACTGGTGGCAGAGTCATCTAGCAATGTCAATATTTGGTGCTTTTTCAACGTACGTAATTTTTCTACGCACCAAAACGTTACCCTTTCGGAGTAATGATGGTGCAGAAATTGATGCAGGGAATTAATTATGGTTAATGGTTACTGAGTGTTTTTTGAAAGTGTGTCAAGTTCATGGGAAAATCCCTGCTGCAGAGAACAACCTGCTCACTGGAGAGCAAAAGGACAGAAGCAGCTTCGTCTGAGGTTTACATATAGGACACCGAAGCAGAGAGGGCTCTGTCCTGCAAGATGCTGAGCACTCTCTTCCTGGCCTTTCCAAACTAAGTGGACTCAACGACTTCAGTGAAACTAAGCAGGATCCGCTTCCCTGAGGTGATACAGAAATCCTGTGGCAAATTAAAGGGTCAAGCCTGGATTTCTCAGGTCTCATTGTAGTCTTAGGTCCATCTTTATTCATTGCTGGGCCTCACTAAGGTTTTCATAAACACAAAGAGTGTTGCTGACATTCATAATATTACTGGGGATGCTTGCCATTTTTTTTTCTAAAGCTCCAGCTCCTGGAATCACGTTTACATGACAAACTCAGCTATACAGGGGAAATAAATGGTTTCTAATCCTTGTTCTTGCAACAGAAAGCTTGGAAAGACAAGCAGGAATGCCAAAAACCCAGAGAGCAAATGAAAACACCCCTAATATATTTCCAGTTATAACAAGCTCACAGCTTCTAAGTCAATCTTATGTACTTTTTAGTTTTGGTGTGGAAAAAGCTGGTTCTTGCTTTCGCAATGTTCATGTTATAAGCCGTGCCTGGGTGGCGTGGGGGCTGAGGAGGAGGTGACCTGCCTGCACAGTCCCGGCACCTGAGGTGGGTGACGGGTGCTGCAGGTGGGTCCTGTGGGAAGGCAGCAGGTTCTCTGACCTGCCGTGGGGCTGCCAGCCCACGAGGGAGGCAGGCAGAGCCCCAGGACCACCCCAGGAATTTGTGACATGGTAGGGGTGAAGATGGGAGCTGCCCGCGGACAAGGCAGGAGGCTCCTTTCATGCCTTGCACAGGCGCATCTCTCCCAAACTGTACTTCGGGGCCCCGCAGCTGTGTGGGGAGGTGCCACACAGGGCATATTTGCATTTCTCCTTCTTTTGCTCTATTTGGAAGAGCCTGGGTTGCAGTGCAGAGGAGCTGACAGCGACCCAGGGAGGTGCAGGGAGCTGGGCAGACCATGCAGCATTCGCACCCGTTGGTTGTGACAGGAGGATGGCTCCTCACCGATCACTTTTGGGGAATCTTCACACTTGCCCAGAGAGAAAGAGAGGGGGAGAGCAAATGCAGCCGGTCAAGAAGGATTTCAGGGATGTTAGCATGGCAGCTGATGCCAATAGGAGCGAGGAGAGGGGTGCCTTGCTGGGCTAGAAAGGGCTTTGTTTAATACAGTCAGCACAGCCGGAGATACATCAGGGGCTGAGGTTCAAGTGCAGGTGTGAAATTATTCCCGAACTATCTCTCAAAGCAGGGCAGGAAGGAGGCAAATCTGGATCCTTGCACTGCTGTTTTTTACTGTCTACCTGCGCAGGTACAGCCTTGATCTCCTCAGATACCTGCTGGAAATCACTGTTGGTCTGACCAGATCTCTCAGGCGACATTGTGGAGATGGGAGACCAGAGGCCAGCCGATCACAGCAGGAGCAAGCGTGATGTGTGAGGTGGGTCAGGGGCTCAACCTACGAGAGCCGGGAGGTGGGAGGCAAAATAAGCCCCTGGACTCCAAATCCAATCCACAAGACACGGAGCCTTTCTTTAACTTTAGTTATCTCCTAGCTGTCTGGGAGACCATCAGAGGTCTCCTCTTCTTGAGCTGTATTAAGAGCTGTCCATTAACAGCTTAGCCAGTTTCCATGGGTCTAGACTAAAGAGAATAATTTTGTTAAAAATGCTGTTTTATATATATCTATATAAAAACACGTATGCACACACACAATATAGCCAGCCATATGGCTCGTGGAAGAATACAAAAAACAAAGATGTTGAAAGACTGTTGTCATTTTCCGTTTATGTTTATACATGAAATAGAAAAATTTTCGTCAACTGTAGGTTGCGATTCACTTCAGATGTGGATCAGAATCCCAATAATTAGATCTGTCTTCTGTTTTTTTCGAATATAAGGAGAGACACACTGAGAGCAAGCATCAGCTCTGGGTCTTCTAGGACTACCGTTGGCTAGGAAGAGTGCTTTTCCTTCAAGTTTAAAATTTCTGCTTTTATTGCAAAAGGGGCTCTGAAATGCCTCCTCAGACTTAGAAGAGGTGCAATTATTGTGGTAGTAGGTAAGTGGCTGCTCACTTGTGCAGAATATTGTCTGTGAATCGAACTGCAGGAAAGTAGGTGAAGCCATGGGTGATGAAAAGCGGGATTAATTATGGATATGGCTAAAACTTTGTGTGAGTCTTTGTCATGCTTGCAGCAATTAATCTTCATGGTGATGAGAGAATGCAAATATGATTGTTCAATGAGAGATGGGTTTTGATCTGATAAAACAGAGAAATGGACTCCTACATCAAGTTTTAACTGCTACCTCCCTGGGTGCCCCCAGAGTGAAGGAGTAAACAAGTAAAGAATAAGAAAATGAATGAGATCAGCCTTAACTGGCAAGGCAGCATTAGAGAAACCCTCTGCATGGGCACAATGGGAACAACAAATTTGGCTTCAGCTTGATGCATGGGAGGAAGGAGGACTCAGGAAAGGGAAGCGGTTAATATAATCTGACTGAAAAAGTTGGATGGGTTCGGATTTCATGCAAGTGTGTTTACCCTCTCTATATCAACATGGTTCTTTATAGCTGAATTGCAAGCTGAAAAATTATGCTCTGATGCTGTAACCATCTGATAAGCCTTTGCACTGCTGTGTGTTTTTCATCTCTGGACCTCAAAAAGCTGTCCAAGCACTAACTGAGCTTTGTATAGGATGCAAAGCTGGCCAATATTACAATCCCTTCTAGGGAAAACAAAGCTCAAAAAGTCTACAGCTAATGTTAAAGAAAGTGGCCAATTAATGATCTCAGGCAAGAGTTGGCCAACTCCCAAATGGCACCCCAAAATTTTCCAGCTGAGTGAGAGCTACAAGACATTTTCTGCATGCTTGGGAAGGCTCCAGGCAGGAAGGGGGAGGTGAAAGGCAAGTGGAAAGCTGCTTCAGGGCAACCCATGGCTACCCTAGGCCCTGGAGCAGAATAACTGGGGCTAGTGCAGAGTGGACCCCTTTGAGTCAGCCATTGGAAGAGAGCAATCGCATATTTACACATAAGCTGAAGGGCCTTGCTTGATCAAGGTCTTAGGAAGGGCTTTGCAGATTTTCGGAGAATCTACAGCTTTAAGAGAGCTCTCTAGAAGCTGCATTATTTAATATCAAATCTTGGTCCTCTCTGATAGCGCACATAGAAAAAAATGAGACAAGTGAAATCACCTGGTACTTTATGAAATCTAGTCCAGAGTGATTAGTTTGATTTCTGAATGACTCAATAACAAACTCTAAGGTAAAAGTCAGATCTGCTGCTTAATCTTCTCTGTGAATATCTACAAGATCATACCTTCTATCTTTGTTCATTAGTGCTCATTATACAATATGGCATTGGAAACTTTTGTTTGTATCTTACATTTTTGCCTGTGACAAAACTGACGGGGAAAAAATTCTCTCTTTCCCATTATGGAATTCGGTGTCCTTTCTATTGGGAAAATCTGTGTCTGACTTTAAATCAACTTCGTCAATCTTTGAAGAAATATATGCGAACTTATGTACATGACTGCTCCCAAAACAGAAATCGCTATTGTCACCAAAAAACTAGATAAAATTATTACTTCCTGATGAGAAATGTTCTCTTAAGTTTGTATTCATTATGCTAACTAGTCGTTGCAAGAGGCACATTAACTTGTTAATACCTTGGAAGTTTAGGGGAATATTTACAATTGCAAATACTTGTTTAAAAGGTTATGACTGAAGAATGCAGAGAAATGCAGCACAACTCTTATAAGAACTTTAATTGGCTATCAAAAACCATCCACGATTTATTCAATGTCTCCTTCCTGGAGAATATATTGTTAGTTCAGCTGCAACTTCTTAACTTCATCATATTTTATATACTTTGGCCATCACATATTGCCACAAAGTATACTATACAGCGTGATTTAAAATGTGTTCTGATTAAATACATAGAAATGGTCCTATTCACCATGCAAGGAATGAGGGGGGCATCATAAGTACCCATTTTTTAAGTGTAGATATTTTTAGTGATCATTTGTTAGATAAGCCTTTTAATCTTAGGCTTTGATTGTGCTATACCTTTATTTATATTCTAAGGTATTGTTTCAGTTGCAGATCTGAAGAGCAGGCAATGTCTTTCATCTCCCCCCACTCCCATCACACAACAATTGGGAAGGAAAATGTAGGGGATGTGTCTCCACAGAAAGTGAAAATGAGAAAAAAAATGGCCAAAAGAGCATCAAAAGAGATTGATCAGCTGAAAGATGGAGTGAAAGACCTAGAGAGTACAATAGAGGGAGTATGCTGTTATTTTTATTATGCTACAATGGTACTTATCCAGGACCTAAATTTTTGTTGCATCTTAAAAAGAATACAAGTAATTTAGTAAATGTGGAGAGAAGGGCCATAAAGACGATTGGAGGCTTCTCTTCAAGGAAGAGTTCTAAGGTCTTGCTCTCTTCAGCTCAGAAAAGAAACGGCAGAGCTGGAATCTGACAGACCCCTGTGAAATGCTGAAGCTGGCAGAGAAGATGAAAAAATGATTAATTGCAAGGTACTCATGCAAGTACTAGTGACAATGTGAGGCAGCAGTTACAAAAGCAATGGAAGGAGATACGAGATTCTTGGCTGCTGGGCCTCAGAGAGACCAAAAATACTAATGAATTCTGCAAGGCATGAGACAAATTCATTAAGGATACGTCAACCAGTGACTCTTCAAAGTGATTGTCCATGTGTAACCTCTACCTCGGGAAATACAAAGCTATTGCTTCTCAAAAACTGGCTGAGTGTAATGGGGATGAATCACTCTGTGATATGTGCCCAAGTTCTTCTACACTTTCCCTAAACATCTGTTCCTGGCCCATATAATAAATAGGACACTTCTTAGTCACATACACAGAAGACTGGACTCACCAGGATGAATTAAGAAGTCAGAGCCCCATATCCTATATTGACCAGTTTCTATTAGTGATGTTACCATGGAAAGTCCTTCCCCTTCACTAGGAGCCTGCACCACCGAAACCTTGAAGACAGACTTATATGATGAGGGCCTCCTTCTAGCAGTGAAGTTAGAGATGAGAATAACATTAAGAACAGTGAAACAAGCAGACGTTTGGCCCTAATGAGACAGGCAGAAGTATACTCACACACAAAATACAATTACTAGTGTTTTTAGCAAATGTGACAAAGGTTATCTCAATGTCTTTATCAACTTTTTAAAACACAGATAAACTAACCCCTCCTTTGCCGGGAAACTCCAATATCTAAACCAGCAATCAAGGCTTTTACTTACAAGAGAAGAAAAATGATTCCTTGGGAAAATCTTCAAAATAATTTTTTAAATGAACCCTAAGCTTTATCTTGTATGTCAGTCATGCTAATGCAGATGTTTCCAATTTGAAGATGAAGAGTGAGTTTTGTCTGAAAGCTATGTCTATGAAGAGCCAGCTCGTCCCTTTTTTTTATAACAAAGGAGTTGGCCTCCAGTTTGCAGAGAGAAATCAGAGTCCAGGAGGGTTAAGAAAAAGAAGAGATCAGCGCTTAGGTTCTGATAATGAGGAAGGAATTTGATACAGCTGGGAAACTTGGGAAAGACATTACAATGAGGATAAAAGAAGGATGCAAAAATGTGATCTTCATTGTTACAAGCCTGTTAAATGTGGAGAGGAGTTAAATTAGACATTGTGGTATTGCAAAGGTGGAGTTCAAAATCCTGAAGTCATGAACAAGGGCTAGAGTTAATCAGCTCTATGAATGAGGATCCTGGTGTTTATCACCCAGGAACAAATTTGGGTCCCCTTGCAGATCAAGTTAACCACAAAGCTTTCTCTATTGACTTCATCAATCTCTGTCTCACATAAGAATCTGGGAAAGGAAAAGACTCCTGAAGTTATGATGTGTAAGCCACCACTAATGCTCTCTGCTGTCAGTAGTATGGGGCATTGCTGAAGGGGACAAGCCAAGAGTTCTGCACATTTGCATATGTCCTGAGAGATCCTGGGGACTCATACAAGGTAGAGCTTTCTCTGTGGACTTAAAACAGAAACATAGTCAGTCCAGGACCTGAGAGTGCATTCCTGAGCAAGAACTGCCCCTCCAGCTCTCCAAAGGTTGTGCTGTGGGGCCACACAGGACCATTGTTAGTGTCCTGTGTCTGCTGCCTGCAGTGATCAAGAATACGGTTGCCTATTTGAAGAGGAGATAATGAACTGCATTTTACATATAAAATAGTTATTCTCACAGAAAGAAAGCAAAGAAAGTGAGTTTTTCCTCTTCAGCTGAATATTCCACTCATTTCTTTTCTGCTCTAGGGCTTCCAGCTTTCTAACCTGATGAGTTATGGACAGTCATTCTTTCCAGCGTTAGCTGAATTCTTTTCTAATTATACATGTTCTGAATAGCACGAGGCAGACCTGCTGGTAGAACATTTGGTGCAGAGAGCATAATAAATTCCACAGAGAGCTTGACATGCCTTGCCATAGATGCAATATTCATTTTCATCGCCACAGAAGAGATGAGATGGTGAGCCAGAGTTTAAAAAAAAGTTGTGCTCCTTTACTAGGATGTGTGGGTGGGATTAACATTGGCTGTTCAGTTAAAAGGCTGCCTGGTAGAGACAACTTCAGTAGAACTAATATCTAGACACTTGTAAATCATATTTTACAAACATAAAATTATGGAAGATGCAATTAAAACCAGATCTCTAAGATACAGAACTCTCACAATTTTAGCACTCTCTTTATTTTGGGATAAAACTGAAAATACAAGAAAGCATAAACTATGTTAAGATGTTTTATCACATGATCTTTTACTCAAAGATCTTCTTTCTGGAAATTAGGCTGTAAAATGCCTACAGTAAAAAGCAACTCTGAAAAGAGCGTGGGTTTATTGTCAGGCAATGATTTACAGAATGAATATATTCAGATTTCAAGTAAAACAATTTCATTTTTTTCAACCACCAGGCCTGCAAATCCACCTTGGGACCTCCAAGCAGATTCTTTTCTTGTTTCTCATGGATAGTAATAAAGTTTCTAGAGACCATCTGTGGAAAAGGCCCGACATGTCTACAGACTTTGCAAGCTGAGTATTCAGATTTTGGAAAAAGGTGGAGAACATATACACAAAAGTGGAAATTCCCCTTCTTTTTATAGATTATCCATACCCCAACTAATAAGATGCTAAGACAATATTTGTGGGACAAATAGCAAACCAGCAGCAAAAGGAGGGAAAGGGAGGTGTTGTCTGATCTCGTGCTCAATGCATCAGGACATGTTACCCAGTAAATGTAGAGTGGGATGTTTGTTTTAAGGAAGGAAGACTGCGAGATTCAAGGAGAGGGAAGAATTTCTGGTCTTCCTCTCTGTTGATTGCTGGGGTTTCCATGTATCACGACCTCCTGCTGGGGGTTGGGAGACTGGGAGATATAGTCCCTGTGCACAACTCCTACCTGCTCCAAATGGAAGGATTCTGTGGAAAGAAGCTGTTTGAAGACAGCCTTCCTTGTCCTTTCCTGGAAAGAATAAAGTTTTCTGTGAGCTTCTTGGACAGACAAGTCCTTGCTACAGTGGCACAACTGGCAGGCAGTGTGCACTGTGAGTGCAGAATCAAAGGCTGATCGGTGCTCAACAGCCAGGCTTGGGCTCTGACACATCTTGGAAAGGTGAGAAAAGGACTCCTGACACTTTATGTGTGAGTCACAGTAACCACCAGCTACTGAACTCTAACAGCAGACTCTCCTAGAGACCCCATCTAATCCCCTGTACCGCTGTACCATTTGCCCCCGTGGCTGTGGACACCTTGCTGGTGCCCAGATGTGCCCAGATGTGCCTGCTTTTCCTGCTCTGCAGTGCGGTGCTCCTGCCCTGCTGCTTCTTCCCAGAAAGCCAAGACAATGTTTCTGGCCTGCCTGCTCCCCCCTGCCCATCGCTCCCTTTTCAGGCAGCATGGGGCTGACGGAGCTGGTAGCCTGAAGGAGAAATGAGGAGCACACCCCTTGTATTGGCTGGGTCCTTCTTCCTCTGCCCAAGTGGGTAGACGTGTATTAATCAGCGTATAACTAGATAAAAACTCATGAGTGAAAAGGTAATTTACTTGTGTGAACCACGGCATGTATGGCTGTATAATTCACACGGCTCTACTTTCTGTTTGATGCATGTCTGCATTTTTAGCATGGACCTGTGGCCAGGGATGCTCAGTGCTGGCAAACAGTTTCCTTTCAAGGCTGCTGTCAGCAAGGAGGTAGCAGCCACATTTCATCCTCTCACGGAGATGTTACTTTTGTTCCCTCTTGCTTTGTTGTTTCCCTTTATATATCATACGAGCCATTCAGAGTCAGCGTAAATGTTTGTTCAGAATAGGGGATGGAAAAATGTAAGAATAATTCTGGTAATGGATGTAGAATATAAACAAAGAGCTTAGAGAAAGTGGAGAAGCAGTGGAGAGGTTTCCTGTTTAAAGAAGGAAAATGGAAAAATTAAAATGGCTACTTATGGAAATGTAGAATAAACCTTCCACAGTTTAATGAAAAAGGAAGAATTTGGATCTGCTCACAGGTCCACAAGATATTTTAACACAGACAGTGGCAAAGAAGATAATCTTTCTTCTATTGGGAAAATGACTTTTGTAGTACTTAAAGACACGTGATTTTCATACACATGAAATAAAGAGCTTGACAGCACAAAGGAGACTTAAAGGTGTGTGCAGCTTGCATTGCTCCTGACAGCACTGCAGTAGGGAAGTAAATTCACCACATTTATTTTAGTCCTTGCCATTACTGCTGGAAAGGAACCTCTCAGATACGGGCATGAAGGAAAACACTGACAGAATTCCCACCATGGATCCTCCCTTCTTCCTCCCTGAGATCTTAAGATCCTCCCAAGACCTAAGTCTTGCATGTCAGCAGGCTTGTGGGACCTTTGTTTTGGAGCATGGGATGTATTTCAGAGCTTCACAGTCACCCTGATATTGCTGCGTTGACCGTTTCTAATGTGCTAAAGGAAAGAACATTTCCTAGGATTATTTTATTGCTTAAGTGCATGTGTTCCACTTGTTATTTCAGATTTATTGGTGTTTACTTATTGCCGAATAATGAGCCTGAGGGTAATGGAAATCTTAATAGGCTAAAAAATTGGAGCCAGTGTCATCAAAAGCTTCCTGTTCTTTACTGGTGCAGCGTTGCCACTTTATTTGCTTACTCTGCAGGACAAATGTGTTTGTTGCAACATTTTGGCTGAAATCCTGATTCACACTTGCAACAGGGCTGGGATTTCATCCTGTGAACTGTCTGCCTGTGGGAAAATGTGAGGGAGGCGGCTGCCACAGCCCTGCAGCATGACAGGGCTGTGCATATGCATCACCGTGAAGCTCTGAGGATGGGCTAAGTGATCGGCGACACGCAGCAGAGCCGAGCCCGTGTTATTCTGACCAAAGCTGGCCATTTCGGTGATGCCAGCCAGGCCCAGGGCAACATGGTGTGAGTTGTGGGGAACTCCTGTGATGCAGCGGGGACGTGCAGAGGGTCAGGTCATGGCTCAGAGGCTCCCCCAGATGATGCTACCCAGACTGAAATGTCAGACATAGCCTGCAGATGCTCCTGTGCTCAAGTCAAGGTGAAACTCAACAATTTTGAGGGCTGGATGGTAATTTTACCACCTGCTAGAGGCAGCTGATCAATGTTTCTGAAAGCCATGGAATACTTCAGTTTCAGTGCTGCCACTGGTGGCTGAGGGCCCTTGGTTATTTTAGCTATGGGTGTTTCGTGGAGGGCCACCACCACCTGAAGAGCTATGGAGTAGCCCAGCTCCCCAAGAAATGGTGATGACTTCTCGCAGCCAGCTGTGACAGGGGATACGGCCCGCACATCATCTTGTGTTTCTCTGGGCTGGGTGACACCCCTGAGATGTGGGTCTCTCTCTCAAGATGTTTCACCCCAAACCTGCACCTGTGGGTGCTCACTGGGGAGCCAGAGCCAAGCAGTGCTCTCACCCGGCCCCACACATTGCAGCAGCAGATCAGCCTCCCAGAGAGAACACCACAAACCCTTCTACCCATTCCTCCAACTGATCCGGTCATTTCCATTTGGTGGAGGAGACAGAGGGGAGGAAGTGTGTGTGCGCAGTCCTAAGATGAAAATTACTTTAGCCCAACATTTTTTTAACACATCACCCGAACTGTATTTTCAAGCCTCTGTATTTTCAAGTCTCTGCTAACAAGGTCTTCTGATGAGCGGCGGGAGTGCTTTGTAAAGGAATTTGCAGACCAGAGGTGCTCACCATCAATTTCCTGCTGTCTACGATTACTATCATTGCATTTTTGAGGCACATTTAAAATAAACTATGCAATGATGTAATGCACACAAAAGGGCTGGGGTGGGAGTGCAGAGAAAGGAAAAGAAGCAGCATCTGGATTTTGACTGGTATCTTCTATAGAGCATCTTGATGTCTGTAATTAGTGTCATGTTATGAGAGCTTAAAAAAATAAAGGCGCCAGAGTTCCAAATAAAACATAAAATGGCTTTGATAGAATAAATGTTACTATCATTGTTTAAAAATGTTGTGACCTGTCTGCTATAGTTTCTGAGAAAGATATTTTCCAGTGCTGCTGGTCTCGCTCTGACTCTTTTTTTAAATTCTATTATTACAGATAAGGACAGAGGAAAATCCTCAAGACAGACTTGTTTTAAATCTCTGTAGCACAATGCCAGCATTGTCTCTCCTCAAGCTGAACTTCTAAATTAAAATAGGCATGATCTTTAACAGAGCTCTGAAACACTCTGTTCTACAGACACTTTATCCCCTTTATTAGAGAACATTAATAATTCAAATGCTATGGCTTAGGTTAGGCAGACCCATTTGTCTGGTGTTGGAATAATTCAGCTATACTCCACTGTTCAGAGTTGTTTTGATACCCAGTGGGCCAAATTCTGCAGCCTCTTTGAAAGTCATGGGAATTTTACCTGCATCCTGGCTACGTACTGGGGAGGAAGACACAAATAAGAGGTCCTGGCAACCTTTTCCTTAACCTTTAGCATGCACAGAGAATGTACAAACACACACTCCCAGCCCAGTTTTGCAGGCTGCATAAGGCAACATTTCCACTTCAGCCAGT
Source organism: Buteo buteo (assembly GCF_964188355.1). Lineage (NCBI taxonomy): Eukaryota > Metazoa > Chordata > Aves > Accipitriformes > Accipitridae > Buteo > Buteo buteo. The sequence goes on along the minus strand of NC_134182.1, from coordinate 8,639,199 downwards.
TGGATTTTTGCCTGAGCAAAGCCTCTAGTTTTGGGATCTAAAAAGCTCTACATAAACACACTTGCAAAAACACATATGCAACCCACCTTAGCAGTAAGATTTTGCCCAAGCTTTTATTTTACCATGTGTGAAGCAGGATTTCTTCACTGCAGTGTGCACGTATGCCTCTGAATGCATCACATTTTCAAATCACAGGGATTTACTGTGACTTTTTTCCAGACTTTAGGAGCTGAGCCACTTTCTACCTACAGGTTAGATGTAGAACTCATTAGCAACAGTGATATCCAGGCCTACACGTCTATGAAGTCTTTGGTTTAAACTCAAATGTATCAGTGTGCAGTGGCAAACAGATTAGTATGTAAACATAGTTTTTTCCAGTTTTTTTTCTTTGACGTGAGACCAGCTCTACATCCAAATACTGCTGGACTTGAAGTACTTAGGATATGGAGCTGACCTCCATGGTCTGACCCTAACACTAATAAAACAAGCAGTATTCTGAAGAGGTATTGTTTATCTCTTTCAGAAGAAGCAACATGGATGTTGGAGTAGGAAGAAATGGTTTCTGATCCAATTCTACACCTTGTCTGGGGTGAAAGGGCCAATAAAGCTCTATTAGTCTTGGTTGGCTGCTACATGAGATGATGTAAACACTACTTCCACATAATGTTGAACCTTACTTTCTATTGATACACGGGTGACACTGAGACATTAACCTTGCTTCAGATTGCCATTCCTAGAGAAGTAGAATCATTATAAATAAGGGATATTAGCTATTAGCTATCTAGACATAGGTAGATTAGAAACAAAGTATATATTGTATGATTTTATGTTTTAATTTATAATCATGAATACATAGATTTATTAAAAAAAAGTTAGATGCTTAACTTTCACCAATGCTAGTCTCAGAGCAGATCACTTATCTATTAAGTGCAAGAAAAGCAATCAGACAGACTTTCTCATATCTGTTGGGCTTCTACATTATGAAACACTATAAGCAATGTTCAATAAAATTTAAAGTGAGGAGGAGTGCAAAAGTAGACACATATTTTTTACTATACTCACCAAAGACAGTCTGCCAAATGCAACTTACAGAGAAATTTTCTCTATAATTGTATGGTAGAAAACCCAATTGGTGTTTAGTACCTTCTGCTGAAATATAAGAAACCATTATTCAGCTCCCTGCTCATCCACAGATGTAGAAATGACACACAGGATGCTCAAGGGTACTTTAAGCCAGATTTTAAAGGAGATTTGGGAACTTCAAGTTACAGTTGATTTCTAATGGGCTATCAAAGGCCCAATTTGACACCTTCTTGAAAATCACACCTGATATCTTTAGGCAGTCAAACACACACACAAATTGACCCCACATCTCCCTGATCTCCAAAACTGAAGATAGGGCTCTTCCCTATTTCAAAGGTATTTGCCAAGGAGAGTACGTTAAAGTTGACTAACCGTTTCAGCTATGGCAATGGGAGACTTAGCCAGAGAAAATATCCAAACAAAAACCCCATAGAAATGAAAATGGTTCTAAGGTACTCCCTTTCTACATGGATTAGCTAGAGGTAGGGGCTAAGCTCATTATTAAAAGTTTAAATAGCTTTTCCTGTCTTAGACCTGGCATAGGAGGGGAGGTTCCATGTTGCATTACTGAAATGGGGGCAGGTCCAAGCGTGTGCACCTGCCTTTTGGGGAGAACTGTGTTTGACTGGGTGAGGTGGTCCATGGCAGAGCTGTAGATTAAGTAGATAAAGCCCGCCAGTTATGTTTGAGTGGACTCATTGATTCTTCTGTGACTTTTTAAGCTAGTGTGTTTCCATCTGTTTCTCTGAAAAACATCAGCTCTTCTCTGTGTGTTAATACCTGTTTCTGTGCCCGGACTTCAGCTGCGTTCTTTGTCTAAGTTGCAAAAAAAGGCAATAACGACAGAGCACTCCTGATGGCAGGGGCCAGCAGCCCCCAGGGCAACTGGTGAGCTTTCCAGTGTCGCAGGTGTGCCCCCAGTCTGGTCCTCACCCCCCTGCAGTGCAGCTGGGGAACTCCTGGAGATGGACTGTCACTTGTGGCAATAACAGAAATGTACGATGAAGCTCTGGGTGAGGAAGAGCGTCCACTGCAGCAGCAGAATGAGGAGGAAAGGGAGCAACTGAGGCACTGGCACTGAGACATGAGAAACCTGGGGCCTGGTCCCAGCCTGCCTACAGCTTTCCTGGGCATGCTTAGTCTGTTCATTTCATTTCTCCATCCCTCAACTCTCGAGGGGCTTTCTGACAAAAAAAACCATTAGTGTATGTGAGGTGCTGAAAGCACATGGTTATCACGTGTAAGACCAAACATAGAGACAGTAGGAAAAGGAGCCTGCTGCTTACATATGTGATGTATAAGTCTCACTAAAGAGTAAGCATATACAGTTCTACTAATTCATTGTGGCCTTCAAATCTATTTAAATGAAATCTTGCATAGTCTGTTCAGCTGTTCCTCATAAATCATAATTTTAGTGAAAAAATGAACTTCATATTTCTTCTGGGGTTTTGCTCTCCCATAGCCACATTCCTGGAACTGTTGCAGCCCAGAGGTCTAAGGGAGTCTTCCCTGAGAAAAAAATCCCATCCTTGGATCTGGGGACTGGAGTCAGACTCTGGAAAGGACTCAGAACCGGGGGAGGAGAATGCTGGGGGAAGGAGAATGCTGGGGTGAGGGAGAGAAACGGGAAGGACATGATGTTAGAGCTCCTTCACAGAGAAACTTGTGTAATTGCCAGTGCTGTCTCACAAAATGCTTGTAGGTAAATGGTAAATGGAATGATTTGATGGGAAGCAAGGCACTCAAAAAAAAAAAAAAAAAAAGTTTGAAGCAAGCCTTTCTCCTGCTTGGAAGAACTAGGTACATTTGCCATCTTCCCCCCCCCCCCCCACTTCAATGTTTGTTTTGCCTGAAATGCTGTGGTTGTTTTGCGATGGCTGTGTTCGCACTTGTTTTTCTTTCCCTCTACTTTACCTTGAATTTATTCTCTGACTTGGTGCAGATACACAAAGCCCTACCTGCATGCCATCTTTCTGCTTGGAGACACACTAAACTGCCTGAACAGTCTCTGGAAGACTCATTCCTCAGGCAAGGAGAACTGTTTCATTTCCAGAGTCTTCGGATTTCTTTGTGTGTACTTACCACATTGCCAACACCACCGTGGCTCTCCCTCTGCTGTGTTGACTGTGATCTTTCGAAGGATGAGATGAGAGCACAAATCACTTTCCCTTTGGTCAACCTGAGGTCTACAGTTTTTGCGTCTTAACCCAGGCTGGATGTTAAGAGATGAATTGGTCATTGTCCCCTGGGGGATCAATGCACCTTGCTGTGGCAGATTACAGGACTTCTAACAAAAACTTTCCAATAAAGCAGCAATGTCTATGAAATTGCACCAGTAACACACAACTCTTGGGCTTTTTCTAGACCATGTAAAAAACCTGGTGTGCAAAACCGTTTTTATAAGAAACCCAGTCCTAGTTTCACAACCATGATGTCACTTGTCCCACTGGATTTCAGCAGGTCTGTAAGTCAGAACTAAGTGTGCATGCAGGAGCTGAATTGCAAGCCTCCTTTGGGAGATGACAGCCAACCATTTGACTGGAGAAGTCCACACTTGTTCATTAGTAGCATGACAGGAGTTCCCAGAAACCCTAATGTGGCCCCATTCTTCCAGGTGCTCCTTCCATGGCCAAGACCAGTCACTGGTCCAAAGAATTTACAACTGTGATGCTGCAGCCATTCCTCTGCTTCATGTCACATTGGTAATATCAAATGATGTTCTGTTTCTTGTCAACCTAACTCTCCTCCAGACTCACCAATGCCTTCTGACACTGGTTTCTAAAACTGTAGGTCCTCAATTCCTGCTTGTCGAAAGATGGGTCCTCGTGTGAATGCACCAAGCAATGAGAGCTGGTCAGGTGCCCTACCTGGGGAGAGAGAGTCAGAGCAACTGCCTTGCAGCAGGTAAGGAAAATCTAATCACTTACTCCTTTGAGAATCTTACAATATTACCCTTTAAGACGTGACTCTCTGAGGAGAGAAAAACAGAAGTAGCATTCATCAGCTATACAAATGTTTGAAAATGAACCAGCTCTGTCCCAAACAGAGGTATCACAAACATGACAAATGTTGCAGTTATGCCTTCTTCTGCAATTTCCACAGCTGTTAATCTGCCCTCATGAACAGCCCCTTTAGCTGCAGCCCTCCCTTGTCCTTCCCTGCAGGAATGTCTCAGTTGCCATGTCTCAGAGTTGTTTCTCTCCAGACACACCATGAGATTTAGTTTTTGCTCTGTTTCTGTTGTTCCCCATGTCCTTTGGTCCTCAAGCTTGACTCCATGACATGAAGGACTCAGTCCACAAGCCCTCCTCTCTTTGTGGCTTTCAGTGAGAAGATACCAGCTGGTCAGTCTAGTGGTCTCTCAGTCCTCTGCAGCTCTTTCCATAGACCTCCCACTAAGCAAGTTTCCTCTTTCTCTATTTATTCACCCCCAAATGCAGCCACATAATCTTAATTAGGTCCATCTGGGAAGCATATGTTCAGCTGCAGGGACTTTGGACCCACATTAAAGGGGCAAGTTCTCCATGACAGAAAGAGTTAGAGACCAGGTCCTTAATCTTTGCATGAAGACAAATGCTGAAAAGAAGAGTTGCCCTTTTTGTTGACAGTCAGGCATTCTCTGGATGAATGTATCCCACTGATATCAAACAGGATCGATACGGATGAGTTAGAGGAATTGGCAGCACTTTTTCTCTGATGTGCACAGTACCTTCAAGCTCTTGCTCAGTAACAATTCTTCTGACTGCTGGACTAGCAATGGCAAAACAAGAGCAAATCACACAGGAGTGTTCACCAACCTTGGAGATTTTCTGTAAGGGCCCACCAAATTCTTCCAGTCTGGCTCAAATAATAGGTATTACTAAGAAGAAATCTACCTACAGCTCCTTAAGTTTATATGCTCTTCATACTTCATATGTTTCTGGAAAGGATTCAGCAGGAGTGAACAAAGATGACAACTCAGTATTGGCCAGGACAGGTGGCAATGAGGGATTTACCAGGAACACAAGGCCTTACAGCAGCATCACTGGTATTTCTTTAGCCACCATCCAAAACCACTGAACTGTGCATTTTTCTTCTTCTGAGATACTCAGACTTATGGTACAAACTGCTGTAGGGTTCAGTCCTTGGTACACATGGGTGCAAAGCAGTAGCAAGACATACAGAGCTACCTCTCTCTCTCCCCCTCTCACTCCTGTGCTTTGTTTCTGTTCGGAGGTAACAGTGTGGAGTAGCCAAAAGAGAAGCCACCGTGATCTAGACCATTAAGCCTCCTAGATAGATGGATGGGAAAAGCAACTCATAGATTCTGTAGGGAAGGTTGGAGTATTGCCTCTGTCCTTCAAACATGCTGGCTAGTGGAGCCAAGCAGGCACAAAAGAGTAAGGTAAGCTGTAAAGACAGCTTCCCAAAAAATGAACAGCTCTAGAAACCAAGCTGTGACTTCCTAGACTGCCCCACACTTGCAGGGGTTCAACAGTCATCAATCCTCAGACTCACTTTCTTTTATCCACAGTTGACTCCAGGAAAGCAGGAGGAAGACACTAGTAGGAAAGATCATTTAGGAAAACTCTAGAATTCATCACATCTTGGTAACTTAGGAAATAATTATTTTTGGAACTCTTGCAATATTATCATTACTTTAAAGCAGAGGCCTTGGTTATCTTTAGGAAAGCCTCCTCCAGTGGGATTCACTTGCCTTAACATTTCCGGTGCAGGTGCCCACAGAGTAGTTTCCTACATCTAGCTAGCCTTTTCATGGAGAGATACAGGTTGTACGAGGGCATGATTCATTTGGTCAACTTCATCACCTGTCTCAGGAAGATTTAAGTCACGTTCTGGAGGTCCCTTTTTCCCTTTAAGTTGATATTATGGGGTCAAGAAGATTAGTTCAGAGATAGATATTGAACACTAGCACAAATGTACCCTACCCTGCCTTTCTAAACTAGCCTTCAATACTAGCAGAGCTGCATGGATTTCCTACACATCTTCTGGGGCAAGGTATTACCAGGAATGAGTGCCTGGCTTTTCTGACCTTCAACACATTACAAAGCCTCTCTCTTTTCCTTGGCTTCCCTTGAAAATAAGGTGGAGCGAGGAAGGTGTGAGTTTTTGTGGGACAGAGGGAATTCCTTTTTTCAAAGTCAGCGTTGGATCCATGTAGATATTTTCACTAAAAACTGTGCTCTTAAAGATCTACAGGTCCCACTTGGAGAGTTTAGTGGGTGATCCATACATTACAGCTGTAAAATTCATAGCTTGATTTTGCAGCCTTTGATGACATGAGTCGTCCTACACAGTGTGAAGGGGGAAACCCTGGCACTCTACTCATTTTTATCACCCAAAGGACTGGCTGTATGTATGGTTAAGAGCCATTCAGCATGAGTTAGGGCTGTGAAATCACCTCCCAGAGAATTCTGGGAGAAGCCTCTCTCCAGTCTAAAGAACTTTCCTTAGACCAGGTAGGAAAGCAGTGAGGATAGAAACTCCTGAGCCCACCCGCAATCACATTTCCTTGTCCAAGAACATCAGATTTTTGGGATATAGGCTGAAAAATAAAAACATCCTATAAGGAGACTGTTTAATAAGTTGGGGCAGCCAAGTATGTGAAAACTCCTGTGATCTTCTCAAGCCTTGTTGGGATTGGCAGAGAGGTTTCCGAAGCACATGGAGGTGGTCAGACACTTGAAAAGGACTAAAGTGTCAAGTGCCAGGTGGAAAAAAAAAAATCTATGAAATGTTATCACAGTATCTCTTCTTGGTGAGGTAAATTTCCATGCACTTGTGACTTACTGTATGGCAACTTCATGTGCTGATTCAGGCCATAAACAGCCTGTCTTTATTCAGTGTATGTATGATCTTCCCCAAACACTGTCTGCTTCAGGATTTTGTGCAATTTGACATGAACTCATTCCACACACCACAAACCATTAATATATGATCTCAGCATCATTTAAATCAGTGCATTGTGGCATCTCATTCCTGAAAATAATTGTGTAGCAGATAAGGTCTTTCCTGTGCCTGCATTGCCATGATTCTTCTACCTGTCTAGAGGCTTCCAGAAACAAATGTGTAGAAGGAAGCCTTTATACAGCTTTTGTGCCTTTTTAAAAATAACCACAGCCTCCTTGAAACTGATGTTGCCTTAGATGAGCTGAGCTAAGCAGTGCAGTGTTCAGCACAGATGTGGTAGTACAGGATTAACCTCATCAATGAGGTAACAGATTCCTCCTCACCTAAGAGTCTCCATGCTCTGCACATCAAAGGCTCCTGTAACTCTGGGTCCATACAGGCACCGCAGGTAGTTGTGCTCTAAAAGCCCAAGTTCCAGTACAGGTACCACAGAAAAATCTTTGTGACTTGATCTTACAGTGCTTTTTTTTCTGAATGGTCTACCTTAGCTCAGGCAAGATTTAATTCAGGGAAGTCCTGTGGTCAGTGTACATGAGAAAAATAGCCTCTAATGACTACAGTTTATAGTTAATGGACCTATGACTGTTTGTGAGGTTGTCTAGTAAGTTGGAGTGGTTTTGGTATTGGTGTTGGTGTAGACACACAAGCTGTTCCCTCGTTTTACTGCAGTCTATATTGGTATACAGCTTTACTGGCAAGAACGTGGTTCAGAATACAATTTTTAAATTATAATTAAAGTGCTAAGAATCAATGATGATGCTTATGGAGATACCACTAGAGTAAGTAATGAATCAAGGAATTCAAGAAGCTGTGAAAGTTACTGGCCTTAATGCACACATTAACTATATGCAGTGTTCTCTGGTTTCATAATCTTGAGATTTGTGCTAACATTTCTCATGCCTTTCTTTTGCAAAGGTGAGCCCATCTTGCTGAGAAGGATTGTGAGCAATATAGTTCATCAGATTTTGAACATACACAGAAGTTGTACAAATTCAACAGTGACTTAATAGCATTCAAGTTACTTCACACATCATACCACATTATGTTTTGAGGTCTGGTTTCTCTGGTTCAGAGTTTAAGAGCACAGCATACCTCTCTCAAGATACTTGCACTGTCAGGATGATGCATAAACTGATCCTGCTCATAGAAGATAAAACTGGCTCTGTGGATCACAGTAAAATTCACAGGCTCGAATGCCATTCTGGTATTCAGAGGCACGGCTGCTGGAGATCCGACCTTACCGTGGAAACCGGTGTTTGCTATATTCAAAGGGGAAAGCCCGTGCTGTCTAAGGCTTAAGACATCTGGCTTGTTGTTGTAAACCTTAAAATTCCAGAGAGTAAAAGCCATTTTCAGGTATTCAATCACAAATCAGATTTGAGGTTATCAGTGTGTACATGTAAGGTTTAGGATTCCTTTTAATCTATGTAAACAGTGTGCTCAAGAGCTGCATGTATTTATGTAGAGATCAAAGAGGTGGCAACGTCTATGGAGAATAAGCAGCAAGAGAAATCATAGGGATGGTAAATGATCAGTTGTGAGAAGGAAAACTTGAAAAACTTGAGTCTAGATATGGCAAATAGGTTGCACTCAGACGTGGCTCTGACACGAGCACACTGGGCTGGCATGTCACCCACTGCTTGTAGCCTCTCATTACCGAGTAACACTGCATTAGGTCCTGGGGACACAAAGCAGCTCAGCCTCCAACCTTCTCCTACCAGCAGCTCCCTGTCTTTTCACCAGCTGCTGCCTGCAGCTGGAGCGGCACCATGCAGAGCCACGATGCACTCCCCCATGCCAGGGCTGGGCTCCTTTTCACCATCAGCTTTAGCCTCCTGTCCTGGGAGCATGAGCCCCTGTACCATCTCTTCCCAGAGCTCCCACTTTTGCTGCTGTCCTATCTCGCTGTCTCACGCTTTGTACTTGACCAAATGCGTGCTGAAGCCAGTGGGGAATTTCCTCTGCTCCTTGATTCCTTTCTCTGATGGCTTTGGGCTAGTTCTGCTGTGGCCTAAGCACATCCAGCAAAGCATCCAGCAGCCTCGAGATCCACAGAGATCAGCAGGCTGCCCGCCGGCTGGCACAATAGTGGGAATCAAGGCAGCAGCCCTGTACAGTGTACGGGGCAAGGACCAGGTCCAGTGAGACCAACCCCGTCCACCTCCACTCAGGCTGTCCACTTGCTGGCTCTGTGAGAAGTGTTAAGGTGAGGGAATAAACAACCTGACTGAGGAAGAAGCCTTGGTTAATGGCTGCTGCTCCCCTTAAACTGAGCCTCTCCTTGCACCCCCTAGAGTCAATGGAGAAGGGCCCTGCTTGTTTTTCCACGGTCATTCGTGTCCCTTCTCCATGCTGCACTGGCTGCTAGAAGATTGTCTCCTTCATAGCAGCTCCTTTCACAGAAAGCTGAGGGTGGCAGTGTGATGAAAAGCTGCTGAAATGTACATTTTAATGAGAAAATGAAGTGTTTTCCATTGCGGTATGATTTTTTTTTTTTTTCTCAAATTCAGCAAAAAAAGAGGAAACAAAAAGAGGAACATGTGTTCATTTGTTGTAACTGGAGTTTGTGAAACGAGGTCTTCTTGAGAAAGCTACCAAACATTCATTTCAAAGAATACGGACGTTTTGGCATCCAAATGTTGTAGTATGTCCAGAATATAATTAGCTCCTGAAGTGGTTTGAACTTGTAAATATGTCTTTAGATCATAAACTGGTCCAGTAGCTATGCCGAGCTTTAAAGCTGACTCTTGGAAAAACAAGGCTTGGAAGGCGAGCTCAAGCCACAATAGACATACACTAGGACCCGAGAGAATTTTTTTCATGTATATGGTTCATCTATTTACATATTTTACTGTAATCTTTTCAAAACCCTTGTGCCTCGGGCAGTGGATGAGATTACTATTAGAACGATATAGGTAATCGTGGATGGTTTGAGCTGTTTAGCTGCCAGTATATATTTCATTCACAATTCAGGCTTTAATTTTCACCAGGCAAGTGAGAAAGAATGAGAAACATTTGCATCTGCATAGTAACTGTCAGAGGACCTTAGAGGCATCATTGAAATTAAATCTCACAACAGGCCTGCAAGTGAGGCTGGAGAGCATGTTTTCTGGTGGGTAAACTAAGGTAGAAAGAGGTGCAATGATTTCCTACAAATGGGCTCAGTGGCGAAAATTCAAAGGAGAACCCGAAAGACACAAAGGATATTCCTGCCTCTCTCTTCTGACTTCTTAAATATACTCTCCAGGCATGGGAGAACTGATTCAGATCAAACAAGAGCTGATCCAGACCATTGCCCAAAACCTAAGTAGTTAAAGTCTGCATAGGGCTTTCAAACTATAAAGTACACTATAAGTGCTAAGTATTATTATTACTTTGAATCAAACAAAACCCAAACCTGCTCGAGAGGTTCAAAAATATTTGCTTAACTTTTATGTATTTATTTTAAATTCTGGCTTGACTCTGCGCTTCCTGTTGTCTCCTGGGACTGAAAGTGCAGATACTCCAATGCCACAAGGTGGCTGCGCTAGCAGTATTTCTGACTTGGCTGGAGACAAGGCGCTCTGGAAATCTCTCAAGAAAGCCTTCTGTGTGACTCTCCACAGACAGCTTAATCCACCTGAAAAGCGGCGGGTGAGGTGTTCACTGCAGGAAAAGCCCCCGCTGAAGTCAGAGCATGCTGCTGAGGGGCAGCCAGGATGGTATTATACTTTCCCAGCAGGAGCTGAATTTTGGAGGTAGTTCTTTCCAGAACAGGAAGATGACACTACGGATTTCAAAAGGGCCTAGATGACTTAGGGACACGGTTACCTTTGATTGCTTCCCTGAATTAGAGGTTTTAAGACTCTCATGCAAGCTGTGATCGATGACTCCCTTCCAGCCGGCATACATCTTGGAAAAGGGGTGGGAAGAGACAACCTCTCCCGCAATTAGTCAAATCATCACAAAGTCTATCTGTTTTCCTCATTTGATAGCAGTCTGTTCGGTTCACCTCTGAGGTTTGCATCGTCATTTGAAGTTGGATTGAGCCTATTAACCTCTTAACTACTTCTGGCCCTACCTGGCAGAACTGCATGCTACACTGATTTCGGTGGAATGCCAGTAAAATGTTGGCAATGGAACAGATGTGTTGGGACCCAACAGAGAAGTGGTTAGCCGCATGTATGTTGTTCAGTGCAGCAGCCTGAAAGCTCATATTGTGAGAAGCACTTTTCACCATGTATAAAGTCTGACACATATTTCAAAGGAAAGCTTTTAATTACAGTTGGCAGGTCTGCCCCCGCAGCTGAAAAGTGACTTAATTTTTGACCCCAGCAGCAGAGGAGTCTGTAAATCAGGCTGCCATTGCAGTACTAACTCAAATGAACAGCGGTGGCTTTATTGCCTGCACAGGACTCCTACGTGGGCTGAGTGTGATGCACCAAAATGCCTGTTGGGCTATGGACTATAAGATATGTGGCTTGATACAAGTCACCTTGTGCCTCAGTTTCCTCATTTGCAGAATAGGAGAAACAGTACATCCATTTTTATAAAATGCTGTTGGACGTAGGGGTGAAAACCGCTCCCCTAGCTATTAATTACAGTGTATTCTGATGATGGGGGCCACAGACATGTCCTAACTGTAAAGCTAGGTCCAGATTTGTGTTTAGACTGTCTCTGAGTTTAGAAGTGTTTCAACTCTAGGTTTTAGTTCAGCCCAGTAATGTTGCAGCCAGAATTAAAACTGGGTCTGGGTTACCCAAAACATGGGAAGTTTGGAGAAGAAGAATTCTATTCAGGATGTCATTGCTGTGGGAGAAGGGACAACTGCTTTGCAACATAGCAACCCTCCAGCCCAAGTCAGGTTTGTACCACACCTAGCCCTAATTGCTGTGTTGCTCAGAAAATCGTGTTTTCATTCAGTTTGGCACCTCTCCGCACTTCATATTTAGGCTCTAGCAAACTCAGTAAGAACCAGAGATCTGATGAATAGCACCATGCTAATGAGAACTCAGGCCCTTTTTTTCAGACATAAAGGGAAACCCAACTTTTGGATTATTTCACTAAAGTAAACTGAAATGGAACTTTTGGAATTTCAGCTTCCCCCCCCCCCCCTCTTTTTGGGGGTTTTGCTTTCTATCTCTGTCTTGTTCAGAGCACCACCTTTTTCTCTAATAAAATCAGAAGAATGAGTGCTGAAAAACTGAACTGCTGAAGTAAGAAAATGTTCAGTTAGGAGAAAAAACCTGAGAAATAACTTCTGAGAAAACTGCAGGTGCCAGCACCTTTGGAAGCAAGCTCTTTTTTAAGGTGTCCATCTCAACAAGCCAGAAAGTTCAGAGATTTTAGACAAGCCATCCACAAACTGACAGACAGCTTGCTAAATCTAGGTTATGGTGTGCAAGGGGTCTAGGAACCCACCCTGCCCTGGAGCCTGCACCAAGGACACCCTGTCCATACCCAAGGAGCTTTACACCTTGAGTCTGTGTTTTGTGGAAGAAGAGAGGTGAGGACTGACGCTGTCTGCCTGCCGCTGCAGTTGTCACATTTGAGGCAGTCCAGCTAGTCCAGCCCTTTCCTGAGGCACAGCCTGCTGCAGGGAAGCCTCCTGGCAGTGTGGATGCTCCTGGCCAAGGGATGTGCTGAATTTGGAGTCCCTGGGGCTGCTGCCTGCAGAGCTGTGAGTGGTACCTCATGGCCACGAGTGCTGATGTCCAGGTCAAGAGTACTACAGTCCTGGATTGGGAAGGGCTGGGGGTAGTTTTAGTTTCTCCACCCTTTTCTTCCTTCTCTTTTCCAAACCTGTCTGTCAGTCTCTCTCCAGAGATCAGGAGACCAAGGAGTATTGTCCATCCATGCTATGTCTTGACTTGTAATTCATACATAGCAGGGGGCAAACAGGTACTGGACCCCTTCTCTTGCCCTCCCACAGACCATTTATTTTAGATGAAAGGAGGGATGTAATGTGGTAAATACAGGGGGACAGACCTGGCAAAAAAATAAGAGCCGGCTGACAGAGAAGGGGAAGAAAAATTCCTCCTAGTGGTCATCACGGTAGGCCAGCATTGTTTCGTTAGTATCTCAGGAAGGAAGTAGCAATGCAAAGAGCAAGACAAGCTGTCCAGCTGTGACACCTGGACTCCACACTCATTTTCACCAGTGATTAGATGAGAAAGTGAGCTTTCAGGCTACTGCCAAGTATCTTTCAAACCACTGTTCCTCCAAGACAGAAAGACCAGCTTTGCAAAAAGCCTGCTGAATGATTTTGCACTCTGACAGTGGTGTCTGTGTCCTTCTGTGTGCTGCACTATGTATATACACATATTCCTCAGACACAGGTTTCCATAAATAACCCCCTGTCAGCGTTCCACTTAAAATGATGAGTTTGCACAACGAGCACCTTAGCTCACAACTGTGCAGAGCAGGGTGGCTAGCTTACACATGCTTGCTGCAGCTAGGCACTCAGAGCAAGATGGATTACAGCGGGTATTTACTCTGAGGCTGGTTTGTTTCTTCTCTTTTGGCTTTTCCCAGAACCACCATGACAGTAGGCACCATCTGGTCCTGATGGACTTTAAAAGGTGCCAGGAAGGAGCTGGCGAGACAGTGTGATTTGGCTGCTAATGGCAAAGAAGTGCCTAAACCTACAGACAGTTTTAAAATCAGTAGCCTGTGCAGATCTTTGGGCACTAACATAAAATTTTTTCATGCACGTGCAAAAAAAATTTATTTCATAGCTGAGGTGCCAGCAGATGATGCTGAAGGTGCTGCAGCATCACTGTCTCTGTAGGAGCAGTGGGTTTCTGTGCCAGATGGGGATCCCAGCTCCCTTGCCCAGGGCAGAGGGGCTCTGAGCTGCCAACAGGCATCACTGGGAGCCCTTTGGGGCAGAAACTTTGCTTTTCTTCCCTCTGCGTGTGGTGCTTCTCAATGACTAGGCCCAGTTAAATAGCCTCTCAGTAGAAACTAGAGGTCATTCCTACTTACTGCTTCCATGAATACTATATGCAGGACCTGGAGGACATTATCATAAATATTTGTGATAGATGCTACACAGTGACAGCACATTAATTTTGTTAATGAAAATCTGTGAGTCCATGTGAGAAAGAAAAAATCTTTTCAGTTTGGAGAGTCCAACTCTGCATGGTCCAGTTTTATTGCCATAATCACACTTTCACTGAATTAATTCCATGGTTTCCAAATGTGCTAATACCCAAATAAATGATCTAAACCAAACTGAACCACTTATACCTTGCTGGAGCTTTTTTGCAACATCTGACACCCCAAAAAATCCCCGCTGAAAGATTCCAGTAAAAAAATTCCAGCAAAACAAGAAATAAAGGTCACTGTGGACAGCAGCCTTTTAAATTGCTGCACTAACTATTACTGTTGTGATGAACATCCTAGATAAGGTGTGGGTACTAAAAATACACCAGAGTTCCGTGAATAGCTGTACAGCATGTAAATGATTAAGGAGAGAAGCTACATTTAATAACTTGTTTATTATAACAAATCCAGTATGACTTCATGCTAAAAAGTTGGGTGGGTGTAATTCTTCTCTAGCTGAATACTCTGAAGTTTATATGAGAAGCTGAGATTTTTGGGTTTCAGCTTTCATCATTCCACAAGCAATTGTAGCTATGCACTGACACCACTAGGACAATAACAATGATTTAATGTGATAGTAATAGCAATATAGTCAAAGCTTCGTCAAAATTTCCATTTTAAACTTTGTTTATTTAGAAATAATATTTCAACCAGTTAAAACTGCGTCAAGCACAAACTTGGCATTTGTGGTCAGTCTGGATGCCTGGATGTAATTACTTTCTTTTATACAAAAAAAAAAGTTACTTGATTTTACTTGATTTTTTCATTATTTTCAAAAGCATTTTTTTCTTTGTTGTTGTTGTTGCTGCCATTGTCCAGATGAAAGAAGTCTAATATCTTAAACAACAAGGTTTTGCAACCACGCTGTCCATAAAGAAAACAAATTGCTTTTGGCATTAAAAACAGATGAGCAATTTAGGCCTGCACGAAGCTGATCCTGTGGCCTGGAGATCAATGGGAGCTTTGTTATCTGCACCACTAGATGCGAGAGCAACCCTGTGCTGGGGGAGATGTGGGAGCTGAGCTCCCAGTACACATCCTGATCCATGTGTCACTCCCAGGGGCTGGGGCTGGGAGCACCATTCACAAAACTGCCAGCCAGAAAGGAAGAGGAACTCCCCAGCACTGGGCAATGATTTTGCCTGCACGTTGGTACCGCACCCCTAAACTCAACACCCAGCAGATTCAGGTGTGGAAAGCATTCCTGCTGCTCTTCCTGGGCCTGTCAAAGAAAAGATAATCCCAAACACAGGGTGCAAGCTTGGAGGTGGCTTGGCTATAAGAGGATTAATTCTAATTCTGAATCAGAATTTGCTGAGTTTTTGGAAAAGTTCAGAATTGGCCCAACTTTTCGAGCATATATCCATGATATCTTCCAGGACAGGAAGAAGAGCAAAACCTTACATTAAAATGAAGCCAAGACTGAGAACATGTATCCATAGTCAAAAGATAAAAAGCCCAACATGGTCATATAATTGCCCTAAATCAAGCATTGTAAACCCCAGTCAAGGCTGCACTCGCAGCAAATCCAAATGCATTAAGGGAAAAAAAGAAGGGCAAAACCACCCAGGCAACACTAATCCTCTCCTGAAATCAAGTCAGACTGCTATTTCAGAGTTTATGACCTTAAATGAGAATGAATTGATTTTTAAGAGTGTCATTGTTTTTTAAATTGCCCCTCCTTTTTCCCTTTCTGTGTGCCTGGACTTCAGGGAGGAATTAAGACTCTTTGGGTGTCTTGAAAGTATTTACTACTTCTGAAGCATAACTTTAATTTTGATTTACCAGAGTTTAAAAAGTCAGTTTGGAGATGATTGCAACAACTGTGTAAGGAAATGTACAAACTTTGAGCTCAGATGACTCATTTTTATGCTTGATTTGTGATTTAGCAGCATATTAAAGTGTTGATGCTTCTAAATACAACCGAAATATTTTCTTTTCATAAGGCTGTTTAATATATAACAAAACGCCATAGAAACAAGTGGGAAGCTTGCCTCATTGATTTTAATGGGAATTTGTTTCCCAAGAAGAATTTGCTGGTTCAGTATTTTCCTAGTTGTGCAAAAACAATTTGCATGGAAAATAGATTTGACTGACTTGGGCTTTTGATGCTGCAGAAAGAGTGAAAAACATATTTTTGGTGCAGCCCTTCTTGAGGGGCTTTGAAAAGTCAGCAGTCCTTTGCCATGATGACTGCAGCGTTTGCAGAGTTGACAGCATTTGCAAAAGCAGGCAAGCTCCTCATATACCATCATGGGACATATAGCAGGAGTCATGTTTTCAGGAGGAACTAAGCCTGCCCTTTCTCACACAGCTGGTTAGCCCAGGGCTGCAGGACTCTGGCTGCGAGGACTTGGGCATGGGCATGGGCAGGGAGAGCTGAAACACGTTTCCATCCACCTCAGCCCCTGCTTGGCCATACACATCAGGCGTGCAGCCAGGTGGGTCCTGAGGCATCGGAAGGACCATTTCCCTCCCTCACTTCAGACCAGGCTGGTGCACGCCTGTTCCAACAGTGCTCTAAGACTTGGGATTGGGGATGAAATACTGACAGAAGCTGCTGAAGACTTTTCAGGGCTTCCAAGGCCAAATTTTCATAGGGAGAGAATAAAATCGTTCGTCAGCATGACATTGCAAAATATTGTGTAATGCTCTTTAGAAATAATCCTCCCCTCGGCCCTGAATGATGTGGTTACTGATGTGTTTGGTGATAATCGCATCTTTCTGTGGACAGCTCTGGCAACAGCCACACTGCTGCCTCTTCTAACCAGTACGTCAGGCCCCATCCTGCTGATTTCGTGGACTTACTGCTTCCGTCATCTCCCTTTCCCCTCCTGCCTCCCCAGATAGAAACACGACCGTGACTGTGTCCCGCAACTACAACACATCTACAGCTTTTCTGGTGCCAACTGGCAGCAGCTTCCTCCTCAATTTGTACTTACTCATCCTTTAGCTGAGTAAGGATCTCAGGCAAACATTGAAGCCCAGAGGAAGCAGCCTTCCTTGGACACCAGCCATCTCGGTCTCCTTGTCACCACGCTGGCATCACCCCTCGCCTCTCGCTCGAGTGGGAGCCCCAGGGCTGCTCCTGCCCATTGCAGCCCCAATCCAGACATGTACCTGTGCACACTCAGGATGTCAGCATGGTCCCCTCCATCAGCTTTGGGGACAAACTCACCAAGTGGAGCGATGCTCCTGCCTGCGGAGCTCCGCTTCCCATCCGCTGGTATGGCTGACAGCACCACTCCCAATTTCCAAGGGGCTGTGCTTTTAAGCAACTCTTCCTTTCATTGTAGCACCTTTTATTTCATTTAAGACTTAGGAAATGACACTGGCGTGGTAGATGGTGGGCAGAAGCAGAACAGATGGGCAGAACTTCATAACCTTTGGACTTCTTTCAGATCTGCAAGTTGATGAAAAACCCAGGGGAGCTTTTCAGGTATTGTTTTCATACTCTGTGTAGCTGGAAAAGTGAAATTCTTCTGAATGAGCAAGATGAGGAAAATACTTAGCTCTGACGATGCTGGGAAAACTCTGGGGTTATTTTTGTCCACACATATAATTTTTGGCCAGAAAAAAAAAAAAAAAGAAGCCCTGAGTGTTCTGAGTATGTGAGTTTCTTATCTTCTATTAGAAAACATAAGCACTGGCAGGAGAAAGCAGACTTTCTTCATTAGGTGCCAGAATATTTAACATAGGTTCCTCAATATTGGAAAAAGTAGTCAGAAGAAAAACAAGAAAAGTCATTATCTGTTTTTTTCCCCTTTTAATAACCTTTTCAGTAGCACAATGCATTCAAAGCTAGGCACATTCCCCTCAGTGCAATATGGTCTCAAGACATGATTTAGATGGAAAATTTAAGTAAGATTAATGCAATTTATTATCCGCCAGGATATCCCTACAAACCACACTGCTTGGCTGAATTTTTGATTCTCAATCTAATATTTCAGATGAGATTTCCAGACGGGTGTCTTATTCCTCTATTAGTTTAGTGAGGGTGATATAGAGTTTGTAAAACAGGAGAGGTTAAGCTAGTTTTAACACTTGATTAATCATTTAAATTACTTTGTTACTGTTTGAATCCATTGACTTTTGTTTACCAAGCAACTCCCTGAAACCCAAAGCCAACAAAAACGGCAGGCAGCTTTCCAAGTTGTTAATTTATTCAATGAGTTCTTCAAAGGAGTTCTAAAAGGGGAAAAAAGGAGCAAATTTATAGTTGCATTGAAAGGGTAGAGCAATTCTTGTTCATTGCTTGCTAAAAATGTCTAGGTTTTTATGACTCAGAAAAAAAGCCAATATTCAAATATGCTGGCCAGCTCCTGGAGACATACATTTTTTAAGCAAATCAAACAAGTACTTAATAGAGCCTGACTGCGTGTTCATGCAAATACTGATTGAAATAAAATCAACTCGTGTGACAAGCCACACTTTTCTCTGCTTTTTATGTGCAACTGTGACTTCATCTGAAGTAAGATTCTGTTCCCCCGAAGGAAAATGTGAGCACTTCCAGCGGGAGCAGGATCAGGCCCGTAGGAAGTCAAGTCAAGAGCACAAGGACAAAGCTTTTTCAAAAGCAAGTATGAATGGGTGATTAAATAGCCCCCTTCAGTTACACAATGTACATGTGTACAGTTTGCAATTGTCCACTGGGGAAAGGAAAAAAAAAATCCCAAGCCCTAAATCATGAAAAAAAGGCTGGCTTTCTATTCTGCATATTACAAAGTCCGAGTTTGGTAAATTGATTACAATTTCTTTACAGAGACCTATCAGGAATAAACCACTAAGTCTTAGACATAAATTTGAATTCCAGAGTCTCCAGCTAACCCAGCTCATAAATGAATTCCTAAATGCTGACTGTGCCAGAAGACCCAGCACTGCAAAACCACTTGGCAGAAGCCATTAGTTTCAATGAGATGAACTGCTCTATTTAGCTCCCATTCAAAACTTTACAGAAATGCCAGATTTCCATAAACACAGGTTTCCTTGAATTTCCAGGGCTTTGATTAACTGGTAGATGAGGGTGTCTTACAAATATAGATTTGTATGCAGAGTTCAGCTCAGAAAGCATGAGAGACTGGAAACGGACTATAGGCTTTTCTTTCTTTCTTACTTTTTCTCTTCCTGACCTAACAGAAAGCAGGAAAGCCCCTTTAGAATATTTTGGAGCTGAGGCTTTAATAATTAATAATTATTCTGTGGTTTAACACTGTTGTAGATCATTTTCCTGTCATTTATATCACTGTGTGTTAAGCTTTTTATGACAGATTCATATCCTTCAGCTTTTATAGTATGGTTTTAAAGTCTTGAAGCAATGAAAGACTAAAAGAGAAAGACACCCCCCTCCTTTTTTTTTCTCTTAAAAAAAAAATATTAATTTGTGGAATCTGTCAAAGGCAAAGGCTACCTCTTTTGTCAAGGGATAAAATTTTAATTTTGCTATTTCTTCTTCTACTTACCTGCACTTTTCATGACCCACCCATCAGTCAATCATGTTGAGACCAGCAATGCTTTTTGATACATTTGAAAAATTTATGGTCATGCTGGTTAGGTGAGGAGGAGTTTTGGGGTTTTTTTGTGCATTCTAGGTTTTGGGCCAGGTTATGGACCAATGCCTTTTATGGCCTGGATGTAGCAGCACTACAGATGAGAAGATCAAGTCTCTCTCTCTCTACCTCCCCCTCTCTCATTTTTTCCTTCCACCAGCAAATGTTCCTAAAAAACACATAACTTCTATACTACTATGGTGATCATCATAAATCTATGAATAAATGGCATTGCTAGTGAGAGTGCAAGAACTGCACAGATAATAACATGCAACTATGGTTTATTAACCTTAAACCCTCTTAAATCAGTCATAGAACCATAGCAGCCAAGAAAACTATTGTGGTCAAACGCCATGAACTCTAGCTTGCTTTTAACACTAGGAATATTTCCCCTCTTCTCCAGCTTTTCTACAATATCTCTGTTCCCAACCAGAGTTTTTATAATAAAAATTATAGTTTATGTACATGTTTTTTGGTTAGGCTCTGAGAGTCTGATTCAGCATTATTTTTTTTTTCACTTTTTTAAAAAAAAATGTTGGCTGTGTGGGTGCTGAGCCACGGAGCCTGTGTGTGGCCCCGCGGCTTGGCGCCCGCACAGTGGAGTCCTGCTACAGCTGGCAAAAACTGCTGGGATTTCATAGCTGTAAAGCACTACGTTAGGCCTTTGGCATTACCCCACCCTTCCTGAGCACTGCCTTTGAATAAGCCCGTATCCTTTGGCCATCTATGGATTACGGGCTTTCCAGTGTATTCTGTTCGGCCAACGAATGAAAAAGGTTACTGAAGCCTGTACGTGCAGAAATAAACGTGGTCTTGCTTTTCATTGAGAATTCCCCTTGTTTACCATTGGCTTTTCCTATGGGACTTGGTAACAAGAAGCTGAGTTTGGGTATAAGTGATTGACGGGCATTGTTGTGTTGACGGAGGTGAATTCAGCCAGTGAGGAGACTACTGCCACTGGAAAATGTAACCAAAGCAAGCACAGTGAAATCAATGCAAATCAGAAGGGAAAACTAAAGAGCATGAAATTAACCAAACTATGAAGAAAATGTTAAGATGTTGAAGACCTAAAAGGAACTGAGTCCAGCCCTCAAACTTAGGTAACAACGAATGATATTGCTGAAAATGAGAGCTGTAATGTGAGGATTTCAGGAACTCCAGAAATGAGCTGAGAACTTTGATCTCAAATATGATGGAAATGTAATGTTTATAGAGCACTTAGAGACATGACACATATTGGCGTACAAAATCCATGTCTCAAATATTCAGACTTCAGGTCGGGATAAACATCATATTGAGTATAAACTTTAATTTGACTATTTAAACTATACAGTCCTATTTACCAAAGAATAACTGGTGAAATAGGAAAAAAACCCTAAACCCCAAATCCCAAACATAATTTACTGCTGTTGTACTATTTCTCCTTACAGAAAATGTAACAGGAAGAAACCACTGAAACATAGTTTAGGTCTGAAGAACCATGTTTCTTGAGTATCTGTAAATCTATGAACATCCTGCTGCTTTGACTGGTTTCTGTGAGCCCTAAAGCCCCAGCTTTGGTGAAAGGCCACACACAGATCACAGACCGTGTGGGAGAAACCTTGATCTCTCACTTGGCACGGCGCAGAGGCTGTCTATGCATTTGGGAGTCAGTGTCTGAAACTCAGCAGCAAACCTTGTCTTTCGTAAGAGAAATGGACCATCTTTTCTTCTTCTAAAACACAATCAAAGCAAGTGTCCTGCGCTTATAGTCAATGGGCCAGTGTGCAGAGCACTCAAACAAACTAGGGGACCTCCACCTGAGTGCTCTGCTCACCTGGGTAAGACACAAACCTGTGCCTCCAGCAGACCCTGAGAGCAACCTCAGCAAAGATGCTGAGGTTTGTTTTAACAGTGGGAGAGTGGGAGTTCAAGAGTTAGGCTGATCTAGGGGCCAAAGAGCCAGGGCATGTGAGGGGAAAGTCTAATCCCCACTCTGAGAGCTGGCTACATGTTTTCCAGTTTCACTTATACTGCACTGCTACAGGCATGCTTATGAGCATTATCAATCCTTTATTAGTTGGCCAGATTACCCTCTGCATCGTGGAAGCAATAAGTCTTGAGATGGTCTTTGGAGGAGTTTGAGAAAAGGAGTAACTCGTGTTCTCCACTAAGCAGAAACATGTGGGATACCTTCATCACACTATATAGCGTATCATCTATACCACCCACAAGTAGCATAGATACTGCAAGCACAGAGTAGCTTTAATTTGCTTGACAGGGATTTTGTGTCTCTCCAGGGTTAGGATGATTATGGGAGGCTTGCACAGAGTGGAGGGAGTGGAGAATAAGAGAAAGGCAGAATTGGCCATGTATAATTTATTCTTATTGTGCAAGTGCACCAAACCTGGTTGCGTCGCCTATGTTATGGGCAGGTATACAAGCACAGAGGCACACACACATACACGCAGAGATGCACACCTATCAGTGGGGTATTTGTTTGAGATGGAGCCTTGGGATCCAGCTCACTCTTTAAGAGAGGGGCAGGGAGGTTTTCACATGTGGAGCACACTAAAGAAAAAGTCCTTCAGTAAAATTCACACACAAATTGATGCATTTAGAAAAGGTTCCTAATGAAAAAAAGAAGAAAAAAAAAAAGACAACCATCATTATCAATTTTTCTTGCCCATTTGAGTATGTGAGGAACTCTGCCAAGAATTTTTATTTCAGATAATGGATTCCAAGCCTCTATTATCAGTGTGGAGGAATTAATACCCTCTGTTCATATTTTTGCCAAGACCAAATGTGGAAAATGTTCAAACCACACCTGTTTCGGTTCTACAACACATATACTTCTGCTTGCCAGCTCTCTAGCTGATAAAATTAGTTAGGGGATTTCTGATCCTTTTTTTTTTTCTATTTTGTTTTCTTTTCAAGGCAGTTACAGGATAGCAGTAGCAAGGGTATGTGGTTAGCTCATAGGGATGTGAGAGGGAAAGCAGAAACACTTTAAATCTCCAGCAGCAGTTACACAGAAGAAAATTTGGCTCTAATATTGAATGCTAGCTAGTGTGAGGGTGCCATGGCTGTGCCGTGGGCATCAGCGAGGGGATGTGAGGTTACGCTGCTGAACCAAGTGGGTTTGCTCAATTCTTCTTTGAGGTATTTTCTGATGGGGCTCAGCACAGCACCTGAGACTGTCCATGTTGTAAAGTAGGAGAGAGAAGGAGTTTTTTTGAAAGAAAGGGTCTTAATCAGTTTAATGCTCAGTGGAAGAGACTGCGAGGTTGATGACAAATGGTGGTATGTCATTCAGATGCTTAAGGGAAACTGATGCTTTTGGATATGTAACAGCAGTATTCATTTCAGTGTCCTCCTTCCTCCTCAGGAATGCAAACCTGAATTTAAAAATTACCCTGTTATTATACCCCCAGGCCCTTGTATCAGTCAAGTGGAGAATCACCCTGTTAGCACCTTGGACGGCTGCTCAATACTTGGCCAACTAGCCAGCCAGTGACCTTTCATGCTTCTAGTGATCGAGTAAAATCTCCCTGGTCACTGGATTTGAGCAAACTGTGTTGCGTCACATAACAACCAGGACTTGTTTTGTCCTCCCCCTAAACATTTATATAAAAAGTGCCCTCTGTCTAAAATTTAAGCTACAAAGCAAGATTTTTATACAGCTACTTTTTCAGTGATGTGTAATTATTTTCACCTTCTTTCCACAGATTTTCTGCTTTTAGCTTGAAATAACAAAATCTGGTTAAAGATGCACTGAAATGCACATCAAGGATGTATATTAACTCATGAATTAAATTTCATCTGTATTACGCTAACATCATAGATTACAAAGCCAGTATTTCTGCTCCAGAAATGATGAATAAAAATAGTTGTGGAAAAATAAATAACTTTCTTGGGAAAAATTGTTTTTATTTTTGAAATTGCTGTCTGTTTTGCTACTCGATGTCTGGTGGAAATACTCAGCTTTCACTTTAGTTTATACTCATATCATTCTCACTAGGTTTCACAACGGTGATGTGGTTTACCTTCTCCTATAGGAGGGACCTTTTACAATCTTAAAATAGAATACAAGGTGCCTTTTGCTATCCTCCCTGAAAAAAACTTTTCATTTTGTTTGCATTGTAATTAATGATAAAAATCATGAAAGAAGCTCATAATTCACAGGTTATGCAAAACTGTAAACAGAGATCTACTTCAAGGTGTTTTGTGAAAAAAGTATGTTAAACTGAGAAACACCAGTGGAAAACTAGGGAGCATGAGTACAATGGTATTAAAATGGCAAGGGAGACATATCTTTGCAGAATGGTTTTCAAATGTTATTGGCGTTTGAATTTGGGAAGTTCAGATTTAAGGAAGAACAGCTCTAAGTCAAACCCAAACCAATTTCCGTTCTTTAATGTTTATTCCTCAAACTAACAGGTCTTTTCCTGTTTTTATCTGAGAAACTGAATCCCAGTGTCTCATCAATGTCTCCCCAACATAGTTAATTTGGAAATATCCAAAGGAGAGTTAATTGCCATTGTAGACTAACGAGTTTGAGGCTGGGTGAGTGATATTGTTTGCAGATATTTAATAGACTGTATACACATCTGGGCAGTTCTTTTTCCTGAAACACAAAGATTTCTGCAGTCAGCCATTTCTCCTGCCTAATCAAAAGAGGAGTTTAGAGCACATAGCCTCCCTGTGCATGTTGTATGATGATGACTGCTTTTGGGGCCCTGATGCTTAGTTGGCTCTCTACACCATACAGTACATCACATGCTGTATTATATTGTGTAATTTTTGAAAGTCTGAATTTGTGTAGTAGTAGTCAAAAGCCTTAAAATGTCTGTTACATTTATGCAGCCACTTTTATCAAGCAAGTTTATAATCTCGCCAGAGGATGAAATTAGATCTGTCCAAGGAGACTGATTGTTCATAAAACAATGTTGACTAGCATTATTTCTTTTCCAGTCCTTTACTTCTTCTTTGATTATATCTTGTGTCAGTTTTATTCCTGGTTCTGCAATTGGAAACCCACAATAACAGTGCTATAATGTTTCACAAATCTGCTCATGGTCAGCTCTCCTGTTGATTCAAACTGTGAGCATTTAGCTTTTTTATCTTCCCCTTTTTTTCTTTTTTTTTTCCTTCCCCCAAATAGGCAGAAACCATTTAAGTTATCCATGTAATTTAGGAGCCCTGTTAAAAAATGCATGTAGAACCAAAGCAGGATCCTGTGTGCTGGCATACAGAGCTGGGTTATGGCAGCTTAACAATTTACCACCCACTCCTTGACAAGCTGTCTATGCTTGACGTCTGTGCATTGTGACTGTGATGGGGCTATCCTGAGGTTAGAGTTACACCACATGAACTCTCAGCTCAAGCATTGAAAGGTGGTTATAGTGCTTTGGCTGAGGAGTGGCAACTTCTTATGGTGTTACCATGACATTGTGTTGCATCCCCAACAAGGAGTCACTTATAAAAATGGGGCACAGGCTCCTAAGTCCCTTAGGTCCGTTAAAATTGTATCCACTGTCTCTTTCAACAATCCAAACACACACACGCATGCACATGCATACATCCTCGTTTCCATTGACGATCAGTCAGACTGTACAGCATGAAGCTCTGCTAGCCTCCTGTACTCAACAGGTACATCTACAGCCCAGCAAAGCATGCACTAGACTGACTGCACAAACAGATGGTTTCCAGAGCTCTTCTGCATATGCACCATGTTTACCAGAACTGTGAAAAATCACAGTGGTACTTTTTTTCCTGTTTTCCTTCTTTCCCAGCTATTTATGCAAAGAACATTTTGAAAAACATACAGAAAACAATTCTTTCCTGGCAAAAATTGGATTTTTTTTTTTTAATTTTTTTTATTTGCTATTGGTTCAGGAATGCTTTTGCACTTAACACCTCCATGAACTTTTTTTGTGACAGACTATCTCATCTGGAAGGTCCATTCAGAGGTGGCTGGCTGGCGTGCCAAATGCAGGCTCCAAACGCTATCTTCCCCAGGTTCTAAATTACCTTTCCTGATAGGCTGAGCTAAATCTGGGGAGGTGTTTGGATTAAGCTTGAACGGTACAGTCAGATCCCAGCCATTCCCTCTTCCGGACACCCAATAGCCCTGTGAATATTCCAAACTGATAATGTCAGTCTTGAAAGGGAGTTGGTCTGAGAAAGCACTTTTCACTGTATTTTTCCTGACCGTAGATCAAATGTGGATGTTCTAGGGGAAGAATAAAGAGCAGAGATCCATGTGGAAAGCCAGGGTTGTGGATGCGCTCACCCCACAGCTGCCAGTGGTATGCTTGCCTGCTAGGATAGGATAACACATCAGCGGTCACTTGAGCGCAGTCTTTGGCACTTCATACACAACTTGTTATGACTTCCAAGGGGCACCTCATGGCCCAAGTTGCAGCACACAGGGGTCCAGCAATACACCAGCAGATCTTGTTCCTTGGAGAGGATGGGCTGGCAGCGGTTGTGGGCAGGGGGAGACAGGGAAGGGAAGAGTTAGCCCGCTCTAGCAATGGTAGGAGGGTTGGATAATGCTTTAGCTTTTCTCTAATTGGTTAGAGGAGTAAAGGTGGCTGATTTCAGAGACAATGATATTTGGCCTTCCTTGTCTAAAGGGCATTCCCCCATTAAGGGGGAATTGTGTTGGACTTGACAAGAAACTCCACAATGAAAATGAAGAGTGCAGGGATCTCAAATTTCAGTCGTCTCTGGTCTGTGGGTGCATTAACCTGTCTGCACATAAACCATGTCACAATGTATTGTGAGTATCATGACATGCTCAAGAAAACTGCATCACGGGGATACAGAAACAGACACTGTGGGTGAGAACCAAGGTTCCTTCAGCTCCTTGATAATGGCCAGTTACAGATGTCTAAGGAAGAGTGTCAGCACATGTAGCACTGTGTCTACATGGGGGTTCTCCCCCACCACCAGTGATCCCAGACCAGGCTCTCCCTGAGTCCGCTATGGTATCCTCCTGTGAGCCAGAGCCACTAAACCCTACTGGGCTCCCTCTAGCCTCACTTACTCGTAAGGTGTGGTGCAATGCTGGTTGAGCTCAGCCAGGATACCTCCAGCTTCACAAGCTCTGGCAGCGTCCTGGTGAGGGGACCCAGCTGCCTGCCCCTTGTACTACCCCTGCTCTCTGTTTCAGCCCACGAAATCAGCACTGCTGTCCTTCCCCTCCCTTTGCTTCCCATTGCTGAGCACAGCATGGCACAACAACAGCCTCAGGCCAAACCTTGTGCCGGTTACCTTGCCCTTGGGCAGCGAGTCATGAAGACATCACCAGAACCCAGCTTGCCTTGGTGGGAAGAGATGTGATCGTTGCCCCTGAAACAACAGCCCATCACCAGCTACCTGGGTATTTGCCCTAATTATCTTTGCAAAAAGGAGACAGTTTTGCTTTTATTCCTTGTGGTTTGTGCTCTGTTTTTGTTTCACTAGTGTTTCATGCTCTGATATAGATGTATTTCTCCGGAAAAGCTCCTGTGCATCAGGATTTCTGTTTTCATTTATGACCTTAAGGGAAAACATCTGTTGCTGTTGCTCCCTTACCATTTGTCTTCAGCTTTTCTTGTAACTGTTGTTTTACTTGTGATATTGTTCTTTTTGTATCCTCACTATCTTTCTGCACTGTATCTCCCTGCCTCTGTGATAGGTCACATGCTGGTGTCAGTGTTTCCAGGACAAAGTCTCATTCTTTATTTTTAGGAGGTGTTTAAGCTAGTGTCTTGTCTGTTACTGCTCTTTGGGATTTTAATGTTCTATTCACTTGTTCCAGAGTAATTTTTCCCATGTGAAATAGTCCCAGAGAGATAATCTGCCTCAAAATTTGAATCTTCTCATCTCTCTCTACAATGGACAATTGCTGGACTTTCTCTGGCTTGGTTTTTATATTTTCTTAGCTGTATTATTGGTGCCTTGGTGCTGTTTGTTGATGGCTGTTGTAGGGAAATATTAAATACAAAACAGAGGCCCAGATTCATCTGATTTACGCTGCTTCTCTAAGTGCTTTGTCACTCTTTTCCAAAGCCAGCGGAGAGAGAAAGAGGACAACTGAGATCTTAAGTGAGTGAAATTGTCCTCACTTCTCTTTTGACTAAACCACCACCAAATTACATAGTGAGACTGTAGTGCAACTGTGCTCCTAACTGAGGCAATTCAGGAAAAGGGTTAGAGTTAGATGGGTAGCAGTCAAACCACAGAGGGAAGATATAACCCTTAACAAGGGTGCCACTGAGGGGCTGATCAGCACAATATCCCAACAGAATCTCTCTTCCATGTTTTATTCCAGTAAAGGAAAAGAAGGGAAATGACAGAGACAGAGAGCATAAAATCACCGTTGTCACCAGACTGAGTCAATCCTGTGTTAGCTTTAAATGGCTCTTTTCTTGAAATTAAGTGGTGAATTCAATCCAATTCCTTGACACCTTAACTGCTACCACTGAGACCTGAACAAACCACGTACACTGAAATATTGCCTGGGCTTTCAGTGACTGATACAGACACTGATTTCTTTCCAAAGTATGTTATGAAGGGCTTAATATAATTAAGCTACAATTGCCAGCCACTCCTGTCAGTGCACGACAAAATCTGATTCCCTTGGAATAAGATTGAAGGTAATCGGAATCTTGTGGGCAAGAAGAATAATGTGGGCAAGCATGGTACTTCTCTATTCCACATAATAAAATACAGTAATTTGGTTTCAGAAATGTAATGCAACCTTTTTAGGTGCACAGGCCTTAGCTGAGTATAAACAAAAAGACATGTTGTTTGCAACAAGCAATATTGATACCGCAGTTGTTTGCAAGACCAAGAGTAATGAAAAGAAGGTCTTCCAAGACAGCTTATCTGCTGGTCTCTGCATATCCCCCATTCTCTTCAGCTTTCTACTGTTCTCTAAAATTAAAAAAGATGCTTGTCCTCTTCTGGTTACAGCATGCTTATACAAGGCTCAATTTACAAACCATGTTATACCTGTCCTACAAGGGGAATTGTCAAGTGTGGCACTGCAGTGGCCTTTCACCTCTGGATGAGTTGTAGGATAAGATTTGGATTTTGGCTTTGAAAATGAGCAAAGGCTTCACATGGGGTTTGAATTCCATCATGCTCAGCTCTCAGGGGCTCTTTTCCTGTGAGATCAAATGCCTTGCAAGGCTGGTCTTTGTGTTATTTCCATCACTAGATGCTGCCTGTGCTCTGCAGGCTCCTTCTAGTTTTGAATTCCACCCAGGAATCAAAGGAAAAGAGTAGATCCAGGTCTAGAAATGCTCATGCCCATCCCTTTCTTCCTAAAGTAATGGGGAGAAAAGAATGACAGATGCTATTGCTGAGACGCAAGCCAGTCTCTGATCCTAGTATATAAAATGTTTCCCAGTAGTCCTAGGGATCTCCCACAGCCTTTATACATGGTGTTTTCAAAATTCAAGCATAAGTTGTGAATGAAAATACTTTTCTGGATTTCCTAGATTCTTAGGGAATGGAAAAAACCCTAGTGTAAATCTTTGACAGCCAATCCTTTTCCCTCTTGTAGTTTTGCAAACTTCCACCTAAGAAGTGGTGCAATAATAATAATAATAAAAAAAAACCCCCAATTTTATCAAAACAAACCTATGAAACTCTTTTAAAGGATTTAAAAATCTTTAAAGGGTAGAGACACCTGCATCCACTCAAAGAGCCCCAGCTGAGTTAAAGACATAGATTCTGTGTTGTGGAAACTCAAGCCAAGTAGTGAAGAATGAAAAAACCCCTCGTTTAATTTCTTGGCTTCTGCAGTCTTATCAGAGTGTTCTGCCCAGCAGAACTGAGCCCTGTGAAAAATGTATATCCCCAAGTTCAAATGTGCAGTGTAAAACAATATCTAAAAGAAGTTAATTCCATTGCTTGTTTCTTAAATAGTTTTCAGTGCGAGAGATGGTTTTATAATCATGTGTCTATGATCAGAGACTTTTGGATAGACACCAAATCAAAACATCAGCAAAGAGAATGGGGTGATGTGGAAAACTGATTTATTCATTCATCGTCAATAAAGTAAGCATGCAGTAGCTGGGTTGTAAATAGCACTGTGGGGAAGATTTATAAGTCTTAACATGGGGAGACAGGTTTATCCCAGTTAAAAGCACATTTTAACTGGAAGAACTCTTCACCATGTTTATAAAATGAGGCCTTGGGTGCAAGATGAAACCTTAGGCCTGTGTGAATTTGAAATGGGCAAAATAAGTCATCTGCAACCACGTTTTTCATCTCTAAAATAGAAAGCTAAAATTGATCTGAAAATGTAAAAAAAATACAGATAAAAATTCTAGGCAAAATAAAACTAGGCCTCAGCAGGAGTACGTACTGTGCTTAAAACTTCCCTTTGCTCCAGATTGCTGTGTTTATAAATCAAAATTATATGTCCAGTGGGGAAAAGGGAAGTAAAACTGTTTCCAAATGAAAAAAGGACAAGTGATTCATTTCTGTTAAAATCATAATTGAAAATACAGAACATCATAGAAATGCTCTTGGTTTACTCTTGTTTTTATTTGTAACATTTGCTTTGTTGCAGATAATATGATCAAGAGACTGAAAAAGAATCCATTTACCACTATAAATCTTTCAACTATTTGAAAAATAATACGCA
Organism: Buteo buteo; assembly: GCF_964188355.1. Lineage (NCBI taxonomy): Eukaryota > Metazoa > Chordata > Aves > Accipitriformes > Accipitridae > Buteo > Buteo buteo. The sequence continues at coordinate 8,608,944 of NC_134182.1, read as the reverse complement.
TTGCAGGCTTTCTGCACCCTATAAAGTAGAGCTTCATCTTTACCAGGGATAAATACACTTCCTTCGATTTCCTGATAGAACAGGCCATTCCAGTATTTCACTTATTAAACAAAAAATATCTTTATTGACTGTAGTGTATAAACAACTCTAAAGAAACCCTAGTGAAATCTAATGAGGTATTTCCCTTTGCAGCATGACAAGGTTCAAATATGTGCATATGTGCAGTAAGGAAAATAAAATTGACTCTGACAATCAGATACCCCAGTGAGCTTCTATCTTTGCAACAAATGTGCTTTAAATTCCAATGTGCTTTGACAATCACCATTTATTTCAATGCATCCTCCCTAGACACCAATTCTTTTGGGCCAAATCCCTGTCTCATGGAAGTCAGAGGGAGTTGTGCCATAGGTATCCGTGTTGGAAAGATTTGATCCTAACTATGTTTAAAAGCAATCAGATGGATGCAAAATGAAAGGAAATGAATGCATTTACCCCTTGAAGTTCCAAGGACATGGAAAAAGCGTATAAGTCTGGTATTTTTATTTTGAAACTCTCACAAGCTGACAGAAAGTCAATTGCCCTTTACAACTTAGCAAGACGCCTCTTCAAGACCTTCACAGGCCATTTAGGGGTGCAGACAATTGTCTGTCCTCCAGTGCAAAGAGTCAGATTCTGCTCCCGAGGTATGGCATGCCCTTCTGATAGCAAAATATTGTTCCCAGGAGCTCATCTGTGCTAGAGACTCTCATAGGGTTCTGGCTGGACATAGAATGGAGATACATGGATTCAAAGATGTGCTGCAAATATAGTCCATTGCACCAAGAGGTGCATAAGACTCCTTTATGGATAGAAAAACTTAAAAGCAAGAGGAGGACAGAACTGGTGTGGCATCTCTGGGCTCAAGGAAGACAATCCTAAAAGAGGAGTTCCAGGGTGCATGTGAAAAGAGTTGTTTTGAAATTCAGTCACTTATATGACAGGAGTTATTGATAATTAATGCTAACAAAGAGATAAGGACAATTATATAATCAAGGTTAATTTAAAAAAAAAACACTTTTAACATATGTTGAAAATAAATATAGACTCAGATGTTAAACTCATTTAAGCATTTAAGGTAGATCTCACTGCTCTTCTGAGATGGGTTAGAAGCTATGTACATCAGCAGGCTTGGGTCATGGCGTGAAGATAAAGACTAAGCAAACAGAATAATGCCATGTAACTAGTCACCCTATTACTGTGGGAAGCCGTGTCAGTGAAGGAAAAAGTATCTCCAGCATACCCTCAACTCCCAGTCACTTTGCTCTGCAGGACCAACCCCTCACTTCCTCCATGTGACTTCCATGATGGTCACAGCTCAGCACCACAGGACAAATTTTGGACATTTCCATTCAGTTCAGAGAATAAACAAAATACAAAGTAATTGTGAGGAAACACCGTATATTAGTCACATAATCCTAGAGAAGAGCCAATTTCAAACGAGAAACATTGGATACCTATGAAGACATGAAAAATAGAGAAAAAATGGTTCTTGCCTTTTAATACAGAAACAGGGCTTGAGCAGCACTTGAAATGCAGCGGTTTGCTTTTGATGCCTATTTCATGGTTCTCATAAAATCTGAAGCGATGGTCAAAGTGTCTAGTATCGCTGAGGCGTTAAGACAACATCTAAAAGGAAAAGTGTGACAATAAAGGAGGAAAGTCTCCCTTTCTCAGAAATCGTGCTAGTACCCCAAGCAGCATCTGCAGTGGAGGCCTTATCTAGTTTTGTTTCTATTCCATCTGTTCCTCAAAAGGATTGGTGGCAAGGTGTGACTCCAAGGAAGGTTCGTATTGCTTTTCCAGCTGTTGGTTTTATTCTCTACATTTTAACATGGGCAAAGAGAAGACTGTGTGGCATAGTTCCAATATGCTTTGTAAATACACTTGTCAGGAGCTGTAAAGCTGAATGAGGGCTTCTGCTGTAATTTCTGCAACAGTGCTTTCTCACCCAGCAGAATACCGTGCACTGCACTGTTGGTCCCCTACGCTTATCTCTGACTAGCTGTGTAATTACTACATGCCTGAGAACACTTCCCATTTCCTAGAACTGCTCTAATTAAGAGTAATTTTCTTTTTATAAACCCAAGAATATATCTGGTAAAACTTTCATCAGGTACTACTACCTACTATGGGAACAGGAGCTCACTGGGTGGGGGTTCAGGACTACATCAGTTCCTTGTTGGTGCATGCAAGTTGCTAAAAATCTTTGTGAGTGAGGTCTGGTTACTCAGACTGACTTTTACTGTGTGATTCACAGACAGTAATGAGCGTGTTGTGGATCAGCATGCACTCAGCAAGTGTGACATTAGAGAAGCTTTTCAGAGATAACCAAACAAATACAAATACTTTGGTTTTTCACATACTCAAAGCACAGATGAGGAACTGAGTGACAAAAAAATGGCGTGACTTAGCCAGAGCCATACAGGAAGACTGTCAGTACTGGAAACTGAATGCAAAATTTCCAGCTCCCAGCTAGCTCCTTAATTATTTGATCATCTTCGGCCACAATAGGAAGATTACTGAGAGAGCAGCCATTCCTCAAATAATTGCTGGGACTCTTGAAAGATGATTCCAAGTGCACATAAATACATTATGCAAGTGTCATTTTTTAAAAGACAGGTCATAAACATTGCTTCCTAATCTGTGTTTCCTTGTCTTTGTGTTCAAGTGGCTTAGTGTTGCAAAGGTACTAATACTGCACATCTAAACCTATGAGTTGGCACCCAAACACTCTGGAACACTGACTTAATTTGTTCGGATTGTTCTCTGTAGACAGTAATTCCTGTCCTCAAAAAATTGTGGTTTGTTTTTTATTTATGCATAGCAACCCCCTCCTCCAAGTATCTCATTACTTCTCATCTTCTAGCTTAGTAGACAAACCACTCAAAAAGTGAGAGCTTGTGGTACTTCTCATGAGCTTGGTAGGTGAAGCAGTTAATGTAGACTCCTACCTTAGCCAGCCTTTATGTTATGTGTTACTTTGCATTTCCTTTTTGGTGTTGCCACCATTATTTTTGCTTTGCTTTACCATCATTAGTTATGGTTCTCGAAGGTGAATCCATTCAAAATGTACTCAGTGTGGCTATGTTTAACATTTGTCAGTGTCTACTTCAATAGATTTGAAGTAGATTCAAGTATCATAAAACCAGAATGGATCAGTAGACCATCTAGCCTGACTTTCTGTGCAGCCCAGACTATACAATTTCACTTACTAGGTCAGCGATACCTAAAGTTTTTAAGTTAACTAAATTTTTTTTTGGTAAACTAAACAAAGCCTGGCAGAGGTAGCCTTCTCGTCAACTATCCTACGCTATCAACTTGTCTCTTGCTTTGCCTTTTAGTTTTATAGCTGTCTTTGCAATGAAACAGCAATTAATAAACAATGCACAAAGGCAGGAGAGTATCAGTCAAAAAAGGGTCACTAGCAGTAGGATTGTGATATATGATACTCCTGAAAAAAAGTCAAAGCGATTTGGGAAAAAAATAGTATGATGAATTACAGGAAATAGTAAATTACAGAAAAGTGTATTCTTTGCTACTTTTTCATAAATCCCTTGAAACTATTGTCATGAGATGATGATTAGAAATTTCAGTAACACAGTGGTAGAAACAGTCTGACTTGAGAGACTGTATTTTTGGTTTTGTCTGCAAAACTTCCGTCATTGTGTGAAAAGTGCAAGAAAAAGCACGTATATGAATTAACATTAACCCATGCAAATGATGAATAATTTTATACATTGTTATTTATCTTCAGATAAATTATTTGTAAATTACAAGCCAGATCCATGGAGCTGCACTCATTTAGAGATCAAATCTGGCCTCCTATTTTCATTATAAACCACAATTATAGATAGCTGGGAAAAAATGTGTAAATAATTTACTCTCTTATCATTTCCCTTCAATCTACAAATGTTTCCTTGAACACAGTTTTATTATATAAGTGCTTTTAGATCTTGGCCATCTAAGTACAGTTACCAACCAAGATTTCTACAGTGCTGTCAATCCAATCTCTCTTAATTTACTATGCTTTTAACTACTGTTGTGCCCACTTGTAAATTAACAAAGGTTTAAAGTTCAGCATTTCCTTACATCTACTATACAGAAATTGACTTAAGTAGGTAAGTCCTTAACATGCATTGCTACTGATGTCTTACATGCAAGATTGCTGTGCTTTATCTATTTACATGGCATGAAACCCATTTGCTTCCTTCACAGAGGAGCTCCTATCAGAAAGGTGCCTTCTGGGTGTGAGTAGATTCCTCATTTTCCCTCTGTTTATTTTTGTCCATCAGGATTTTATACAATGCCCACTGAGACTGACAGAAAGACAGCTATTGACTAAATGGGCTTTCTGTCATGCTCCAGGAAAATGAGGAAGGCATATTGATTTTTCGGTTTGCTGTTGAGGCACATTTTGAAATTCTGTGGCTTTGGCTGATACTATAAACTTGGCAGGGGCCTAAACCTACAAAACTAAAATTTAAAATTTGCCACTTCCCCAACTCACTGCTGTTCATTGCTCATACCAGGAGTGCTGTGGTTCTCTGACAGGGCAGCCGTCAGCCACCCGAGGCAGATTTTCAGCTGCTACCATGGCTCCACTGGACCCAACCCACTGCGTGTCTGCCTTACAGCCTCTAACCCCAGTTACATTGCATTCAAGATGATGGGAGCAAGTGTGTGGTCTGTCACAGACAAAAAATAATTTTGACACATTCTCCTTTTGTAAGGGATCTCTGGTATTTCTCACAGAAAGTTTCCAACTAGCTCCTCGCTTCTCCCAAAATGTTTTTCTCCACTGGCTCTGGGTTTTAGTGACGGAGCACATGATGATGTTCACATTAACATTTCCAAATCTAAGTGCCAGTGCTGGGATCCTGGAAGAGGTTAATGGGAATTATGCCCAGAACACCCCCCTCCAGTGAGACATGACCACATAACTTTCATTCCTACAGCAATCTCACCGCAACTCCAGGTGTGTCAGTCGTAGGCAACAAAACCTCAAATCCAGCACTTCACTCAGGCTTATGCTTAACATATAATTATATGAGTGTTCTGATTGCAGCCCCTGCCATAACTCAGGACTCTCATATCACCTGGCATTTTAATTGTGCTGGTGAACTGGGTCCTAATTTCAAAGCCGGGCAACCAAAGAAATTAGAAGTATGGTTTTCACAAATGCTTCAGCTGGCTCCCTTAAAAATGAAGCTACTTGCATGCATGTCTAAATAAGGATTAAGGTAAGTTGCTATAGGCACGCAAATTTGGAGATGTTGGCCTAAATGACTTGGATAAGGAGAAGTGTTTTTTACGTGAGGTGTTAAATAAAACCCTTGAGTTTCAATAAATAAATACAGCTATTTAGGAAGTGGTGACAATGTGCAATCTGCAAAAACGGGAAGCCTAGGAGGTGCTGTGGTAATAATGCAGTTACTTGAAGCACATTTACGATACAAATATCTCTGTGGTTTTTTATTTGCTTCCACTCTTTGAGTCATTCTGAGAAACTTCACAAAGCTGTGCACATTCCAGTTATGGTTGAAGCATGATGCACTCCTCACTGCATACAAAAAGCTTTACTCCAGAGAGCTACAGCGTGGGCTGAGAAGAAGTCTCTTCCAGGCACTGGAAAATGCAGATTTGAAGCACAATGTAATGGAGCACTCTGTTTCATGTGCATAAAAGAAGAAGAAGAAGAAGAAGAAGAAGAAGAAAGGCAAATATTCTTGGCACAAAGAGACAATTAAAAAAATAGGGAAGTAGCTACTCTCAAGACTGAAGCATTTCTGTCATAACATGTGCTGCTAAAGTCACCAAAATGTTGTGGTGATGGTGTGGCTTTGTCCTAGCTGGGGAGAGGCTGTTTTGATAGTAGCATTCTGAATATTTATTACAAAATCATAAACACAGCTGAATCCCTCAGAGGGTTTACCTGAACCAAAATTAGTTCATGAAACAACAGTTCAAAACAATTTTGCATGCCCTTATTTTAAAATCAAGGAATGGATCCAATTAAATTAGTTTCCAGAAGCTAGAGTACGGTAGCACTGGAGTAGGGTTCATTTTGCCTAGATGATTTAAAGACAAGAGAAAAACAGATCCAAATATCTTCAAATAAAGCAAAACACCAAAACAACCATGGTTTAATTTATATTGCTTAAAGAAAGTTGATTACTTATTCTTTGCTCTCGATGCACTGTGAAGCAGTTATCTAGTGATCAGGATTGCTAGATTATAGATCCAGATCTGCCGCTGTGATCTGCATAAAATCAGCTGCCAAATGCTTCCTAATGCCTCAGTTTACTCACTCAGAAAAAAGTAAATAGCTAGAAATTTACCCAAGAATCTTGAATGAAATATTTAGAATGAGTAGAGACACTCATGACCATTATTAAAAGACAGTGTTTTCTTTGTGTTTTACCGAGGTCCGCAGGACTCTTCAAATTTAGTCAGAGTTTGCATTAGAGGTCTGTCCATGCCTGCTCCTGTTCCTGTCAGTTATTCAGGCTTTTTCTAGCTTTCCCAAGAGAAGTTGCTAAACATTTCCAACCAAGTCTGACTCTTCCCTCACTTCTCTCCAAGTCATCCATCTTCCAGCAAACTCCATGCTGATAGATCCCTGAGGTCGTGCATAACCCCAGAAAGAGTCCGAGGCTGCTGTGTAGATAGAGGAATCTTGCCTGGGGAAGGCAGGGTGGTGTTATCGCAGGATGAGGGCCTCACAGGTCATTTAAAAGACCACCTTGGGGGGTGACTTTTAGTCTAAAAGGAAATGCACTCTCTTGTATATGCAGATTAACATCTAAGTTTGCAGAGGGAGCTCAATTCCCCAAAACCTTATTGGTAGCAGTGCTAAGTACCACACAATATTTCAGTGAAAACCCATGAAACTTCTTCAGATACCAAACCCCAAACCTAATTTTAAGTGCTTGCTGGGCCAGGCCCAAAAGCTGAAATAAAGACCTGACCCCTATCACACACACTTGTGACCCATTCCTCTAACTGCTCGTAGAGGAAAAGGTTGGAGGTACTGAGCACGTCAACACCTACCTAGGCTTGCAGGGCAGGGTGCTTTCCCATAATCAGAGGGAAGTGTTGGAATGTATTGTTGCTATGTTTTTTAAGACCTTTTGAAACTGTGGCCCTAAGGAAATGAGGAAATACAGAGGATGAGGTTACATTGTTATTATTATTTCACATCGTTTGAACACAGGATTATATGGCTGGATTCATATTGTATTAGCTTTCTAAATCTTTAAAAACACAGGGCCTACAGTGCAGGTTCGATGCTTTATTCATTAAACTAATGCATTTCTATTTAAAAAAATCCTGCCTATCTAGCAAGCATTCCTTTTTTTGCTGTCTCTTACATACTCCTTGGAATATTCTTGTCTGAAAACACGTGTGTGCAAACTTTCCATTTCATAAAGAAAAGATTTGCTTTTTGGGTAATAAATCAGTGTTTCCTGCTTTTCTTAATTTTAGACTTGATGCTGACAGCCACTTTGTGACCAAGTTCCCTGACACCCTCACACAATGAGCAGCCATTGCCTTAAAAACAGGTGGGATCAGTCCCTTCAGACATGCAAGGAGCTACCCTCTTTTCCAGAGAAGTATTTTCCACACATGAATGTGTTTCCAGGTGCTTCAGGTAAAAGAGGTAAGAGAGGTAATGTTCATGTTTCCTCTGAGATGGGGAGCTCGATCTTGTACCCACATACAACAACTTATGTGATTGTAAAATCTGTTAACTTCAGTGGAATTATTCCTGATTTATGCCAATCTCAGGAAGATTAGAGAAAGGCTCGTTAGGTTTACTGCTCCCTAAATCCCAACACAAGAAAGATTATGATATTGCTACCACAAGAAACATTCTGTTTGCCATGATGACACTGCATCATCTCAGAACTTCTGGTGGCTTTTTTTCATGCAGATGTTAAAAGTTCCTATACTGATTTCTGAAGTTATATCTTCATATATATATACACACACATATATTGTAAAAAAAAATCTGTTTGTGTGTTGTGTAGTGTATATAGTACATAACAGAAAAGAGATGAAGAATTGTCTCACTAATACTAATTAGCCAATTTGGTAGGGTTTCTCTTCAATGGAAAACCAGATTTGGTTGACCTTCTTACAGCATTTCACCAAATGCTATTGTTCTATCTTCAGATAGATGCAGGGATAAATGGAAATGACAAATGAAATACATCAGGTCTTTCTTCTGATGGCAGGTCTAGCAATTGTTAAGAGATGATCACTTGTCTGCCTTCAGATGTACAGGCTCGTGTAGCCAGGAGCCTTGCCCCCTTGGAAATCTCTTTTTCTTCCTTTCTCCTTATTGTCTTATCCTCCTGGCAGCTGTATTTGCCCTGCTTTGATTCCTTTTCTCCCCTTCTCCAGTTGCCAGAGTTCTCTTTGCATCACTAGCAAATTTAAGTTTTCTGATAGCTCACCATCCACCCCAGCAGAAACACATTTCTCCCTCAAAAATCATCCTTTTCTTCTCCCATTTGCACAGATGAGTAAGAGAGAGAGTGCAAACTTATTAACTTCTAACTGCCATCACAGTATTTCCTCAACAATCCTTAGGCAACTGCTCTTCTAAAATACTGTAAATAGGAAAAGAAATCGTTAGAGTGTTTTTCTAGATTTCAAATAATTGCACAGTACTGCACATCCTGTTCAAAACGCCACAATAAGATACACTCCGTATTGCTGAAACGCTAACTATGTGCACAAATCAATGCTTCTGCCTAACAGAATTTCCTCCATAATACATGGGAAATTTCGTAACATCCAGAGGAATCCCTCCTCCACGCCACTGCCTCTTGAATATCTACTGAATAAACTCCTTAACTCATAATTTTGAACTGAACGAAGAGGATGGCTGAGCAGCACTGGAGTGAGATGCTCTGCCAGGCACCCTTTACTCTGTGTCACAATGGCCTCTAGTGGATTAGCAGCAACTGACAGACAGCTCTATCGTCCCCCCCGCCGCGGCTGCCAGGTCCCCCGGGGCCTTGGCACGGCTGCAGGGCCTGGTGCACCCCCATGGGCTGGGGGCCTGCTGCACCTGCAGGGCCTGGGCCTGGGCCTGGGGCCTGCTGCACCTGCAGGGCCTGGGCCTGGGCCGGGGCCTGGGGCCTGAGCTTGAGCATTGGACTGGGCCCGGGCCCAGGCCTGGTCGCTGTCCCAGATACTCCCGCTTGAGTTACTGTCCCTGTTGGCTACTTGTTGACCCCATTTCCCTCTCCGTTGGCTCACAGGGCACCCCAGAAACTAGCAACGTATTTCTTCTATGGTTTCCTTTCGGAAGGGAACCGTGCGGGCCTGTGCACCTGCTGTATTTCATGTCAGAGTTGCAGTGAGGGTGCAACAGAAAGAAAACTACTGTCTGTTCCCGGATGGATATAGCATTAGCCTCTTGCCTTATCAATAGAGGATAATTGGTATTTTAATAAAAAAGGAATAACTTAATTTCTAACAGGCTTATTTGCCTTTGACCTCCTACTGGTTTTAACTTCATCTGATGCAACTTTGTCAGTATTGCTTCTATTTGTTAAGAACAATGAGTACAAATTGAAGAAATGAGAAAAAAATCAAAGGAGAAAGTGTTTTGAATACAGCAAATGACTTTCATAATACTGCCTTTTAAAGGGCCACTGTTATGTTTGTGTAATTTATGCTTCTTGCTTTATAAAATACACTGCCTTATTGCTGAAGATTTTGTGCTGCTATTTGTCTGTTAATGGCATAGCAGTGGAAGCATTGCCAGAGACAGTTGTTTTGAACTTTTACCTGTTAATCTTTCCTTCAAGAGTCAGCATGGACTCCTTGTTTAACAGTGGATCACGCATCAGATGCATACATGAGCTAAAATGCAAGGACCGATACCTCACACGGCGCAATCAGCACCATCCTCACCTCCAGAGAGCTGCCATGAGAGCAACTGAGCCTGGACATAAACAAATGAGGTATTGTCTAATATGGATCAGGGAAAAGAATGGCAGCGTTTCAGAAAGAAAAGTCAAGTGAGCAAACCCCTGTTCATCAGGGTCCAACCTGATCACCTACTGCAGTAAGGAAGGAGGTTTTTCTCCCCTCAGAGTGCAGTATGACATCCCAATGGACCTCATATACTTAGATAGGAAGAGAAGAGAGAAACCCCGCTTTTGTTAAAAAATGAATGCTTCATCATTAGCTTCAGTGAGGTCTGGATTTTTCTGCTCTTTGAAGGCATGGATCAGTCGTTTTCTTACAAAATAGCAATGTGACTGGGAGACACAGAAATAAGCTGCTGCTCATGCAGCACTGTCTTCTTTCTTTGCCTGGGGGGTCTCTCAGCTTGTTCTTAAAGGCTTAATGTACAAGCGAACGTGAGGCATGGTCCTCTGAAGAACTGTGTAGTGTATGGTCACTCCTACAGTACTTAGCACAAAGATCAACACCATGGATCTCATATGGTGAAATCTACCATGAAACTGGAAGAGGGAGTAACTACCTACTTTGGGAACTCCTGGAGCTTGGTGTCATTTATACCTTTCAGGCATACTCAGGTAGAGTTCAGTCTTGCACAAGGCCCTGTGCATTGTTCGGATTCAGGGAATCACCTACAAGAAAAGGCAAGACCTTAAGGAATAATGGTTTTTGTCTTGGCATCAGGAGCATGGAAGGGCAAACAGTACCCCAGCAACTACTCCTGTTCCACAGTGGTGGTGATGAGCACAGGGTAGACAAGATGATCCCACTGTCTCTCTTCCTCAGCAGTTTCACTAGCTTATAAAAGATGATTTTCATTCCTTTGCAACATGCTTAAAAGATGTAGGAACAAATATAAGTGCTTGTAGGTTAAGCTAAGCACCTGACGTAAGAAACTTCTAGTTGTGGTTTAACCCCAGCCGGCAACTAAGCCCCACACAGCCACTCACTCACCTCCCTCCACAGTGGGATGGGGGAGAGAATCAGAAGGGTAAAAGTGAGAAAACTCATGGGCTGAGATGAAGGCAGTTTAATAGGTAAAGCAAAAGCTGCTCGTGCAAGCAAAAGAAAACAAGGAATTCATTCACTACTTTCCATCAGCAGGCAGGTGTTCAGCCATATCCAGGAAAGCAGGGCTCCATCATGTGTAACAGTTACTTGGGAAGACAAACGCCATCACTCTGCCCGCCTCTTCATCCTTCTGCTGCCAGCTTTATACGCTGAGCATGTCATCGTACGGTACAGAATATGCCTTTGACCAGTTTGGGTCAGCTGTCCTGGCTGTGTCCCCTCTGAACTTCTTGTGCCCCTCCAACCTTCTTGCTGGCTGGGCATGAGAAGCTGAAAAATCCTTGACTTAGTATAAACACTACTTAGCAACAACTATAAACATCAGTATGTTATCAGCATTCTTCTCATACTAAATCCAAAACAACACTATACCAGCTACCAGGAAGAAAAATAACTCTATCCCAGCCAAAACCAGGACACCTCTTACAACAGGTACATTGATAGTGAACATTTTCATAGACCTAGGTCCTTGGGGAACTTGCTCTAGCACATATGTTCTTTAGTTCCAGACATCCTGGGAATCACTAGGAGCACATTACAGCTGTGGTGTGAGTCAGTGCATGGACCAGCATCTGGACTCTGCAAAGAAGTCTGCCGTACAACACAACCTCAGATTCCTTGCAAATGAGAGAAGTTTAACTGCTTTTAGCAGTTACGCTCCCACGTTTAGCTGATTTTCTATTGCGACAACTTTTGTGCCCTGCTTTACCAAGGAAATAAAAAACTAAAGCCTTAATTTTCTATCAGAGGGCCTCCACAGCAAAAAGATAGAAGAGGAGAAACAGAAAACACACAATACAAAGGCAGGCTTGTGTCTTTGCTGAATATTTTCATTGTTTTCCCTGAGGGGCCAGTGGGTTTTTACACACAGCACTAGCACATTTCATTTTGACAACGAGTCAGACTTTCCAAGTCACTACACCTTTCACAACACACTGCAAACTGTCAGTGTGGTAACTTCCTTAAGTTTAATGAAGTTACCTTATGAAATCTCTTGACAGAGCTGGCCAAAAACAAAAACAACCAACCAAAAAAAAATAGCATAAGGCTACTCAAAAAATAAGAGGAGTCCCCAATGAAATGTGATACATGCAATCTGGAAAACCTCTGAGAGGAGAAGGAAGAGTTGTGTGCTGACAAATGGTGCAAACTGTTGGCTAAGATTAGATTTCTGCAGGCCAGATTTAGATAACTGGCCCAGTTTTCCGATGGACTGAATGCTTGCCGGCTCCCGGTATTGGACCTGCAAGCCACAAGCAGATCATTAAACTTGCAAAATCCAGGCACTAAGTTTGAGCCTAAATAAAGCTCTAGGTCCAATATCTTCTAAAAGACTCAAAGGACTGCTGCCATTTGAAGTCTAAATCTTTGGAAGGTCTTTTTGCACAGCCCAGTCTAGAGAACTGTTCCTAAGCACCCATTTTTTAAAATCTAAGTCAGTCTTTTTTTTTTTTTTCTGGTGGCCATATGATGAGCCTAGAGACGTAGCTTACCCTTCACTGTACAGCTGAAGAAATTCCAGGATAACAGTCACCAAAATTAAGGCATGTCTGTCAGTGACTAAAAGCAGAGACACCCACTTAGACCAGATTAAAAAAACATATATAATTTAAGGATTAGCAGGCTAGCAGAGTTGGAAGAATTTCAAGCTCTTTACTGGGCTCAGGAGGAAATCTCTTTTAATATTCTATTTCATTCAGAAGTAGTCAAGGATTAGTGGTTTCAGAGGAACAGGTCAATACTGATGCATGAAAACTCTGGGGAAGGTCAGCACTGTTTGTCCTGGGTGCTGTGGAAAGGAACAGGTATCACATCTTTATCAGCACTGTTTGAAGCCAAAAAGAGTATGTAACAGGAGAGGGTCTTTCTTGTAAGCTTTGTTTAAGCTGGATCACTGTTAATGTAGAGATGCCTATGCTGAGAAAATCTGCTGCCTGCTATTCAATGTTTTCTGGATGTTTTCTCCATTATGCTCTATTTCAGTTCTCTTCTGTAACTTTGTGTAGAGTATTCCTACACAAGACATCATCTGGGGAAGTCCTCATTTTGATCATTGCAGGACTGATCCTGTGCCAGATCTCCTGTTGCCTTCAACAACAGCAGGTCCAAGGCCCTGCTCATTGAAAGCTAGTTGAAAATTTTCAGTAAAAAGGAACTTTAAAACAAACAAACTCAGTCTTAGGAACAGTACTTGAGGTCGCTAGTAAGTGAAATATATTTTTGGTTTTTTGGAGGTTTTTGTTTTGGTTTTGGTAATTGAAACAGCAGGTTTTGGTAGGCTGTGTTTTCTGTTCTTTGATTGTGAATGATTTTACTGAAATAAAAAAAAAGTGCGTTTTTTTTTCAGAGGAAAAGAAATTCAATTTCCTGAACAGCTCTGTAAATGATTGCAGATCCTGATCTGGGCTAGAGAAAAGCCCTTTGGACTAGTCAGGCACAGGCAGAGAACTGAGCCATGTTCCTGATAAAGTCTGCTCAGACCTTGGCAGATGGTGTGTGTACTTGGAAATCAAGCAGGTGATACTCCCACACTCCCAAGTTCTTATGTACCAACAAGTGAAACCAAGAATACCATGTTTCCCTTAAAAATATTGTCCTTACTCTTAACTTCTCTGACTGTAATAACCACTAGGAGGAGAAAGAAGAGGTTAACAGATTAGCACATATCTAAAATGCCTTTTAAGAAGTCATCACTGGAGCCCTGATACCATGCTGCTGAAGTCAACAGGAACCTAACTGAGTGGGCTGAAGATTGTGGCATTAAAATCATGATCAGCAAAGTTGAATTTCACTGTGCTCAGGAGGCAGAGACTTTATTAAATCTGGGGGAAAGGGAAGGGGAAGAACGCAGAAGTTCTTTAAGTTTCTGAGTAAGGTACAAGCATCACTTTTCAACCCTCTATTTCTTGAATCTATGCGTTTAATTCATATAAGAGAAAAGCTTTGTGTGAAAAATAGGGTGAGACATCTTTCATATCTGCAAACATCTGTTGGCAGATCTGGTCTTCAGCAGCTGCTGCTTGAGGAGTTTTAAGTCCATTTCCAATTTCTAGGCACACATCTTCCTTTTGATCGTTTTCTACAGCTTGCTGACAACAACAGCATAGGCACTGAAAACTCCTAGGGGTTAGGGTGAAGTCCCTTGGCAAGCAGTTAGTAAGCTGGCTTCAGTGATGTTTCTGTGAGCTCCTCTGATTTTCTGTGAGTAAAAGGAGTCACAATTTTGCTATTTAAGCAGCAATGAAAAGGTTGCCTGTGTACCAGCTGGTTAATATTTGAACAATTAGACTGTGTATTTATCTCCTTTACTAAACTTGATCAGACTGAATATGACGATAAATAAACCCTGAAGAAGTATTGCCTCATTTGCTAAGAGCTTGTTTTAAGCATAGAAACAGCTTTGTGAAGTGCTTTTTATCCATAGGGCTAAAATCCCATGCTAGCAATATTTAAAAGAACTTTACATTCCCCTTTTTTTTTAATCAGTATCCTCTATTTATCATGTTTACTCACAAGGGAAGGACCTCATTTTATAACTTTGATTTTACGTAGAAGATCACTGAATTTGAAACCAATGTCAAGGGATGACAGAAGTGTGACATGATCAAGCTGTAACTCAACGTGACACAATCTTGAGCATAACTGCTGCTGTGGTGCTAGTACTGAAAACAAGGCAAAGCAAATAATAGAAAATAGCTGCCCAGGGGAATACTTTTTAGGGTGTGCAAGGTTCCACATCATATGGTACAGAGCCCATAGATTCTGCTCTGACTGGAACTGTGTCAAGAGTTGTGCTAGGTAAATACTGGGACAAAATCTGACACTTCAAATACATTTTCTATAGACTAAGTCCATACACCTTCAGCTTCCCTGAGTTCACTTGTACTTTCTGTTTTGCTTCACTAATCCTTCTATTTTTCTCTTTCATTATCTGAATGAATCCAGTCCATGCCACTGAGGTCTGGCCAGATGGGTTAATTCAAGAGGACATGAAACTGTGTATGGCTGTGTTTATTTGTGTGCAAAAGTCTCTGTCCATAAATTAAAACCCTCTCAAGGAAGCATGTGCAGACACACATGCACTCACACACACTTAGAGTTTTTCACACCCTGTATAAGAGAATCTCAAGCACTTTACAAATCTTTAAGAGTGCATTGCACTCCCTTAAGATGAGTAATGACTGAGAACACATTTGCAGGACCTCAGTTTGGCCTGCATCACACATCACATTTCCGTGTCTGCTGTAGGAATTGCCCAGTGGGATTCAAGCAGAAGTTCATTTAGCCCAGTAGTCCATCTAATTGCCAGAACATGATCCATTGGCCCTTTTGAAGTATAAAGAAATGCAAAGCAGCAGCTTTGTTTATTCCTTCTATTAGTTTTTAGAATTATTCTTTGTGTTTCTTGTATTAGCCTTCTCTTCTAAACTGAACACTTCCATACTTTTCAGCCCTTCCTATTTGGAAGTCTTTCAGTAATCCCTGTCTTGCTCTGAAGAATATCTGCATATTCAGCATCAAGTTTATCTTTACCATGATATGAAGGAAAAATCACATTTATAAAAAATAAGATTAAAAAGATATTTATTTGGTATTCAAAGTCATTATTTACAGGGCATGCTGCAGAATTCTGTAAGAGCCATGAACTGAGGATGTGCAACATTAGCAACTGGATGTCGTACAGCTCTGAAAGCCCAGAGACAAACTCTGATTGAACTCTCTCTCCCACATGACAGCACTTGACCATGAAGCCAGTCTCTTCAGGAGAAAATGAAGATGGGACATGATGGTCCAATATATCTGAGCCCATAATGGAACCTGATTTTTTAAAGTTAATATTTCTTCTCTACAGCAAAAGCATAAATAGAAGCCTAGCTCTGTCCTTAAATACTTCCAGGATAGTTCCATTTCATCAGAGTTGGTGGAAAATTTCTCAAAAAGAGCATGGAGCTAAAGTGACATATTTATGAGGTGAAAAAATCAGTGGAGAGACTGTCACTGGGATCTCTGTTTATTAGGTAAGTGTTCTCACGCTCTCATGACACCTGACATTCAGGGCTCACTCTAGGGAACAACCCCAATTCAGAATCGTGATGCACTTCTGCCTATTACAAGAAATCAGTTTACCAAGTCTTACATTCAAGATAAGCCTTTTTTATTGCTCTTCTTGGACTCAATATGCCCAAGGGACTTCAGCAGGTGTTTGTTCCATAAACGTCAGGAACCCCTTTATATTAAATCTGGAGGGAAGATCATGATAGAGCCAAAATCTATACAAAGTCAAGACAAATCAAACCAAAATAGACTTACTGGGGAAATGCCAATGTCCTAAGAAAGATTTTAGTGATGTAACCCAGAATTAGGTGCTAATAAGTACACATAAAACAAATTAGATTAGATTTAAGAAGTTTGGCAGCACAAGGGCTTTGAATAGCACAGATGGACTTCCATGTTATGTTTTGATCTGCTAGACTAAATGATGACATTTGTTATTGAAAGTAGTTTTAAGGAGCAGTTTTGTAGCACAGTAAAATTTAGAAGTGGTTTCTATATGCAGCTTCTACACCAATATCTTCTCATCTCTGCACATGTGTGGCCACTATTGACTTTCAGTGAAAGTACCATCTGTATACTTGTGAGGTACCATTTGGTTTATGCACATCATATTACCACAGTTAGGGCCATGTGGTACATGGTTCTAGGCATCAGGAGAATTGAGGCCATTCAGCATTTTGCAAGAGAGTGCTAAAAGTGGAAAGTTACATTTTTTGCCAAATGGCAGGTAGTAAATCTATGTTAGAGAAGAAGTCCTGCTCCCCTTGTATTCAGAACACTCTGAAATCACCCACACAGTCCTTAGATGTGCTACATACAATATGCATTCATGTTTGGATGCTTCTTAACACTTGAGTGCAAAGAAAGATGCAACAAACATTTATATGCACTGCAGTGTAGAAGTGTGAGCAAATTCTAACCCCAGAATCTGCTTTAATGACTTTTCTCATGTCACTTGACATTTCTTGCTCTATTTCTTCATCTTACAATACTGCAGATCTTCTTTTTCTTGTCACTTGCAGTGGTGTAAATCAGTCATTTACCAGAACAGTCTGTTGTAATGAGAGAAGCATCAGTTTCCTCATGCATTTGTAACTCTACTTTCTAGCTTGTCTCTGCTTGCAGATTCAAAAAAGGAAAATGGGCCTTTGTTTTTACTGCCAAGAAGCCTGACAATACTATGCTAGTCACTAATGAAGAGCAAAGTCAAAAAGCTAAATGAAGATCTTACTAAGAGAGACCTGTGAACCAAAAGAATTTTTTTCCTAGGGAAAACAACATCCCTGGGAAATAAAAAAGATTTCAAAGGAGTTTAGTCACTCATAAAGGAAGTGTTCCTTTCTGATGAAAGGTGATCTTTCCAGCAGACGTGTTATGCGGGTTGGTGAAGAGACTTCTGTATTACTTAAGAGTGTTTGAATTTATGTGAATAGGTACAAAACACATTTCAGATTATGATGACTACATATTTTTGGATAAAACAGATGAATAAATCTCTTGAGTCTGATGCTGATCTTCCATCAGGTTCACACCGATATCAGCAGAGCTACTGCTGGTTCTCTCAACTGGGGAATAACAGAAACACAGTCACATAGCTGTAGCCAGAGATCTGGAAAAAAAACCCTGAAAATTTTCAGACAGAAGCTAAATTCATTCTATGGCCTGTATTTCAATTATCTTAGCTTTCACAGTCGTATTTGGAATCCTCTTGTTTTCCATTACTCTTAATGCCCTACGGTCAGGTAGTAAGAGAAACCCTCTATAGTCCACTGGCCTGATGTCAGATCTGCCTTGGCAGCGCCCTCTCCCTTGTGAAGCACGTGAGCTGAAGGAGCATTTGTGGAGACCACAAGCATGGATCTAGCCCTGAGATCAAGGCCATAAAATGAGAGTAAGACACAAGATTACGGTCAATTAAAAAAAAAAAATAGAGGAGGCAAGGCAGTGCAAACAGAACAGTGACTGAGACTGAGCTGCAGGGGGTCCAGCATTTGGCCACCACGGTGGTGCCTGCCATGGGTGTAGGGCACCCAGGGGGACCTCGTGGAGGCACAGGGGCCTGTACCTACCCTACCTCTTAGGGTATTCTCAGGTCCAGCTTGCAACCTTGTACTTCAAGTGGTTCTCTGATACTGGACTGTCATTGTTCAGACCATGCAGAAAGAGAGAACCCTTATGGTGGGTTCCTTATTCTTATATTACTTCCCTCTTGGGCTGTCACACCCATGTGAGCCAGTGCCATAAATTTTTGTGCATCATTTTTGAAGTGGCATATCTCTGGTAGCTCTATCTGCCTGCATACAGACACTCATTTGTAACATGCTCATATTTTCCTATAACTTCACTATAAGACTTAGGTTCACTTCCAGCAAGAACTGAAATTTGCATATTGCAGTTTACTGAAATAGTTTTAGGCTCTTCTTCTCTGTTAACACACTTTCCCTATATGTAAGTTCAGTAGAAATAAGTTCCATGGCATATAGGAACACCTTTTTTTTTTTTTAATATGAGTGCAATTTCTTCCAATAATGTTGCAACTCAGTAAGAAGAAAAAATTCTTTAAGAAGATAAAAGCTACTGCATAAAAGATTAATCTGCACAAATGTTTATCATCTGGAATATCATCTGCTTTTCCTTTTTTTTTTACTTTCAGTGCAAACAGATGTCTAAGGAATCCCCCTTTTTCATAATTTTCAGCAACATGTTATAGATATTCTATGTGCAGTGTATGGAAGAAAAGCAAAATTGACTTTTGGCAGGTTCAGTCTATTAAGTTCATAAACTTTACTGTGTCTGTCTTGTCCAAGATTAGAGACAACCTGCTCCAAGTCAGTTTCCCATTTGCACTTAATTAGGGAGTTCATTTTAGAGGTCAATGAAAAATAGCAGAGTATGTTTTCATAATAACTCTCCTCACAATAAAATTATTTCTCAGGCATTCATCCAATTTTCTCTGGAACAAGGGCAAGAAAAGTGGGGACACAAAATAGAGTTATTGGATACCTTATCTGGAACTACCCAGCATGTTGTCCATTATCCAAAGAACACATAGTACATTCTGGATCTGAGGAAAGAAGCCAAACATTGCATCTTTTCAGACAATTTTCCTAACTGTATAGCTTCATTTTCTTCTAACAACTGGGACAGAGATTTTGAAAATGTTCTGAAAGAGAGGAGACAGTCTGCACAAGCAGTTCCCTTACATAGATACATACATTTTAATTGCTATGGATAACAAGGTGCCCTTGCAGGAAATGCCAGAGGGGTACTTGGATTCATGAGGAAACAGCAGTGAAGAGAGAGTTGAGCAGCAGTAGGGCTATGTTTCACGCTGTGTCAGTCTGGTGCCATCATTTGCAGGAGAAGAAACACTTCAAATGATGGCCATCAGCCACATCATGAAGTCCCTTGAGGCACTTGCAGCATGAATTTGCTGTTATCAAGCAGCTGAGAGAGTGCCCAAGTTAGGCTCCAAGCCTGAACTTCTCCAAAAGCCTAAGGTGTGGAAGGATCTTGGATTTTGAGCTGATGTCAGCTCTATCTGATAAGTTTTCCTGAAGTTTGGCTAAATCAAAACTATTTTGTAGAGTATGAAATATCTTTTCAGAAGAAGACATTCCCAGCACTTCTTGGTGAGCCAGATTCCAATACACATCTAGTGAGCAGCAGAAACAACAGGGTGCAGGGACTTGACATGAAGTACTTAGAATCTGATGTGGGTTTGGGGCAATAAATTAGATGAGTTTGTATTTTATTATAACCAATGATCAACTGATTACAGATTCTTATACATGGAAGTATGATTTCTTGGACCAGAATCTGGCCAGGCAGGTATGATCTTAATTTCTCTACTGTGGTTCTTGCGACCACAAAGAAACATGGAACAATCTGAGAAAAGCCTATAGCCTGTTGGTCATTGAAGAATTCAGGCAAAAGTGAATTATATTTTTCACACATGTCATGCTTTGACCTATGAATTATGTTTTTGTTTGGCATTGCAGGGGATATATTTGACCTGTGCAGAAGAATTTATACCTGCTCAGACAATCTCCACGCTATCCAGATTACTGACTTTTGCTAAATCTGGTGCCTGGCCTTTCTGAAAGTGCACATGTAACAATACCTGATTTCTTGTTTAAAGTCTCACCTGTAGTGGACAGGTTCTGGGAGCTATGATTCAAATCAGTTCATTAGACAAGGACAAAGACCACACCAAAACAGTTGGCTTTAGTTTTATGTTTCATATGTCTTTTTTTCATTGGCTGGAGGAAAGGTGCTGTGTTTCACACATGACATTCTTGCTTTCGGGTTGTGAATCAAATTACTTTCTCTATAAGATTATGGTATGGTAATGTCATTGCCAATGGCCAACTTAGAAATAGTTGGGTATGCATCTCAACATTCTTTAGGAGCCACTGACCTAAAGGTCAGGTCTTTTGCTTTTTAACCTTTTTCTTCTGGAGTGTAAAGTTAACATGTTTTAAACACATTTCCTTGTCATCTTAGAGGATATTCTTTTCTAAAGAGCTAGTTTTTGTGCCATAGGGGGCATGAATCTTAATTCACTTTGGGTGTCATTCTTTGTTTCTTTATGAAGACCCCAGCTGAAGGTACCATTTGCCTGGTACCACATGAGATGTTGAAATAAGTGTAACTTCGACCACTGTCTCAGGCTCCTGCCTGACAATGGCTTGCTCCAGGACAATGGCTTGCTCCAGGACAGAGATACAATTACATATACAGAAATTCAGCAGCTTGCAAAGGCCTTGTAGACAGATCACTTGGGAACAAAGGCTGCCTAATAAACTGTGGTCAGAGGAACTTACTCAGTGGTTCCTTTTTTTGGTTTTGTTATTAAATGAAACACAGCATAGTAATTTTATTTAGGACATTGAATCAAGGCAGGCCATAACTGTTGTAGGTGCTTCCCTAAATCAGGTTTCATTTTCTTTTTTGGCTCACCATCATCCTTCTGAAGAAAGGAAGAAAGATTCTAAGAGTGGTTCAAATCATCTTGCAACGCTGTATCGCATTTCAGATCATTTACACGCACAGTCGAGTCAAGCAAACAGACATTTCAAATTGATCAATGCAGTAATTTAAACAGCAAGAAGAACTGCAAGTTATTTTGTCAGCAGCAGCTTTCTTTATGAGACTGAACAGTGATGCCTTAAAATGGGATGTATCCAGGAAAAGCAAGTTTCCTGAAAATGTTGTAGCCATTACTTTAAAATAATATTATTTAGCCTTCATGCTCTATCCCTTGTGGGTTGTCAATTCCCTAGCAAACTTTCTTTCCAACACATCTTTGATCCTGGTCTCAAAACCCTGACATTTTCACTTTGCAAAGACTCGATACACAATGAACTAGTCAAGAATAAGGGCCAGATGCCCCAAATTGGTGCAGATTGGTACTGCTCCATTGCCCTCCACACTGATTTACAGAAGACAAGGATCTGGCTGAAAGCCTTCCAAACCCTTGGCTGCTTTGCTTTGCTAGTTCGTGTAAACACGTACTTCAATTTTAGTCTTACTTCCTAAGGAAATGGAGTTTATGCAATCGTGCTCTCTCTGTGTGTGTACACACATGTGTGTGTGTGTATGAGTGAGTATTTTTTTGTCCTTTCCCTCAATTACTTTTGAACCTGGCAGTTCAACTCAATCAGACCGGAGGGGGCAGGAGGTTTAAAAGAGACAAATTCCTGCAGACACCATGCTAGTGTTCTTATTGAGGAAAAGGCTAATGGACTGAGTCCTTGTAGCCTTCAGAAAATTTGCACTGGCAAGGATATCTTAGACCTGACTCCATCAGTTCTGGCCCTCCTGAAGTCACTTGCTTACCCAAGTGGGTTTCCCACATCAAAACTTGAGCATCCAAAGCTCAGGCTAGCCCTTTTTAACTGGACCAGTGTTTCTGAAGAGCTTGGTTAGCCTGGTTTTCTCTATTTGCTTCAGAGCATACATATGCTAATTACCTCATCTGGTTGAAATCCTTAATCCTCACCTGGTGTTAATAAGCTTAGCACCACCACTGAAGTTCCTCCCTTTCTTCCAGCTGTTGAGCAAAACAAAATCAGGCACAGCATTTCCCATGGTTTTGTATTCAGTTACACTCATTTTGTTCTGCTCTTGCCAAGGGTCTCAGACAGAGAGATCAGAGGGCAAAGGGGAAATTATGGATGCTAATTCACAAACAACCTCATAAAACTATCCTTATTAGTCCTGTAAAAAAAGCAAGAAAATAAAATGATAACTGCTTCATTGCTGAATCTTTGTGATAAATGAAGTGATCCTTGTGGGGAGGGGTATATAGAGGTAGCAGCCTTCATTGCTTAATAGAGTGATGTATTTAGCAAGAGTGAAAGAAAATGGTGTGAGAAAAAAAGTCTTACCATTTGCCAAAACAAACAAATAAATACATTATCTTTGTCACTGGCAAAAAACTGCACCACAACAAACAAGAAAAAACGAGCTGTTAGTTAAGCTTTGTTTGATAAATATGGGACAGGGAAGTTATGACAAAAGGCAAAAATGGAAGTCTAAAATATACTTGAATAAAATCTGGTCTGGAACTGAACAGTAATCTGGTATGCAAATGATGTATTTATGAGATTCAAAAAGCTGTGGGCTGAAAAGTGTTTTTTTTCCCCTTGAAAACAGGTGGTGTTCTTCAGCAATCTTTTTTATTTACTTCATTTTTTTACTTATGCAAAGAAAAGAAAACACTGAGAGCACCCTGAGCCACAGCAGTACAAAAGGCTCTTTTCCTATGTGCAAGGTAGGTCCTTCTGTATGAAGCAGCAGGTAATGACAAATGAAACCAATGATACTTTCACATCCTGAAGTGCTTTGCTGAATTGGGAATCAACGTCTTATGGAAACAACCTCTGGATCACATGTATTTTTTTAACCTATAGCCACCATTAAGCTAAGACTGTAGCACAAATTTGTCCCCTTCTGGTGACTGATAAGGAAATAGGTGGATGGTGGCCAGCTAGCCACACTGTGATCCCCTCTATTGTACTTACCCCTCTATTGATTTAAGCAAAATGTGAACAGATCTTTCCCTTGCATAGCAAGACTTGCTGACTGCTCATGGTGACCTCATCCATGTGTAGTTATTTTGGCAGACAGTTAAAACTTTTAAAGGGCCAACAAGAATAGTTTTATGAGGCTGTTTGTGAATTAGTATCATTCTTTTGCCCTTTGCTCTTTGGTCTCCTACTTAGCTTGGGCCCCTTGTCAAGTGTTGGACAAAAGGAGCTCAAGTCAGCATAAAACCCTGGGAAGTGCTGTGCCTGCCTTTGCTCCTTGCTACAGCTGTAGGTCTTCTGCTGGTTAATTGGTACAACTTCGTGGATGGAGCTATGCCTGATAATATCAGATGAAGGTGTGGCCCTTCAAAGTATGATGCTAGTTTGTGAGTACTAATTGTCCTATATATTTTGAAACAAACATGAACACAGAGAAAAAAACATGCAATCTATACTGAGGTGTGTCAGGTAAAATTTGACCGAACTGCTCTTTCTGTCCATAGGTACTCAATACTTCTATAGAATTTTCATCATTCTCACTGTACAGAAAGGGAAATTGAGACAGAGGGAGTTGAAATGACTTGTTCAGCCTGATCTGTATGTGTGCAGTTCCTATTTCAGAAAGAAAAAAAAGTTTCAAAATAAAACTGAATGCAAACAAACTGCAGAACAATTATTCTATATCTCTTTTAAAATAAAGAAAAGCATGGGGCAAATGTAGTGCTTCAGCCTCAGAGCTTCCTTGACAGCTGGACATACTTAGGACCTTCATGAGGAAGGTACAGCTGATGCAGGTGCTTGCCTCACCTGAGCTGGGTGCTGAGAAAACCCAGGTTACTTCTTTATTTTGCTGCAGATTTTCTGAGTAACTTTCAGGACCTCTTTTGGTCTAACTCCTCAAACATGGTTTGACATTAAGGATCTTTGCACCAAAATACGTGAGGACATGAATTTTCACCCCCCTGAACCTCAACTCCCCTTAGGTCTAATGGACATAGTTACACAGCTATACCTCACAGGCACGTCATGAGTTCAAATATGTTAAAATACAGTTTTTAGCTTAGATTTGAAACCTACAAAGAATCTCAAATTGATAAGAAATTTGCAGAAGTGAAGGCACAAATTGCCACAGTTGGCCAGCCATGGTTGCATATCTAGGGGTCTTTCATTAGCAAATATCTAAACACATGCTAACAATGCAGGGTTGCTTTGATGTGACTAAGCCCCTTAGGAAAAAATTAAGAATATTTCTCCAGATTATCCAAATTGCTTGGACCAGCAAAACTGAACTATAACTTGTTAAAGTCTGATGAACAAGCTTTCTTGCAAGATGTCCAGTGCTCCCAGGAAGAGGAAGCAGACCTTTTCCTGTTGTGGTGGTCCTTGCAAAGCAAACTAAATGTCATAGCAAAATGGATAGCTTGCATAGCAAAATATATTGCATAGCAAAATGGACTCATTTCTGCAGCAAAACTCCTAGATTCTCTGAAAGGTCTATTTAGATGAGAAAAGATAGGGCTTGAGTGAATTAAAAATACACTGAAGAATGCAATCAGTGCAATGTTATTCATTTTGATATTAAATGAGATTTATTTGACAGTAACACCATATGCTCAGTGGTGCTGTCCACAAGATGACAATTCCATTTTGCAACAACTGTTGAAGTTCAAAAATTGTTTTCATTCGGCTTTGGAATAAAAACAAAAAAGCTTTTCAGTTCTTTATGGAATGGAATTGGACTGAAGTGGCTGATTTCAGATAAAAACTTCAGCCTTTTCTTTTGTGAGGCCTTTTTGCTTCTAATTGGTTCCTTGGTCACCCAACGAGCAGGACTTTGGGGGAAGGCAGGAAGACTGGGGCGTGGATAATCTGTAACTTCTCAGAGGCCCTGATACTATTCAATGGCATTGGTTAAAGTGTCAACCTGCTGAACATATTTCCATCAGCACTACTAGTCAGTTCTTGATACTACTAAGAATTTTTTGTACTGATTAGGCATGATTGTATATGCAAGCTTTGTCAAGGCTGAAACTGGAGCCTTTTTCTGATGGGCAAAAGAGAAGCTGAAGATTTTGGCAACAGGAGAGCTTCGGAACCAGTTGAAGTAAAAATGGCACTAGTTGGGTGCTATTGCTAAAATGTCCAGCACTGTATGCCTCACAATGTCAGTGTTCAAAAACATGAGGATAGGTTTTAAATTCAGTGGATTAGAGGGATGCAGTCTTTTACTTTTTCCACCAGAGGTTTTCTTTCACATTGATTGTAGGTTAAGAAATGTAGGCACAAAAATACGCAAATACCAAAAAATACACAAATACTATTTGTCCATTAAAATTGTGGAAAAATGTTTTCTTTCCCATAGATGTTTGAAAACCTGGGGTTTCATCCAAAATACCTCCAAACTTGAAAACTTCTTGGGGGGGGGAAGGAAAGTTTCGATTAGGAAATGCTGCTATGACACCTTGTGGGGATTAGTTGCCTCAGGTATCCATTTGTGTGAATGGCTGAGCACATTCCCAGCTGACTGACTTCGGCTCTTGCGCACTCCTCCCAGCCTGCATGCGTTTCCTCTCTTGAATGAAGGATGTTGTAGTGCACTGTGGCAGACCTCCCTGAGATGCATCTTGGGAGCTGGTGTTTAGCTGGGAAGTCTAAATCTTTGAGCAGAATGAGGCAGCCAAATTACTATTCCTGTGAGGTATCACAGTAGCATTTCTGATTTGAATTGTTGCTGGTTTTGGCCAAAACCTTTTTGTTTTGAGGATTTTCAGCTCTTCAATGAAAAGTTAAAAATTTGGCAGAAAGTACAAATTGTGACAAAAAAAATTGTTAATGAACGATCTTCTATTGAAAACAATGTTTGACGGGAATGTTTTTTTTTAACCAGCTCTAACAAAAGAGCTATAAACACATCCTTAGAACACTGCAGATAATTAGACATCAGTATTAAGGGAGTTTGCTAATTCTTGTAGAAGTTACATGTCACCAACAAGACTTCAGCTCTTTGGGCTCTCAGTGCTGTCCTTTGCAGGATCGTGCTCTTCCTCGCCTCTCTGATGCACTGATGGTTCACGTAGTCAGGCACAGAGAGCCCTGTTTTCCAGTGTACACGCATGCACATGTGCCAACAAGTTTATAACCAGACCAGTTTGACACTCTTAGCTCTAGCTGTCTCAAAATCAGGCACATATGGTTAATAGGAGGCAGCACCAGTGGAAGAGCTGTATTTGCTTTGAACTGGCAGGTGACAGGAGCAGAAGTATTTGGCAAGAACGAGCCTTCTAGTGGTCGTGTGTGTGTGTGTGTGTGTGTTGCTACTGTTTTCAGTTTCTCAGCAAAGCACATACACAGACGAAAATGACTGTCTGGCCACCACACCATGCTCTGTCCTGACATGGAGCTGGGATGATGCCTGGCCCAATGGCATTAGACAGAGTACACTGTCACCAGTACCCGGGGCAGTCCAGCCCTTGCAGGTGTGGAGAAGGTGTGAAAACTTAGTTTGGCTGGTGGAGAATGTGTGTGCGTGTGTCCTTGCACTGCCTAATAAATATGTTCATCCAATTAAGAGGAACAATGATTCATTAACAAAACAGGTACTAAAAAAATACTCATTTAAGACAATCACTGCTACTTCCTCAGCTTTTCACTTCATTGCTGCTTATGTGAGTAAAAACAACAAACTAAATGGAGACCTTATGAGCACCAGGGACCAATTAATGCCATGTGACTTCCTCCCAGGCTTCCATGAAAATAACTGTATTATAATGGTCTGTGATATTAATATCGGCTTTGGGAAAGTTAGGCAGCAGCTCCATAGGGAAGGATGTAGCATGAGCAAGCACTCTGGAATGTGCAGTATTTGACAGAAGAGAAGTGGTGTCTCTCTATAAGTTGCATCTCTTCTTGCTATTGAAACAGAAAAGTCAGCTGTGAAAATACAAATGCCTGGGGGAATCTGAGAAGTTTTTTTTTTTATAAGGGGATACCTTTCGAGTATCTGTTTGAATAAATTTCAGAGCTTCTCTGCTTTTAATACAACAATTATCAATCTACAGATTAAGTCTAAGGATTAAATTCTGAGGTGATCTTGGGATCCTAAATTTATACAGCCTCAGAGTTCACTTTTCAGGTTTTACTTCCTCACAGCTTAAATAATTTTGAGGATTTGCTTTTAATCTCATGGCTATGTGGAATCTGACCAGATTTTTGCTGTAGAGTATGTGGCTCAGCGCTGTGAAGGAGCGGCACCTCGGCAGATAAAACTGCTGCCTAAAGCCCCTACAGCTAATAAAGCTATGTGGGGATTGCTTTACAAGAAGAACTTATTTTGCTTCTTAGGCTGGCCTTGCTGGTTTGAAATACAGTTCTGCTATTTCAAACTGCATCTGCAGTGAGACATGCAAGAGATGGAATTTATTGCTCTCCTTACACTGGTGATGTACAGATAATGCAGAAAAGCCCTAGGCAGGACCTATGGGTGGCAGTGGAGCCACTCTGAGGTAAAAGTAGCAATGTACCCATCCCAGTCTGCCCCTGGGACCCCACATTTCCTCCCATATTTAGACCCTGGCATATTTACTAGGCACCATGCCTGTATGCTTGTACTGCAGTGATACCATGGGCCATAGCTTTCTCATGCTGGACTTTTCTTGGAGAGACGCACACAGACCCACCCACCCCTGCGCCCAAGGCTGGGCAGTTAAAAGGCAAAAGCACTGAGCAAGACCCACCGGCAAACCAGGGAAGCACCACGTAGCAGTGAGATCGATGGTCCAACAGAGAAAGCAGCAGCCACAGCAGCCTGGGTGATTGCAGCCGTCCAGCTCCCATGTTCCCTGCTGAGCCACATACCTGAACGTAAAGGACATAGAAAATAGTTTAATGTGCATGCCAAGGCACCAAGCGGAAAGAGTACAAGGAAAGCAAGCAGGAGGAGGGCATGGTTTAATGTCTTTCACGATGACTTTGGCCTCAATTTCTGCATCCCCACAGTAGGAATATTAATTCCAAAGATGCATGTTAGTAAGCAAGAGCAGGCAGAGTGAAGGCAGTCTAATAACTGAGCATGAAGTGGGTTAACTGAAAAAGTGGATCTAAATAGCATCACATTTGGAGGAGTGATTTGGGTTAGAGGTTCAGTTCAGCTCAGCATTGGAAAGTTCAGATACTGGTTAAACTTCGGATAAACTTTTGACCCCTTTTTCTTGTAGAAATCAGACTAGAATCATACAAACACAGACTCTCTCATGAGCTTTCCAATACTGCTTGTTTTTGACTGAGCCAGTAATAGAAGAACAGATTTCCTCACGATACTCCTGTATTTCTGCTTCCAAACTCACACAGATTTTCTTTTCTTTTCCAAACCTGAAAAGTTTTTCATTCTATTCCATATAAGGTTTGGATGATAGCTGAGGGCAGGTCCAGCTCTATCCTGACTGATATTCACATCTCTGGGGATAACTGTCATCTTTTCTGGCCTTTTGCCCATGCAGCGTTAAATAATTTCATTAATGACTGGAGAATTAGTCAGTCCAAAGACAGAGAGATTGTATTTTCCAAACATCAACTGTTGCTCTCCTCCTGACCAGAAATGCATGGCCCTGGTGGTCCTCACCCTGGGCAGCTCTGCACTAGCTGACCCCCTAATTTTTTATTCTCTTGCTCCTGATCATCTTCATTTGGAGACTGCCAGCAGCTTTGCTCGCTCTTTATGGTCTTTTCTCTGTGCCCCTGAGTCCTCTCTCTTCATGACTCAGGAACAGCAGCTCCCACCAATTCTATGTGCTTCCCCCCCCCCATTGCTAGCTAAAAAGGGGAAGAGGGAAACATCTTCTGAAAATATCAGCACTTTCCTCAAGCTCACTCAGATCATCTGTTTGCTGATTCCTATCCTGTAGCCTGTGACCTCAGCAGTGCAGGAGTTTTAGTTCTGTTTTCTTCATTGGACTGATTACATTGTCAGCACTTAAAATAAATAGGAATTAATAACAGTAAAATTAATCAACGCTTGGGAGCATAACCACCCGTAGGATTGATGGAATCAACTGGTAGGTGATAATTAGAACCAGCCAGAAGCTTTTTCTCAAAACTTACATGTAAATTTCCTCCATGTTAGAAACCACACATTAAAACACCCTTCCACAGCATGCAGCTTTCCTTGTTCTTTTTTATATCCTCACAGTTTGGCAAGTCCTGTATTGGCCACAAAAACAAACAAGAGTATCCAACCCTCACCAAATATTGCTTTCACATATTTCTGGCTCATCCAAACTTAGAAAGCACCAGAAATACAACTGAGCCTGAACTTCAGAAATTCTCAAGCCTGTTTTTCAGGCCCAAGAGGTGGAGGAAACATATCTGAGCTCTTGGATTCTTTTTCCAAATGGATGTTTCTGTGGTTTCTCTGCCAGCAAGTGCTGCAGTGACTGGGTCTGCGTGCAGACATGAGTATCCCTTGCGCTGCTCTGCCCGCCTGGGTGGGGAATTCAGAGTCAGTGCTCAGCTGGGGGAACCAAGCCCAGCACTATGCTGTGCACCCATCCCTGCAGCCAGAGGCCAAATTCACCTGCCTTGTAGCAGTATTAAATTTATTTAATGATTTCAATTACATCCAAGCTGTGTTTGCCTTCAGAGTAACCCAAGTTGTGTGTTCAACTGCACAAAGGACCAGATTTACCTAAGGGATTCCCTTGATGGAGGTCAGGCATAACGACTAGAAATGGCTTTGATTTTGTGCTTCCTAATATTTTCCTTCCCTTCTTCTTCCTCTCTTTAGATTACAAGGGGCAAGGCTCTGTGCTGCTGCTGTTGACTGGAGCGAGGATTCAAGTCCTGCAGGCAGGAGCAAGATGTGAGCACCCTGACTCAGGAAACAAGTGTAGCAACTTTGCAGTTGTGTGGGGAACAACATCTTCAGAATAACTTGGTGTTGTGGCTTTGATGATTTCTTCAGACACCGTAAGTAGACTGACAAATTGACTTTCAAGTGAAAGGTCATTGAAAAGAATTGTGGATAAAAGCATCTGGATTTACAATTAAAAAGCTACAGAAGTTCAGTTTACAACTCTACTGGGCTCTGTGCGTAGGAGTTTCTATCATATAATTTGGCAGCTTCTTCTGCCTTCTGATTGGGGTTGTAGAAAATAAAAATTCCTTGTGGTTTCTTTATTTTTTTTCTTTTTAAACACAGTGGAGAGTTGTGGTGTTTTGGCAAGTCTGATACAAAGAAATATTGTACTGGCATTGTCTCATATTGTAGGTGACCTCAGGCCTGAACTATACAAGGGAAAAAAATAGGTCTCTGTTGAATAGAGTGCACATGTGCTTGAATCAGATTATAGAGAGAGTGTGAAAAGCAGAGTACACACACACGATACATATAATACTGATGTTGTAGGCTTAAATGCAATGCCCGATTCTCATCTCATCCCACTGGTGCAACTCAGAAGCAGTCTTGTGGTGTTAAAGCTTGCCCTGCTCTGGCGTATGAGGTTCCCTCTGGTATTCCTCTCCCTAAGCCCACGACCTGTGCAAAAGGGCATTTGCAAGGCAATTAGGTGGCTTAGATTACTTAACACGTCCAAATGCACACAACACATGACTCCAGTGGGTGGTTGCCTTTCAGAGTGTTTGTGAGAAGATGTTTATGGATCACATTTCTTTTTTCCTTCTCCCCCTTTCAGGAACTGGGATGGGAACTTTAATCCTGGAAATCCTTACCCATAAAGGCAAACATTGCATGCAGAAAGGCTCCCTCTCTCTGCACCTCCCTGGCACTCTCTCCTCCCTTCCTCTTCTTTGTGGGACATTAAACTAAAGAGAGATTTGTCCCTATCAATATTGACTTGACTGATTTCCCTTTTCCTGACTTCTCTAATCCTGTGGTAGATTTTCTGTGACATTTGTTTCCGGTAGCAGATTCATACAAATGTTCACTCTAGAAACAGAACATTTCCAAACATCCATTAAAAAGCAAAACAGTGTGGTCAAAGAAAATAATGGGGGATGTTTTTCTCCACAGTTTAATTTCAGCAGCTTCCGGTATTTTCTTTTCTTGAAAAAGTAGTTTTTCTCCA
Organism: Buteo buteo; assembly: GCF_964188355.1. Taxonomy (NCBI): domain Eukaryota; kingdom Metazoa; phylum Chordata; class Aves; order Accipitriformes; family Accipitridae; genus Buteo; species Buteo buteo. The sequence continues at coordinate 8,577,683 of NC_134182.1, read as the reverse complement.
GTATGTAAGAGTTTCCTTTCATAAGAAAACAGACTGAATAGAGCTATTATGTAAAACAGTGCACTAAGCCTCCTTGCGTTGTCTTCTTTGCAGGAATTAGTCACCCAATATGGCCCAGAGATAAGATGCCATCCACAGCTACCTGAAAGCCCAGAGTGCAGTTATTAACAGAAGCCTGACAACCTTCAGGCTGGTACCTATGGCGAACCTGAGACAACTGCACTGATTTCTTTCTCACCATCAAAAGGTTGGTTTGTCCTCAAGGAAGAAGACAAGAGGCTGCCCTGGTTTAATTCCAGCTGCTTCTCCTGGTCTTTATGTGACAGGAACAAGTCCTTGGGGCAGAACTCATGCTGCTGGAGGAGAACTGTCCTGGTCACATTGGAAATCTCACACTATTGACAAAGGAAGTGAGGGGAAACATATTCTCAAAGTGCCTCTACTGATGGCAGAAGAAATCTGAGCAGGGTGCTCTACAAATATGAGAGTTAGGGTAGAAGGAGCCTGCCTGCTTCCCCTCTGAAAAATGGGTGCAATGAACTCTCTTGTTCTCTCTGCCTTTGATGCATCCACATTGCACAATATACATTGCGTCTGTACTACACCCAGACTAAGTGAGAGGGGAGAACCGATGACAAATTTTGAAATGTCAGCAAAGAACTGAGGATGATTTTTTTCTTTTTTTTAAACAGTACATCCCCATTTTGTCAGTGAAAAGTGTAAATATGCCCAGAAGTGGGACACTCCCTATTTCAGGGAGCTCGAGCTCCAGCATGCAGGACCTACACTGACAAAGGCAGCAGGGAGAGCACTGAAATGAGAACTGTTAGCATGGGCCTGGCTCCTACATAAAGGAGAGGTCACTGGGTTGATTGTACTTGGGTCAAATGCTGCATGTGGCTGCTACTGCCTACTTCTTACAGTAGACACCGTGCTGCACTCATGGCCAGCGTGAAGGAGGCCTTTGGCTGGTTGTGTACTGGCATGGTGGAGGAACATGCTCTCTGCTCCCCTGTGGAAGAGGTCCACGGGGGGACAAAATTTCCACTACATGCCCAGCAGACAATGGAGAATACAGCCCTCAGAGAGGGCAAGCAAGTGAATCTGGTGGTTACCGAGAGCCGATGGATTTGCTCCACATCCTCCTCTCTGCCAATTTACTGTACACAAACACCGGGCTGAGCCCAGTTTTCTAAGGAAGGTATTAGCTAAATATTACCTTTCTGCTCTAAACCGGCATTGCTGGGAAAAAGATGCTGTCAGTCACAGCTTGTGTAAGCCCTCCTGCAATCCTTACCAACTGTAAATTGACCCTATCCTCAGCATGATGTGTCCACTGGCAGGATGCAAATGAGCTCCAGCACTTAGCACTGGGATTGATTCTCCTGAGCATGAAGTTGCAAAAGTTCCAACTACACCAGAGTGGTGGGAGCATTAGGGCTGCATGCTGGTCCGTGAGACTGACTTAGGGCAGCTGACGATGAGATGCCACAATTTTTTCTATATGCCACGGCTCTGCAGATTTAAATTTAAATCATTGTTGCTATACAGTGATATGCTATAAGGCTATGGCCATGCTTTCATTGAAGACCCCAAATATAAATAAAAATTGCAGTGACTTCAGCAAAAAGAGTTCGTTGGGTTTGGGAATTGCTCCTGGAGACAGAGGTGGCCCCTGGCAGTTTGCAACAGGATTTGGTTGCTGTGGACCCGCGCTGCAATTGGGACCTGCGCGGGAGGGGAATATATGCTAGCATAGGGGCTGGGGGCCTGTCTCCTCTCCCAGCTGCTCTCTCTTTCCCACTGTATTCATGCTGAGCTTCCCACCCCATCCTAGGGGTGGAGAGTCCAGGAAAACACACATCCCACTCACAGGACGAGGGCCACTGAGTGAGCTGGGGAAAGCAGAAGGCATTTGACTGCTTGACTGACTTGCAAACTTAACACTTTTTCCATGCAGAAATAAATTGGAGTATCGCTTAAGTGGACAATTGCTGAGCTTTCTATTTTTGTTCAATTTCTCCCCCTCCCCCTTTTACTAGTTTTCCTTCAACTCTGCTTTCCAATGTCACTGAGTTATTATTATCCAGATCCAAATCTCACAGTTTCACTGAAGGAGAACGTGTATTAAAATACCAGATTTACCAGAAAACATCTGCAACTTGCAAGCCTATTCTATTACTATTATATGAGCAAGCCATTGTAAATTCTTTTAAGTCTGTAACTTATTTCACGTTAACACACTGTGTGTTTTACAACACCATTTCAAAGTTTATGGCCTTTTTTCTTTAGCCGCTTGTTCCAATTGCATCTTATATTTCATCAAATATGGTAAAGAAACCATGAGAATAAATTGATGCTCCATATGAACCCCCATATAAATGGATGTTGCCAAATTGCTGTAAAATGGTTTTCCTTTTTAGCCCTCCAGAATTGTTAGTAGGTTTCTGAGGCCAAATTCTACAGGGAAACGTTATGACCATTTAAGGCCTCCAAACTTTATGCTTCGGTACAAAAGGCCTAAGGGCGAGGATTTAAAATGGATGAAGTGGAGAAATTTGCACTTCCTTAAGAAAACACAGAGCATTTCCTTCCGTGTGTCAGAAATGAAAACAGAAAATACAAACTAATTTGTCAGGAAATTTTCCTTCTATAATTCCCTCTTCAGCCCTTCCCCTCCCGCCCCTCCCTGCTCCCACCACATCCCCGCAAGCCTTATTTTCTCCTCCTTGTTGTCAGCTTTATGGCTGCGGGTCCCAGCTCCAGGAACCGTGATGGACGACGCTCTGCTCTTCACCTCGCGCGCAAGAGCTCGGCTCTAATGTCTCCTCGTGTTCACAGCTTGCTCCTGCCACCCTCTTCCCTGCTCACCTCCCCGCCCGCGCTCACGCCTGCAGACAATCCTTCAGGAGGTAAGTACCGCTCGGGGACACCAGCCTAGCCGCGAATGACGGTTCGTCATTTGGCTCTAATTGGACGCTGGTGTAAAATGAAAAAATACACTTGTCATATTTATGAGTTACTGTGAGTTAATAATACGCTGGGATCCATTAGCTAAAGCACATTTGCTCCAAACATGTGGCTTCAGCTTTTTGTTTTTCATTCAAGCAACATTTTTTCAGATGAAATGCTGTTGCTGTTTTTCTCCCAGGCGCTCAGTAAGCCTCAGGGAGTTACAGCATCAATTATTTTTCTCCTCATATGTGGAACAAAAAGAAAAAAAAGGAGCATCCTAGCCAGAGAAGTTGGAATTATTATCCAAAATAATAATAAAAGAATATCAAAACATCCAGAAATCAAATGCTGCAGCCAGCTGAACAAATGTAGTCAAAATTGAAAACACAAAAAGTCTGCAGAAGATTCTCTCGCAAATAAAACGGGCTCTGTTCTCTCTCTGTATTTTTAGTAATCTCCTGTCCTGCCTGAGCCAATTCTTTTTCTGTTAAAGTCTGTCTACTTGAGTCAATTTTCTTTGACTCTATTTTGATGATAAATTCATTAGTGCCTTGCAGGTGGATTTGCCTGAATTTAAAAACTCCAGAAAGGACAAAAATGACAAGCAAAAATAGAGCATGAACAGAAACTTGTTTTCATACTCTTGCTTCTGAAATGGGTCTGCGTTTACTTGTAATAAAAATCAAGATGTTCATCTTTCTCCTTCTCCCCCTCCGCAATATTTTTTCAGTGCTGAAGATGTCAAGAACAGAATTTACCCTTCCCTTGATGCCATCTTTTTTCCCCCTTCTGTTTCATCACAGCTGCATGGACTCCAGCCAACTCAAACTGTACCTTCGCACTTCACTGCTTAGGACTTTGCTGCACGTTCAATTTGACAAGACTTTTTAATGTAGATAACTGATCAGGCAGACTGAAGTTTCAAACTGGTAACTGCGTTCACAGGGACGCCAGCATTTCACACCTCACTACTTTATCCTTAGGCTGATTTCTCTAAAATCAGGAGTAGGCAGCACAGCAAACTCTATGAAACCCCACTCGCTCTCATTACCTGAGGCTTAATTTGCAACGCCTTGCTTAGAGGAACAGAGCAAGCTCCACCTGCTCTTTGATTCAGGATGCATTTTGCCCACTATTCCCAGGAAACATTTATGGAACATTTTACATATTGTTGCTGCTTTGTTGGTAATGATTTTTCTTTTATTTTATAAGCTTGAATGAAGCAAAAAGCTCCTCCACTGCTGACTCAGCCTCCAAAGCTGCACTTTATATATGTCAAACAACATATATAAATTTATAAGGTGAACAATAGTTGTATTTAAGTACTGATTTAGTAATCATGAACTTCGCTGGCAGTATCCTTTGGAAACTAAATCCATAAATTTTATTAGTATTAAATGTTTCTAATGGGAGTTGACAAATACTTGAACTGAGTTGCTTTTTCTCCACACTTGGCAAAAGGAAAGGGACAAAAATTCCTATTACACAATGAGAAATGCATTAATACTAAACCCCATTCATCTCAGTTTTGTACAAATATAATTTAAGACCTTTTACAACCATTGGTGAAATTACAATGTGCTGTGGGGAAGTTGCAAAAATTTTATGAGAGTAATAAAATTGTCATTGTAATACCATTATAGGGTGCAGGGACAATATAGATATTTGAATTACCTATTGTCCTTATGCCAGGTTGAAAAAGCTACATGCAGGAATTATAGCATGTAATGGAGACAACTGTTGAAACAAACCAGCAAAATGAAATCCAGGACTACTTTAGCTGGCCTAAGACAAATCCTCATTAGAAACCGGGACTCAGAATACCCTTCCCACTTGTGTCAACAACAATGAAATTTAAATGGGTGGACTGTTTTGTATTTGTGTCAACGGTAGCACAGAGACCAACTAATTAAGCAGAGATTATGCATAATAAAATAGTGTTGCATCCAAAAAAATGATGTTTTTAGCTTCTGTGACATATTTCCAAGGGTTTGCACTCAAGCCTGACTGAAGGTAATCATGGTGGTCCCCCCTGCTCATAGCCAAAAAAACTTCTCAGGTAGCTCATGGCAAACCCATGAAATCTTACCTGGGATTAAAATGGTGTTAACTTTCTAGAGGTGAAAATTCCTTTCACTGAAGAATAGTGTTGCTGGGCTATGTCCAGGGAAAGAGCATTGCTTTCTCCCTGCCTGTCCAAGAGACGAACAAAAGGAAAAAAGAGAAGGGAAAACAAGAGAGGCAATTGCAGCCTTGTACGTTAGTAACATTTCACTGGCTGTGTTCTAGAGAGTAATAAAAGAATTGAAATAGTTCAAGCATCTGCCCTTGGCTGAGGGACTTGTAATTATACACTACAGACTCCACTCCCTTGGAACAACTGTCTTTGATTCCTATCTCTTCTTTTATTACAGCTGAAACGCAAAACTCCTGATGAAACCATTACATTTCCATGTGAAATTCACAACTATAAGGGGAAAGCTCTGCAAAGTTGCCAGACTTTTGAAGGGGGGCAGAAACATATGGGCAAAGGTTGTAAAGTTCCCTTCCAAGTTTCAAAGGTCCAACCACTTGGGGCAGCCTGCTCTGGAGTTTCGGGTTTATTCTCCTCCTTTTAGTAAACACATTGGAATGGGAGTAAGAAAGTTAATTATATTTCCTGTTTATTAAGAGTTACCATATTGTGAACACCCAAGGTTCAGCTGATCACTCTCCTTAAAATCACTGACTGTTTAGTCCTCACCAGGATTATGAGAACTGTGGCAAAATCTCCCAGTAGACATTTCCGAACACCCAGAGACTCAGTAAGACTTACTATGCTTTTAATACCCTTTAAGGTTTTCATCCTGACTGCAGATGACACCCTCCTACAGGTGGGAAAGACTCATAAACCTTGCCAGGACCCTCAGAGCAACAACTGGAGCTTGCTCTCTGCCCAAGTCTTCCCCAGAGGAGGTGGGCAGGGAGCATGAAAGAAGAGGCAGAGATGCCAGCTGGTGCTTAGCCCCTCTTTCTGAGCAGGAATCCACAGTCAGGCATCTGCTTTGAAATCCCCAGCAGGGTGCACAGCAAGCGGGAGTCCTGGAAAGTGGGTCCTGGTCAATGAGTGTGCCATTTTGGGTGCTCCTAGGGGGATGACCTGGAGGACTTCACTAGTGGCTTCTGAAAATGCAAGCTGAGATAGTGCTGCTGCCTCTCCTGTGCCTCGCCTGGAGGTGGCAGTGCCAGAATCAGCACTCTCGGGCGAAAGCCACAGCTTCACTGGCCAAGACAAAACATCTAAGGGAGTCGCACCATCCATACACACACACTTGCTATTTTATTGAAAGCAAATTCAGAGCACACCTTTCCATGCTCAGACGGCCTAAGCCTGCCCCCTCAGCTGGGGAAGCTGTTCAGCAGCCTGAGCTCCTGTCACGCTTATTCCCGTGTTTCACACATTGCCAAGAGGCAAGAAGGTATTTCCCTACACTGCAACCTTTTATTTTCTCTCCTTTTTACTCTGGCTAATATGTCTTCTTGGTAACCACAGTATAATAAATTTCATAGAGCATGACCGGCATACTTAGTTCATATTATTCATTTGCAGTCATTTATTTTTTCCAGCTCCTCTTCCCTTCCCGGTCCCCTCTCCCCAGCGCTCACTCTGTGGAATGATAATAATACACACAGAGTGCCGGCTGGCTGAGAAGGACTTGAAAACAACAAGTAAGAGGATCTTTCTGTGCTCACACCTGTTTTAAGATTTGTTATCCTTAAAAAGGAAAGCTGTAGGGATTCACTCTCTTTCTTCCTTGTAGACCCTGGTGGAATATACCATTAAACCACAGGGAGGAGAGAAAGCCTTCAGTGCACTTAAATATACTTATGTCAAATCCATCTCATTCTTCCTGCCTTCTTTCCTCAATCTAGCCACCGTTCCCAAGGGGTGGAGAACATTACAACCCATTCACTTTATATGAATGGGCACAGACAGACTTTTTCACCATTTCGATATGTCTACATTTGCAGGCATATCCTGTAGGCCAACTGAAACAGCCTTAATTTCAATTTACTGTCTCCCTGAGGAACATGCCATTCTCCTGAAAGTGGAAAAACCCCTCAATGGCCATTCCCTGCCCCCCTTCCCTCCACCTCAAGTCAAGATCTGAACTGGAGGGAAAATTTCTCCCAAGATTAATGGACTGCAGTTTTGATGCTTATAACAGGGCACATGATCTTTATTAAACAAGTAATGAACAACTTTCACCAAAGTACTGTATTTGGAAGGTACTCAGTGTTACTGTACACGACTCATCTAAATCCTTTTCCAAGTCCCTGTAGAATGGTGTTATATTAAGAATAAGAAACCGTTCCTCAGTGGTCATTTAACTCTGCCGTGTTTTTCAGCGGTGCTATCAGTAATGACAAAAACAACACTAGTAAGAGAGTAGCCAAGATCTCAGTTTACTAACTTCAGATGCATGCTAGGATCAACTCAGTAAAGCATAAAGGTGAGATGCTCCCACCTTCCTAAGACAAGTATTGGGGGTTACCTATTATTGCAACAAACCATAAACAAAACAGATAACAAATAAAGATTCAATGAACATTGGGAGTATGGAAAAAACACCAGTACCACTTCCCAGGCCTTTGTGGTCATAGCTCTGATTTAGAGCAAACCAGCATGTAGAAATCTGGATTTAGGAGAGGGATATATGTTTCTTTGCAGAAATGCTGATGCCTTACTGTCATTCAGGTGCTGCTGGTACCTAGTATTGCAGGATTTCACTGGGTCTTTGGTAATTGTCTGGAAAAACTGCCAACATAGAAGTCAACATGTAGTATTGCTACGGTGCACAGCTCTGCAAGGTTATAGTTAACCATTTATCATCTAATAGCCATGCCACAAACCCAGTTGTATCTCCCAGTGCTGCAAATACCATGATATTCCAACAGGCTTCTTAGGAAAGTATCAGACACTGGAGCAGACACTGGCCAAACAGTGAGTCATGTTATTACACTGAAACAATTTTAGCTTTGCTGATGTATTGCTGAATACTTAATGTTTTCTGTGCGGTCTCTTTTGGGAGGATGATAGTTCATAGATTGATGGGCTTGGTCTAAGTTATCCAAATGGCCTGACGCTGTAAATTTGTTCACAGAAGCACTGCATTTAAGGCAGCTCTTTCTCGTGTGGTCACATTTGAGGTGTCCAGTTATGAGCAGGCATAGGTGGGCATAAAAGGGGGGACCTTCTGGCCAAAAGAAGTCTAGAGGATTTGGGCTGGGCCAGAACTGTCATCTCAGCTTCCCACAGACCAGCAAATTACGGTGACAATAGCCACCTCCATTTTGGAGGTTGAAGCTGTTCCTTTTTCTGTTGTAGGCAAGCATTTTATTTATTTTAGCTACACTGCAATTAAAAATAGCAGCAAACCAAGAAGTGGTTAGAGTGAAGGCACAGAAGAAGCGGCCTCAGTGGAGAAATAAGTTTTGCTTCCCACAGTTACAAACAGCCTCCGCTTAGCAAATTGGATGTCTTTTCAGATTGCAAACGACTCCAGAAAAAACAAAGTCCCAACTGCATCTTGAAAGCCAGAGTTAAGTTTGCCACATGACTAAGTAAGGAAGACAGCAGTCTCAGATAGTATTTTCTCCTCTGAAAATGCCCATCTTTTGATCTGTTTTTTGCGTTGTCCCATTATCATGTAGTGGGAATGGTAAATCTTTCCAGGGAGTATCCAGGGAAATTCTTAGACATAGTTAGATTCAGGATATGGCACAAGGCCATCTCTTAACCAAATTAATAAATACTTTACAGCAAGCCATGAAAAGTCTTTGGAGCCATTATTCTAAAGGTTTGTTCTGGTCATTGCTTCTGTGTTAGCATTACACCATAGTTCCCTTGCAATCACAGACTCTTGCATAAAAGAAACATTATGCTGAGACTAATGCTTTTCATACTTAGGAAATCTTTTTCTTATTAGTAGCAAGCAATGAGGAGAGTACCCCTCTCCCATTTTCCGCTGACTGTACAAGTGTCCTAGATTGTGGTTTTTTGAAGAGAAATAGAGTTAAAGAAAGGCTAAAGCCTGACCTGCAATCTGTCAGAGGCAACTTTCAATGCTGCGTTTGCTCAGTTTGGGTTTGCCAAGGGCTGGAGGTGTTGAGGGGCTGCACCTGAGAACCACACAAGGAACACTGCTTGATCTCATGGCTATGTTTGGGTTGGAGCTGCCCTTTGCAGCCTTGTGCTGGTGGAGCAAGGTGGTGTCGGGCTCCCGCAGACGTGTGTACTGTATGTGCAGAGTACGGCTATTTAACCTGCACAGTCAGACACAGTCAGGAGTGTAAAGCATTTGCTATTATTAATTGATCCTGGTGTTATGTTAATTGGCTTGATTCTTAACTGAGAGAAGCCTATTTTTCAAACACCCAGGACAAAACCTGTTAAACCTCAATTAGGATGCAGCCACGGAAGGCGCAGATGAGTCTGGAGTAATTACTGGACAGTGGCTGACAGGCAAGTTCCTGTATTTTCAGCCAGAGCAGGTGATTTTGAAACCCAACCTCCCAGCAGCTGCCAGCTGGGCAGCACGTTTGCTCTCAGAGGCTGCCCAGGATGGGCTTTCCCCCGCTGACGGCTCTCTGCCGTTTGCTGCACATGAACAACTTAGCAGGCTGGTGAAGCTGTGGGCTTTCATGCTCTGAGGGTGGCAAACGGCAGGACCCAACCGCAGGGACACTGCTACAGGGAGGTGGTGCATCAGGGCTGCCTTGGAGCAACCTCGGTGCTGCTGTACCCACCCCCCTCCTCAAAAAAAAAAGCCTGCAGGGTGAGAAAGATAAAGTGATAAGGAATTGGGGGACTTGTCCATCTCTACATCCACAAGTGGAGTGCCTGCCATGTCCCAAGGGATCCCCCTTTCCCATGTGTTGCGAGGAGCTGGTAACCCTGTGCGACACGCTCTGCACACTCAGGGGTGGGAAGATGGGGCAAGGGCCCAGCTTTTGAGACAGGCTTTCTCTATAACTGCGAGTGAATCTTGTCCTCTCTATGCTCTCCTGCTTCATGCCAGCATGTGAAGAGAGACAAAATATGGAGCTTGTAGGGAGAGGCTACATCTTTCATGAAGCAAACATGTATACCCTGAAAACCCCGCAAGCTCTCCTGCATGTTACATTGCAGCTCGTGACATGCTAGAGGACTGGGGATGATGTGCACTCCAACACTCTAACCCAGCACTTTCAAGTGGCTTTGTTATGATCTTGGATAGCTTTTTTCCATTTTATCCCCATTTCACATTCAGAAAAATGAAGCCTAGGGTAAGGGATGAACTTGCTGAAGTTCACCTGGCAAAGCATGGGGTATAGAAAATGTCTTGTATACTGCCTGGTCTCTACAGCCAAGGCAAACATATTCATGTACATTTAAAGAGAAAGGATCCTGTGAGCAGAGCTGGAGCTACAGACTTAAACACACACTCAAAGAAGAAATCATTTTTGGAGAGGAAACTATGCACCTGGAAAACATACTCAGTTTTAATGGATATTAATGTCTTGTAAAAACAAAACAAAGCCTAGAACTTAATAATTTGCCTAAAAATAAAGACCATTTTGTTCTTAGTGTTAAACCAGAATTAAATTATCCAGCACATGTTTGATATTCTTGAGCCGACGTGTTTTGAATCTGGTACACAGACAATAAATTAGGTAAGGCAACATGGTGCAGTGGATGGAGGGGGCGAGGAGACGGGTCTAAAGGTGAGCACGCAAAGTGTGCTGCTCCAGAACATCACCGATGCTGGCTCCCGAATGAAAGCTGAAGGACCCGGGTATCAGAAGGCAGATGGAAAAAATGGGAATGTAGTTCCATTTGTGGATACTGTTTCTTTTCATGGTTCTCACCGCCTGACCTCTTTTTCCTATCAGTTCCTCAGTGACGAGATCAAGGTGAATTACCCTGGATGGGTGAGTCTTGACAGAGCAAACACAGCTGCTGGCAGGGAGCGCTGCTTTGAGAAAGAATGCGGAGAAAGCAGGAGGTGAAGGCTTTTCTAAGCCTGCCCCGCTGAAGGTACTTCTCCTTTTTTCTCTCCAAGCCTTAGCTCCTGTCCCAGTGCAGTCAATGATAATTTCCCTCTTGACTTCAGTAGGAGGATTGAGCTTCTGGAGGGCAATGGCTCCTGACCCGGTTTTTCCTCCTGTTATTATGTTAGGCACTAAGCCTGAACAGCTTCTCTTCTGCAGGCTTAAATGTAGCTGACTTGTATTCCCTTCAGAACAATCTTCCCAGCCCTTATTTGTCTTCCCCATCAGGCGGTTCAGACAAAGAAGCAGCTTATGTTTTGCTGTGGCATTGCTGAGGTGAAAAGAGTCTGCTCTACCCAAAGAGTGGGTTTGGGGCTGGGGCCCAAACTCAATCTGTGGTGGAGGCAGAAGACCCTTCTAGGAAACGGAGGCTGCATTGCTTTACCTTTTATGAAAACAAGGGTGCCCTTCTGCTGTCTGTGTAGCCAGCTAGAGTGTACTTTGGCTTTTTTTGAGTCTCCCATGTTTGTTCCAGCATTTGAGTTATATGCATATTTTGCTATGCACATAATACATAGCTTGGCAAGCAAAAGATAGGAAGGGTAAATGATGGTATGTTTACCTTAGCTCATGGGGATGTCTTAGTGGTTTAACCTTCAAATGTGGTGTGCCTAACTTTTCTCTAACCACAGGTCCAAGTCCCAGCTGGGCTGACTCAGCCTTTATCTTCCTCAAGATAAATTCAGTCCCGTTCGCTTCACAGTGGGTGGGTGTTTTAGATGAAGCCTTAAAAATGAGAGTTTTGTCTGGTCTGGGTGGACCCTAATGATCCCTTAGCACTTTTCATGAGAAAAATATTGGTTGAGGGCCAGAATTCCAGTTCTTCACTGCAGCAGTGTGCTGGGAGCAAGAAGAAAAGGCTCTACAATGCTTAAAGTGCAAAGACACTAATGCTGTGATGTTGAAGCAAACATGGTGGTGCTGTAAGACAAGCTTACTGAACCCTATGGGCATACTGGGCATGCTAGGTATGCCCTAAAAGAGCTGGGATTTGAGGTCTCTGGCTAGCTAGAAGGTCTTGTACAGCCCACTGAAGTAGCATTAGGTAACAAGTGCTTTTCCCTATCTAGGAGATTTAATCTTACTGTGGAATAGGAAACAAAAGCATTCAAACGCTTGCATAAGAAGCAGAACACAAGGAGTAGTAGATCAGTTAGTAAGGCACTTGCACAGAGATGTGGAAGGCTGACATGTCAGAGCACACTCAAGCATATGGGAAATATAAGGATGTCTGTTGTTCTGTGAGTGACTCTGGATAAAAATTCCATCATGTTCCTAAGAAACCTTTCCAATGACACCTCTGTCAAGATCAGCACATTCCTGAAAAATTCTTCTTTAGGCAAATCACCGTTTTCAGACACCCCCCCCCCCTCAAAATTCCAATTAGCTCTACTTTTCTGACAGCATAGCCACAGAAATGCTCCAATTAACACAGCATCAGGTTCCTTCCATAAACTGCAAAGGTAGCAGTCATTACGCATATGTGACAGTCTCAGGCAAGCAGATTAAACAAAATAAAATAACTCTGCACAATTTTGTCAAAGCTCAAACAATTTCTGAAGCTAGTTAAAAAGAAAACAGGTTTTCAATTGCATTTTTCCCTCAGTACATCCCTCAAGGCTTGAATGCCTCTGTTCTTCCAGGACTAGAGGCACCACGATAGGACAAGAGAGACTAATGGCTTTGTATTTCTGGCCAAAGCGGAAGGAATGGAAAGATCATGAAAGATGACCAGTTTGCCTGAGATCTCTATCCATTTTGCAGGCACAGGTGGTTTGGTTTAGCATCTGAAATGTTGGATCCTGAAGCAAACCAAAAGCAACTTCCAACCCCTAGGGAAGAGCCCATAATTAGTACAAAGAATGGACACTGCTGGCAGGTCGCATGGGCCTTATGGAGCTATATTTCCAGAAGAAGGCATTTGTTAGTGTAGTCAGCACACTTTTGATAAGGCAAGCACATTTCAAGCATGTAGGCTTAAATAAACACACTGATTAATGTGCTGTAGGTGGAACATAACTTTCCACCGTACTGAATCTTTTAAAGTGTTTTCTATTCTAGCAGGCAGATCTGTGCAAACTGTTATAAAATAAAATACCGTGAAAATGTTGGAGATGGTTTGGAAGCGTTGTAATAAAAGCTTAAAATTAATAGTGTTGTCCAGTCAATGTCAGGGAATTTTCTCCTTGGCTTCTTCACTGTGTGGCCTATCATATGGGTGACTTGAATAAGATTTCTTTCAGATCTCCCTAGTAAGGTGAGGGCATTGAAAAGTATTACTTGCATGTGAAGTGATTTGAGAGTGTGCACAACAGTGCTACAGAAGTGCTAACTGGTATTATCAGCTGTGAATAGATATCCTTATTATCAGCAGACACTCTTCAACAGTCCTACTCTAGTATGCATCTGCAGCCAACAGTGATCTCATTTTATACAGCAGCAGCCAAAGAAATAGGTTGGGTTGCTTAATATTAAAATACATTAGGGGTTAGTAAGCAACTGTGTAACTTTTCTTTTTTTTTAACTTAGAAGGGACATGGCTCAGTACATGGTTGAGTAAATTTATAAACATGCAGTATTACTAGGTTCTGTTGTCCAAGTCTATTTTATACTCTAAAGAGCTTAGCAATATAACTATTTTAATTTAGAAAATGTTTCTTCAGATAAAAACTGAGAACGAAACCAATAAACTTTTTCTTACTTTAACTTCAGGGTCCAACTGAGCCATTCACATGCTCACCTGCACTGTGAGAGCTGGCAGAAATCTGGTATAACTTTACTATAACTGTATTTATCTCACCCGTATCTGGTGTAACAATTCTAAGACTGACGTATTCCAGACAGGATTGCAAATAGAGGGATATGTGTGCATACATAAAAAAGCATGGGACTTGGAAGCCTTGGCCTAAATCAAAGGAATAGGGTAAGGAGGAAGAGGAGGTGCTGGCAGCAGTGTGTATCTTGGCTCAGTGATGAGAATCCCCTTTTGTGTTGTGCAGACAACACACCAGTAACAGCTAGCAGAGTATCTTTAGTTCGGGCAACCTGTGCTCCTTAACAGAAAGACCTCCTCATGTTATAATGTTCTTGGAAACCCTGTGTACAGAGTAACATCAGTTCTCATTCCTTGGAGTCCTCAATGTTTCAGTAAAAGCCCACAGCACTAGAAAAAAGAGCCCCAAATCTGTTAGTGGCTCTGAAGAGAGAAGGAGATGAATAAAACCCCAGAACTGACCCCCCCCACCCTCAAACTTCAGGAAATTCGAAATTCAAAGTTGAATGTTGTAGTTTGGACCCTTTTCTTGTCCTGAGCTCTGCAGCAACATCTTGCTGTACCAGGATCGTAAAAAGGAACCTCCTGTTGGGTGATGTCCATGTAACCTTAGTCAGCTGGCTCTTGAAGCATTCATTAAGCAGATTAAAATTGAATTTGGGATGGATTTTTGAGGGGCCATGATCATCCAAAAAGGAGCTGAACAGTGAGCACAGCATTTCTTCAGTGGTGACCAAAATGGTCTTTGGTGGTCTCTTAAATGCACGCTGGTTGTCCTGCAGTAACCACCGCAGAATGTTTCAAGTCCAATTTAAACTCTGAATTATAGGAAATACCATGTTATTTGACCTTCTACCTTGTCTCCCAGAAAAGCCAGGTTTTAAAACAAAGCAGGTACAAGAAGGAAATGGCTGTTATAAATAGAAAGGCTGCACCTGCGCTTTGAGAAAGTGAACAAAATCAAGTACGTTCAGGAACCTTCAAGGCATAAACTGAGATAATAAGAGATACTTTCCTGGAAGTGCGTCCCTAGCTAGTAATGGTGGCTTCCAAACTGACAGGAGGCTTCCTGACATGGACACATTTCCCTTGGAGCAATCCTATAATTTGTAATACACCTTTTGCCTTCATCCTACAAGAGGCTGGAGCCTTGTACTCATTTACTCTGGCAGGATCCTCAATTGATTAAAAAAAAGCCCAAAGATAAGGTGAAAATCCAGTCTAAATGGATGCAATGTAATTGATGTAACAATCAAAAAGAGCAGCTCTTCAGCTTGCCTTAACCACCTACCTCTACTCTCTCAGTGTTTTTAAGTCTTTTTCCAGTGTTCTTCCAATGCACAATACCCAATTACCCAAAGCCCCTTTGCACACTCACTGCTTCTCAGCCAGACTAGGGTTCTGTCCTGTCTGTGTGCAGGTAAACTGAGGCACGAACTGGCGGGGTAGGAGGTTTAGAATTGCCTTGATGGTCAATGGCTGACTGGGGTAGAAAGCCAGACAAGCTGGCTGGATTACTAACTTTTGGTCTTTTTAATACTGGGTAATATTAATAAAAAGGAAAACAGCAGCAAGCCTGGCTTAAATGAAGAGTTATTGATTTGGTCCCAGAGTATATTTAAATATTTTATTGCACAGATGGAGCCCCTACAACTTTCTTTTCCTTCATCCCATAAAGGCCCTGTTTTACAAGGATACTTGCTGCCCCTTGGGAGGGCTGGATCCTGTTTCCTCTCCATTTATGTGTGTTTTTTGGGGGGGAGGGTTGGGCTCAGGTAAGGAGAATCGATTACTCAAGTGCAGGACAGAGCAGCTTTCCCTTATGCCTTTGCTGTTCTCCCCCTTACTGCCTTTGGGGCATGGCTGTCCCACGGGTGTTTGGCTGGCTGCAGATCTCCCTCCCTCCTGCGTGATGCCAGGGGAACCTGCTGCTGCCTTCCAGAGTGGTCTTGTCTAAAAACAGACTTGTTAAAAGACTCATCCCTCTTGGGCATTTTTACTTAGCGTAGCTACATTTCTATCCCATCTAAAGGAAGGGTAGGAGATTATGGGGGAAATTACCATCTTATTTATCCTAAGGTTTTCCTAATAGTAATTTCTCAGTCTTTTGGATCCTGACAGGTCTACTAAAAAACAGAGTGCAAAAGATAAGTCCCCCTTTCCCACACCAAAAAACGGATTTATTTTTTTTTAGGTAAAAAAGAGAAATTTTTAATGGTTTCCATGAAAGAAGAGCTCAGAGCCTGAAATGGATAGGCTCCACAGACAGAGCAAGATACATGGGGAGCGATAAGCTCTAGTTGGCTTGCGTAAGACAGTGAATTTGGAAAGCTCTCCCCCTAGCTTCTAGATAAGAGGCTTCCTCTCAAAGGCAGTACAAACACCAACCAGCCAAACTGTAGCTTTCTGCCTAGCAGCACATCACTTACAATGACAAGCAGCAGACTGAAACTCTTCCAACAGGCATCACTGCTAAACACACTGCGTGTCTCATGACCTGCAGGGAATGCAAAGTCTGGACACAAGTAATTTAAAACCAACCAAACAAATAAACAAAAATAAAAAAGTAGAACCATTAAAGGATTTCAAAAACCCACAAACCAACAAAATTTCCCTATGATTTACCTGATTTGTAAAAGAATTTCTATGGCTCTGCAGCCCCATAACAGAAGTTCTTGAAGTACCAACAAGTGACTTGCTAAGAGCACAATCCAGCAGGAGCAGAAAGACAACCCATATTTAAGAAACCTCACCAAAAAAGCCATCTCAGCAGCCACCAGCAAATTCTGCTTGACTAGGATATAAATTATTAGCCTACATTCTGCATTCCAGAGGGCAAGGATAGCTTTTCCTTATTCTCTAATTCTTTCTTTTTTGGAAAATAAAGCAGGATGTGTATTGAAGAGGAGTACCATTCTTCTGTGTTACTTCATTGCATATTTGTTGCATGTTATAGGATCTTGATCTCATGGTTACATACATTTCATGGTAACTCAGTTCTGGGTTTCCTTGCACATTATGGCCCCTCTGTAGAGTCTAAGATATATCCTACTCAGGAAACGATGGGTTAAATGACAAGTACTCTAGGTATGCTTGAGCTTTCTGTGCACAGAAGGACTAGATCTTTTCCAAGAGCATCTCACACCACTGTTGTATGTACTATGATATTTGTCAGAAAGTTCTTACTAATAGACAGGACATTTTTGTTGTCTCTCCCATTCAAAATGACTAATCATGGTAGAATAAAGGGTAGAGTGGCCTCCCACTTATAGCATTGGATGTCTAAGTGTGCAGTGTTGCGAGGCATGGAGGAGGAAGAAGTGGATAAGCTTCCTCACTCTGTGGCCAAAGTAGGTGATGAGAAACAAGTGAGTCCGTTTTACCTATGTTTAAACTTGACTGCATCACCATTATAAAGTCACTTTTTGATTAAATACATCTACCTGGAGAGCAGGACATACACCCAGGCTAACTTATTTTCATTTTAGCCCCCAAATTATGCCTTCATTTTCACATCAGCATAATTTCTTTTTTTTTTTTGACGGTGGAGATCTGGACATTGGGTCCATATGCCCCCAGCAAAGCTCTGTCTTTGTATGTGGACAGGGTCTCTGGTGACAGGGACCACTCATGGTGGCTGTTCCCATACACGGAGAAAAAGTGGGGCTTTTAGTTGGTGACAGAAGAACTATTTTGGGCGCAGCATGAATCAGTGTGAACCTTCACTCATCCCTGACACTGGGTGCATTTAGACACAGCCAGGCTAAATTCAGTGTTTCTGAGAGTGCTGAAGGTGGAGGAAGGCAATACTGGAGTGGTGCCTTATGGAGGCAGGACCTCTGCAGTACGCTGGAATGGGGAACATCATGAAAGAAAACAAACCTGCTTCCCACTTAAACAGACAAGAAAACTGACAGGATTTGGAAATGCCTGGACATTCCCAACAGACTTTACCCAGAAGTATATCAAAGTTTGGTTTGGAGTAACAGCTACATGTCATTGAAAAATTACTTTCTCCCCCCAGATAATTTATAGAGTATCCAGGAGTGACCTGTCATTATGATCTCTGCCTTGAAAGCAAAACAAAAGCAAACAACAGAGTTTTTGCATGGATTTCTGCTGAGTTCCAGCCCTTAATTAAGCTGTCCAGAGGCTGCAGAGTATCCAGTCTGCTCTCAGGGATGGTGGCATAAATCCAGAGCAAGCCTACTGAAGTGAAAAGTGCAAGTTCAAATGGGAGTGGGAGAGACTATTTCTTCAGCTAGGAGGAGAGTCCCAATGTCAAAATCCACTGAAACCCAGAGCACCTTGCTAATGGAGGGCGACAGACATTTTGGGCTCAGCTGGGATGAAGCTAGCCCAGTTATTTGTCTGCAGTACTAATATTTTGCCTTCAGAAAAGTTGCAAGCCATCTATATGAATCTGTTTTCGAGTCCCATTTTACTTGTGCAACACAGAGCAATCCAGCAGAGCAAGTCACCTTAACAAAGAGCAAAATTATTGAGAGGAAGACTTTATACAATCTCCAATTCACCAGTATGAGAAAGATAAGCAACAGAGACAAACCCCAGTATAGCCCAAAAGCAATGGATGAATTCAACCCTCTGATGGCTCTGCACGCTTTGGATGGCAGCACAGAGCTAGGCAGAGGTACTGGCTAAGTGCAAGATGTTATTATTAGCTTGAGAAATCTACCTTTCAGAGAGCTTGCACTCACTTGTGTGATGCTCTTTTCTTGCCCTAAAAAAAGATCTCTATATGCATCCTATCTTAAGTTCAAAGTCTTTGTTTTTAGAGGAAACCCATCAGCCCTACATTTCCAGGACGGTGGTAGGATAGGCTGCATCCCAGACAATGAGTCTGTGTCTAACCTCATCCCATCAGCAAAAGAGTTAATACTGGTTTCCCTGGTGCCCGGGCAGTGATTGACAATGCTCAGACTGTCTCGCTGGGGCACCTGCAGATAACCACCTGAGATAGATCAGCACAGGAAACCATTTCCACACAGCGTGAACATGCAGGTGGTGAGCAATGTAAGGAGCATGATTATTATCCCTTTTCTAGCTAACTGTTCTGGGCCCCCTGCATGACGTCTGCATAGTTGAAATGTCATCACTCAGCCAGATGTTGAAGTCACATCTATCTAAATCCAGTTGGATATATGGAAAGTATTGTCTATTTTGAAGGGCATAAATCAAGGGGCATTTCTATGAATAAGGGATTATTACTAAATCGTGCACTTTCTATTAATAGATCCCTATTAATGCTGCAGGTGTTAGTAGTAACTGCTCTTTGAAGCATTACTTAATCACCCCCTTTGCAAATCCCTGTAATCTAGCTCTCATAAAAATACATGGATTATTGATTGAGAGGACCTCTGGGATCCCTAAAATGAGGTTCAGCTCAGATGCGTGTGCAGTGCAGGAGACGCACTACAGATCGCTCTCTGGAATGTCTGCCAGGTGTTTGCAGTTTCATGCATAGCGTGTCTTGGAAATAATAAAAGAGGTGGGGGTGGAGGGGAGGTCATTCCCATCCAGGAAGACGAGGCTCAAGTAGAGGAAGGAGAAGGAGAATGAAGACCATTAGTAATAGCTGGAGAGGCTGAAGGTACAGGGGTTGTAGGGTGGGCTACTTCTCCCTCTCTGGGAAACTTGTGATAGTGAAAATAGAGAGCAAGCAGATCAAATATATGTTAAGTTATCCTCAAAACTAGTGCACAGCATGCAGTCAGGTCTGCAACATGCTTGTAAAGCACACAAGCAATCGCAACAAGCCTTTAGAAATGTGCTGGATACAAGGGTAGCTAGGAAGATACATTAATGTTTAAGAAATACATGAAGAACCCTAAATAAAAGATGATTCCCCACAGCCCAGTGTTAATATTTTAGGATTACAACGGCAAAGTTTAGTGCTGGTGAGAACTGAGCAGGTGAAGCTAAAGCACACCCATTCTCCTTGCTTAGCAGACCTTCATGGTTGAGGTCTGCATGGCTCAGATCTGCCGAAGAACTTCAGGGCCACTTAAGTGGGGCTTGGGCAGAATGTGGTTGCTTAAAGGTGCGCTAAAGCCATGCTGTGCCAGCTAGAGACCCTGAGATACTTCAGGTGTCAAGAGTAAAGCAATGTTATCCACAGAATAATAACAAAGCCAGTAAGAAGGAGACCTCACAGAGCCCTGTGTGCCTACAAGGCTACCCTGCTTCTTGAGCTGTTCATGTCACACTAGCCGGGGGACTCCTTCCACCATAAGCACTGAGGAGTTTAAGAAACCTTGCAGAGAGGTCCTTGAAACTGTAATCCTCCCCATTTCACGGGCACCTTTGGCACATGTATTTGCCAGTTCTGTTCAGCTCCTGCATAAGCCCCAGATGCCCCCATCTCGTGAGGCTGAGCAGTGCGGTGCCTTGCGTTGTACTGCTGTCGGCTGGAGTCTCTGAACTGGGTGTTCGCAAATCCCCCGGCTGGAGCAAGGGGCAGGAGGGACCGTGGCTCTGCAACCCGGTAATCGGGAGTGGGAAAGAGAGAGAGCATCCCCACCCATCTCTCCTTCCAGGGAGGGCTGAAAAATGGAAAACACATAAACAGGACCTTAATCAATCAAATCACACTCTTCAAAAGGTACTGAAAGGTGAAGAAAGTTTCTCAAGAAGAAAGGATAAGAAGAAAAATCCATCCCTCGCAGAACCGCTTGATAAAGCACTGTTTTTCAGGGTGCCACCATCTGTTCTGTGTTATGGGGAATAACCTTGATGTTATTACATTAGAGGATTAATAATATACGGTAGTGTGTTAAATCTCAACCAAATGTAACAAGTGCGAGAGAGACACGTAATATCACCGATGGCTGGAACAACAAACACGGTCCAGGAAAGTGCTTCTGTGAGGGTGCAGGACTTGTTAAGGTGCTTAAAGGAAAGCACATTCCCAGCGGCTCTGCTGAATGGGCTCATTTTCCTAAGCTATGGCTCCAAAGTCAAATTCTCCCACCCCAATTCTCCAGCCTTTCACAGGAAAGGGGTATTAGGGCTTGAATTCTTGTGCATTGCCGAACCACAGCTGGTTCAGCAGACTGGTACCCTGTTGACCGTGTAAGGCACCTCGTGGCTTTTTTCTTTCAAGAGGATCAGTCTGAATAAACAAATACTTTCCACAAGGCAAGGAGCATTGCTGCTCTGCTCTGCACCTGTATCAGGTATCTGTACCTGAAGGGGAATGGAAAAGACATGAAAGTGCTTTCACACTGCGCCCTAGTATAATTCTTAGGAGAGTTCAACTCTTCATTTATATTATAGCGCACAGAAAAATAAATGACTAACAGAAAAAATGTGGCAGAGTGCGTAACTGTCATCCTAATGTTTCTGCTTTTCCTTTTCACTCCTGGTGTGGGGTTTTTTTCCTGTTCCCTTTCCATTTTGCCTTGAACCTTGGAAGATGAACAGTTAGGCTTTCTCAGCTAACTTTCTCAAGTCATATTGGAGCACTTGGAGGTTTTTCCCTTCACATCCTAATTAAGGGTATATCAGTGTCCCGTTGGGACTGAAGCAGTTAACGAACACCATCCGGCAAGGTCACTTATAAACTATTTGCCCTGAGATTGAGGGCAAACTCTGGTGAATTCCCAAGGAAAGAATCAAATGAACCTGTTAATGAGCGGAGCATTAGGAGGAAGAAAAAAATAAGGCAGGATCTGAAGTCTTAAGGAAATGTAGGAAATAAAGGTTTGTTTATCTAATGGCTTTACTGGTGTCAATGCACAGGTCTCCCCCTCCATTTTAAAGCAGTTGCAAACAAAAGATTCAGTTGCAGATAAGCTTTGGGACTTGGCTTTTACATGAGACACTTGTAAACATTCCTCAAAGATGGAGAGGAAGAGGGACGTGTAGCACATTCACTTCAAATAAAACCTGGCAGCAAGGTTTTCTTATATTATCATAATTATCTGGAGCACCAAGATAAGTTTTAGTCACACCTTAGCCTATTTAAACCCTCTATCTAGTAAATCAGATTCTCTGTCCCTGGAAAGTTTAGTTTAAGGTGTTTACTGCAATTTTCAAGAACCACCACCATAACCTGAAGAGAAGCTCTTGAGACACCGCCAGCCTGTAAGAAATCTCCTAAGAGCCTGGTTTGGTGAAATTTTAATAGATGATCCAGAGAAGATCCAGTGTGAGTTTGCCTGTCAGTGAAATGACTCAAGGATCAGAAAACACTACTCCCCCCCCAAAAAACCCCAAACCCACCAAAAAATTCACTTGCTAAGAGCAACCAGACTGGTTTTTGTGCCTATGTCCGTGAGCGGGCTTAGCCTTCACTCTGAGCTGGCCTAGGATGGGTTTGGTTTCTTGAACTTAGAATTCCCTGTATTTTCATTAATTGTATTAATGTCTGACATATGACACAACCAAAAGCTGTACTGCAATAACACAAAATGGGTCAAAAACTAGAAAATGTTTGACCTGAATACAGCTGCAAGATTAATGTTCTTTCAAATGAGAATGAAAAAACAGCTGCTTAAAAAAAAAAATCAGTTACTTTCTAAAAAACATGAATGTTTTAGTTAAAATATAGGAGAAATAATTAAAAAACCCCCAAACACTCATCAGAGCTTGTACTGCAGGTAAAGGAAAGCATCCTACATTGTCCTAATGTCCCTTTCTGTTTATCTGTGGAAAACATGTGACAGGACCTCCACTAGCACTCTGTGTCTCTGTTTTTGTTAGAAGTAGACCAAAAGCACCACAAACTGTTTTTTTCAAGCCTGAAGCAGCAATGCAGATGGGAGGACTGACTGGGAGTCGGAAGCTTTGCAGTGAGGCAGAAAGAAAGGATATAAATGAGATTTTCTCCTTCATCTAAGTTCTTCTGACACAGAACAAGGGAAAAATTCTTTGATCTCTCACAATTGTCACACGACTTTGGTGCTAGAAAACACATCTTGACTTTTCTAAAGCTATAGCATGACCCATTAAAAACCTTGTTTATTATTTTTGCCAAAACCAGAAGGTCCCCAGAGAAAAGCTAACAAAGAAAGGCACAGAAGTCTGTGGAATGGCTCTCTATGATTTGAAACAAGTGAGTATCTAAACTGTACGACTGGAGTTTCTGATAATGCTGGATTGATAGCCTCTTAAAGCCAGAGCACCCTGGAAGTTTTCAGCTGGCTGTTAGCCTCTCCTCCAGGCGGATGGCTTTCAGGTTCTCCCGTCTATCGAAATTTATTGTCCATACCCTGCTGCTCAAAACAGCTCCCTGCATCACTTGCGGTGCCCATCAGTGGAGGGCTGACAGACACTGAAGGTGTCTCGTCACCTTCCAGCCATCCCGGGGGAGCACTGGTGACAAAGAGGGAAATGAAAAGCAGAGGAGGGCCCCAAAATGGCTGTTCCCTGCTAGGCCGTGAGGAGGGTGCGCTCCGTATGGATCCAGCAGAAGGCTATAAGCTTGGCATGCCTGCATCTGCCCTGAGCTACACACAGCCAAGAAGCGTCCCTGGAAGTAAAGGAGGAAGATGACCGACTTCTGCTTCTGGGTTTTTGTGCTGTCCCATGGGGAGTGAAATAAAAGGAAGTTGGGTGGTATCCCTGCGTGATAACCCCCGCTCCCAAGATACGACTCCGTGTGAGGCTGTCGTGCAGTCCCTTCAGCATCCTCCTACCACGGCAGCCTCCATGAACCCCAGGCAGCTTCACTGACTGTCTTCAGGGCCAGTCAGGCCCTTCACAGGCAACAACTTTACAAGCCGATATTTGGCTCGTATCTTTCCCTGCCTATTGACATCAATAGGATATTTTCCACTTGCTTCTCTGAAGCCAAGGCTTTTTTTTGAAGCAGATAAGAGCTACTTTGGTGTGGGATGTTTTAACAGGAACACTAAATACGTTGATGGATGAGGACAGCTAGCCAGCAACCAAGAGAAGGGAAACTTTGATGAAAGGCAGGAAAATCATAATTTAATAAGAAGCACAGTAATAGGTTCCTAATGTCCACCGGCTCTCCCTTTTCAAGGCCTTACCTGAAACACAGACAGTACAGCACTGAGGTCCCCATATTGACTTTGGAAGAGATGAGTGATCCTTACTGGAGTCTCCTATTCTGTAGCCAGGGGATCGAAAATGTCTAGATATTTTTGGCCCCTTACCTCCCTGGCTAACCCATGCTTCCAGTTTTTGAGCCAGAATACCATGTTCAGCTCAAACATAAGTCAACTGTCCTGACAGAGAAGTCAGTAGAGGTTTCTGGCCATTAATCCCAACTGAATTGCTCCATATCTTCTTACAACACTTGCAGCCCTATGCAAGTTGCGAGACCAAAATACGAGAACTAGCCAGCTGGCCCCAGCCAAGGCTAGTCTGGCTCCTTTGTCTCACAGTGACCAGACCCAGCTGCCTCTAGGGAAAACCGGTTTCTACCATAGGCATGGTATCTACCATGGATAAGTTGCCCCCACAATTTCATATCCTATGGTGGAGGTTCAAGAGGATTTTTACTTCCTCCTGTTGTCCTATTCCTATTTCTGTATTTTACTAACAATTCAAGACATCGAGGGAACTTTCAAAGCAACTTTCTCTATTTCACAATGGCTTGGTAAATCAAACATATGTAGACAGAAAATCTAATAAAAAAACTATGAGGAGTTTTAATCAGAAGAGTATATTGAAATGTAGATAGTAAAACTGCTGTAACTAACTGCAGATGCTAAAGAAACTATAAAGCCACAGTCAGCATGGTTTGCCACATTACTGTGTTAGAGTGGAGACTGACTATAGTTTTACTATTTGACTTAATAAACTGGCATTTTTTTTATTATTATATAATGCACCAAGCTCCTGTAGTTTTACTACAGTAAATATAATTCAACCGTAGTTTAAAGAGAGATGCCGTTTTCGTTTGCTTTTTAAATACACACAGTGAAGCTGGGAGAAGTATTTTAGTAACACTTCTTCTGTGCCCTTCCTTTAACTTTCACATCACGTACTTGTGTTTGAATATGTGATTTCTGTCTTCAACTATTTTGCATTTTGCTTGTGCTTTCCTTGGAATTGGAAATCGTCGTCAGTGATTTTTGCAGCACAAGGGTTTGATATGTGAGACAGAGACAAGTGACGACATTTGGATTCCAATTTCAGACAGTTATGGAGGTTTCTGCATTTGAAATACAAGATATTTTGCACAATTTTCATTCTGAAGTGTCTATATGACAGCTTGCTGGGTAGTGATCATCTGATTCATGTGGAAATTGCCATGCTAAAGGACAGAAGGATGGGCTGTAAGGCAAGGGATGCCTATTTTTCCTTACGGTGTTATATTTGTATACTCAGCTTAGCCCTTTCTCTCTTTTCTCACTTCTTTTCCCTTAATATACCCACCCAGACAGCAGCAGTGTGATGTTCTCTGGGAATTGTGCACTGGTGCCAGACTGACAGCCATAGAAACCACAGAAGCAGAAAAACCTGTAGATCTTGCTTTCCTTCTCCCAGAGGCTAGGATGACACAGCTCCAACACGGATGGGGGGAAAGCAAGTTAAAAAAAAAATAAAATTCACATTAATCATCAAACTAATACCAACTGACAGTGATTTTCTCCATGTGTCATTATTAATTGTATTCTTACTGCTTTACATGTGAATATACATCTCAGTAGTCACCCTCTGCAGCCAAGGAATATTATGGAAAAACCCAGGCCCATGATACTCATTCAGGCTGGTGTATTAACATGAGCATTTAAAGCATTCACTTTTACTGTATGCATGCACGCACGCGTACTACAGCTGTAGGCTTTAGTATCATGCAAATGCGTTGGTTCTCCCTGTTCTCCAAGTGCAATTCACAGTGGCTGCCTGTGGTCCAGCAGCGTCATGGGCAGGACGTGCCCTTTGTCCCAGCTGCCCCCGGGCATGCCCTCCATAGCACGGGAGATGGTCTGCTTGGGTTTCTTGCTTGCACAAAACAGAGCTCAGCAAGGAAATACTGGCACAAATGGCCAGATATCCAAGCATGCCCTTAATTCAGACATCATGCACTGCTCCAAAGGCATTTGGAGATAAACTGAGGTTTGACTTGCCTGTTTTTCTCACCAATTCTCCCTAAGCTGTCACTGCCAAAATTTTCTCACTGGCTAAAAAAACTAAAGATCTGAAATTCTTCCTTTTTTTGGCTACCAACCCCCACCCCCCCCCCCCCCCCCAATTAACAAAGACAGCTGGGATTTAATTTTTTTTTTTTTTTTAAATTATACTTGGTAAATGTGATTTATTGGCTGGGCAAGGATGGCCAGGGGAGATTAAGTTAACTTCAGTTTGATCGAAGACAATTGACCTAAGCAGTCAGTGCCATTGCGGAAAAGCTCTGATCCAAACCTGGTCTCTGCCACTGAAACCAGGTGTAATCATTGACCAAATGGGAGAAAAGAATCCAAAACATTTCTGAGTTTTGGATACAGGCAAATTCAAATCCAAATAGCAAGCTCCCGCACTGAAGGAAGCTAAAACACTGCAACAGCCATTCCCCTCACTCCCTTCAGCTGAAATGCTTGGGAGAAACTAATCTTTGGACCAAAATCTAGGAATTTAACTTTGCATCTTATGTCAACTGTGAGACCTGGACTTCAAATCTTATCTACCATAAGCAAATGAATTCTGTGGCTTTGGATGTCATATCACTAAGTCAGGCTGACTGCTGAGAAGCACGCCACCACCAGCAGCAGAAGCAAAATAGGGATAGCAGAGCCACTAAACATTTAGCCATACTCAGTCCATCTTCGTCATTTTTGCTTCCTTCCTCAGTCATCCTCCCCTTACAGCCCAGGAAAAACAGGCAGCTATTTTAGGTGTCCCACCGTTATCACTGAGATGCAATCTCTGCTAAACAAACTATTTCCAATGCATCGCCAAGTAAACCCTGGGCTGACCTTTGACTTTGTCATCTGAAATATGACCATAAAAATAATGAGCCTGTAAACTGCTTTTGGCAATTATGCCGCTGCTGGAATGAAAGGACGTTGTCATTAGCATGCAGCTTATGAACCCCAGCTTGCTGGTCCTGGCAGGCGGCCAGCCTGGGAAACCGAGCCGGCCTTAAAGCTGACACAGGTTCAATGGGATAATTAGGCAGCTTTTTTGTTCAAGTCTGTTGATATAAATGTGGTAGAGATTAGCCTTTTCCCCCTCAGCTCTGGGTAATGGTCAGGGCTAACAGGTGTCAGGCTAATGGTGGTGCGGGAAATTAATACTTGGTTTCCTGGTACCTTCCTTTGTTGTTTTTCCCTGCAGAGGAATTCCTCCAAATATTCCAGCACTTTGCAAGCGCCTTCCTCCCTCCCTCTTTCCCCCTTCTTATTTAGCTTTGCCCAAAACATTTTATCAAGAAGAGCACGCTGTCGAGTTGCATACAAAAGAGCTAGGAAGTGCCGACTGGAAAATAAATTACCATCAATCAAATCGGTCAATCGGCCTTCCATTTATTAGGCTAAAGAATAAAACTTAAATTTCAAAATAGCAATGGGCCAGATCTTTTTTGAAGTTAGGGGGAAATCTCTGAGGAAATGAGCCAAAGCAGAATAAAGGACACCCAGAACATCACGCAGCTCTGAACAAACTACAGTACCACTTATAAAAGTGTTTAGGTCACTTAAACATCTGGTTATCTTAAGCAACTTGGGACAGGGTTCTTGGCGCTCAGGAGGAATTGAAAATGCCAGATCAGCTAACAGTTCTCTGTAAGTCCTTAAAACAGAGTCTATCTATGCTTAATGTCAAAGTAAGTGAGACAGCAAGAGAAATCATGAGCATGCATTTACGCACACTGTAGCTAGCTGAGAGCCCATGCAGAAAGCAAGCTTTCATACTCATTCTACTCATACACACCCCCTTTTATCTCGAGGATTGCAAAAGCACTGTAAAGGGAAGGCTAGGCCCTATACCAAAATCACTTCACCCATCCCCAAAATGCAGCTACTTCTGTGGGGAGACCTGCTTACTAGTGAATCAGACACATATGGCAGCTTAGCTGGAAGGGGAAAAACCCATACAAAAGGATATTTTTCTAGTAACATGCCATTGTTTATGCAGGGCATGGTGGTAGGTAGCCTTTCAATTAAAAGAAAATGCAGCAGGGAGGCCGAAACCCCCATTCTGCTGAGGGGTGGGCAGGTGAGCAGAGCCCCGTGCCGTGGTGCTGAGCCCTGCCAGCCCTCAGCTGCCTCCAGCTGGCACAGCTCAGCCCGACCACCGCTGCAAAGGGGCCGGGGCAGCGCCCACCCCCTGCAGAACCTCCGAAGGCTGCCACACCATCTGCCGAACCTCATGGTGGTCTCAGCAATCGTGTAGGTTCCCCCCCCCCTTCTTTCCCTATGCTTTTTCTTCTTCCCCATTAGTATTCCCTTTCTCCAAGACCTACAGCCCTCATCTTCCCAGTCTCCCACCCTATTCTCTGGCTCCACACTCTGCACCTACTTTCTGCGATACACAAGCCACTTGATTTCCTCCTTCCCTTCTCACCGCACCGAACTGATTTTCTTCTGACCCATCCTGTGCCTCGTCACTGCTATGTTTCAAAAAGCATCCAGCCCACTAGTCAACTCCTAGGCACAAAGGTCCTGCTTTTTTTCCTGCTCCCCGTGGAGAAGCTGAGGCCAGGATATGGCTACTCAAGAGACCTCCTCTGCATTCATCCCTTGCTTTCACACCAGCAAAGCATGGCAAAGGTGCTGCAGGGACGCCTTCCCTCTCAGCCCCTTCATCCAGCAGAGGAGGTCGCCTTCCCAGTGCTGCTGCTCCCTCCGATGTGCTGCAGCAGCAGAAGTGCGCTTGTAAGTGGGGAAGGATGGGGATTGCTGCAGTCCAACTTCAGTCCTGCCTCCCGGCGGCAGAAAGAGAAGGCGCTCATCCTTTACAAAGACTTTGACAATACAGAGGGGGTTCAAAGAGTCACCAGAATGAGGTTGTATCTCTCCTTTCAGTAAAGGCACTTCTTGCAAACCTACTGGACCTACCTTGGGCCACTAGTGTAACCATGGAGACATGGGACTCAGCCCAGGCCACCTATTTCTCAGTTTTGCAGGCCCATACACAGCGTATCATGGGCTATGCCCTGCCCAGACCACCAGGCTGAAAGTCTGACATGGTCATATCCACCTGCAATGTGGTCACAGCAGTTTAAACCTCCCTTTACCAAGAGAACCGCAAAGAAGTCAATACATGGGGCACAGGAAAGAAAAAGGTAAGCGGTAGTTTGCTGCCTTGACCCCAACAACTCTGTGAAGAAAAGAGAGCTAATATGAGAGTCTTCCCTTCAGTAGCTGGAAGTGGAAGATCCAGTGGCTGGAATCTGGGAGTCAGCAAATGTTTCAAAGGGAGATAAACTGTAAGCTTATAATGGTGAGAATAAGTCACTTGGACTGGATTACTATGGGCTGTGGTAAATTCTCCATTTGCTGGAATCTCTAACTGAAGAGCAAATGCATTTCCGAAGAGATATGCCCTAGTCTGAAAACAATTAGTTGGGCTAAAGGCCAGAATCATTGGATGAAATCTATGGCTTTTGTAATAAAATAGGTCAGACTAGATAATCACAAGGGTTTACTGCAGCCTGAAAGTCTATTAATCTGTTTATTCTAGAAAAAAGCAATGAAAACATATTGTGTCTACAAAGTCCTGCTGCATGCAAGAGGTATATCTGGGTTGTGTACCACAGCAATATTCGAGTTACCTCAGCTTTAGGCGGGCGTTGCTCATCACCTGACTATGAGAGATTAAAAAAAAAAAAAAAAAAAAGCAATAATTAACCTCCCTTTGGTAGATTGCCAAAGACTGCAAAATAGAGGCAGCACTCATTTCACAGAGATTATGACACAACCATTCCTTAGCTTTTCTTACTATGAATGGCCCAATAGTTAATATGCCATAAAAGTCAAAGGGAGAAGAGAGCTACTCTGTCCTAGCAAAGATTGACACCAGGAGAAGATGAAACAGCCTGCCTTACACAGGTAACACCACCAAAAAACCCCAAACACACACAGCAAGACAAGCAACATTCGGTCCATCAGCAACTTTGATTAAACTAAAATCCCTGCAAAGAACTGCTTGTGGAGTGGTTCAAAGTTTTCAAGGCACAAACCTAATTAATTGACTAAGAAGAATGCAATGCCAAGACTTCTGTATGATAAATGTCTCCTTCAGATAACTGCCAGTAGTCAAAGTGGTGCTTCAGAGTCCAGAGCGGCTGCTTAATGCCTGGGTTGGTCCAAACTGTTCCTGGTTTTGTTTTGGGAAGGAGTGAGTAGAGCCATGACAGCTTTGCTTTGGTGTAGAGGCACCGGAGCCGTTCTGCTTCACAGTCAGCAGCGTTTGCATGGAGACAAGGCAGTGAAGTGGCTGCCCAGTCGCATTTGGAGCTAAGATATGCTGTCAAATGCTTTTTTAAAAATCTGTGTCAACAAGCCAGTGTTCATTTGTGTGGCAGCAGCATTCAGAGGGTGACCTGCGCATGAGCCAGCACTGAGGCAGGAGCTGCAGCATCCCAGACCCTCCGCCCTGCAGGCTTCCCAGTCTGAGGCAGCAAGAGAGGCGAGAAGAAACGAGCAAGGAAAACACCTTTGCCAAAGGACACCCAGAAAGCCAAGGGGCAATGGGGCAATAAATCAAAACAGAAAAGACAGATGACTGAGCAAATAGGATATGAGGATATTTCCTGCTGATTCCTAGAGGATAACAGCAGAAGAGCATTGGCAGGGTGATGCTTCCAACATCAGGGCAGGTGAGTGGATGAATTGTGGCGGTAGCCTGGCAATAGCACACAGACGCTGTTTAATATTGGGCTGTAATACTGAAGATCCTGACAACCTGCCAGCACTGCAGGTGCAGGCTGAGAGTTTGCACCATGACATTAACTCACACATAATTGTAACTCACAAAGTCTTCCCCTAAGAGAAATATCTCTTGCCACAATTCAGTGTATTCTTCATGTGCCGCACATGAATCCTTTGCTTAAGTCAGTGACCTGATCTGAAGAAGCCTGACCTTGAATTACTACCTTCTATAAGGCCCTTGAGTACTTTAGTACTTAACATATAATTTTAAAACTCAGAGCCAACAGAGAGAGAGGTACATGCAATGCAGTCACTTGCAGACACAGACAATCTAGGCTTTCCAAAAAATAAAGAGGGGAGCCAAGAGAGAATAGCCAGAAGCCCAAAATAAAGATTTAAACTCTCATTTCTACTGATTGAAGATAGAAACATGTTAGGTTTGCATTAAAAAGTTGATTCCAGGGGTGAAAAATAAAAACATTCAGACCCAAATTTCAAAACACTACTGAAATGTGGAATCTGGAGATGGGAGAGGTCAAAGGGGATTCAGGTCTTGCCCTGGAAAAGTTTGTTGCCACAGACAGAAAGACAAAAAAAAAGGAAAAACAAAAACAAAAAAAACAAAAAAAAAGAAAAATAAAAAAAAAGAAAGAAAAAAGTGAATGTTTGCTATTTCTCCTAAAACAGTGTCTTTAAGAGACCTTTTAGAAGCAGGGTATGGGGAAGTGTGGGATAGGATTTCACAGCTTTTGGCAGCTGTCTTTTGCCTTCTTTCTTCA
This sequence comes from Buteo buteo, assembly GCF_964188355.1. NCBI lineage: Eukaryota > Metazoa > Chordata > Aves > Accipitriformes > Accipitridae > Buteo > Buteo buteo. The sequence goes on along the minus strand of NC_134182.1, from coordinate 8,546,295 downwards.
TGCACAGTGACAGCAGACTTTGCTCTAAAAGTATTGGCTAATTCCACGGGGAGCAAGGATGCCTCAGGAGGAAAGCATTCTGTTCAACTCCCATTTGCACCAGTTCTGCATTGATGTACATCCAGTTGACTTCATTGGCATCAAACCTCATCTGTACTGATCTTAACAACAACAACAAAACAACAGCAAAAAAACAGCCTTGCAAAATCCTTTGTATCTTCCCTGAGCTGATCTAATGACTGGGGATTTTTGGTTCTCGTTATGCGAGAAGATGCATTCACCTGAGTAAGGATCCAAGGCGTGTTCCTAGTGGGCCCTTATATGCCATAAAAACTGCCTCTCTCTGAGCTGCCATACAACCCACTCAATTTTTCTCCTGCACTGCACCAGAAAAAGTGCTTTTCCTTGTTTCACAGAAATCTCCTTATAGCAGTCATGAGTGAATAGTCCACCCTTGAGGAAGGGTTAAAAATATTTCCAGATGAGCTCCCATGTGGGCAGCAATTGAGAAAAATCTATTACAGGATTCTGAATACAGGATATGCAATATCAGTAAATTAACCATCCCGCAAAGAATTTGATGATATTGCAAGGCCTTTCAACGTGCACGTCAATTAGGAAAATGCAAAGACTCAAGACAAGAAGCAATAACTGCTGCCAAGACTGAGGTGGGGCTAATGATGACTAATGCACTTGTTATGGAACATTCTTCAATTAGTTCTCCTGGGGAGGCAGTAAATCTTGTTATCTAATCTTATATACACGTCCCTTACCTGCACTTACTTCCAAAAAGTATGCTAGGCACTCTCTATGCATAGAGGAAGCCAAAATGTGTATGCTTTTTTGTGAGAAAGACAGTTAAGGTATTTCTGTTGGAGGATGGCAGAAATTCTGAAAGGTGAGCAGGAAATTCAAATATAATTATATTGCACAAACAAGCCTAGAAGTCTGAAATGGGGTGAATTTGGAATAGGACCTCATCTCATAGTCACATCAAGACAGGGAGAGTTGCTTTTCTCATTGAAGGAAACCTGAGAGCAGATTTTCAGCTATACCAAGAATAAAGGCTAAAAATATTTTCCATAGAAAATTCTAACAATGGTTTGCAGCATGATCACAAAAAATGAAACTCTTATCATAATTCTTTGAGAGGAAAGTACCATTCGTGCAGAATATTCTCTGAAGAGATCTTGGAAATCGTTACAGTTCATTTGATAATATATTGCTTAATAATAGTTTCCTCTTCCCTCATGCTCCCTTCAGTTGCAAAGATTCATGATGAATTCATACCACGTGATGAAGTCATCTAATGATCTCTAAATAATGATTAAAAATGTTAGTACTGTTTATTGTTCTGGCTCAAATACAAGAAGGAGCTAATAAGATAAACTATAAATACCTCCATATTTCATAAGTGCTGTTCTCTGTAGCAAAAGGTATATACAGGTGAAAAATATGGAAATCACAGGGGAAAAAGGCTGTGAATAATAAAACATAGTATATAAAATATTTGCATTATGGAGAAATTGCCATTTATTCCAGTTGCATATAGTAACATTTGAAAGGTAATATATATAGCTTTAGGCATTTAGTCTTTATCTTATATAAGATTTTAGTCAAACAAGACCAGGAAACTCACTGAATGCTGTTACCAATATAAGACAGGTTTGAACAGATCTGGGCAAATCAAATACAAACTTCACATAATTGGTGACAAATTATTGCCATTTCTTACATTACGGATAATATGCAGCTGTTTAAAATTGGATGGATACTAAAGCCATACCTGCATATTACCTAGAAGCCTGAATAGTTATTAGCTCTGATTTTGTTTATTCCTGACGTGTGATTTTTCCTGTGAGGAGGATTTTAGTTAGCTGGAAAATATCTACCCTGTGCAGTTGCCCTTGTGGTAGTCCATCTGTAACATGTTTGGGCTCCTTAGTTCTAGTTTAGAGTCCCACCCCAAATAAATGTGCAGTGCCTTGACGTTGGCAGGTGCTGAACACTAGAAAGACTCAAGTACTGGCAGGTCCCTTATTGCCAGACTTCAGCATTTGGCTGTGAGGTTTAGGCTCCCCTTGCTCATGTTTAGAGACCCAGGGACACCTCCACCATGTTTCTTCCCTCCCTCCTTCTTCAGTGAACCTCCAAGACAGAGAGTCAAGAAGGATGAAAGCAGCCTTGGAGGCCAGGCATCCACCCATGGTTCATCCTATGCAGGCATTTGGGATCCAGCTCTTTACCCAAATCAGCTCCACAGAGCTTTTGCTCCAGATGGATGCTCCAATTGCTCCTAATGTTTGGAAGGGGCAGTGTTTCAGCCTTAACTCTGCCACTCTGTTCCTGCTGGCTTTTGCTTTACTAATAACAAAGGGCTCTATCATGCACTGAAGCATAAGCAGAATACCCATGTATGTGAGAGAAGGGGTTCTAAACAGTCCCAGACTACCAAGGATAAGAAGGTTTATAGAATAATGCATGCAGACAGGAAAGACACAAAATTCAAATGCCCTCAAAAATAAAAAAGAATCACGGAGACAAATTCAATTTCCACTTTTGCACAGTACAGCATGAAATACAGAGGAACCCCTCCCTCACTTTTCTTCATTAAGGTCAGCAGAAATCTGTGCTTAAAAGACCCTCAGTATTTAATGCAGAAATGAGATACTCATTAAATGTTTGTTCTTTAAAAACTCTCACTCTGTAAAGGGAATTCAATCTGGTTCTCTTTAGATCCCCATGTTAAAGGGCCTTATGGTGGGTTTCTCATAAGCAACCTCTAACTATTTCAGCTTGCTGAAAGTATAATGTGGAAAAAAGCGCATTTATTTGAAAAACAAGTCTTGAAAGTTTAGCCATTAGCCTCAATGCCAATAAAATCTTCTGGTTCAGTCTGGAGTCTCTCAGGGGTAAATGTACAGGTGCTAAGTGCTGAGCAGCTGCAGCAAGTGATGAATTTAGGGAATGGTATGAAGTTTAAAAACCAAGATGACCAAATGAGATACATTTTACAATCAAAGCCCAAGCTTATGTTAAAAATTAGAATGCCTTTATAGATGCTTTCGTTTTTCCCCTGAGCCTTCTAAAATCAGTATGGCAGCTAATGCAGGGCTAACGGTGAATGTATTGAGTACTTCTGGCAAGTTCTGGCTCAGTGAAAATCTGAAGCATAAAACATTTGTAGATTATTACTATTTTTAATGTGTGTGGTAGAATGAAAGGCACAAGATCAGTGCGTATATCCTATACTCATTTACATAAAAGCCCCCTCATTCTACTCAAACAGCCCTAAGAAGCTACACAGTGAGTGTAAACCAAATTTGCACGTTTCTAAGTACTTTTTCCCTTGCCAGAATGGTATAAAGGAGCTTCAATGTTACTCACATTCTTATCCTATGAATAAGAAATCGTTGGATTCAATTAAGTGTGTCTATGCTGGTGCAGTGTTAGCCACAAAGTGATGCAGAAGTAATCACGCTTCTTGACCTGAAAATTTGTGGCTGTAAACATTACATTATCACAATTTAGAGTCCAACTAGCGAGTCAGTCCCTCCATCCACCCATGCAGGAGACCTCCACGTGCAGCTCAGTGGGTGCCTGCATGGGCACTCGGAGCCCCTCTCCCCATCTGCACCGACCTGCATGAGAGGGGTTGCTTCTGCTCGGCTTATGCCACTGGAAATGAGCACAGGCTCCTCAGTAGTCCTCAGAGTTAGACAGGTTTTTAAACTGGAGCCACGATACAGGTCCATGGCTTTGTGCAGGACAGCATGGCATGTGTGGGAGGGCAGGGAGCCCTGCCACAGCACCAGGTGGGGAAGAGGAGAATCCTGTCCTTGGACATGCTGTGAAAGTGGAAAACAGCTCAAGAACAAGTCATGATGTTTTGGTTTAAAATCAAGTTGATAAAGAGTCTTTCTGAGATGTCTCTTGAGCAGGCAGAGAAACTTGCATTTGTCTATTTGTTGAATAACATCCTCACAGCAGCACAAATGGGAAACCTTATACGTTTTTCCCTATTTAAACACCTGCCTCTGTTACCTACATGTCAGGCTCACCCTGAAATTTCCTCCAAGCTGTGTGTGGCCCCTGGCAATACCGTGACCTGGTGCAGTTGACAGAAGAGTTGCTACAGCCTTCTAGAGAAGCAGGAACCAGGCCAGTCTTGAAGTAAAAACCATGTATTAAAAACATCAGTCTTCCTTTAAAAATAATCAATCTAAATGTATATATTGGGCCAACCACTACCAATACACTTTGCTTTTATTTTTCTTACAAGAAAAATTAAACAGCTCGTTTAATGAATTAGTGATTTTCTCTTCCATCATTAAGTCATTTCTAGAAAGAAAAAAATACTTCAAGTCCAACCGTATATTTATCATGTTTAGTGCAAAATAAATCCCATATCAGTTCTTCTATCCTAGGCTTCCCAAACTCTTGTACACGCTTTATAAACACTATTAATCATGCAGAACCTGTCAGCAGCGTTAGCAGAGCACATAATGTATTTGGAACATTTGCAGCATAACAGCTTTGAATGTAAAGGTCACCATCTCCGCATTAACTCCATCAAAATAATTGGGTAATTTTCCTTTAAAAACACACAAAACAGTTTCTCCTGGAGATCCCATGTGGGAGCTGAATCTGACATCTGTGAAAGAAAGCATGGAGCTGCATGTATAGTATCACAAAGCTGCAGGGAAGATCAAAAGAACATATTTGCTTATGTTAGCCTGCAAACAGAGGAATGTCAAAACCAGGAGCTACAGCAATGCATCCAAGTCAAGCCCATGCAAGCAAAGCATTTTTTGCAGGAACGATACAACCCTTGTCCTTCAGCAAGTGGGATCCAGCTGGTCTGCAGAGCGCCTGAGGAGTGACCGTGGCTGAATAAAGCCCCCTTCCTTCCTCCTCTTCCTTCTGCTGGGAGCGACTGTGGATCTCCTCCGCCGGGCACGGGAGCGGCGGCTGACCTCCTCTGAAGGCACGCCAGTACTACTAATCAACTAACGGGGAAGCTGTCAGCGTTTCTTCCTCGCCTCTCCCGCAGCCCCTTCAGCTCTGCCTGTCCCACGACCCGGGGTTGCACCTTGTCATTCTGCTCCTCTCTACAAAACCTTGCCTCCGACTAAGCTGATCGCAGCCACAGGTACGCAGCTGCTCTTATAAATAAAATAGTAAGGGATGGATGACAAAGAGAAGGGATCGGCTGCCTCCTCCACCCTTGCTAGCACAAAGCCCTCAGCCCCAGGCACTCACAGTAAAACATCGTTCTGAAAATCAGGGCAGCTGTCTGGTCACGGTGAGTTTCTCATTCACCTTTTTATCACACCTTTGCATGCATTTGAACATGTTGGAACAAGGTCTGGGTCTCATCCCAGGTATTATATACAAGAGAAAAGTCCTTGAGACTTAAAGAAACAAATCCAAATCATTAACGTGCTGCTGATTTCCATAGTTTAGGCAGCAGTGGTCTGTGACAGCCCGTGACCAGCAACACCGGACAGATGGGCTCTGCCAGATCAGTCAGTGGTTGTGGGTGCCCTCAGCATGAGGAAGTAAGCAAAGAAGTCTGCACATTCGACATCACATGCATGTGAAGGTTTAGCAAGGACGTTACACAGACATTTTTATGGAGTGAGAATTGGTCTGAGTCAGAATAAGATGAAACAAACCTGTGACATTTTAGTGACTGGAATCCATTCCCCTTTTTGCAAACCTGGTGGAAAGAAACTTCCCACAGCTTCATTATTAATGCTTTGCTTCAAGACTTACTACCTGACGATTCTCTACCGTGATACACTGATGCGGCCCTAGCCCATAGTTTTGTAGGATGGAAACTTTGTAGGATGGAAGTTCTTTGAATACCCAAGATTTACCTCGTTTTGTTCAAGATTCTTACATATGAGAAGTATAGGATGAAGTTATTGCATCTTATATCCCCCATTTTAGTTCTAAATCACTGCAGGAAATAAATAGAGACTATTGGACCTTACATGTAACTCCAAGAAGCAGATATGTTTTCCTTCCCATGAATCAATAGAACATTATCAGCATAATAAAAAAAATCGTCAAAAAAAATTCCAAAGCAGCCATAAAAAACCAGATGCTAACTATTGCTTCTCCTTTATGTATAATCACATTTCAAAAAAGGATTTGCAGATGGAAAGCCACAAAAGACCACCAGACAGCATGAGTGATATTACGAGGAAAGAAACGCACGTGCACTTTTACCTACCAGCTAAGGCCATTGCTGCAAACACCAAGATTCCTCCAAATAAAATGAGTCAGGAACCAATAGAGGCTTCTCTGTAGTGCACACTTCTACTTGTCAGAAGATATAACTGCTTTATGAAGTTATCCATATAAGCTACATTATTTCATGTAGTCAAGAGTCAATGTAGTAAATGGATTCCAGCCAGTGAGTCAGTTTTGAACTTTCCCAGATTTGTTAGCCTGGAGCCTGGAAGATGACTCTTACCATTTTGGGCCTGTTCTAGTGAACGGTTTCCACGTGCGGAAACTAGCGGTGGTGCGAACCCCAGGTATCTCCTTCACAATCAGACAGCTGTCTTCCTCTAGCTTTAACATAACTCCTTTCATGATAACTTTGGAGAGAACACACCAACGTGCGATGCGCACCCCTTGGAACCAAGTTAGCATATGTGTTACCGTGGGTTAGAGCCGTGGAGAAATGTATCTTCCACTATTTGTGTTCTGAACTGAGAGTTTTACAGCACAAGGAACATAAACCTGTCCGAATGAGCTGAGGTTAGAGAGGAGAGTCAAAACACCCAGCCTATCAGGACGACCAGGGCTACTGATAGAATCTTCATGGAATGATAAGTAATAAAATCACTTAAATCCGTCCAAATGGTGGACTGGAAAGTTCGTCAAGTCTTTTGTACCCAAGGAAATAACCAGAAATAGATTCTTTGATCAGCACTGAATTCTCATCCAAAGGCAAACTGGTGTTTCTGAATTTCCTAGCGTCCTCATCCCTAGATAAGGTCACCGTGTCCTCCTTGGCATTGCAAACCTTTCCCTTCCTAGTAATGGGCCAGGCCAAGTTGCTCTCACGCTGGCCTTACATGGTGCGGTGGGAGAAAAACTGCTTTAGTTCACAACCATTTGATTTATTGCTCTCACTTTTAATGAGTGCCAATAGCTTAGATTTTGCAAAGGAAATAGCTGCCTAATATAACTGGCCTTTGGCCACCAACTTGTTTTCAAATAGCATTGGCCTGGTCTGACCATTAGCCAAATCCAAATCCCAGACAGAGCGGGGGATGAGGCTCTGCGTTTTACTGTTCATCCCTTGTACCGTCCAGGGACCACTTTTAAGCCATAAAACTGTACCTACAAAGGGAACCAGACAGGGAAACAAAAGCACAGTCCAGCGCATTGGGAAGGAGGGAGCGAGAGCGGCCTGTTCAGGAGATTTCTTTCAAAACGGCAGACGGCAGCCGCTGCTCACGCTATCAGAGTCTCAGCGAAGGACTGCCGTTCAGCCTTCCCCGTCAAGCTTTCCTGAGCCCAAACACAAAGCCAGGACACCGAGCACAAAGTCCTGGCCCCACAAAAGGAACTGGCAGCCATTGCCTCCCAGTGTCCAACCGCAGGGACAGGCTTTCAGTCTCAGCTTCAGGCTCTGCCATTTGCTCAGCACATTACCCCAAACCCATGCAGTCCCATCACCTTTCCCAGCTTTCCTGGCTGCCCAGAAGAGCCCCATTTCCACCCCTGTGTGAGCTGCCTGGAGGTGAAGGGCTCAAAAGCCTTACTGAGCACCCATAGCTGCTCTTGTGCTCCTCTCGCACAAAGCAGAAAGGAGGATGCTGAAGCTGGGACTGCAGGACGGGTTAGCGCTTCTGATAAATACAATAAAAGTCACCCCAGCAATCAGTAAACAGTGGTATAATTAGCAAATGTTTTTCTATTTACTTCCTTTAATATGCAATAGGGGGAAATGAAATAAAATGTCAAGGACTTCATCAAACAGATGGTTCTGCACTTATTATTTTTCTCCGCCGTATTGTTTGCGTCAACTAAAGAAGAAACTCCTTTACGAAGTGTGACTCATGGATTCCTGGGAAGCTGCATTCTCAGCAGGGGGAGGACAGCAGGGGAGGACAGGAAAGGGGAGGGAAGAGGACTCAGCTCATGAGCTTTTATTAGGAGTATTATTATGTCTCATTAATTAATCTGACCGCCGCTTTAGTGACGTCTCGGTCTCATTTCACAGGAAAAAATTACTCTGGATTGCCAAGTTAAATAGACAATTACAGGAAGACCAAATTATGCCTACATTGCATTCCCTCAGGGCACCAGGCCAAGTTCATGTCAAATCCATAATAACTAGACTACCCTCACTAAAAACAGCTCCTGTGGACATACGTCATGAACCATTTGTAATCTACACAGAGGATGTATTGATCTTCCTTGGGCTTCCTTTCTCATAAACGCATAATAGCAAAGACAGGATTTTTTAAGTATCTAACTCTCTGCAGCACATATGCAGAGCATAAGCTGTGTTAACTCCAATAAAGCCTAATTAAAGCATAACCATTAGCTGTTTAATTTCCTTTTCCTATCCCAAGGGGCAGCTGCCTAGAGAGCAAGAGGAGAAGGTTAGTGCATTTTAGAGGAGGAATTAAAAAAGAAAACCCAACTTGTATTTTCCCTGAAGAGAGACACACAGGTAAAATCCAGGAAAGGTCTCTTTACCTGGTGAAAAAATGCAACTTCCCAGATCTGCTTGGAGTACAGAAGAGCTGGGAGATCCCTAGGAAAAGAAGGGATGTGAACAAATGTGTCCAAGAGAATGCAATGCCCTTAAAACCTAGCTGACATCAGAATTACTTACGCCTTCAAATCTCACTATTGTAATTCCTTCTCCCACCTGCAACCCCCAGCTCTTGGTCTATTCTTTCTCTCTTCCCCTCACGTGCAGGTCTGCCCTTTTCTCCTCACCCCCATCTGATGGCTCCCAGCTGGATGGGCCACATCGTCCCCAGTCCCGGTACATTCCCCGACCGGTCCCCTCAGCTCTGGTACTTTGGAACCCCCTTTCAAGCACAGGTTTCCTTACTTGGGGCAACGAGTGCTGGTGGCTCAAGAGAAACTGGTGTTGATTGAACCAGAACACCAGGAGCCTGGAACAACCACGATGGCACAAACCTTCCTCCTTCCTCCCAGTCCTGATTCTTCTCAGCACTTCTCTCAGGCCAATTGTTATCTGCCTTTTTGTTATTCCCCAGCTTAGCCTTCATGTATGAAGAAACTTTTTGGATGTTACTGCACTGTGCTCATCTGCCCTGAGCACACACCTGGCCTGTTGCCTCTGCCCAGCGCAGGAGATCTGGGTCACTTTCCCTCCTCTGGCACATTTTTCCTCATCAAAGGATGCACAGCCTCTTGTTCCCTTTCCCTCAAAGGTGGAAGTGAGCTGAGGTCCACGTGGCTTCATCACTACCCAGACCTAGCAGGTCACTACCACCACCAGCCTGCCCATCACCGACAGCCGTGGGTAAAGCCATCTGCAATGCAAACCCCAGCAGTTTCCAACTCACGCGCAGAAATAACGCTTTCCTCCTCCCACAGCTACAGCTACGTTCCCCTAAGCACTCCACAGACCATTCCCTTCTGCTCCACACACCAATATACATATGCACATTTCTTGCTCCACGCTCCTGTCACCTCCTTCCCCCACCAAAGAGTTGTTTTGTCTTTTTCATAAAACAGTGAGAACAACTTAAGTGCATGGACAGTGTTCAGATCAAGCCCCTGAGGAGCAGCCAGCTGAGTACAAATGTGTCTGTCAGCCTGGTGTAAATTTTAGCATGGTGTTGCACTTCCATTCTGTTGTTCTTGGCAAGTAGGGACGACGTCCTCGCCGCACAGTTCACTCTGGTCAGGACCGGCACAACAGAAAAGCACAACTAGCTTCATGGAAATGCCTTCCAAGCTAGCGTGGGGATCTGGAAGGGGCTTTGTTTTCTCTTTCTTGCCTTAATGCTGTACAAACAAGCAATGAGTGTTATTAAATCTCTGTTCCTTTCCCAGGCTGTAAGACTCTCTCCCTTTTTCTCTCTACTGCCCTAGTTTAGGATTTTTCATGATCCAAGCCAACCTATTCAAGTGACAAAGAAGATCACTTTGCAATGTGGCCTCCAGCCAAAACTGTGACCTTTTTAACAGCGAGGTGAAATGGCAGCATTTTGATTATCATGGTGCTTTTGTTTTGGAGCACGGAGAATTGTTTTTCCTTCTTTAATAACTAAGCAGCTTTTTACCTTATGAGCAGTTGCTTGGCATGGTGAAGAGTAGCAATTTTGCAAAATTGTCCAAAGCTGGTGACAAGATATTCCATGTTTTTCTCCGGCATTCATGAAATGTTTTGTCAATTCCTCACATCTCCTGTTAATCTTTCCTTTTAAAAACTACTGCTGGATCTTCAAATAGCAGTGTTGAGCAGTGCAAGAATGCCTACAGCACCCTATGCTTCATTTTGAGACACATGAAGCATTCTTTCGTATTAATTTTAAAATTAGAAAATTCATTAAAAAGGGAAAATCCCAGAGAAAAATGAAAACTCCAAACAGTCTTTGTGATGGAAGCTGATCTGCAAAGGATTGCACACTGATAAAGGCTTTCCTGTTCTGAAATAGCAATAGGAAGAGGTAGAAATATCAGCTTCTTGTTTGGTTCTCAGCTCCAGCTCTAAGTGAATGCAGCCTCAGCCATGTTGCGCTCTCCTTTATTTTGCTGGCTTTTGCCAATTTAATCTTGATGGGTTTTGCAGAGTCCACCCATTCTGCAGTCACCTCCCTGCAAAGTAACTGAGGGATCATCAGCACAAAGGATTTTCCAACAGCGCAAGAGGAATTCTGAGCTAAGGGAAACTGCATGTAGCACAGAGGCCTGCCTCTTGATTGCTAATGCAAATATTAATTTATAATCATGCTTTGAAAAACCTTATTTCACCTGATATTAATATCCACAGAAAAACAGAGGGTCACATCATAGAAATGCTCATAAAGGCTAACTTTCAAGCTGCAAAGCCGGAATCTTCTTTTTTATACTAAAAATAAATCTATGCTCTGTACTTCAGCAGCAGCTTAGGGTACCCACTGAAGGATGTGTGTTCCTATCTTGCAATAGCTTTACAGGAAATGAAAAACGTACGGCAGTTAGAGCAGCAAAAGTTTCTTAAAGTTTAGGTCCTTCTTCACTTGGCTTCTCCTCTGGAGAGATTTGGAAGCGAGGAAGAAAGGTTTGTGGGTTTGCGAAGGTGCATGTTACCCTTTCCTTAAGGCACCTACGTTATTTGCTAACGAAGGTACAGAGAAGTGCAACAAGCCCTAACTCTTTAGGAAGGTAAAGCCCACGCTGCACACCATCGTGTGTAGTAGCAGAGCTCTTTTTCTGCAGGTGTGGACATTTGTCTCATCTTCTACTCTGGTCAAATCACCTTCAGTTCCTTCGTTATTTACGATCTACTGCCCAGTGGAGAAGGTGTTTATAAGGAGGGTAGCTGCCAAGCTTCACAAGTCAACGGCATAATCTTCTGGTGCATGTTTTCTCCAAAGAGCCTTCCCTCTCTTTATGGTCCCCCTGCCAATCAGTGGTGCTGCAGAGAAGGTGTTTACAGGCAGAGGTGCTGCAGCACTTCACCTCCTCTGGCAGCGTTACGCAGTTGTAAAAGACATCATATAATGTCTCACTTCTCCAAAGCAGGAGATGTCACACAGCATGATGAAGATGCTGTCTGGTGCATACTCCTCCAGCAGGCCAGGAAGAACATCTGTCACCAATATTTCTGCTTCAGCTCCATCTGCACCTGGTTGTTCTTTCTGCAAGTTCCTGTGTTATTTTTCTTCCATATACTCAGACACCCCGCAGCAGGTTTGTTATCTTACGTGGATTGCCATGGTCAAAGTGTTTGTCCAATGGATGCAAGAAAAAGCAAAGAAATTAGCATTAAGTAACAACACTTTTTCCAGAAAAGAAAACATATGCTTCTTTTGTGGCTCACGAGATAGTCTACCTATTGTATGACTTGATGTTTTCTCCTTTACAAGGGTATAGCAGGGAAGACTCAACTTCTGGCCCATTAGAAAGAGCCATGGTAGCATGCTTCAGGGTGGTAGGACAGAGTGAATGCACATTTGTTCCAAATGCTCTCAAATAAATCTTAGTACTGGGGACAGGAAGGAATCACACTGCAAATAAGCTGAAAACAGGGAATCTGTAAGAAGACATCAGAGTCAGGATGAGATATCAGATTGGGCTTGTGATACCTACTGCATAGAGGACTTGTCTTTTTATTTCATCTCCTTCTATTTCAGTATAAAGTTAAGATTTGAAAGAACACCGCTTTCCTTGGAAAGGAGGAACTGCTGAGATGTCAGAGGAAGAAAAAGTATTGTGTTTTGTTTACTCAGTCCCTGCTTGTTTAATCCACAAGAGAAGCTTGCACATAGTCCAGTTAATGCTTTATCATTCATGTCCCTTATCATGTACTGAGGGCACATATTGTGCATGAGTCATAATTAGATTGTTTGTATAATACTAAAAGGAAAACAAACAGTCCCATATCTCCCCGTCACACTAACAATAAGCTGACACATACTTAATCAAAATAGAGGATGCTGAATTAATTCAAAGAGGTTGACTTTCAAGAGGGACAATTGGAAAGTTCTCCCGGAGCAGTTAGTCACTCAGGCGGAGTTCAGCCAAACACAAGATGAAATTTGTCACATTCATTCCAGAATTAATAATTTCTCAGAAATTATTACAGTTTGCTTTAACGTATTTCCAGACTTTGCCATGAAGCAGATGACAAATGAAAGACTGATGCATCTAAATATTAAGGGGCTCAGACACAAGAAAAAAATCCGTGGGGAAACTTCCTTGCTCACACTTCTGACAAAAAGCCAAGAGCACCTTCCCGTGCCCTGGCAAAGCCTGCACCAGTGGAAAAGTTTAAGGAAAAAAAGACACCCAGTTAACCAGTTGCTGAGAATCAAAATGACAAATAGTACCATTTGTCAAAGAATCTCATTTCCACAGCTGGCCCTTTGTTAAAGCTTTACAGGCAGACATTGCTGCAGCAGGAAAACGAAGCAATTGCTGGCCCTTCGGCTGCTCTGCAAGTGCTCAGGTTGCGACTGGCTGTTCTGTACAGCTTTAGGTATTCCAGAAATCCTGCACCACCCACTGAAGCAATACAGGACATTTGGGTGGACTCTACTAGCAGCACTGTCAGGTCTAGAAACAGGACGAACAGATCCAGGCACCTTGTCAAAGGATGACCCAGCTCAGCAGAAGTCTGCCTCATTTACCTGTATCAGACAAACAAGAGGAGAGGAAAGATCTTCCATTTACAAGGCAGAAAGAGAAGAAACATGGTATGCTGGATACCTACGTTAGTCCATTATGACTACTTTTTTTGCACTTGAGCAACTACATGCCTTCCTCCTCTAGGTGTAACACTTGGGGACCCATAGGATCGAGAGAAAGCAGCAGCTAAGGCACAAAAGACACTTACATCCAGAGGCTATGCAGGCACCCTATACGTAGACATCTAAGTTCAGCATTAAATATGGCAAAGAGAAAACATCCCCTCACTTTACATTCAATATTGTGCCCTCTTTTCAGGCTTATACCTGTTGCTTGCTTGCCCAGAAAATAGTATTTTTGTTACATGGCATCAGATCAATGTAGGTTCCTAAAGAAATATATGGAAAAAGGATGAATACTTAGAAATCTGGTGGAAGTACCTTTGATTTATTACATTAATATACACAACTTTTCTCTTACAGGTAACAGGAAAAAAGGTGGGGGTGGGGGTGTTTATAGCTTGGCTCCAGTCAATCACATCTCCTGATTTAGGTGAGTAATAAAACTGTTACAAAATGCATTTGGAACAGGTCGCACTGCACGTGCCTGATAGTCTCTTTCGAAGCTTAATGCTTGTCCTCCTCAATTTTGCTTCCTTTCAGACAGTCTGGCTTTGTTCTGCCAATTTGCTCATCAGAGTTCTGCTTGTGTTTACAGCACCACAATTGAAAACCTGCATGGACTGAGTCAGAAATTATCATCTCAGCCGTATGATATTTCTAAGGACAGACTAGCCAAGTCTGGGAAAAAAAAAGTTCCATGTCAGATGATTAGTCATGTTAGCTTCATACCTCTGAACAATGAATTACTCATTTTACATCTTCAGAAGTAGGAAAAAAAAAAAGGAAGAAAAAAAGAAGAACGTAATTATGACTTAATTCTGTTCTCTCTTGGAGTAGGCAAAGATACAAATTACTTAGTGGAAGAATCATGTAATGTCATGAGGATTGATGCTGCTGCTTTTATTTGAGAAGCCAACACAATTTTGAGAGGATTAAATATGATGAGTAAGCAGTCTTTTCCAGCTCTGCTTGAAAAGCTACGGCAGCTACAGAGTGTTAATTCATGATATTTGACTTCTTCAGTCTAGTGGGGAGGCTTCCTGGGGAAACCAGAAGGAGGCTTGTGGCAGCTTTCAGGCTGACTGTCAGACCAGCTTCAAGAGAATTAATTTGTCACCAAAAGGACACGTTGACTTTTGGTTGGTAGTTTGGCGGATGGCAATTTATGCCCAGAGGAGGACATTTTAAAATTTGCTGTGCACAAAGCTCATCTCGTTTTGTGGCCATCTGCTGACAAAACCAGGTAAGCCAGCATGTGTCTGACCACCATTTGGAAAAAGCTGGGGTGTCCTCCTCTAGGTTATGGCCCTTCACTGTAGAAGTTCAGGTGTTTCTGAAAGTAACCCTTTATTTACTCAAATGATAACGTGAAACAGTATTTAAAAGAAAACAACAAATTTTAAGCTAACTAAAATGAAAACCTTACCATAAATCTGTTTATGAAATACTGTTAATAAAACCAGAGTGCAAGTGAATTCAAGGAAGTTCTAGTACTTAACAACTCCCCCCAACTGCACCACAAGTGTTGTGACAGCCGGAGCCTCACGGTCATTTGTCACATGAGGATTACAGTTCAACTTTCATATTCGGCAGAGAAACAAGAGCGGCAGCCACCGTGCCCCAGCAGCCCCAGCTGTTTCATTTGCAGCTCCCCCTGCATGCTGTGCTCTCACTGTTAAGATCCTTGGGTGCTTGCAATGCCACTCGGGTTTGACATGGGGCTGAGGGCACCAGGTTTTCCTCCCCACTGGTGGGACTGGCCTTCGCCTGCAGCCATGCTTGCAGTAGGGGTGTAAGGCTGGTGCTGCGCAGCTGAACAGCTCATTCTCGCACGTGTGCCTGATGGTGCCCCAGGTCTCAGTCTTGTGCCATTTTCGCCCGAGATGACCATGAATCACCTAGTCTCTGCGTAAGACAGAGTCCTCTCTCCCTCCAGAAACTCCTCTGTCATCCTCTGTGCTGCCTTTTGGGATCTCCCACCACTTGAGACAGCTGCTGATGAAGATTAGAGTATCCATAGGCAAACAGAGATGGTATAGAGGAGACCACCTTCTCTGTGCATACGCCTTTCTGGCTGTGCCTCTTGCCAGCATGCACCCAGGACAGCACCAAATCCAGGCATGGTGCCATGAAATGCCCCAAGGCATGCCTGAAGAGGATGCCCAAGCCACGTGCAGTCATCAGCAACAAGCAGCACATGGCCCAGGCATGCCCAGTTAAACCTCCCCTTGGTTTTGTGTGCTCGCACAGCCCTGCTTGCTTTGGCATCCTGTCCGACAGCCCTGGTCCTGAGGGTATCTCCCCTGTCTTTGCTACCAAGTCAGTGCAAAGCAGAGCAAACAGTGTTCATAGCCCCAGCCCAGTGCCAAAATCACTTAGCACAGTGCTCTTGCAGCAGTGGATGTCATCAATTACGCAGCAGCTAAGGAAGGTCATCCTCTCAGCACAAATATTTATACGAGGAGCCTATGGCAAATGTCTCCATTCTTGACACTTCTCTGTATTTACATCCTTAAATAAAACTCCTCAATAACTCCCCAAAATGAGCCATACCAAACACACTGTTGGGCTCTCAGTTAATGTCACTTGTAATCCTTCTCCTCTGAAGCAAATCCTCAACATCCATTAAAACCACTTAAACCATCCATTAAGACCAGCCTTCAAAGCCTGCCCTCAAACACCCTGTCCCCCTAGCTAATCATTCCTCCTGTGGTCCTCCCTCCTCCTGACCAGCAGAAATCACTTGTAAGACACGCTTGAAAGCCTGGCATATAATTCCATCAGTTTTCTACCGATCCCATTACTCTTGTGCACGCCCCAGCGTCACCACCTGGGCTGCACTTCAGGCAGATGCTCTTTCCCTTCTTCCACAGTCTTCTCTGATTAGAGTCATTTCGGGGAGTACTTGGAGAAGAAAGATGATGGGGGAAGAATATTGCAGCAGGGTCATGTAACAGGATATAAAGTGGGATAAGCAAGCTACAAAGCTACTCAGAGCATTGCCCCTTTCAACCATGGCTACACGATAGCCTGTAGTGAAATTCAAAATGGCTGGTAATGGAGCTGTAGGTATTTATCACCTCCAGTGTTTCCCATTTGCTGTCTTCACAGTAGAAAAACAGTAAACAGAGAGATAGAAGGAGATGACATGAGAAAAAAGCCTTGACATCAGGGCAAAAAGTCATACAGAGACTGGCAAAACAGAGGTGTTCCCTGGGTGAGGCTCTGCTAACCAGCCTGTGACCACACACGTATACATTGGGCATCAGCTGATGGCATGCCCTGCACAGAAGATACATCTGTGACTGTAAGAAAGCCTACAGCTCTGAGAAGTAAGGGCCCGGCAGCAAGGTCATAGCAAAAGCCTTGCAAGAAACCAGAGGACAATAAGGTATCTCCAGAACCAATGCAATGCCAGACTGCTGGCTCCTGATCCAGGAAAGTAGTTTCTGTAGCCCTTCACATAGGTCAGTTTGGTTTCTGCACTTGGCCACCACACAGTGAGATTTAACACTCATGAAAAAGAGGAAAGAAGAAGGTTGTTTTGTTGTGTATTGCTACACAGCACAAAAGCAAGCTTGGCTGAAGAGGTATGAAAGGTAGAACCACATCTACATAACGAGAATTCATTTACGACCTGTCCATGCCTCCTTCCACTAAACAGCTACTCTTGCTCAAAGTGGTCAACACATTTGGAGTCTCCTGTTTTCATATGGGCCACTCAAGAAAAGATATGGAGTGAAACATGGGGGGAAAAAAAATTAACAGGTCCAGATACTTATTAAAAAAAGGAGTTGGTTTTTTTTTTAAAGAAAAAAGCCAAATGATTGAAACCTTAACTTTTTTGCTTAAGCACACCAGTTTCAACTACAATTTTGGCAGCAAAAGCTTCTGAATTCCAAGAGGGAAACAGTGAGTCAAAGAAAGAGAACGGAGGTTTGGGGCACTAACCAGACACAGGAGGGTCCCCCTTTAAACTCCACCTCAGTGAGAGACTTACTGGTGAAGAACCAAAGCAGTGTTCTGAGGTATTCCCATGAACGATGGGAGAAAGGCAGAGAGGTGGCAGGTCTGAGACCCTGCAAGTGCAAGCTGTATTCATACTGTTGGCAGTCCTTAGAAAGGGTGGGTGGAGAAGACATGGTAGTGTTACCCTCTTTTTTCTATCTCCCTCTCTATTTTTATTCTCAACAAAATGTGTTGAAAAGTTACAGCTTTCTTCCCCGGGTGGAAAAGGAACATGTTTTGAAATCTCAAAGTTTTGCAGGACAGGAAAACTGCTCTCTGCCCAGCTCAAAGGAAAAACCACATCACCTACAAGATCTGCACACGCACACTCAGGAAATACGACTCTACCTAGAGCTTATTAGTGCGACTATAAATGAATTGTTCAGCTCCCTGCAGAATTTATGTACCTTGCTTAGCTTGCTGACTTTGGCAGTTTCTTCTATATTCCAAGCAATAAGAATTGTCTGCTGCATTTCTTTTCTTGCATGGCTAGTTTAATACAACTGAAATATTTTCCTGTGTTCATTCTTTGTCATAGATACTTGTCAGACTTCAAAGAAATAGAGTACTATATTCACAATTTTTCCTCCTATATCCCCTGTCCTGGTTCAGCAATCGGCATTTTCCAGTCTCAATCTTTTTTCCTATTCTTTATAGAAAGTTTCTATAATATTATTTTAATTTCTCTTACCTAAAAAAGGAAAAAAAAAAGAAAACCCACAATAAAACTCTTCACCTTTCCCTTCCCAAGAGAAATAGTCTAAAATAGGAATATATTTTCTTTATATAGTGTCCTGGATTAAAGATATTTTGGAATCAGAAATTTGGTTGGTAGAATTTGATTCCTGCAGCAGTTTTCTTACCTGCAAAGGAAAGAAGAAAGTTTCTATGTGCAGCACTGAGAAGACTGAGAGCCTGAGGGTAGAGCCATCCTCAGTCTGAATGAAATCACGTGAAATGTCTCTGCTACAAGACACAACCTATACCGATGCCACAGATCCATAACGGCCCTCAGGACCTGACCCATCCTCACTGATATTAAATCAAAGCCAGTAATGCTGTGGGGCTGCTGGTAGCATGGCAGGGAGAGGAGATGTGGCCGTGGCGGCATGGACCTGTCAGGAGACCTTCCCACTGGCATCCTACTACCTGGGGTCGGATCGAAGCACTTGCAGTGCCCTGGCCACGGTTTCATTGCTCCCTCACCCTATGGAGCCAGGTAAGGCTGGCCAGAGGGACAAAGCTCCTTCTCTGCAAGCCTGTGCCCAGAGATGGGCTGCCCACACCCTTCACCTCAGCAAAACAGCCATTGTGGTCCACAAGAAACAATCTCCCTTTCCCACTCATGCGAAACCCCAGGGCCTGGGGCCATTACGTGCCCGATGGGATGGAGGAGCCCTGCAGGTGCAAAGCAGGCCCTGACTATTCCCATCTCCACAGCTCACAAGTGGCAAGAGGTGGGAGCCTTCCTTATGGCCTTGCTGACAAGCACGTGTGACTTGCCACGGGTGGCCAATGGTTGGGGGATGCTACTCCCGAAGGCTGCCATCACCGCCTTATTCATGGTCTGCTGTGGGAAGAGGGTGGCCGCCTGCCTCAGGGGTACAGGATGGGCTTGGCTCAGCTCTCCAAGAGGGACACCTCTGTGTTCTTGTCCCACTTAGGGTTGTCCTGGCTTTGAAGTAGGGCTTTTCCTTGTCCTTTTCAGCTGATGATGACTGTCACTTGGGTCTCATGGAAGACTAACTAGAGCTTCTGGGAATGCCAGGGCATGTAGGGTCAGCTGGTGGTTTAGAAGATGCAAAATGAAAGGGATTATAGCACAGGACTCTCAGGCTTGCTGCTGATTTCTCTTCCCCCATTCCAACTCATACCATTGACTAGCACATTAGACGATAATGGATGGTTCCTTCCTTGGCCCACAGCAAAAAGAGATGTTAAGAGAGGGAGTGGGATCAGGATAGAAAAGGTGATTTATGGCTCCCAGACACCCACACATACTAGGACTTTTTGAGCACTCATTTATGAACCTGTAGTTCACAGAAAGACAAGTAGCTAGAACCAATGCAAAGACACTCAGTGTCTCTGTTTGCCACAGTTCATGTGTGCACAGTATATACGTAACCCCCATACCAAACGCAAAGCATATAGTCAGCTTCCCTGCTCTACCAATACAAAATTAGTCAAGCCCACAAACCAAATAAATTACATACAACTTGAGCTCTTTTATGCCCTACAAAGAGCCAACCTCCAGCTCTGTAGGTCTGCAGCTGTATATAACCTACTTTGCTTGGCAGAGGAGGTCTTCTGGTGTGCACCTGTGCAAAGAACCACCACTATCTCCAGTGCTTTTCTGGCAACGGATCACGCTTAATCTGCTTCATTAGTACTGGTCAGGGGAAATGACATTTCTAATTAAAATATTCAGCAGAGCTATTCTTACCAGAAGTTTTTGGCTCACAGAAGTCTCATTGTGGAGCTGCAAAGAGAGGGGGAAAAAAAAAGCACTGCAGGTACAGATCTTGTGGTTGTCTTTGGCAAAAAAAGAAAAGAAAAGGCAACCATGGGAACCTGTTCCCCAGCACAGACTTTAAGTTCAGGACTGCTTTCCATGCCAACTTCACAAATGACATTTCTGTAAAAGTAACTACCTTTGGGTTGAAGTATAGCCAGTCAAGTGGGTAACCAACACGCAGCTGAAAACATAGAGATACACAGAAATATCTATGTCATCTTTGTTGAAAGCTGAAAAAGGAAATGCTTGTCCAAAAAAAAACAACAACAAAAAAAACCCTCAACAATGAAAACCAGCCCTTGGACCAGTATGCAGTGTGGAACATAGCTTGAAAAAGAGACTAAATAAATAAGGACACCTGTGTCCAAAGTACCCAATTACTACAGCAGAACAAAGACATTCTGAAATGGTGCTGCTGCTCGTCCTATCTGCAATGAAAGGGGAAAAAGAAAAGGCGGATTTGGGTAAGAGTAAAAACAGAGGAAAAGGAAAAGACACTGCTTACTTATTTCTGCATGGACTCTAGCTGGACACGGCAGAAGAGGGGATGGGCCTTGGCTAACAGTGTCATTAGATAAAAATCATTCCTTGACAGGAAAGGTGATGATGATTAAGAGCCAGATTGATTGATGGGGGCAACAGTGAGACATGGCATATATCCAGGTCAAATTATACCATCTTCTCAACAGCCCAAGTGAGATGATATGATCTGCATCAGGCCAAAATTAGAGCCCAGCATATTTTTCATTGCAGCCTTCTGTTTCTTTGTAAGGACCTGAAGGTATTGAAATCTAGGCTGACATAATACGCTGCAGGCTCTCCCTTTCAAAGGGGAGGAAAGAGAGTGCTAAATCCAAACATACCGATTCTCTTTTGCCCTAACACAGCTCCTGTAAATTCCCAGTGCTTTTTTTTTTTTTTTTTGGTCCTTTTTAGTTTTTGAAGGTAAGGGATAGGGCACAGAGATCACTATTATCCACATGGGGAGTTGCATGGTCCCAGCCTGCAGCTCAGGTTTGCTTGGTCGCACCCATGAGAGCACCCTTGAAGGCAACTCCCTCCAGCTTGGGAAAGCGTGGGGATGCGGCATGAGAACAAGGGGACTGGGGGCCACTGTGGGGCTGTAACCAAGTGTCACCACCTAGCTTAGCCTGGGACCCCAAGGGGTGCTCCAAGGTCACAAGTTCTCAGAGTCATGTAGAAAATAATTTCTAAATAATTAAAAGAGCTACCCGCTGACAATTCTTACATGCTATTTAAAACTCTTATCAAGGAAGGAAAACAGGAGACTCAATGTACAGAAATACATCCCCCCACCTGGAAATTATGCTATAAAAAGGAAGTAACTTAAAATAGGAGTTAGGATGCAAAGACATCCAACATCCAGCTTCCCAGGCTCTGTGCGGATCCAGAGCTTGGACTATAATAACGACTCCTATTTCAGTAGCACCCCAAGCCTTGAACCAAAACTGACCAGTGCATGATGGCTTGCCGGTGGTTGGTCAACATTTAATGGCAGAGCAGGAGCACTACACACATTTTGGGACCCCCAGCCCCATCTTGTGCATGCAATACGGAGGCCAGAGTGCCCAAAGCCAGTCCACTATCCATTTTGTTCTGTTCAGTGACTACCCACAGCATCGAGGCAGTTTCCACCACAGACCTCCAGCTGTGCTCTGCCCGACCCTTTGCCATCTGCACAAAAAGGGAGAACATGCAAGCAGAATTTAGCAGGCGGTTTTGCAGGTGCTCCGTAGGTTAGGATGGAGCCAGAAGGTTAATTGTGGTCAAATGTGTTGTGTTTCCATTCACATACCCCTCCGCTGTCAGTCAAAATTGACTAGGTAGCTGTAGCGATGTGAAAGGTCCCCCTGCCCTTTAGGGCAGTCAATTCTATTAGCATTTTGCAGGATTTGGTGAACAAGTGCTTCTCTCTGCGGTATTTCAAGAGATGAAAAGTTGGCTGATATTCCATCTGAAAATCAAAGGTGGCCTGTGACTGAAATCACTCTAATCTTCCAGGCAGGTTGGACTCCTTGAGTCCATCTCCACAAACAAACAAGGATCTGGAATGAGGCAGGAGACTGCCAGAGGCATGTGGAAGAAAAGGGATAAACACATTGTTGGGGTCAGCTCTTGTAAGCCACCGTATTACATGCTTGTTGTTAGGGAGAGCAATTTTATCGGAAAAAATGTTTCCAAGTGAATTTTCTATACAAAGATAAATTATTAATGGAGGATAATCCTGGGAACGAGCTGGAAACATCTGCATTTAAGCCTCAATGCAAAGGGAACAAATGTAAACCCAGAAGAGATATCATGTCAATGTGGGTACTTGCTCATTGCGTGACTGCACGTTCAGGTCAGTTATCCCACTTCAGTGTTTACTGAGATCATGCTTGTAGATCCTGAGATGTCAGAAGTACAAAAGCTTGCTGTACTACATCGCTAATTAATTTTGCTACAAAGATTAAAAAAAAAGGTATTTTGTGCCTGACAAAAAAGTTGCGTGTTTGGAGAAACTGAGATGAATGAAGGTCTACTAAAAATGACTGGATATTGAATCAAGGGAGCAAACAAGAACATGGACTTCATGTTTTTAAAAAAGCAGTGAAAAAAAATAGGTGAGTTCAGTAGGGAATCCTTCAATTTTCCATCTGTGTGTTATTTTAACTTCAAGTTGTCTTCCTTACTGTGGTCTCTCTACTCAGAGGTGCAGCAAGCAAACCTCAAAAGGACATAATACTCCTCTGTATCATCTTCTTTCCTCCCTTGGCTGCCTCTCTTACCAGAAAAAAAAATACAGTAAGATCTGTTTGAGGTGGCCTGGTCATGTTGACAAGCTAGTCTTTAACCAGAAGTCACACAAGAATCATAATCAAAACCTCATGGGACTATTTCAGGAAAGCATGTGGGCTGCTGGAGTGAAGGATCTACTGTATATGGAGAAATTGGTGTAGCTCTCCTGTATTCCTCCAAAATGACACATGTGCCACAAATAATCTTCCAGGGTTTGGGACTGAAGCTTGCTGGCCCAGAAGATTTATTTACATTCAGCCCTTGTCTTCATAACAAAAGGCTTGACCACCCCTCATCTCAACATTAATGAGAACGTACCCTGCTTTCTCTTACCCAGTTCTTGGAGGTAGTCTCTCCTGAATAAACACAGTAAGAAATAGCAAGCAGAGATCTCGCATAGCCTCTAGGCTACAAATGGATCGTTATTCACGCAATGCTTTTCTCCCTAAAACCCACACATTGTCAGGGTTATTTATAGGGCTCCTCCCAGCAGTAGCAGTTAGCAATATAAACAGCCAGTAAATTTCAGGGGTGCGCTGGATGCAAAGATAATTCTGGTTTTGCACTTTCACTGGGTGTATTGGGAGGTTTTGTCTATGAACTTGGAGCCTTGTAGGACCTTCAAAGCCAAAATAATAAAATTCATGCTGTTAAACATTATTCACCAAGTTGAGAGGTTGCAGCGTCGTGTCTGAAATGGTGGGTGGCTTTTTAGCAAACGCCCTTTGCTGCTGAACAGGGGGCAGGCTCCAAACTGAAACTCACCTTGTGCCTTTGTTAAAAGATTTTCAAAGGTGTTGCTGGAAGGTAACTGCTTAAGTGCCCCTTGGTGCTTTTGAAAACCTCTTCTGCTTTACGAACCAATTTGCAGGTCCAGCCCCTCTGAACCGCTCCGGCAGCGTGCGATAGGCAGAGCGGCGCCCTGGTTAAATATTTCAGACCTAAAACAACGCCAGGAGCTCCCGAGGCGTGCAGCCGCACATGCTTCTGGGCTGATGTCTCTAGCAGGCAAAGACAGCTTTGCTCCACATGTGGGCAGCTACCAGAAGACTGCAGCAGGGCCACTTTTGGCAGAGGATGTCTCGCAATAAAGACTAGAACCAGCTTCTAGATCCCTTTTCTCCACATTGCCCAGGACTTCCCAGGGGTTGGCTGCAAATGCCTGATACTTCATTTCCTCTCTTCACCCAGCTTTTAAATGGGAATGAGTTGTTTTTGTTTGAACACTTGGCCTTCCTTGCAGTAGTCCTCGAGAAACAGAGTCTGTACACTGCCTTAAAAGCTGACTATGCAAACAGATAGGACACAGGACTGTGAGTCAGGAGGCTATGGCTTTCATCCCAACCCTGATTTTAGCCGAGTATTACCTGCAGAAGGTCACTTTACCTCTCATTTCCACGCCAAATATTTGGACTATGAGCGCTTTGGAGTAAGGATAACACCTCCTTACAATTTTGGACAGCATCAGCCTTGGCAGAACTCTGATTTTAGGTGAATCCAACCACAACAGTAAAAGGCAGCCCGTAGACAAGGTCCCAGGATAATCAGCATGATCATGGCAACAGACAAACATTTTACAGCTGAAGACACTGAGAGCTAAACCCAATGAAGTTAATGAAGATCTCGTACAACTCGACAGCTTGAGTTTTCCTTAATATTTTCACCAAGTCATTCCCTCTAACATATCTATTAAAGATGAAGTTTGCTAATTATACAGCTATGTAGCACTGATACTAAGTTAAAGTATTCCAGCTGTATAAATAGAGAAACACTTAGGCAATTGCTTTTGATTTAGGTAATAGTTTTACTTGCTGCTTTAGGGTTATTTAAAGAAGCTGCTCTCCCTGTTAATGGCTAAAATAAAACAAGCTGACGGGTGGATGCCAGCATCACAAATCAATCCCACACAGTCAGCTCTCATTAGCACCTTGCTGGCAGTATCTCTCTGAAGAAAGGTCCGTGCCCAAGTCAGGGAGAAAACAAGCTTTCCCCTGACACTATCACCTTCAGAGACTGAAGCACACAGATACTGCAGCCAGGTCACTTGGCCTGAATGTAAAAAAATGAATGGGAAATTCTGATGACTGACATTTTTCTGAATGCTCAAAAAGGTGCTGTGTTAACTCAGCACCTTGTTCCCCCAAAACCTGTGGTGTTGATTCAAAATGATGCGACAAGCAAGGCTCAAAACAGGAAACAGAAAAAGGAAGTATGATGGTGATAATGAGGCCAGGCAGTAAATCAGCAAGAAACAAGCACATTTTCAAACCATCACTTATTCATGTGAAGTTTTTAGTATTAACTTGGATTCATCTTTCTCCCCAATCTCACATCTTCACTTACTTCATGACAGTAAGTATTCAGGGTCGATAGACAGAATCGTTTGCAAAACTGTGAAAGTAATTTGCTCAAGAGTAGAAGTTGCAAAAAGGTGAATGGAAAGGCTACAACTCTGGCCCAAGCCAGTACATAGCAAGAAGCACAACTATGTTAGTCTCTGGCAAACAAAAGTGAGCAGAGTGCAGCCTGTAGAAACACAGCAATAGATGACCCTTTCTTGGGTTGGGTTACAATGGTACTATCTAATGCACAGAATATACACTTATATGCTTGTTTTCCCTCATTAAACTCCTGGGCTTTATTTGTAAGGTGAGCAGAGAAAAAAAAAAAAAAAGAAATTTTCCAAAAGAACAGGCAGCAAAAGTAAAGTTGCTTCAAAATAATGTTTAATGGTCACCTACCCCTTGAAATTGAGAAAGGATAGGGTAAGATAAATGCAAGATTTAAGATTCCAGCTATTTAGGATACACCTGCATGCACTACTGTATAATAAGTGTTGCTCAGATTGTAGCTAAAATAACAGTACGGAAACATGGAAACTCATCAAACCAATTGATCTAAAATGCCTCTGTGAGATGACAGGAAAAATTTGGGAGCAATAGGTAGTCAAGCTACTCAGATACTTCTCACAGATGGATTGAGAACCTTTTAAAAAATATGAATATGTTTGACGAGAGTGATCTTCAACAAAGATTTGCTCCATGGCATTGGTAAGCAGCTGAGAAAAGCACAGTTTGGCTATTGGAAATCCTTCAAGTCCTGTTGTCAAGTAGGTGTTATAGGTGGTTGCTCTTTCAAAAACAGGTCAGTTTTGAGGAGTGCAAGTGTTTGGAAATCATTAGATAGCTTGATTCCACCTGTATTCAGAAGCACAGGAGGGATATTCTTCCAAATGAGATACACATCTGCATTCGGTTAGAAATCTAAATCTGGTGAGAAGACAGGTCTCTTTGGTTGAGTTTCCAAAAGTATTTTTCAGTCCGAACAGTTACTATAAGCCGAAGTAAAAAAAACCCCAAACCCAACAAGCAGCTGAATGCAAGTCTTGCAAGATTTTGCTTGATAAATATGAAAATGTGTTTTCCAAAATGAGATTGTGCTTGCTGATATCCTGGGGTGGATGTCAGCCTGGTGGCTGTGCTAGAGCAGGGTAAGCTTCAAGTCAAAGGTGAAGGTACCAGTGAACGTGGGCATGAGATTGACATGACTCCTCAGTGACAGGCAATTGGGTGTACTGCAGCCTATATTTATTCAGTTGGCCCATCCCTAAACTGATTGGGCTGGTGTTTGCAGTAGGATGAATTTTAACTGGATGCTCTTAGCTGTAATAGCATATTGCATTTTAATTTGGTTACTTAACAGTTTTCACCAAGAGTGAGCAACATGCTCTAGGAAAAGAAGCAGATAAATGAAATCTAAGCATCTTCATTATTTTGTCAGGAAAAGGACAGGTCACATTTGTTTGACCTTTTTTTCCCAAAGACCAGTCTTTGCCCAGTCATGCGCAATCATGACAGAAGTTCATTCCCCACTGTTAGCAGGACAGGCAATACTGAAATAAGTGCATGATGACATCTACTTGTGTTAAAAATAGCAAAACAAACCAACCAAACAAACCCCCCCAATTAATCAGCAACAGCAGCCTATTCAGTAAAAACAACATGGTATCGGCCCCTTTAAGCAGAGGAGATTTAAACCTCTGGGAGTCTCTGGGATGAATCTCCCAGGCTCTTGCAGCAAAAGGGTCTCTCTGTCACTTGCTGCTTTCTCCTTTTCCCTCCATGTGCAGTCTCACACTTGCCCCAGGTGGCTGAGCTCCAAGGCACCATCGCTAGCCAATTGCCTGCACTGTATTCTCCTGGGTGGAATAAAGATCCCTTTAAAAATAATTGTATTTCAGTTAGGAGGGAGGCAGAAGGGTGTGCTAGACCCAAGCACGAGGCTAGAGAGCTCTAGCTAGGGAGAAAAGCTGGTCTGGTCTGTTTGTTTGCCTCTTTGAAGGGCTGCTTTAGGGTCTGGCTCCAAGTTCAGGATTTTCCACGCTGAACCTGATTTGAACCTGAATTGGAGCCCAAGTTTCCTTTGGACATAAATCAGTTTAGGGACAAGATCTGTCCAGAGACACATGTGAGCAACTCCTGTTGAAGTTAAGGGCTGATGTGTGCGTGCACATGTCTGTGTAACTGTAGGAAGGTCATGATTACGTGCCTATTTTAAAAACTTTGGGTACTTGTTTGATGTGTTTTTTGCCTTTCATTGCCTCTGTACTCAGTAGTGATTCCTGTTTCTCAGTGTTTGGAAAGAACGAGGCTTCTCCTGACACTAGCTGTTGGTCTCAGAAGACATCATATGTAAAGTCTTGCTGGATTTCCATCTCAGTCAGAAGTTTACAACAAAATTCTGGAAATGAGAAAGTCAGGGTTACGTCCTTCTGCCTGGCACACACATGCTGTCTCGCTGTGGCTGATCAGAGCGAGCCAAAGCTATGCAAGATGTCCTGCAAGACTGAAAACATTGAACCAACTTCTCTGCACCTTCTACACTGCTCCATGCCACCTCTGGTCTCTATGGGACTGCACACATTCACATGTGTACAGCAAGCCATTAACCTTAGGTAGGTAGAGGTTTTTAGTTTAAAAGAAAGTCGGTAAAAGCATTCCCCTTCAGCAGACCCATCTCCCAAAGATTTTATTATTCTTACTCATTCTGAGATGTCTTTTTCTCCATGTGGAAAGAAGCCCTCTAGTTTTCTTTAAGAGAAGTCTTAAACATCTGGTTAACCTGCAGGCATAACAAGGTAGGGGGGAAAAAAAAAATCACCTGGGGAGCTGTATGACACATGCACAGAGCATGTGGGAAGTTTCTTAGGGAATTTTTTTTTTCCTGTAAAAGGAGATTGCTCAAGAAGCAAAGGCCAGTTTCCAGGGAGAGTGGCAGCCTTACACCTTGAATAAAGCAAAGATCCTAAACAAATACAGACTTAATTACTTCTCTAAGCATCAGCTGGAAAGCTGTGTATCACAGGTATGTCATCAAGTGAGCAGTCTTGTTAATCATATAACAGATGGTTGATCTCTTCTGGTCCTTCTTTACAAAAGGCCACTGCTGTCTCTACTGGATGTTGTTTCCACAGCAGATGTGTCTTAGAAAATGATGGAGTTTGCTTTCTGGTTATGATAACCTTAAATACTTAACAACTACCTTTGTATACTGCATTCAAGAGACTTTTTTTGGTTGTTTTTTCTCCTGAAAACTATAACAAAAGTCAGTTCAGCATCAAGTATAGAGTTGCTCTGTGTGTGGAAAAAAGCTAATAGCTCCAAGTACAGCACAGTACGGAGTGGATCTCCATACCTTCAAGCTCTCGGGGAGAAGGGAAAAAAAACACTGGATCAAATTTAGCTTTGGCGTAAGCGGGTGCAATTCCCAGAGGGATTTGCACCCGCTTATGCCAGGATTGAGTTTGGCTCATGGAACTTGCAGGGTGGTCGCGTAATTAAATTATATGGTGGTTCAGTATATTTCTACAATGCCAAATGATGCAATATTTTTTCAAAAGGGACAGCTGTGCATTATTTAAAACAAACTAGCCTAATACCTTCATCGCCCGCTTGCTTTCAAGATTCAGCAGTTTTTCAACCCATCATTGAGGCATCTCTTAAGCTTTTGTCTTTAGACAGGAACACTGACAGTCTGAATTATACGCTGCTTCCTCCTTATTAGAAGCTGCTTATAAAAAAAATACTGCCACTGTGGTCTACAGTTCAATGAAGTCCATTGTAAACTCCCCAGTATAACATAAACCTCCCTAAAACACATAAAATTATTGGCTTCCAAGACAAGTCTCACTGAAAGAAAGCTCTGTATTTAGTCTTTGCTTAAAACACAGGTATTTAGTTTGGAATTCAAACTCCCAACTCAGTTTTAAAAGGTTGGGTCCAAGGAAAGTTGACACGGACCATGTAATTTTAATTAAAGAAAGATTTTGCTCCTTTATGGCCAACAGGGGCATTGTAACGTTGACATATTGATGCTAAATAATTATGAGTCCATAAATAATTCAGTATATAAAAATGCTGTATGGCTGGTGCCAGGTAGCAAAGGGAAATAGCATTGAAATAGCTGACCTGCCAGGTTACTACTACAATGCCAGGGGATAGACAGGTAATGTGACCTAGCAGCTATCAAAACAGTGAACACCACAGGCTACACTACCCACAGAGAGCACTTGAAAGTGGAAAACCAAGGGCTGTCCAGTTTTGTCACCTCAGTATTTTAGCACCACTGTCATAGAAGAGGATAAACTTTTAGCAGTGGTACCAAGGAGAAAGGCAGTAGGGAAATCACATGCAGAAAGAGAAATATTAAAAAGCAAATTAATGATGAATTTAAGGTGGCTTTTTTTTTTTTTTTTTTTTTCCCCAGGAGCTGGGCAAATACCACAAACTTATTTCCATGGATAACCATTCACCTTTAAGACCGAATTCAGTTCAGATGTGCTCCTGACCCTTTGGCATTCACTCTCCATGAGCTTTCAGAGTCAAATATTCATTGGCATGGATAACTGGGGAAAACAAACCTTAACCTCTCACTCTAGGGTATCCACGCCAGCAGGGACATATTTTAAGAAAGATGGTATTTTAAAGTTTTATTTATTTATTTTAAAGTTCGATAAGGAGTCTTGCAGCTCTGGACCAAATGAAATATGTCACGCAAGTTTGTGATGAGAACTGTACCCACAGGGCTTTCCGAATATGTTTCTGCTCTGTGCCATTAGCTGTGATAACACTTGAAAACGCTCTGCCTGTGGATGCTGCGCAATCAATACATTTTATACACAATGAACATGAGGATTATAGGGAATCGGAGGCCTCAGGCAGGTACAATCAAGGAATCTGCCTCAAGCTTCACAGAGATGCGCACAAATGAACACTGCATTGAAACATTCCTCACTGAATTAACTATAAGATAGCAACCATATGACCAAGTTTCATAGGAATACACAACACCTACTAAAGCTCCATGGCCTCATAAATAAATTAAAAAAACATACATAAATTTTAAAAAAGCATCTCAAACAAGAATATCCAATAGGAAACCCCTTGTGTTGGATTAAATAACAAAGCAAAGACAACTGCTGACAATGGTACTTGGAGACTTTATCAAGTCAGGGCTTGCTGGAAGAACAAGTGCTGAACAGGAATAAAAAGGAAATGCTGGATTACTCCTTGCATCTGCCAAAATTAAAAGACTACCTCAACCCAAGAAAACCCTTGCAGACAGCAAAATGTATGGTTTTAGTAATTTACCTCTGAAAATTTAGTTTTTAGTTTTCCATGCTTGGTCTTGGTTCATTGCCCCTCTCACGCCTACCTTAGAATTTTGTGCATGCTCCAAGCTGCCGCTGCAAGTACAGTCACGTTTGATTTTCATTAGTAAATTAGAACAGAAAAAAAATAAAGAACACTTTTCCTTCAGGGAAATAGTCTTCCGATATCTGTGTGCCCAGTTCTGTGTCTGCATAGATGGTGCCAGGCAAAGACACAGCCAGCCCTACGCACACAGCTGAAGGGCCAAGGAGGACGATGCCTGCAGTGGGAAAGCCAGGTCTACCTCCAGCTTCACACACGCCAGCTGGTGGGATGCAGGCAGCTACCTCTGCCAGGTCCTGGCAACTGCAAGGGGGTATGAGCAGCAGGAGTGCAAAATAAAGCCCAAGGACACTTCTAGATGCCAATCCAAGGTTGCCAAGGGGTTTGTTTTGTTTTGACCCCATGCAACTCTTGTCACATCTCCACTGCAGGTGCCCTCTTTCATCCTCTAAATCAAGACATTTCCTTTGCCATAGTTTGGGAAAAGAATAGGCTCCTCCAACTCCAACCAGAATGGCACCTCCCACTGAATGATTTCTTCCCTCTTATTCCTCTCCTCCCCCACAGTGACAACTGCCTTGTGGTTGCTGTTGCAAGAGCCAATGTTACAGGTGGACCTGACAGCTTGTTAGTGCAGTTTGCTCTGCTCAAAACCTTCATCCCTCCTTTTTTAAAAGAGGAATATACCCAGATCCCTGACCTGGATGCCTAGTCTCACTTCACAGGTGGAACCCATGCTTCAGTTCTGGAGAAACTGAAGACCTTTATGTCCACTTGTGGCTTCACAGAGCTAAGGAATTGTCTAGGCAGAGGGCCACCACCAGTATGTACCCCTGAATCTTCATCAGGACTCACCAGAACTTACAATGGTCACTTATCACCACCTTTACTTAGGAGGGGAGCTTTGTCAAGGCCTCAGCATTGGCCAAATTTCATCCCCTCCAAACCATCCGGGCTTTGGGAATGTTTTCAAATTCAAGAGGACCAGAGCAAGTCCAGGCCAGAGGGCATGAGCTCTCAGGTCACTGCAAACAAGATGCAAGCCACCCACCACAAAGTCACTTGCACACCTTTCATTGGGAATTCTCATAAAATTATCACTATCCTTTTTGCTGAACCCTGTCGGATGACAGAAAACCAAGACAACCCCCCCCCCCCGGCTTGACAAAGTATCTCGTGCGTAAAGGGCCTAGGGCATCTAATAATGAGGGATAAAAGTATGCAGAGAGGAGGCAGAACAATTCATTGACCATAGTGCATAGGCTAAGGAGAAATGGAGATAAAGCTTAATACAGAGAAACCTAAACAGGACAAGCAAGGTGGATAACACAATCCACAGCTTACTGTTACAAAACCAGCCTTGGCTGGCAGAGAGGCACCTGTGATTTCTGGGTGGCTTTTCCACCAGTTCTTGGCTCCATATCCCTGATGGAGCAGGGACATCCCTGTGGGGAAGCTACTGACATGGTCATTGCCACCGCGGTGGAGCCAACTTTGACAGAAATGTATGTTTGTGCACATTTGTTAACAGGCCAGAACTAAGAGTCAGAGCTTTTATCTCCTTTTATACCACCTTTACTAAGAAGCTCCACGATCCAAAAAAAAAAAAAAAAAAAAAAAAAAAAAGCATTATTTCCATGGCTGACAGCCCGATGTGCTCATTCTGAAAGAAAGAGCAACGTGTGCCTGTGCAAATGGTTTACTTTCCAAGAGGCCTTTGTGATTTGTCAAATTAACACCTGGAGAATGAGACAAGGAGGAGTTTCATCCCCAGGCAGAGCGGGCCATCCCCCAAGTTTCCTCACGACCTCTTTTGCAGAGGTGGTTCCCAGAAGAGAGAGCAAGCAAGTTGCTGTATGCCGTGTGTGGCCTAGCTCCTATTCCCAAGCTCTTAGCTGCTTAATTACCCTCCTTCTGAAGGGTCAATCTTTGGCTAAAGAATACCCTGCACTCAGTTATCCCTCATGCTAATGAATGCTAATAAAAAGCATTTAGTTGACTAATGCAACATAAAACTCTGCCCTATTTCATTGCATCTGCTTAATAAGAACCTCATTTAATATCAAATTACTGCCTGCTCAGCCAAAGCCTTGTATTTGTGGTAACAGGGCTGCGAGGCGGGAATATCAAGAGCTGCAATATGGAAATTCCTCACTAATATTCTCTGCAGGGCCGTGCGATTACTTAATTCATTTAGCTGAGCAAGTCTGATGGCTCAGCCAACTGTTTCACAACACCGAGTGCAATGCTAGGCAACTGGCCTCCCCGTGGGCTGGTCCTGCCGTATCGCTTTTCCTGGGACCCAGCTATTAACAGTTGCTTTGGGGATTTCAAAGAGGATCGCAGATAGTGTTACCAAATGAATGAGCTTGTAGTAGTGAACAAGAAATCCTGCTTCTTCCCAGTCAATCAAACAGCAGCCAGAGGATGCCCTGTGAGACAGCAGCCACAAAGAAACAGCGTGGCTGGGTTTTAACCCCCATCTGTTCGTACTGGGGAGCACCAGCACATGGTCAATTGTCTGCATTTAAAAATATGCCCGCTTGCAGTTTTGGAGAAACCTGCCCTGAAACTCCACCCTGCCCCTCCTCCTCCTCCCCACAGCCGCTTGACTCAGCTGGCTCCTGTAGAAAATAAAGTTCTCCATACCACACATCAAACCTTTCGGGGAAATTTGAAAAAATGTAAACAGTGACAATTCCCAGCTCCCATGAACAATCACTTACCAGAACCATTTTCACACACATTCTTCACAGCTTTAATGAAACCTCAGACAGTAATGTTTTAGGAGAAAGGATTTAGTCAGTATATTTGAGGTAGCAGAAGGAACCATATTAAGAAAGAATGCTAAATGTTACCATTCATAGACCATGGGTTTTTAAAACAATTAAAAAACATCCTATCGTGATTTTAACTCTGTACACAGTTTTGGCAAGACCAAATACTGAAATATTTTGTCCAATCCTGGTTTACTTTTGTAAAAAGTATACTGAAAAATTGGAGAGGGTGTAAAAAAAACACAACCCACAAATGTGATTCAGCAGCTGCAGAAGCTGCCTTATAGTGGCATTTAAAGCATTTGATTTGCTTAGTTCAGTAAGAAGTGACTAGATTACGGAACATGTGTGTCTTCACAGGAGGAAAATGGTCTAAAAAATGTGATGAACAGCGGTAGAAAAATTACCCATGGCACTGAAGTCAGGCCAGCGCAGGGTATCCCGTGGTGGGCACAGGCTAACAAGCAAAGCAATAGCTTTGCCAGTACCGTTTTCAAAACTGATGTCTGTCTCGGAGATACGGTTTCATCGAATAAGTTATTGAGCTCAGGAAAAGATGTGGGTGGAAGGCAATGGTCTGCAGCAGGTCAGACTATGAGCGGTATTGGATGGGATATGGTACAAATGCAGAGACTGGCAAGGGGAGAGAGTTAAAAAACCCCCGAGGAGACCCACAGTTGAGAGAAACCTGCCCAACTTGTGCGAGAAGCACAGCAGGGTAAACTGCTGTGCAGAAACGTCCCTCCACACAGGGCATTGCTCTGAAGCAAGATAGCTTGTCCCTACGTATCTCCCTCTAAATCATCTTATTTTCACCATGACTTTGCACCGTTACGGGCTCCCTGCAAGCATAATGCACATGTGCTAACACTAGGACAAAGCAACTGGAAAACAGAGCAGATATTCTAGCATATATTTTCCTATAAGAGGAAAAACCACACAGAGGGCCAGGAAACCCGCATTGTTTCAAGACTCTCCAGGGCCAGCAGATGTCCTGAGAGCTGCGGAGAAAAGCATTTGTGGGAAAGGTCAGTGCCTGCGTTACACACCGAGGCTGCTGCCGCCACGCCACGTCCACCTCCCTGGCAGAGGGGAGGTGGATCACAGGCACGGGGTAGCAAAGTAGCATCAGAAAATTGGATATATCTACGATGGCACACTAATGCATCTCAGTGCCTGCACATGGTAGGAAACAGTGACCCCATCTTTTCCTGCTCCACAAGACTTCTGCAGATGGTTTCTGTGGTGTCAAAGCAGGAGCTTTTGGCTTCTGCCTTCACCACTGCTATCTTGTGCTCAGGTTTACCACTTGCACAGTTTTATGCTGCTGCTTCTCACAAAATGCTTGGAAACCAAGGATGTGCTCAACTTTGGCAATTATAAAAAGCTGTTCTGCACAGGAAGCCATTGCTTTCCACTCTCCCACCCGCCAGTTTCTCTCAAAAATCAAAACTAGATAATTTGAGGAAAATTTTCATCCTCATTTACATGTAAAAAAATCATTGC
Organism: Buteo buteo; assembly: GCF_964188355.1. Lineage (NCBI taxonomy): Eukaryota > Metazoa > Chordata > Aves > Accipitriformes > Accipitridae > Buteo > Buteo buteo. The sequence goes on along the minus strand of NC_134182.1, from coordinate 8,511,509 downwards.
GTGCAAAAAAATCATCCCCCCTGCATGCTCTGCCACCCACACCATATGCTTTCCTGCTCTGCAGCCCACAGTCTGTCACCAGCAACATGCAGAACCCCAAATTCAGTAGCAACCTGGGGTCCTATCATGATTCGTTCTTTGGTATTTCTTGCCTGGTTTTGCTTTCAGTGGCAGGTTCCAATGGATTTGTGATCTCCCTGTGAAACTGGAAAACCCCTGAAATAGTTCGGATTTGACTTAAAGCTGGAGATGCACTTCACAGGAAGGACAGAATTTGTGGGAAGAACTCAGCCCGTGTTCATCCACGGATGCACAAACCACAGCCAAACTTTGGTATGGAACAGAAATCCTTCTTCCCCCAAACGGCCTCATTTCTGATTCAATTAAAATGAGATCATATTACTCTACTGTTAGCTTTGCCAGTCTTCAGATTCTCAAAGCCAGGATATTTCTTCACCTGCGAGGAGTACCACAAGACTTAAAAACAGTACCGGGCACCTAACATTACTTATACACATGCTGAAAGGGGACCACCGTTATGTCCAAAACTGCTGCCAGTGGTTATCACTATGACAGGGAGACTTCCCCGGTTGCACCCCTACGTGCCTGGCGCAGAACATCACAGTTTGGCTCTGCCGCTGAGTGCTTCAGGGGAGTCTGGCAAAACAAGCCATTCTGTGGAATCTGGAAGGAGCTTGCAAGGAGGAACAATGTGGCTGCAGGACACCTATGGCATAAACAACTTGGAGCTGTATGGCATCTCCCCAGCACCCTAGCAGCATTGCTGCTGCTTTATGTTCACACACTTCACTGTTTGCTTCCAGGTAAACAACCACCTCTTGATCAACCACCACTACTTTTAAAAGTTTGTTCTGCTCACGTAGTCCGTAAGTCCTTTGAACATAAAAAGGCATCTTTTTAGCAAATTTCTAAGAAGGTCACCTATTGTAATGCAAAATACCAGAATGAGCCAACAGGGGGGAAAAAAAAAAAAAAAAAAGGACAAGTCTAAGTCAGCAAGGCTTGTGAACAGGCAAGAAAGCAGATGAAAGCTAGTGCAGCCCTACAGGAAAAGAGAAGACCTCCCTGGGCTTGTGTTCAGCCTGACAGCTCCCTGTCTGCCAGCTATCATGGGTGGGGGGAACGGCAGTGGGATCAAAATAGGAGACCCAGAAGGAAGGACATCCAGGCAATGGACTGAAAAGGCAAAATCTAGAGGACCTCTGGACAGATGCGTGCTGAGAGCAAGAAAATGTTCTCCCACACCTACAAAGTACTTGGGAGTCCCTGCCTCATCCTGGCCAGCCGCAGAAGCCAGCAGGGTCTCATGGGTTTGTAGAACAGAGCAGGACAGAGGAGGTGAAGAGGGACAAGTGCCCCTGACAGCCGCTCAAGCCCCTTCCCAACCTGGGCGTGATGGGACCACCACCGCCTTGTGCCACCTCTGCCAGGCAGCCACTGAACGGGGCTGCTGCCTCCGGAGCACCACGGAGGAGCGAGCATATGGCAGGCCACAGTGTCCTCTAGAGGTGGAAAAATATCTTATAATTTGGTGACAGAGGAGGACAGGAGGGTGCTCGGAAGCAGGATTGCTCCACCAGGCCAGGAGGGATTGCTCCAAGCTGCTGAGGGACAAGGGTGGAGGACCGCTGGGCACCGGAGGGACACGCAGGAATGGGGTGACACCACCTGGCTCCATCACAGGGGACAGTACCCCCAGCACGATGGAAATGGTCAAACTTCACTTACTCAGATCCAAACCACAGAAAGAAAATGGCTCCTCAAGGCTCCCAGCTGTCAAGCCCCAAATTTGGCAGCTTTTCTGCCCGTCACGCCTCTTGTACTCCTGGAGGGGGTTTATGGCCATTTGGGTTGCCAAGCATAATTAACCTGATGCTGGGTGGGCACTCTGGGAGGGAGCCCTGCATGGTGGGGAGGCTGCTTGGTCTGGGCTCTTCAGGTCAGGTAAGGCATCTTTGTGAGGATAAAGAGGAAAAAATAAATGCAATTGCTGTGTGAAGTATTGGTTTGGGCCAGGAGCTGTTTCTGATCTTCCTAAACATGAGGCTTCGTGTGTGAAGCTGTGAGACTTCATACAATTTTGTGGAAAACGAGGCTCATAAGTGCTCTAAAACTTGCTTTCAGCTAGTATCCTTATGAAACTAGGAAAGCCTCCTATGTATCTTTCAAAAACAGCTACAATTTAAAACAAACCTATTGATGGGAAAGCGAGGGAAAAATTTAATATCCCTGAAACAGGCTTGATACTCTTGCCAGAGGCATTGTTCCTTGAAAGACAGATGCTCAGAGAGAAGATCCCATCTTTTCTGTCTGTACCATTGCAGTGTAGCTGCTGGTAAACACCAGTCACCACAGACAATGCAGTCACACAAAATCACTGCGTGAGGAAGAGTGCACTGAGGAAAAGCGGAAAGCAAGTACTGGAGTAGCACAGAGGTAAGGGGCTGCCGGACCTGCTGGAGCCCTGACTAGTTTCTTGCTGCCCTCTCCTGTCACAGCTGGAGCCATCAGTCAGCCTAAGCTCAAAACGCTGGGAGGGGGGGTGTGTGTGTCTTCCAGTCAAGAGAATAAAATTAGATTTGGAAATGTTGTCTCCTTGCAAGCAGACACTTGCATCCAAGCAAGTACAAAGGCCTGATGTTTGACAAATCAAGAATCAAATGAACGAAAGACACCCACACCCTGTCAGGCCGTTTCCCTGAAGCTCTTGCCTTGCTTTTCCCTCCCTATCCTCTCTTAGCTGTGGGCTGCTGCTGTTCCCTCAGAATAGATACCACAGAGTGTCCTGGCATCCACTTGCCCCAGGAGTCCCAGCAAAGCCTCTCTTGGTCAGCCAGGTCTCATAGGTCCATCTTTTGAGCACCAAACTCTGTTACGGTGAATATTACTAAACAAATGAGCGTTCAGCAACTCCGTTTAGTCCAAGGGGAAGGACTAACCACCTCCCACCACCCTTTTGGCTTGGGCTTAGACCAGTCCAGAGCAAGCCACAGCACAAAGAAGCTGGGAATATTAACCACAATACAAAGAATTATTTATAAACTGATAATAGCTGTAGAGCCATGGTACCTACCAGCTCTGCTTCACGGAGGGAACGCTCAAAGTGCCAATATCCTGCTTGTTCACCAACCACTGACTGAGAAACCAGATGTCCACAAGAGGACTGAAAGCCTCTGGGAGATTTATAAAGGAATACTTAATCTCTGCATCCCAGTCTTGCAGTCCTACTTGCTAAACCAGCCTGAAAAGTATAATATTTCCCCCAATTCTAGCCTAGGAGAGGGAGGAGAATGAAGAGAACTGAATTTTAGTGTGTTTTTAACCAGCTCCGACCAGTGGCCAAGCCTGACCATGTGTGGCACTGGCTGAACTGGTGGTAGGTGTCCCATGGCAGAAGCTTACCCTCCCTCCCACTGCATCCCAAGCAGCATCAGTAGGTCCAGTGGGGTGAGACAACAGCTCTCCCCGCTCAGGGTGTGTGATCGAGGCAGGCTGTAGGATCACCTCTTGGCTCAACACCCCGGGTGCCACGTTTTCCATACATTTTTTAGTAGCAAAATGTACCAGCAAGCGAGAAACACTTTTTGTGTAAATCCTGTACAGGCAGGGTTTCTAAGCCTGAAAGTACAAACCAAAACACAAACCAAGATCCCTCAGTGCTAAGTTCACCCGAAGACGCAAATCTCCAGTTTTGCTGGACTGATCAAGCCAACAGATCTGGCTTTAGTAGAAATTCAGAAAAGTTTCCAAGCCAGGAGACCTAATGCCTTGCTCGGGCAGGGAAGAGCTTCATTACTTGCTGGAATAAATGGTTAGAAGCTGCACTGCTGCGGCGTGCCCAGCAGGTGGTAATATTTGTTAAAAGTTTAACCAATACAGTCCCTGAACAGCAGCAGTTCGCACCTGAGTGTAACAGAACAATTCCACTATTTGAAAAGAACATGATTTAAAAAAAAAAAAAGTATTTTGAAATAATTGCGTCGATTTGGTCAGATTTCTGCTCTCCATTCAGAATAATCTGTCTCTGCACAGAGCAGTAAGCACTGCATACTGAAGCAAAACTCATTTTCATATTGTTCCTACGTGCTGAAGTCCATAAAAGATCACAAATTTTCCTTGGAGTAAGCTAGGATTTCTGCACATGATTTTGTATCTGTCCCCAGCATTCCCCATTTCCAGGGACAGGTGGTACAAATTCACAGCTTCTTTTTCCTGGCCTCAACTTGACTTTAGATTTCTGATACTTGTGCTATTATTCATTCAAATTATTTATTACCTGATAACTCAAGCACTTGGGAGTTGGTGATAAACAACCACTGAAACAATCTTCCCTGAAGAGCTGCTGTACTGCACAGCAAGCAAGGCCTGTGTGAATAAACACGGGAATGTGTCTTTCTGATCTCTATAGGGTAAGCACATGGCTCACGTGGCCGTATAGCACTGCTCAGTGCAGTAGCAGCATCACCTTGGTTGGTCAGGCTTTGCTCTGGCACAAATCACCACCTGAAATACCACGCAGCTGGGAACTGGCCCAAACACGAGCGCTCACCTCTTCTCAGATAGCATACCAAGCCTTCCACCTGATGAGGATCCCCCACAGAGGCAGATCGCTTTCCGTCCAGGATAGGTCCTCCCTGCAATTTGTAAAGAAGTGGCAGTCAAATACTCCTGTCTCCTCAGAAAACCATTAACACATTGCGCAGAATAACTCAAGGAGCAGGTTATGGTCCAGTGAGAAAGGCCAACAGGCAAGTATTAGTGCTCCAGAAACCCTAGACTAGCCATGTTTGGCACACACAGTGTTGATGTTAATTTTTAACTTTCACCTGTCTTAGCAATAACTGGGGATTTTAAGAACTTCATTAGTGGCAGCCAAAATGGTTTCTTAGGTTGTTTTCTGCCTCCCTCCTAGAAATCTGGGATCCTTGAAAAAAAATCCAAGGGAAGACTGATGCTAGTATGCATTTCTATTTTTTCAGACTTTCTTATATTTGTCTACATCAGTAAATGGCGAGGATGAATATAAGCACGTTAAAGGTGTCATCTCAACTGTTTTGCTCAATTTCTCACAAGTTTTATGTTTCTTTAATTCTCTTTCTTGGAGGCCTTGAAAATAACACAGCCTTTTTAATTTTGACCAATACCACCTAGTAATTAACAACTGTGAGACCAGATTTCAAGACTAGAGAGGAGCATTACTATAAACTATCACAACCTACTCTGATCCCCTGATTAATACAAGCTGGAAATTTTCCACACTTAACTTGCCTCAGACTCTAACGGATCTGGTTACTGTTAGCCAGCCAGAGACAACCACAGAGGTACTCTACTGGCCCATACACGTAGATCCCACAGTTACCATTAACAGCTTGGTTTAGTAGTGGCCAGTTCCTCCCTGCCACCCCCCAGTATCTTTTCAGCATAGAGGTCAAGTCAACACTTTTTTGGTGTGAAGTAACTTAACCATTTCCCTTTATAGTACCAGAAGAAAGGAGAAGAAGATGTCCTAATCATAGTCTACAAAATAAGGCAGATTACCTTGTCTGAGAGATTACGTTGTACTCCAACCCAAAGCCCAACTCCTCCACTAAAAGCCAAACCGGATAAAGACGACTCCTGCTCCAAACTCTACAACCAGAAACACCTTCTCCAATGAAAGACACAAGAGACCAAGTCTTTGAATCTCAGCAGCCTGAAAAGCCTCCAGCAGTGAAACAGAAGCAACTAACCATCTTTATATAGCACCAGTCTTCTCCCAGGTGTTTCGTTCAGGACCCACCTACCTCTGTCCGGTGATCCTTATAATAAGATCTAGCTGGCTTCCCTCTCCAAACAGCTATACTTCTCTACCTTGGGCTTTTTCTGTTATTATACCTATAGTACAGGTCTCCTTCTCCCCCCATGAGAAGCATGCTCTCATGGCATCTCTCTGATAGCATTGCAGGTGTTGGACAACTTTCTTAGGAACAAAATGACCTCCTAACCCTGCCTCCCACTAAAGCTCTATGGAAAAACACAGCTTCCCAGCGCTACTGTGTGTATGTAACTGTTAAGCTGCGTGACTTGTGTGAAAGGCATTGGGTAGTCTCTCTCTCTGTATTATCTCTCCACATGTGTTGCCTGTCCTTACAAACACACCTGCAGGAGGAACCTGCCATGCAGCTGGAGGGATGACCTGCCTCCATTCAGTATTTGCAACCTTTTCTCCTCCAGGAGACCAAGAATCTTATGTTGCTCTTTTCCTCCCTGAAACAAGAGTCATTTTCCTTATGATGGGATGGGCAACAAAGCCTGAAAGCAGCATCCCACCTGAAAAGGAGGGCATTAACACCAGAGGCAAGGAAACTGTTCAAAACAGTTTTTTCCCACAGAATCAGCAATACCTTGAATAGACTACTTAAATATCTATCAGGTCAGAAGGATATGGCAAATATAATCATGGACCTATGACATGTGGGGTTAGGGAAGCCCTGGCATAGATGTCTTGGGGTGAAGATTGGTCGAAGGTCTCTGAGACGGCTGCCTCCTTGGACACTAGTATTCCTGTTCTTTCTCTAACTTGAGTCCACCAGCTGGAAGGAGAGAGAGATGAACTGAGATCCCTCTCACACTGAAAATTTGCCTTTCAAATGAGTCTGTAAGCTCATCCTGGGGCTCTCTGAGCTAGCCAGCCACTCCTCCTCTGATTTTGGAGATCAGTCTCTGAGACCTCTCAACACTTTTCATGCTCCCACAGAAACTATGATTCAGACAGATGGGTTTAGGTGGGCAGGGAGAACTCTGGGCTCTCTGAATACGGTGATTATGACCCTACAGAAAGGAGCCTTCAGCCTCTTGAAGAAATCAGGAAGCCCAGCTTTCCGTAGGTGATCTGGCAGGAGAGGGACTCTGACCCAAGGATGAATATCCTCCAAGGGAGCAGATGTGGCACAGGAGCCTTTGGAAGAGACCCAGCAATCCTGTCTGCTAGTGGGGGAGGGGGGCAAAATCCTGCTTACAACAAGATGTTCATCTTTTGCAGAGGAAGGTGATGACAGCTGGGATGAGGGAAGGGGAAAAAAATTCAGGGCAGCACCCTGTGTGGGAAAAGATCCCTCCCGTGCCTGGCCCAGCTAGCTCGCACTTGGAGCCAGCCAAACGGGTCACTGGCTCCAGCCAGCCCGCAGTGTGGCAAGGGCTCACCCCCCCCACACCAGTGCCTCTCAGCAATTTCCATCTCTCTCTGTTCTGTGCTGGCTCTGGGGATAAAAAGCAGCTCTTTCCTGGGAGGGCTGGGCAGAGGACGCAGAAAGAAGTGGGGAAGGCAATGGCTGCATCTGCCTGCTACCACTGCCTCTGAGCCAGGGCTGAGCATCTTCAAGAGCCACAGGAGTGGAATGCTACTGCACCTCCTTGGTTCAATGTCGCTACCTCTAAAGAGCTAGTATCCCACCTGCTTTGAATGGGTTCCTTGTCTACGGTGTTAATGCCCTCCCCTCTTTATGTGCTTTCAGCCTTTCTTGCCCATCCCATCTCATTTCAGGGAAGAAAAGAGAAACATAACAGAGGGAGATATTAATGAACCAGTATGTCATTGCTGTTTATTAAGTTTTACCCATTTGGCAATAAATCTATAGCATACCTGTTCCTTTAATTAGTTGTCTCTCAGTCAGGAAAATCAGGGCTGCAAAGTGCTGATACGGTGCTAAATAATTACCTGGGAATAAGTGCTTGGGGTTGGACCAGGAACTTTCTCATTGCTGTTAGCAGATCCCTGCAAGGCACTGAGAAGAAGCAGGGCTGGGCAGGGCTGGGAGCCACAGCAGTGGGAGCCCTCGCCGAGGGATGTGGGGAGAGGCTGCCGCTAGCATGTGGCATGCGGTGGCTTAGCCCCCCACTTCCCACGCTGGCAGTAACGCCTGTGGGGAGCAGGGAAACTGAGGCAATCAGGGACAAATTTGGCCCACAGAACATGAGGGGTTCCAAGAGTAAGGGAATTACCATCAGGTTGCCATGTTTCCCTGTCCTCCCAGGCCACAGAGAGAAGGAAGGCCTTGCCCAAACATGACCCAGCACTGATGTGAGACCCCACTCGCGTCTGTTATCTGTCCCTTTACACATGCAAAGGGCAAACCATACATCTTCCTTCAATTTAAGGAGGGAGGAGAAGAAAGACTACACCATACACACATATTTCAGAGGGAGACGCCAGGCAACACGGCTCTGTCTTATTTTTTGCAACGAACGTGTAACACCAGATGACATTTGCTTTTCAGCTAGGTGGGTGGCTTTTACCTTTTTGTGCGCAATACACAGCAAAGGCTCTGGCCACACACGAGCAGACAGTGAACTTGAGGTAAAACCTTGGAGCAAAGTGCATGGCAGCAGAAGCAGCCCAATAAGTAGACCCTTCACCAAGAGGTGTGAGAAGGGAGCAGGCTGTGTACCAAAAGGTTAGGTGTTTCATCATGTGAGAAAACAGCCCACAACGAAGCCAGGAGTAAATCTGTTGTTGCTGGGTGGGCTTAATAGCTCCTTACAATTGAATCGTGTATTCACAGCTTTTTGGAAACTGGAACAACTTGAGCTGCTGTGGGTTAACCCATTCGCTCACCCGCAGCCTCAGCCTTATGCAAACACCTAGTTTTATTTCCGGAGCGATTACAGGACACTAATGTGAAACGCTTCTCAGGAGAGAGCCAGCCCAGTTTCTCAGCCCCCAAAGCTCAGAGCAATTTAACTGAGCACAAGAGATTTCAAGTGCGTACCTGTCCCAGACCTTTACATCCTGGGACGTTAACCAGTCTCATCGTCAACAGATAACTCCTATTTTACACCTTCAGAGGACTTGTCCTCTGAGCGCTTTTCAGCCAGCCACAAAGGATTCCCTGCAGAAGCACAGCGAGCAGGAAAATACTGTCGCCCACCTCAGGGAGACACCCTGAGATACACACGGGTGCTACCTGCAGGGCTGGTGACAAAGCCTGAGAGGGGCTGGCTGCAGCCCCGCTCCATGCTTCAGATTTCCCCGGTTTCTTCGGAAGGGAGCTGAGATGCGCAGGTGGGGAGGGAGGTGTGGGATGTTCCCAGAGGTCCCCTGTTGCTGGCTCCTGAAGGGCCCAACTGTGGGACACGCTACGGAGCAAACCGATCCTACAGCCGGGCGCAGCCAGGCTGTACGTGCTGGGGCCAGCGTGGCTGCAAAGATGCCGTGGGACACATCTGCCTCACAGCGATGACACAGGCAGAGGAACCTTCTCTGAACTGTGACCGTCCAACAGTGCCGTCCCACCAGATGTCATGGTGTGTCCAGTCTGAGGCTAATTGAATCAGGCAACCTGACGCACAGCTCTCCTGCAGATACACCTCCATCATCACACTGTACCTATCTGCTACTGCGTTATTTAGTCGTGGGATTTATTTCTGGGTGTGACTGATTGTCCCTTTAGTTTATTACTACTTAGAAATTTGTTCTTGCATGTTTGTACATTGCAAATAAACTCTTTTAATTGAAGCTTCCTGATCTTCTAGGCTAACGCTGTTGACACACAGCTTCTCTCTTGGTGTGTGCCAGGCAATAAGTCGGCATGTTTTGTAACAGGCAACGAAAGACCACACAAGGAAGCCCCCAGCCAGGAAAGGAGGTGACCTATGCAGCCTGAAAATCACACTGTTCCCTATTTTGATTATGCATTCAATGCATGAATTTTTTTCAAACCCATGCAGGAAGACCCTCGGGGTGGGCTGATAATCAGAACCAAGTCCTCCTCCTCAAAATAAGTAGAGGGAGACACCATCTCCCCTTTGCATCAAACACCTTGGCTCTGGCTCATCTTGACTTTCTGGTTACATTGTTCTCCAGAATTCAAGCCAAGAAGGAATCTCACAGCATCCAGAATAAAGATTAAATTTAAAAACGACAAGAGCTGGCAAGCTAACCCCAGCAGAACCTGCAGATATGTACTTAGCCTGTGTAAATTTTAATTCCACTGTTTGACTGATACCCATGGGATGGTCATTCCTTACAGCTCATTTATGATTTCACACAGGATGGTGCCCTCAATTAATACTGCAGCTTTCTTAGCAGGAGGTGGAAAATGATTCACAGTACTTACTATCTGGTAAATGTAGCCAGCGTCAGGATACACATACTAGCGTATAGCAGATGAATCACAATGAACAGACAAAAGGGGCATCAGAGGCCATGTTGGAGCCAAATTTTTGTGTGCACATATCGCAGATAATACCACAACCAGGAATGAACTGACCTCCACCGACAGAACATTTCTACCCAAAACCCACCTCCCTAAGGCAAGAGAAAGTGCCAAGGCATTTCTGCAGTCATCTACCTTCAAAGGTGGATAAAGCCAACAGGCTGTGAAGTTACAACATGACAGTTCTTTCTAGCCTCTGCATACTAAGTCTCATCTTCTTTAAGGAAAATATCACCCTGACCCCACTTTGCGGCTGTGCTGACACAGGGGTCCATCGGTGTTCACATACGTACCGAAACCTCTGCATGTCTATCGTGGCCATCAGGCTCTTGGAGCTATGCATTCGTTTCATGAACCTGACTAATTTCACACCTTTTGGGGTCTGGTGGCTTATACGAAGCAGACACATTGAACAGGGTGTCAAAAACTGTAGGAGGCAAATGTCACCGTTTCCCCTGGTCCCATATGCACCTCTCGGCCACGCAGCTCAGAGTTTCTCCTGACATGATTCACCGATCGATTGGTTTGGTGTCTCATGGTGCCCCAGTCCCAGGTCTGGCAGCTAGAACTCACTGGCTTTTCACCCTGCTGCTTCACCAGCAAAGCATTTGTGACCCCTCTCTCTTTCCATCTCATGTCTTTCAACTACAGCAATATATCGCATGCCTAAAAAACATTGGGAAATATATTTGTGCGCTTTGCAGAAACAGCTGAGTTTGTTTATACCGCTGAGTCCATGTGTGAAGATGAGGAATTGAATTATTCACTGTGTGTCTCAGACCTTGATGACTAAATTGGGATTTGCTTCTTTATCTTCCAGGGAGGAGGGGGAGCGGAGGCTGAGGGGGGAAAAGTCTAACAGAAAGAGGCTGCGCTGTGTCCCTCTGCTCCACTGCTGGGAGCATTGTGGATGCTATAATTAACCACCTATAGCAAGCAGAAGCCGGGCGGTACCACAGGAATTACAACCTCACAAACCCTGTTATTAAATAGTCACGCATGGTGCTACCTGACTTACATCTCTCAGGGTTTGTTTACCTTTTTTAATAAAGAGGAACAAAAACTCCCAGTCAATTTCCACAAGATTTTAACACGTCTCTGTTAAACATCAGCCTGGATTAAAAAAACCCCACTTTTATGCTATTGGCAAGATATTGTGAAGGAAAAAGCCTGGTTATGCACAGGCTGCACAGTGTGCTATGGTGGTCTGTGCTCCCCACAGTGACTTTGGGGTCCAGAGACATCTTTATGGAGCTCATTGGCAGAAGGGAAAAGATTAGGGACCTTTAAAAAACTGACTTCTGAGGATCTCTCAAGCTGAATATGCAAAGATGGAAGTGTCTACATCACCCTAATGCCCTCTGGATGCTTTTGCATCTTAAACAGATGAATCCTTGAAGAGGTCCCATTTGGTACAGTTAAACTAAATATATCTAGTTTCCCACTCCTACTCTATTTAACCCTGCTATTCAGAGTAAAATGGCCAGGCTACTAGTAATAAGAGAGGAAAGGAGAAAACTCTGTCACCATGTAGGTACTTGCTTAATGTACAGAAAAAGATTTTGTATTATTTCTGTAAGCTTGCTGGGCACCCTTCAGTTTCTCCATCTTTTTATAAGCAATTGATCATTATGGGTTAAATGGGTTGAAGTCTTTTCTTTAGCAGAAAGGCAAAGAGCCTGGAGATATGTGCACTTAATTGTCTAACCTAGAGGTGGAGCAGTCCTTCGGGATTTGAATGAGGCAATTACCTGAGAGAATTAAAAAAAAAAATAAAAAAAAAAATCCAAGACAATAGGAAGTCTCAGCCACCAGATATTAATTTTTAATATATCCCCCCCCCCCTTCACCCCTGAATGGGATTCAAAGAAACTATGTGAAAAAAAAGAAAGTTAAGAAGAGATCAGGAAGGTAAGAGAGAAGCTGAGAAACAGCTCAGGAGACCCAGAAGAGGACTGAGGCAGTTGATGCTATGGCTGAAGTCTGGCAGATGAAGGTTTTACAGAAGTCTTCTCCTCTTCCCCAAACTTTGCTTCTACCACCAGGCAACTAGCCATTGTAGCATCCCTTAGGAAAGCTGAGGTGCCTTGCCATGGCCCACACAAGTGGCTGGGCTGTCCCTGAGTCCTGCCCTCCACCAGTAGAAGGGTGCAGGTCCCCAAGGGCCCACGAACTGCCCCCACACCACCACCCTTATCCCAAGGCTACACCAGAGGCTTCTTTCAAATGTTATCTGAGGGGACCATGGAAAACCTCCCTTTGGTCAAAAATTCGTGATACACACTGCATGTATAAAAATACACATCACCCAGTGTGGGAATTGGAGAAAATCTGTGAATAAAGGTGGGTAAGAAAGGAGGAGAAAGGAAAGAGAGAAAACAAACTCTGAATTATTCACATTTTCCTAGCCGGAGTATGATAGTCAGGAAAGCATTTGTTTTCTTGCAGCATTACTAAAGTAAAAAGCTTCACAACTCCTCACTACACTGGTGCTAATTCTGGAATGATGGATTGGGGCAAATGGGAGAACATACATTAAAGAGATACATTAAAGAAGCCCATTTGATTCTGGGTTGCTTCCAGCAAGTCCCTGCAGTGTACTATCAGAACATCATTAGAAAATTTTACTCCTTCACTTCTACAAGATTAAAGATATTCCCTCCTTGCTCTGGCCCAAGCACTAATAATTCCCACCCAAAACCATTTCACATATTGATAAAATAAAGCTGTCTATTTTGTGGGGTTTTTTCCATATAGTGAGCATAAACCAGTCTTGATGTTCAAAGCTGTAGATGCAGCAAACCTTACAGGTCTACCTTCATTAACAAAGACACAGTTTCTCTGTCTGCCCAGGTTGCTTGGAGTGTGTAATTTTGCATTTCAATATCTCTTGAAAGTTTAATGAGTGTGAGGAAAAGACATCCTCTGTGTTTCTTGCTAGGACTTCGATCCCAGTAATCCCTATTTAAAGTTTGTACAAAGGGCAGGTGAGTAGCACAGCTGGTCTCCTGAGGAACGTTAGTACTTTCTGTGTCAGCACATGTCCCGTAACACTGCTAGAATCCTTAGGGTCATTTTGTACCCCATGCTTAATTCCTATATAAGGTCAGGAGAGGCAGAAGTTAACTAGACCTTTCCTCTCACCTTTTCCCTTTCCTGACTCTCATTTGATGCTCGAGTCCACTTGGCAATTTACATCCATGAAGCAGTCACCATCTGTTGGGAATCCAGTTCCGTACTGCCTCCTGAGACAGACACATATAACATTTTGTGGGTCCCATCCATCTCACAGCATCCCGGCAGAGAAAGCTTTATAGGCCCCAAGCCCTGCATCAACGATGCGGTCAGTCAGCAACTCTGATTTCTCTGGCTTTTTTACTCCTTCACCAGACCCTCTCTATTTCAGTCTGCAAGGCGACCTGGAGATTCCTCTAGGGAAGAAGACGAGACCTCGTACTCCCCCCTCCCTTCTTCTCTTCCCTGTGTGAACTTTACAGCTGTTTGGGGGTTCCGTGTGTCACACTAACACACACACTGCTGCAAACAAGTTGGAGCGTCATAAAGTGAAGGTTGAAAGAAAAAGGGAGATGAGCTGGAAGGCGATGCTTGGGAAGATAGGTTAATAGGCCTGCCCAGCTGAGGGGAGTTTCATGGCATCACTGGTTCCTGCTGAGCTCCCTGTCAAAGAGAGTTCCCCTTCAGATCCCACAACAGTGCCCAGTGCCCGCTTCGGTTTGGGATGTACTAACATGTTCCAGAGATTGTATAAAAGACTTCCACAAAAGCACAAAGTAGACTGCACAACTAAACTCCATATTTCCCATCAAAATCTTTTCTTTTCCCCCATATACAGGTGCTAAGCCCTGCTGCAAGATGTGGTATAAGTTGTTTGCTGAATGGTGCTGTCCTTTTTCCTTAGGGAAGAGGAGTTAAAAGCATTTTCATGTAAAAGGCACAAATTAACAGATTTTCCCATCTCTGTTCACAGAGCTCAGAGTTTACAACGAGGACTTTTTAAGGAAGGCAATTCTTAAAATACCAGCAGTACATTACTGAGAGAGAACCTTCAGAAGCAGCTACCATTCACTAGCAATCCCCAAATCACGCTCCAGTTCCCCAGTGTGTGCAATACCTGCCCTCTTACAATACACACTTTCAGTTATACTACAATTGCCTTAGAAATGAGCAGCCTTGAACAATGAGGCATGTTTCTATGATTCATTCTTTTGCGCTGTTCATCGACTTTCTCCTCCATGCATCCATCAGTAGTTACATCACTCTCCTTTCCTCAGGCAGTGCATACCTCCCAGGCTAATGCCTTTAAATATAAAGCAGATCTTGAGTTAAACATTAGCTACACACTAACTGGGGCTTGCTTTCCAACTGAATAATCAGCTTTAAAGGAGAAGGTTTTCTACAGCTCAGTTGAGAAAGCTGCAAAGGAACTGCTTAGCAATCCTCTTGAAAGAAAGCATTCAGTGTTGGAAACCAAATTCTGTTTTATCTATTTAGACTTGTCACTAGTAATTACTTGAAAGCTCTATCAGCTTCTCGCTTTAATGATGTAGTAAGTGCTACAAGCCCTTCAGAAAGAGGGAGCAGATCATAACAAAACCAAAAAAAGTTATTTTAAAGTAGGTGCATATTTCTATAAAACAAATGCAGAACTGAATTCCAAGAAATATCTTCATGTGCTCCTTGGAAAGCTCCTGAGATGACTCTTGAATTAATCTCCCATTCACACCAGGCTGAGCTAGCTTGACTACCAGAGCCAGGAGGGAGCACCTCAGTCCCTGGGATGAAGAGTCCAAAGCACATGGGCCACGCTTGCTCACCGCTTCGTCAGAAAGGCAGCATTTACTTAAAACATGTAGTCCGAAGGCAGCCCGCCTAGCACAGGCTGACAACAAAAGCAGCTAAATGTAAAATCTGGAAGGAAGATACTATGTATTTGGATATGTTGCTGTGAAAGGTGAGGTCTAGCCCCTTGGTGCCTGGGACCAAGCCTCAAAATCCTGCTCCAACGCAGCAGCAGCAAAAGGCAAGCTTTCTGAAGCTGTTACTTGCAAGTTTTAGACTCTAAAAGGCAGCCCTCTCTTTGGGGTGAAATAAAGGACATCAGTTCTAGAAAAGTCTGTTGATCCACACTTATTGCCAACACGTTAAGACTGCCTGGCAAAGGCTTGTTTGCACAGCCTGATCTTCAAGGAACCGACTCTGAAAATTGATGCTTTGAAAGTACTTTTGAGGACAGCTGCACAGTGGGAAGCCATCACACAAGACTAAGCAGATCTCTGGAAGCTGGGCATAGTAAACTTCATCACAGAAAGAAGACAGTACATATCACTGGAGTGGACTGTAGGTAGCATCATGGCCTCAGAGCCCTGCTGAAACTGCATTGGTCCCCCTGACTGTCTGAAGGATCAGAAAATATATAAAATAAGAAATAGTTTATCTAGTGGAACCTGTCTCTTCTTTCCTATGTAACATGGTTACAACACCTGGAAAAAAGTCAGTGTGCAGATTATTTTCCTTCAACATAAAGATGAGCAGAAGTTGCCTCTCATTCCCCAAGTATCTTTTGGGGCATGGTTGTGTGACACAACCCTTCACCCTGTTTAGCACAGGGTCCGTGTTGTACTGTGCGATGGGTGAAAGCTGTCAGACTTGGAGAATGGCACTTGGCTTGCACATGAGGTACGTGGACTTGTAAACAGTGTGTTTTCTGTGCCTAACTCCTGAAGGAGGACTAGCTGATGGCAAGGTGGTTTTGGATATCACGCATCTGCAGGCGCTTCGAAGCCCTGGCAATGAATACCAATGCTTGGGATTACCGCACCAGACTTTCTTCTGAGCCTGACTGGGACCATGATCCATCAGGAACTTCCTTGTGAAGTCCACCATGACCTTACTGTGTTAGGCACATGGGGAATGACCACGACCATGCCTTTGTAAGCTGGGTGGCTTTTGTCACATTATATGCTGGTAGTTTGACATGAAGCAGGAGCTGTGCAAAGCTTCTGTCCAAAACTCACTTATGTGGGCATGATAAGAACAATCATTATAGCAAGCAGGGACAAAAGCAAAATAAAAGAAAGACAGAGAGAGATTAAAAAAAACAAGAGAGAAAAGAGCAATCCTTCCCCATGTTTTTTTGTTTTTCCCTCTGCCTCAAAACCTTTGTCAAGTGCAGAACAGAGTTCAGATTTGTTGGTTTTCTGTCTTGGTTTCAGCTGCCCTCTCTCTCAAGACTGATCTCAGCACTCAAAAAGAGAAAAGTGCATGTCACTGAGGTCCTGCGAGGCTGAGCACAATGAACGAACACTCCCTCACTCCTTCCCCATCTTGCTTCTGCCTCTCTACAAGAAGGCTATAGGCAGGTCTGGCACCTGCAGCTGTTCTTGTGCAGCTTGCAGGTGCGTAGGAGCGCTGGACAGTGATATGCCATCAACACCATCCAAAGCAAGGGAGGAGAGAAAAGCAGATTGCTGAGGTGAAAAAGAAAATCTACTTTTCCCCTTGCTACTCCTTAGCAGGGTTACAGCCAGTGATGACTCCCTAGAAGAATGGCCATAACTCTTACCAGTACTGATGGGAAAATGCTGCCGTTCCCTTTCACATCATCGCAAATCAATGGGAAAATTATCCAGCTTAAGCATTAAAACAAATTCTGCAAAAGCCAGGATGAAAAAGCACACAGGTCAGACAGAGGAACACGCAGGCACTGTCAGTGATGGCTGCATCCCCATGTTTCTCAAAGTCTGCCCAAGATCCACTCAAATCAAGAGGGATGCTGAAGTGGTAGCTGCATGCTGAGATCAGAGCAGCTTCCCTGTAACAACCAGCACAGAACTTGGTGAACATCCTTTAAGATAATTATATAGCCAGAATGGGGAAAAGGCCTTTTGCTCCATAACACTGTGAATAATTCACCAGGATTAGCTACATTTGAGATGATACGGTGTTCTTCCAGCTTCCTTTTATAAAGCGCTTTGGAGGCAAAAAGGCAAGGAGGGAAAGCAGCACACAGTGAATGCTGAGGATTTTGTGCTTTCCCAAGAAAACTGATTTTCCAAGGGACTGCACAGCTTGCTGTTCCACATCCCCCATGGGTCAAGCTCTCCTCAAGGTGGATGGCGACACATGTCACAGAAACTTTCTGCAATCAATTAGGAGTGAAAATGTCTCATGAGCTTTTTGCACAGTTCATCGATTCAGTGAGCACAGTTCGTGCCTGGCTACCTTCCCTCACCTAAACCAAGGCTGCTTGAATGGGCCAAATCTGGAGGTTATGTAAAAGCTATTAAAAATATTTGTAATGTGAAGGGCACAGTGGGATTTTGTTTTATTATTTTTTTTTAAAGGTGGCTGTCACTTTGCCTTCTTTCACAGAAAACCAAATGTTAGAAACTCCTGCACAGATGGTAATTTTTGATGCATTTTTCTGTCCTAGAAATGGGATTTGTCCATCAAATTCTCATCTGCTCTCCCTGTTTCTGTGATTTTCATTTCTGTTCCCTGCAGTTGCCTTCCAATACAGGCATTCAGGTGCCCTTTTAAGACTTTTTTTTTCTTACATGTCTCTCTTTTGAAGAGAAAGATGTGGCATTGTACTGCCCACTTCCACCTTCCTGGACAACCTGGTTCTAGATCATCCTAAGAAAGAAACTACTGGCAGTTCTGGTTTTCACCAGAGCTGTGATCCCACAGCAGAGGGGGAAACCACGCTAACATCCCTACTGCTCCAAGGTCATGAGAGCTGTGAGCAGCAGCCATTACAGGCAGAGCTGATCAGACCTTGGTCTGTTGTCACCACCTCCCTCCTGCCATGCTCCAGGACATCCCGAACTTGGAAACAAGGAATGCTGCTTCCTGAACCTGTTCACCATTCCCATGTACCTTTATGCTGCTTGTCCTCTTGTGTTGCAGCTCCTTGCCTGTGCTCTTCCCTTTCTGATGTTTTGCAGTGAGGAAGTCACCAGTGCTGCTCTATTTGCAGGCAGTGTTTTCTTTTTGCAGCAAACCTGTCTTTTGACAATGGAAGATGAGGGTAGCTTGCTCTTTAGCCACAACTACAGTGTTGCTCCTGTCCTGCCAACTACAGCCAGGCTCTTCAAAGCCTCTTTGCACCCTGGGGGCTGTTTTGCAGTCTTAGATGCTAATTTTCCCCCCATTTGATCTGTCTATGCATGTCACTGGGGACCCAGAGGGGCTCCTCTGAGGTGGGTATGTCCATCAGGGTGTTCCCCTCCACAGGTTTTGGCTGCAAATGGTGGGCCAGGGAGCAGGACACATCAGTGGAGTGCTCTGCTTTGGTATAAGTAAGGCCATACACACCACTGATGTTTTTGTGGGTGTCAGGTCTTATCTTGCAAACCAAGGCAAGTCTAGTGCATCTCTGTTTTCTGCCAGAGTAAGTGCTGAAGCAGGGAGTCTCCTGCTATGTTCTGCATTAGGGCTGAGGCTTCAGCCCAGGGAAAGAGTGGTCAGCCAGATCTGACAGAACAGATCAAGCAAGGCCTGGGAAAAATCATAGAATCATAGAATTGTTCAGATTGGAAAAGACCTTTAAGATCATCAAGTCCAACTGCCAACCTAACACCACCATGCCCACTAAGCCATGCCCTGAAGTGCCTTGTCTACATGGTTTTTTTTAATACCTCCAGGCATGATGACACCACCACTTCCCTGGACAGCCTATTGCAATGCCTGACAACCCTTTCAGTAAAGAAATTTTTCCTAACATCCAATCTAAACCTTCCCTGGCACAACTTGAGGCCATTTCCTCTCATCCTATCACTAGTTACTTGGTAGAAGGGACCAGTACCCACCTCACTACAGCCTCCTTTCAGGTAGTTGTAGAGAACGATAAGGTCTCCCCTCAGCCTCCTTTTCTCCAGACTAAACAATCCCAGTTCCCTCAGCCACTCCTCATAAGACTTGTGCTCCAAGTATGTATGGCAGGAATTGCTACCTGAAGAGCAACATGGATACTGCACACACTAACCTAAATACTGACCATGAAATAAGTCAATTTGCCTGCTGGTTTTTTTTTTTTTTTTTTTCAGTTAGTCTTTAATGCATATTGCACCTAAAGTGACTAAGCAAGCGCTCATCTCCTCGGCTGATGCCCTTTAAGCAGGTTGTTGAAATGATGGCAGCCAAGAAACAAGAGTGAGGGAAGGACTTCAGAGTTCCTGCTCATCCGTGCCCAAGCAGCCTTTCTGCAGCTTGGCACTGGGTGCCTTCACTGGAGGGGTTTAATGCCATGACATGCTCCCAGCAAGTGAGAAGCTATGGTGTCCTTTAACAGCAAAGCCCATTTGTTACTTGTGCTTGGATGCATGACCTCTCTTCCTCAGCTGTGGGTGTGAGCAGTGATTTAAACAAAGCATTAAAAGAGAGGAAAAAAATAACCAGCGTGGAAAAGTCTGCAGCATGCCTATGCAGGCAGTAGAGCATTGAGATAAATTTACTTGATGGTTTTCTGCAGCAGGGGAGAGACAGCACCTGAAATTTATGCGATCATTAAACTTTCATGTGCAGTAGCCCCATGAATCCAGAGCAGTGACACAAAGCCATCAACCCCAGAAGCATCACCGTTGTTTATCAAACTCACAGCTTTTCCCCAAAAGTGGGTAATGGGACAGGGCAAAGAAGTTCACAGTCGAGAACTCTGGCATTGATTATTGTATGTAGGCTACGGCAATTGCAGGCAATAATTTCATTGTTCACCAACTGTTACGCTTTATAAAAAATGAAAATAAAACTGATCAGGCATGAAGGTGTTATTCAACCACTTTCAGAGTTCCCTGCATCTTCCAATACAAATCCACCGATTCCCAAGTACAGCCAGATATGGCATGGCACCAGCTGAGCTGAGCTGGGATGGAGACCCCACCGCACTTATAGAGGTTCAGCTTGCAGGACAAACTACGGTCAAAAGCAGCCTGACCAGGGAAATCGCTAACCTTACCAAAGTGCCTCTGACAGCAAGGACTCCTTATTCTTTCAAATGTTTTATTCAAATGACCTGCCACTGTTGTTTTACTTTACCCTAACCACATTAGAGTTTAAAGTGTTCAGGGACAGAAGCCAATTTTAGCAAGTTCCTGAAAACAGTGCATAGCTTTTTCTGGAATGGAGATGGGCAGAGACACATGATACATTTTGGCTCTGTTCGGGTGTCCCCAGCGCGCCTTTGGAAGTGAGGAGCCAAAGGCAGAAATCCACCCCTGATCCTCAAAATAACTTTCACCACCATCTGTAAAATGGTGTGAACCAGGAAGAAATGAAAGCAAGCTGGTAGAAGGGAACAGCCAAGTGGATAAAGTCTGAGCAAAATTCTGCAGCTTTCCAAATGGGATCTAGGGAGGATTAGCGAGCAATCGGGTAGATCCCACAGGACCAATACTTGCCAGGGAAAGAGCATGAGAGGGTTAAAATGAAGAGCTCTGATCTACAGCTGTCACCTGTATTTTTCTAAAATCTAACAAGAACAAAATATGAAATTCAGAGATTAGGCTTGACAATGGCTCTGTTGAGGTGATTCATTTGTCAAGATCAGCTGATGTATACGTGGATATGACAAAACACCTTTGTTAGCAGGCCAGGAGAGAAAACTTCCCATGATTGTATCCAATGTTAACAACTGTGTCTGCCAACATCTAAAGTTACATCAATAGAGTATATATTTAGGCAGTATCTCCAGGTGGTTGCTGGGAAAAGTCTAGGTTATAATTCAGAAACCTGCATTTCTACCTAATTTTGTTTTATGCAAATGTGTCTGTGCCTAATTGCCTTGCCTGATGGCATGAAGGCAAAAGCCCCAAATTTATATGCTTACCATTTCATGCCCATTCCTGCAGTGAAGGCTCAGGCTCAGCTGTCCCCAAGTGTTGTCATTGAATTGTGCCCCTGTAGGTGCTTTGATTGAATTTTGGTTTGTGCAAGCCAGATGCAGCGATGATAAGGATGGGAAGGCAGGAGATGCAGAGTGCAACCTGACCCCCATCACGAGGGGCTACCAGCAACACATGTTCTCACTGGCAAAGACTGAAGGAAAGGCATCTCACAGCCAGGCTGCTTCTCTGTCTTGGTATTCAAAGGTGAGGGACTGGATGGTGGCAGTGAATGAAGAGACATGGGTTGAATCATTTGCACAGGGACACATTAGAGGTCTGGTTCTGATCAGGATTTTAAACTAGGAGGTCCTCAAACAATCCCAGCAAAAAGTTCAGTATTATGCATTTGCAGTTTAATGTTTTGGCTATAGCTTGTTAACTCGCCATATAACTGCTGCTGCTTTGTTCATTATATTAGCTTAATTGCTGTAAGCCTAGTGTGTCTGAATCAATCAAAGTTAAAACAATAGAATTATGTTTTTACATAATCACTTTTGACTAGAAAGCAAGCTGTGCAGAAGGAGGTTCCACATGACGTTTTCAGATATCTTTACAAAGGAATGATAATTAATTCTGCACTACTTCTTCTGAAGGGATAGAAGAAGATGGGAAAAGATAATGGTCCATGGTGCTGCATAATCCCTGCCCATTCGGTTTGCTGCAGTACACTGATAATGAATGATCTGAAGTATAAAGCTGCTTTGAGCCCTAGCCCAAGAAAAGCTTAACACACACATCAGGACAAAATGCACAGCTCTGTTTTCTGGGCGGGAGCTGCGTCATTTCTATCCTGATTCACAATGACAACTCAGACCCATTTACGATGGTTCTGTGAGGCTGAGTGCCAGCAAGCAGATTGCCTTGGAAAGCATGTTCGAGCGCACGGTGAAGACCATTTGCCACGCACAGCAGACCAGAGCTGAATAATCGACTCGCCACATCCAAATGCAGGTTTTCAACCCAGGCTAGCCACCCTAATGAGTTGACATTTACTCCCAGTTCCAGCAATGGGTTAAACTAAACTAAAGGTCCTGATGAAGGACAGTTTCTCTTTTCCTTGCTCACCCTTCCTTTTCCTGTGAACTTTTCCCTGCAACCCACAGAGGCCCTATCATCTCCACTGAGATGAAAATTGCTTGGAGAATACCTTCCTTTGCACCTACAGGCACATGCCGTGTTCCTCCTCTCCCTCCTTCTGAGCTCATTCCGAGAAGTGGAAGAACATATTTCTAAAGAACCAGTGACATACATGAAAAGCAAGTCACACACTAAGTGCATGTGAAGTTTCAGTAGAAAATCAAAACATTTTGGAAATCCTCTGCTTTGGGAGATTTCTGAACTTTTGGGGTTTCTGAGCAAAGTAAGGTATGCTCTTATTGGGGGAAAACAATAATGTGACAAGACAAATGAAAGATATTTGATCAGTAAAAATTAGATGCGGCTCTGAGCTTTGTCCAGTCCAGGAGTGCTTGGATACAAGACACCAGAGAAGGTTAGGGGGACATTTCTAGTCAAAATAAGGAAAAAACCTTATATTTTCAGGCTGACTCCCAGCAGAAAGCAGCAGTTATAACTGATTTGTTTGACTGTAGGTTTTAGATACCTATATGAAACAGAAACCAGATGATGCTTCTAAGCCTTGAAAAAAGCTGAGACTGCATGAAAGTCCCAGAGTGAGCTGTCTCCTGCTTCATCCAAGTTACTTCACTCCTTTCCACTTGTGTTGCCATCCTTCCTCTCTTATCACACAGTATTTTACCAACACAGCAAGGGATTGTGTTAGCCATACAATGAGCAAACAGTAGAACAAATGCACACATTACACACCAAAATACCTGCCATTAATTCTAATATGACCCAACCATATTCTTAGACAGCTGGTTCATGAATCATGCAGAGAAATGGGTCATTTCAAAATATATGGAAAAATCTTGTGAATCTACATTGTGTAATATTGCAGTACTCGCATATCTGTTATTAATTATAATTTATTCTTACTGCAGAACCTGGACAATGAAATGCCTGTATTTTATCTTGTAGAAAGTTCCTCTGGTTTAAAATAATTTTAAATAGAAAAATGAAACTATTTTAATTAAAAAAAAAAAAGGAATGAATTGTAGGGGTGCTGGCACAACTATCAGCATCACTGAAAGCTGTTGATGAAAATGACTACCATTCCCCGTCTGCAGCATGTTCAAAGAAAAAAATGGCTGTGATTTGACAGGACTTCAGAAAATTGTTTCCTTGGAGCTAACACCTTTAGTGACTGGATAAGACAATGTAACCAGCAAACTTTGATTGGTAAGCCATCCTGAAGTTTTACATTACTCTAGCAAAAGAATAAACACAGAAACGCGGCGGGGGACCTTGCTGTGTCAGGAGCAATGCATGTAGAAGCTCAGGCAAACCTAGCATTAATGCTGCCAGATCCACATGTTATAAAACCTCACCTAACACATCGATAGCAAACACCAGCACATCTCCAAGGACTCCACAAAAGGACTTTGTTATCTCAACCTTCATTTTAAGGACAGGGCACATGAAGGCATTGTGAGCAGAGAAGATTTGCTTAACCTTAGTTAGGTGGTATGAGGAAGATGGGAAATTCCTCCACCCCTCTCCCACGCCGTCTTGTAACACCCATAAATTTCTTACAATGCCGAGGGCGTGCTGATGCCCCACCGAGGACCAGGAAGCCAAGAACCCCGGGTTAGACCAGACCCAAGCTGGTTCCCTCCTCTGGGGGAGTGCAGCATTTCGCAGAGGCACCAGTTTGTGTCCTTACAGCAGGGCTTTCACAGCAGAGCAGGTAAAACAAAGACGTCTTGCAATAGGAAAGGTGCTGCCAGATACTTTGTCAGAGGGGGCTACTTTTCCTGAACCTGGCAAAGCTGACTGAGTTTTGGGAAGAAGGGCTTGACACATCATTGCACTTACTCGTGTAGGTAGTGACTTTTGTGGATTTACAACATCACGATTAAGAGGAGAGCAGACACACACCTACCTAATGCAAATTTGTTAATGCAGTGTGTTTCTCTTCTAGCTTGCCTGCTATTAATTTATTCATGTGCCCCAGCCCTTGCTGGATTTTGCCATTTCTGACATAAACCCAAAATACATACTACCACCATAGCAATGTTAGTGAGAGTAGTAAACAGGAACTTGTTATGGGCACAGAAAATGCTCTGAAGAAAAGCCCAAGTCATTTTGGATTTCAGTATTGGTACAGCTAGTTTATACCATTAAAACAGTAGTAAAAAACCAGAACATACTTCAACCCAAGCAATTACTTCATTTAATATCTGACACCACTGAAGTGTAGATACAGCTCTGGTTACCTCTGCATGGTTTTCTTCCATTGTTTTCGCTATATGCCACTATCAATTTAATAATTGGAATAACAATCACACCAGAGAAAATGTTATTTCTGACTAAGGACTTCTGCCACTGGCTTCATATAGAAAGCACATGGAGAAAAGAACTAGGGAGGGCCATGGCTATGGAAAATGAGCCACATTCCTGTTTTTGTTTTCCCCTTTCCCCTTCTCCAAACTCTTAATTGTGGTCATCTTTTTCTGGAGCTTCCTAGGAACATGGGAACCACAAACATGGAAGAGCATCTCTTCCTCCAGTGGGTGGAAAGAGAACTACAATGTCTCTGAACGAATAACTGCACCAGGGAATCCAATGGAAAACCCCAATATCCATCTAAATTAAATCTCTCATGTCAGCTTTGAGGTATTTTTAAATGTCTATCTCTGTGCCTGCAGAGTCACAAGGATTAAAAGAGGCTGGAGTGAAGTGACTCTCAAATGCATTGCTGCAAGTCGGGGAAAAGGAATGGTATGCAAGTCCCTAGCATGGCCTGAATTTGGCCTGGGTTATGACACTGGAAATTTGTTTTGCTAAACTCTTAAAACAGAAAAACAACCTTTCAAGTCATGAGGTGCCACGACACCTTCAAGACAACAGTAAGCTAAGAAACAGCCTCAATGATTTGGAAATTTTACTATCAGATTCAAGTGGAGAAAAATTGATCTCTCCAGCTGGCAACATATACAGAAAGTCTTAGTTTGCTCTGTCCTTTGACATATTTTCAGCTTTTAGAACATAAAACGTTAACAGTGATTAACGTGGAGCTGGCACGGGCCAAGGCAACTTGTCATAACTCAATACATCCATATTACAGCACACTCCAGGGACAAGTAGATTGAAGACAGCTGGCCTTGCAAATTTACACCAGAACTTGTGTCAGTACTATGAGGAAAATAAAATATTCATAAAAATATTCTAGAACCCCCAAATCTATATGAATTTGTGCCAGAAACTCATACAAAACAAAATAATTATTCAATAGCCATTACTCTTCTATTTATAAAGTTTCTGTCACTCACTGGCAAACAGAGGTAATAGCACTTGACTTGGAAGACAAATCACAAACCATGGAAAGTTGAAAGTGAATTGCAAGTCATCAGCCTGAGCGTGTTGCAAGCTGAAAAATGTTGGTCCTAACTATTCTGAGAATCCTTATGAATAACAAATACATCTGAAGAAACCCAGATCATTTCATGCACAGCTCAACCAGAGAAAAACAGGCTAAATTTATGAGCATCACTCACAGTGGACAAATTAATCATCAGCTCTGCAATATGCTGCAACTACGACCAGACAAAGTATCTAGCATCGAGCATGAGTAAAATATCAAGTGGCATTCCCCAGCAACAAACTGCAACTCCTTTAATGCAGTTTCAGGCTCATTTTCTTTCCCAGGGATGAAGTCGTAGAGATGAATTGTCCCAGCTTGTCCGTATGAACATATAATACCCCTGGTATTGGATGGGTTCTCGAGAGCATGTACTTCGCATTCCCCTTTGTGAACAAATGGCCAACAGTTGGGAATGTTGGCAGGACATGACACAAAGGGCAGGCCACTCTCAGAGATGAAAATGGCATTAGGACAAGTGTGATTTATGGCGGTGACTTTGGCGTTTCCATATCTCTTTTGGGTTATTCTTGACACAAGCACACTGACTCAGAGGAGCAAAGAGCTTTGAGCTGGAATAGATACCGGATGTTTGGCTTCGGGCTTGGCAATCTTCTCGTGACCTTGGCAATGAGAGCCAAGGGAGAAGAGATGAAATGGATGAACCGGGCAATGGAAATAGCAGCCCAATCAGAGCCCGTAGGTTTCCCTCACAGCCCCATGCAGGAACACCATGCAAAGCATGTCCACGTCAAAACCTCAGACTAGTATTTGTGGAGAGGAAATACATCAAACTAATTCATAATGAAGTGAATAAGAATCATCACAGAACAATACCACCAAACCCAAGTGTTCTGCAGCCATAGAGACCCTGCAGCTTGGGGGTTATTTTCACTCCCGTCCCTTGTTGTCTTCACACTCACGGTCTCTCAGACCTCTGCCTTCTCCTCACACAGCATCTTCCTGACTTGGACCTTCCTGTCCACAGTTGCTGCAAAATCTCTGGCTTTTGTCTCACCAATTTCTCTCTTCCTCTGTCTAGATGATCTTAGCCTCTTCCTGCTTTATTTGTGTGACCAGTCTCTACCCAGGCTTCCCACAGTGCTCCTATCTTTTTTCTGTGGCACAATCACCTGGAAGGTCTGCAGAATGCCCAGCTCTGCTCCCTCCTGTCCCTCTGCCCCTATTCCCCACCACAATCTGCTCTTGCTGCTCTGCGGAGCAAGGCAATGGGTCTGCTCGTGCTTCTCTGTCCCATCTGCTCCTTTCCTTTGATGACATCCCTAATCCTTGCTCCTTGCTTAAGAGAAGGTGATGCATCCATAGATATATATAAACACACACATACACACAAGCTTTCCCTTCCACTGTCCCCAGCCACTACTTTTGGAAGAACCGTCCTGGCAGCATGCTTCTGCAGGGGCCACAGGGCCAGTTCCCCCAGACCACTTAGGCTACCTCTAAGGGGCAGACACAGGAATTCAAACACCATGAGGAAAAAATGTCAAAACCTTCGGTGTCTTCCCTCAGACAAAGCAAACAGTGGCACAAAACGCAATGAAGCCACAGTCAACATTAGCCTTGTTAAGGTCATCTTGTTAGTCGTGTAGATGAAGGCGTAGGTTTGGGTTGGTTTTTTTTAAATTGCGTTATGCAAAAATGATCCACCAACACACAAAAAGATGCACAGTCAAATAACCCAGGGAAAAAGAAAAAGAGACAGATGGAGAATTTGCCTGGCTAATTTTCTCCCCTGTGGCTACTGTGCTGTTTCTGCTAGAAAGGATGTGGAAGGAGACAAAGTGAGTAAATATAAACTGACTTTGTGGGATGCATAGATAACTGTAATATTTCTTTAAGTCCACATGAAAAATACCAGTAAAAAGAAAAAAGGATTAGTAAAAGCCAGAAAAGAGACTTTATAACCCAAACTAACAGCAAAGTGGAATTTCTTTTTTTATCCTGGTAAAGTTCCTTGTTCAGTTTTGCAAACAAGGAACACTTTCTGTCCTTAATTTGATATCTTTGAAGAGACCTAACCTCTCCACTTGAAGTAAAGTTCACAAGAAAGGATTTTACCAAAAAAGAACGGAGTTCAGTGTTTGCTTCAATAAGGACCAACGAGATTCTTTATATCTGCCAAGTGCCCGGCTGTGAGCGAACCCGGGGGCTGCTCCGTCTCCCTTTGCAACGCTGGGAAGGTGCTGCCAAGGGGGTGAAGCACATTAGGATGCACACTGCACAGCATGCATCAAATGACCTCCGAGCCACAGAGTTACCCACTGGTGCTACCTGGCGATGGGCAGGAGGCTCCATCACCACCTCTGAACCAGAGCAACGGTGACAAAATATTAGGGGCCATATCCTGTGTATCACAGAGCCATGGACAAACCTATTTTCCACCCCATCCTCTGAGCCAGGCAGGTGGTGCGGGTGAGAGGTGGGCTGGGGGAGCTTGCAGGCTGCACGGAGCACGAGCGGTGCCCAGAGCGCTCACCGAGCGCAGATGGCACGTGCCCGGCTGCCTGGTGGGTGCAGCGTGCCCTGCTTTCCTCCGAGTGACATTCAGCATGGGGATGGGGCAGCTGCTCGATCGTCTCCCCCGGGGACCTTCGGATCAGTCCTTTTTCCCTACGCCCCCCCCTTCTTGGTCAAGACTGCTGCCCGTTGTCACCTCCAGTGATTCCCATGGGGTGGTTCTGTCACTTGAATCATTTACTGCCTTTCCCCCAGTTGCCCCCGGCCAAGTCTGTGGGTTCCCCAGGGCTTCTTTTGTCCCTTTGGGCAGCTGCAGCGATCTGACATGGGTCAGACCCAGGGCTGCGAGCGCAGGGTGCCAGCAGTGTGCTGTGGCCAGCAGAGAGACATCATACTCACAGGAGCATGCAGGTCTGGGTCTTTTTTTTTTTTTTTTGCTTGCTCTGCTGGCTTGCCCCATCACTTGTTCCTCACACACCACATTAGGGAAAGGCTAGCCATAAAATCCTGTATGTATTTTTCTTAGCATCTCTGGCTGCTTAGTCAAATGGCAAAAATATAACTACTTCAGAGAACTGGTTTCCTTTTATGTACAAAAAGCAAAAGGCAGGGAAAGAGAATTCTGTCTATGTTAAGTATTTTCTTTGCTTTTGTTCACAAAGGGAAGGAATTAGGCAGTTAATAATAAAACCTGTAACATTTGTTTTGAATGTTGTTTACAGTGGGGGGTTATTTTTAAGGCTTCTGTTCTCCCTCCTCCCTTTCTTTCTCTTACTGAATAGAGGGGAAATTGCCTAATTTAGTTTGGTTGCTCAGTTGGCCATATTAGTGCATTTCACTCAGAAGAGCATCCCCAAGAAGAATGGCATGTTTTTAATGCCCACTTAATGTCAGTCTTTGCATTTCTGCTTAGTGTTGACTAGTGAAGTCACTCTGAAGATCCAATTTACAAGCTATTCTCCTGGTCTCTAGAAGAATGTTAGGTATTTCTGAGCTGAAGAATTACTGTACTTGTAGCTTGACCTCCAGATGTAAACATCTGCTCTGTTCACCCCTTGTAAGGGTAAAGTTGGAACATTTTCTTATATGCCCATTTCTGTCTTCCAGCTGCATCTGTCCCCAAAAGCTATATATGCTGGTCTCTGAAGTATTAAGTAATCCCCTTACATATTATGTGAATCTGTGTTAGATAGAGTAAAACCTGCGTGCAAATGTGGTTTGGCTTCTGTGGGTACAGCAGCAATTAAAGGACCAGTGAGTGATGGCAGTGGCCATTCCCATGTTCACAGCAATTGTCTTAGAAAAGCAGCAAGAAAAGTGACTTTGCGGAGTCAAGATCTGCATTGGCAAGGAGGCACTACAGTTACACACAGCACTTGGAAAACAAAAATATTTGTATTCAAATTACCTCCATCCAGAAGCATGATTATTGTCATGTCATGCCTGCGGATGATTTCTCCTAGATGGATGATTAGAGGGACAAAGTTTTTTCTTGGCAGGACTGAGAAGGACCACCAGTGGGTCACGTAACAGCACATATGGTTTCTAGTCCAGTTCAAAGCTTTTCCCATTTCATTCTATAGCAAAGGGCCAGCACAGGCACTAGTAGTCTATCGTGGTTATGGGCCCCCAAAGGCACTCTGTGCAGATACTGTGACCTACAGAGCATGTGCAGGTAACCAGAACAGACTTGACTATTTTCAGCAAACCATGTATTCAACATAAAGCCATCCTTTCACGTGTTCCATCTTTCAGCAATTATAATACTTTCCAATTGCAGCTGTTTCTCACCAACCTCACATGTGCTTTCTCAATGAGACACTTTTTGAAAGCCTACCAAACCACATTAGTGGAAAGCCTTGTCTGACAGCTCTTGCAGAAAAGTGTCACAGGAAGCAAATAAAGTGGGCAGCACACTAATTATTTTTCTTCAAACAAATTATTTTAAATCCATTTCCTCCCACCATTAGCTGAGTAGCTACACTGGAGGCACTACACCACACTGAACAGCCCCAACATCTGCTGATGGTAGGAAGGTTCAGTGCCCAAGATGTGCTTGTTGGGAAACAGGTTCCGCTTGGCTTGAGAAAGCACATGAACGGTAAGTAACAACAATACGGAAAAAATCCATGAATATGTCCAGTTCTCTTCTCTAGTGCTTAGCAGGAAAACACCCTTGGAAACAAAAGAGGTTGCTCAGTCTTTAAGACAATGAGTGGTACTCCCTAAACACATTTAAGTACCTCTGGAGTCTAATTTTACCAACCTTCCAAACATACAAAAAGTATCAAGGCACCTATTTCCTTACTAAAATTTACTACAGGTAACTTAAGTGCCACGAGCCTACAACCCTAGCAGGGCTGGACATGAAACTATGAAACTTTAAAATCAGATAAGATAATATTTGCAGAACCACATACTTCCCACCCTCCAAATTGCAAATTTACACACCAATTCCTTCCATTTCAAGTTACCACAAATGTGGGGCAAGGTATCACTTACTATACGAAGAAGTGTTTGGTATGCTGCAGGACTGATGGCTCAGCAAGGGAAAGCAGGATAACCCAAGCACCAGAGAAGAGCAAAGGGAGAGCAGCAGGGCAGCATGGGGTCTTTAACAGGTTGGAATAATAACCCACATGTGGTGCTGCCTAGTATGCTCCCACCACTAGATAGGGAGAGATCGGCCAGCCCTGTGCCAACCGGCCTGGAGAAGGCAGGCATTCAGGTGTGATCTGGCTAAAATTAAGCCGGCAGGCAGATTTGCATAACAATTGCCCATGGCTGGTACTTGCATGACCATTTATTGTTGCCCATAAGGATCCCTTGCAGGTTATCAATACGTACAATGGTTTCGCAGCATCAGATTTCTGTATCTGTGGCTGCATTCCAGCAAAACAACCCCGAAGACTTGTTCTGTGCTCAGGTCAGAGTGTCAGTTCAAACTCATTTCTCTCACTTCAGCTTTCATAAATTTCAGTTCGGTTTCTCAAGACTGATCCACACAGGAACTGTGGGAATACACATGATATGATATGAATACACGATATTTTTCCTGGGCAGGCCTATTGCAGCAACAGATGAACTTTGCACAGAATCAGTTTTTTCATCCCTCTTGCACCTCTCTGCTGCTCTGAGCAGCTGCCCGGTGATGTCTTCCTCTTAGCTGCCTGAGGCTGGGCCAGGCAGGGCCGGGCAGCGATGGGGATGCTCAGGTGCTGTCCCGGGGGTGGTGAGACATTGTCATGGCAGGGGCGGGCAGGATCCACCTGCACGTAACACGGCAAATCTGGCCTATCTGGAAACCTCTGTCTACTCTTTTAGGAGAAAAAACAAAACAGTATGTCCAGTGTGGGGCCATGGCACTGAGGCAGAGTCAGGACCTGTCTAAAAAGATGAAGTCGTAAGAATAGAATAAAAGAATTGTGTTTTGGCCCAGAATAAACCTCCTGTGAAAATTTCCAAACAGGAGTATTTTTCCTAGCCTTTCCTACTGCCTTTGATACTCTCCATAGGGAACGCTTCATTTTCCCACTCCAGCCACAGCTGCACAACCTCAACGTGACTGTGCCCTCCCGTTGGCTTAGAAATCTCGTAATTTCCCCTTTATGGGCACCGGCAGTTCTGCGGTGAGGGGTGTGAGACTGATCTCCCCGCTGAGATTAGATGCGCGTGCAATACCAACTCTGTGTTATCTGCACATCTCCCGGTGCTGTCAGACACGATAAGCATCCACCACAGGATAGACATAATCGGCAGAGTGAGGAGAAGTGGGGCTCTGAGAGCGAAGGGAGAGGTGAGATGCCCCCCGGCAGGAGCCGTACACCTTGCCTCCAGATAAATTTATTCTGTAGGCCTTGGGTTACTGCTCTGCAATTTCACTGCCTGGGGATTGCAGAGGACAAGAAAACTTCTCCCCTTACCAGTTATGCTGAAGTAGGAGTTGTCTGCAAGCCCAGCTATCCAATATTGGGTATATGATGAGCTGGTGATCTGAGCCTAACTCCTAATAAGAAGGATCCTGGAAAATTGCCATATCCCTGCAATTTGTTTTAAGTCAATCTAATAAACATGGTGTTCAAAAATACCCCTTGAAAACTGAGCTTCAAAGACAAGTTCTCTAATGGTAGGAGGTGCTAGGATTAAATTGCCCATTCAAACTTTATTTTGCTCCTTTCTGCACATTCGTTATTATATAGCTTTTAATTACATCCTACATTTTGCAAAGAACTCATATCTCCTTCACTGAACATGATGGATGGAAAGAAGGAGTGACATGGAGTTAAAACGCAGATTCCTGACAGGTAAGATTTAATCCCAAACTGCTGAAGTCTGGCAGACTGTAAGCAAATGAATGTAGGGTTTCCCACTGCAAAGTATCTGGTAAACTTAACTGTGACAACAGCCCTAACAATAATAGTGTAGTGACTCCCATGGGAAAACCAATTTGATTTAAATACTCTTTTTGCCCCTTTAAAAATTCTGTTTACATGATACAGATATCATAAACGCATATGAAATGAGACAAGCGAGGCTTCTGGGGAGGAGGAGAGATGGGGAGGCAGGATGGGAAGACTATAGATGCTTTTAAATCAATGGGAAACAAACAAAACCCTTAGGAAGTTGGCTAGTGGGATTGTCAGATAATGCTTCCTATAAGCCTTATGGAAAAAAATGTATTTATGCAAAAGAGATACAAACTGAAATGGCAAATCTGCTTTAAATTTTGAAAAAGGTCTATTTGCTTGCAAATCTCTCGTCAGCTGCAGAAAAGATATCAGAAAAGGATAGGACTGAAAGTCAATTTGCTTGCAAATCCTACAGATAAAGACAACACTGGGATACAATTGAAGAAATAACATGCACATCATTTTCCTCGTTTTGTCATTTGGAGCTTACAAAATTTTTCTGGAGCATATCAGCAAGTAAGCTTTAAGGGATGAAAAAAAGCTGGACTGTGTTTATTTGAACAAAGTTTAGATAGCAAGTTGTCTACACTTTGGCAAACTCACAGTTCTGTGGGAGCAAAAATAAACTGTTTAATTTTACTTCCAAAGAAAGAATGAAAGATAATAATCTCAAACTGCAGGAAACAAGAGTAGTCACTGTTGTTGCTGCTTTTGAAACAGTAAGCTTTGGCCTAAGTTATCTTATGTTCAAAACTCCACAACAACCAGAAAGGTAATATTCACAATAGATATGCAATTTTTCCCAAACTTCTTTTTTTTCTACTTTTCTTTCTGTATTTGTTAATAAAAGCTCACAGAAGCAGGAGAACATTATATTCACTCTGCAGATCATATGCCAAGTAGACAACTGTGTATAAGAAGTATTTCTTCTCTATATGCAAATGAGTTATTTTTTACAGAACGCAAAGGATACAAATGCAAATTACGCAGAAGTATTTTCATCAAGTGTCTTTAAAAAAAAAAAAAAAAAAAAAGGCTTCCAACAGCAAGATTAGCAGCTGGTGTAAATGCAGCTCCACATTTCCCTTTTCCTTCCATCAGACCAAATTCTGTCTTTGCTCCGGCACTCCCTGCCCCAAAGCCCAGCAGTGGCTCTCTGCTTTCCCACACACCTCCCTCTCTGCCTGGAGAAGTGGGGAGACACCAGCACCCACATCTCCCACTCCCCATCTCCAACCCTTGTGTTTAGATTTTCTGCTGTCATGGCACGAGCAGGGACCTCACTGGCAAGCAACCTGCCACTGCGTGGAACCCACACCTCGTCCCTTTGCAGGCACCCATCTCACGCAGGTTTTCCTGCAACCTTCCTGGCATGGGGACCATGCTTTCACCACGGGGTTATGGTCCATGGCTACAGCATGTATGTGGTCTGATGAAAGGAGAGAATATGCTGTCTGAAAGAAAAGCTTTACCAGGGCGAGCAGTGGAAAGAACGGTCTGTATCACATGTGCAACGAGGGGGCTGAGGCCTTAGCAGTGATAAAGTTCCAGCCAACCCTATCAGCTGAATAGGGCTAAGAAATGACACAGGCAGAACATAGCAGCACAAAGCTGAAGAGGAAAAACCCTCAAAAAACCCATAAAAGAGGAAAACCCCTCAAATCAGATGGACCCCAAGAAACGTAAACCATAGGTGGCAACTGGAGCATATGCAGTCCATATTGCTGTTCAAAAGCCACCCCCACACCCTGCTCTCTCAAAAGACCCCTCCGCAGTTTCCATTCGCTGGGGCTATTTCTGTTCACCTGGCAAGCAGCGGACAGGCTGCTGTTTTTAAGGCAAAAGATGAGTAGCTGCCCCGTGATCAGGCTGGGATCACGCATGTGCCTGTGGTCCTCAGGGACCATGTGCCATCAGCGCATTTGTGGCTCTGTTCAGTCCCTTCCTCATGTGCATGAGCCCTGCGGTTATTTCTAGTGAAGCAGGAGCACGAAAGACAAACCCTCCCGAGCATCCTCTGCTAGCTCCCAAACACCTTCCCTGCCCAGTTAAAGACCTTAATTCTTATTATAAAACCAAGAGAGAGTTGTGATTTGGCTTATAAGCCACCAGGACAGCTCTTGCCTTCAGGGTCAGTGTGCCCATGAGCCAGAGCTGGCTGCAGTGGCCGTGGCTGGGGAAGGGGGAGGCGTTTCATGGAAGGAGCAGCCTCGCAGAGGGGCACTGGTCACGGCCAGCCTTGAAGATCCTTTGCAACACCTTCATCTTCCCACAAGCTTTCTCCAATCAAGGAGTCCTGCTCAAAGCTGAAAGCGCTCGTGCTGTTGACTGCAAGAAAGAGAAGTTAAATCTAATCCACCCCTTCTTCCTTGCTGCCACAAAAGAAAAACCACTCATCCTAGCAGAATTTTGACCAAGAAAAAAAATGAGGGAATGGCACAAACTCCATGAAAACCCTAAGGTAGGTGGCTACTGCCTTTGTGTAAGAAGTAGGCAGATACTCAAGCGAATGGTGCCCAGTAAAAGGCCGAAGTCAAGAGGCAGGGCCATCCTCCCTGCTCCCCTTCAGTTGGCAGCCCCATCCCATGCCCACTGGCTGGGGCACTGGCTGGCCCATGCCTGGCTGGAGCTGCCTGGCTTCAACGGCGTGGGTGTGGGGCCAGCACAGACCCTACTTCCCAAGTGACTTGTTCCATCTCCGAGTGTCCTCCAGGAGATGGGCAGCACTGACAGCATTAGCTCCTGACAACATTTGTTTCCACGCTGCTAAACCAGCAAGGAATCCAGCAACTAGCATAAGCAGTGGGCACTGGCATTTAGACTGATAGTGCTTCGTTAAGGCATTCCCACTGGTTGTAAAACTACTCTGGGATGAACTTTTAGCATTCATGGCTCAGTGTGAGGAAGTGTGAAGAATTACTGCAGAATGACAGCCCTGGAAGGGAAAGGCTGATTCATTCTTTCTGTGTGAAAGCACACACTCTAATTGTGTATTTTAAAAGCATTCTAATTTTCACAGCTATTATGCCGGTCAATGCAGCTTGAAGAGACAGTTGACTATTTATATGTCTCTGCTTTCCAACAGGAGAAGAATAAGAGTGTTACTGATGATAAATAAGGCATCTTGCTTGCTTTGCTGAATTCAACATCAGTAAAAACTTCACATTTTTGCAAGGGCTGGGTAGGCAGGTAAACCCCAGAATGATTTTGTCTTTCCCAGTGGTAGTTTCGCTCAGGTATGTGACAGGCATAGTATTTTTTTCACTGATGCCACATAATTTCTTCCATGATCTTTTTCTCAAAGTAAAATAGGCTGCGTCAAATTTGCAGGACACCACATGCATGGCTGGTAAAGAAATATCTTCCCTGTTCTGATAGTCATCTCGGGGGATAGCAGGCCAAACAGCTTTGCATCCTGAAGAAGTGGAATCTAGACAAAGAAGGGAACAGATTTGTGGCTTAGGCACTGGGTTAAGATGCAAGAGAATTGAATTTAATTCCTGACCATAGGCATTGCCTGTGTCTTGCAGCAATTCCTTTACTCTTGGTGTGCTCCAGC
The DNA here is from genome assembly GCF_964188355.1 of Buteo buteo. Classification (NCBI taxonomy): domain Eukaryota; kingdom Metazoa; phylum Chordata; class Aves; order Accipitriformes; family Accipitridae; genus Buteo; species Buteo buteo. Next base: position 8,475,462 of record NC_134182.1, on the reverse strand, counting down.
TCTCTATCTGTAGGAAGCTGCCCTGACACCTCCAAGTCACAACAGTTCTGCGAAGATAAATTCATTCTGTTTGAGCGCCAGAAAAAAACAGAGGCATGAATGACTTCTGCAGCTTCCACTTGTTTTTGTGCTATGTTATGGTCAAATGGACTGAGCGTTATTCATAGTAGGAGGTAGGTAGGCGGTAGGTTGAAAAGATGTATCTTTTTATCCCAGAAGTACACATCAGAAATTGTTTAAGCATCTAGATCCTAAGTTAGCTGCAAATTCAGCCAAATGCAGAATTTTGGATGAAAATTTCCCAAAAGGTTGGGGTGTTTGCCTCCAGGGTTGTATATCTGGCAGATGTCACGCTTAATCTATTTTGTCAAACACACAGCCTTAATCAGGGAGTGTTATATGAGGGCTAAGCACAACCAGATCACAAAGGAATGTACTGTCTCCAGAATACTAATGAAAGATTAGCTCTTCAATTCAGCCTCTGAATTTTGAGGAACCCTTTGTTTTGTTTTTAGGTTAAACTAAGGGCAAAATAAGTAGTAAAGCATGCAGATGAGGCACTGTCATGAGAAAATAATAATTTGTTTCACTGCAATAAGAACTCTAATTTACATAAGATGAGAAATAATTAAATTGGAGCTGAACCGTGTGCCCTATCGTTTAATTGAATCTGAGCTACATGTCTACGGCTGTTTTATTGGGGCTGGTTCCTGGAAAGCGTTTGTTATTAGTCATTTTTTCAGCAAAAAGATGAATCAACACTTCTTAAATGAGCAAGAGAAATAAGTCCTGGAATAAACTCCTGCTGAGTACCACAGATCAATACAGACAATAGTGATGTGCCTGTAGAGCTGTGGAAAGCTTAGTCAACAGGGAATTTAAAATATTGGTGAAGAAAGCCTTCTGTGTATATTTGATGCCAAAGACAACTGCTACAGCTACCCGCTCTCTTTTAACAACTCAGGCTATATGATTTCGCTACATAACTGTCTTCTTTCCTAACTACTTCCTTACTACATGAATGAAGAACATTAAGCCCATTAAGACCCCTATGTCCTTCAGGATTGGAGTTTCCCCATCAAGGGTGTCCATCCAGCTGATTTCTCTTCGGAAAGTGTTCCAGAGCTGCCTGGTGTTAAAGGTTGTGGGGTTTTTTTCTTGTTTGCTTCTAATTTCAATATTCACACATTGGATGGCCTCCTTTTTTCCTGTTAAATTACAAAATCCCTTAAAAATCAGGTGAGTTGTCTAGAAAGTCAAAGACCATCAAAAACTGGCCTTTCACCCTTTTCTTAGAGAAATCTAGTAGATTGAAAACCCTGCTTCCCCACTGTAAGGCACATCCCCTAGAGGTTTACACTATTTTACAGGTCTTTCTGAAATCCCTCCAATTAAGTGCAGACATCTTAACTACACAGCATTTCCAGCTGTGACTTGATCTCACCTCTTTGTATACACGTCTCTTCCAAATTGCCTGAGCTTTAAGGGAAGGTTTCCAATATGTCCACCTACATGGTAACAAGGTGCCTGGCCCACCCCAGCTGCTTGTGAAAAGAGCTTTTCCATTTCTTGAGCTGAGGAGCTCTACTGCTCCTTTCAATATCCCCCATCCCAACCAGCTACCCCCAGAAAATCACCTTTTCCCTGTCTCCGTTTGACACAAGGTTTCTTCTTTCATTACTCACAACATTTTATCAACAAATCCTGACGAAAAATACTGAGACTATGAGTTGGGTATGATCTAGCCTTACCAACAACATCTGATGTACATCAGCTATCTGGATCACATGGTGTTGTTTCAAAGCTATGATGAGACTAAGTTTGGGACTCACCAGATTGCCTGGTTTAGAAGTGACCACAGAAGGTTTATCCTAAAAAGGATTAAATCAGTGATCTCGTGCTGTATTTCAGCGAGCCTTGCCAGCTGCAAACACACTGTCTGTTCTGACATTGTGCTGTGCTCCTTCCAACGCATCTTTGGAAATATGTGCTGCAGACCTCTGCTTCAGGTGTGGTCTCCTCTTCTGACCTGGCACGTCAGGGCAAGCACTGAGACTGGAAGAGCAGAAAGAGCAACCTGCTCTACTCAGTATGTGTTTGCCTAAGGAATTAGGGGAATCACAGATTTACAGTTTGTACAAAAGAAAGCTCCTGCGCTGCCAGCTTCTCGGCACAGCTCAAACACGTTTGGGACTCAAAGGAATGGAAAAATTGGTGGTGTGCTATCACCACTGTACAATAAATGCTTTAGATAGTCCTCAAAAAAACAGTGCAAAGAAGTATATCTGAAGTGCCTGAAGCATTCAAAACTCGAGTGACCTGTTAAAACTACAGAGGAATTCTGGGCAGAATGGGAAATGGAATGTGTCCCTACACTATCAAAGTCCAAAATCCCTTGACTACAAGAGCAATATTTCCAAAAGTTCACAAGTGTTATGCAAAATCAGTTAAAATCACCACCTAAGAGCACAAATATAAGTCCCACACCCATCAACAGGCATCTTCATCCTGCTGAATAAATCTAGACATACCCTCAGGTGGTTTGTGAGTGACCAACCTAAGCTCCACACAAAGATTAATGTCAGAAAAAGACTAGAACTTGTGAATTCTTGGCTTCTAGTCTTATGACTAACTCATCATCTAGAAAACATGGCCAGGTCTAAAGAGCACTATTAGGGAAATAAACAACAGGTTCATATGTGACCGAAGACTTTTTTTGTGACAAGAGCTTGGAGAAAATTTTTTCTTCCATGGATTTGTTTTGAGAGAAATAAAGCAAGTTTAGCAACTCTGCATGAACTCAAATTCATTTTGCTGAATTATTTACTGGAAAACATCTTTACATATTTCCCTTGAATGCCTTTTATATTTCCTTAGTGAAACATTCAGAATTTTCAATTTGAAATAGATTTTATTCCAATGTTCCCTTTCCTTTTAGTTACAAAGACATATGTCTTTTTCAAAATGTATTACATGAGGATTCTCCAATCTTTGACTTCCTAACACTACCAAGAAACACTTAAGATCCAAAAGTTCCAGAAGAAAAGAGTGGACAGCTCAGCTCAACTCCTGTTGCTCCTTCTACAGTCATCACCTCCATCACTAGTGATACTGGCAAACTTTCTCACAGTCTCAGCACAGAGCTCAAAGCATATGAAAACTATATTAGGAGAAGTCAAAGAAAAGAGCAAAAGAAAGAGGCTAGAGCAGAAGTCCAGTTTCCTACTGTTTGTGTCCTTTGTCATATAGCTCTCCCTGGGAAAAAAATAAAAAGTGTATGTTCCTTAATCCTTAGCAAACTAGACAGAATACAGGTCATGGCTTCAAAGAACATGCATTTTGCGTGTTGACTGGCCAACTGTCTGCTGCAAGCAAATTGGCAAAATGTCAAACAGCTATTTTTTCTTCATTAGCTCTTCCACAGCTTCCATTCCTCGTGAACTTATTATATTTGGGGAAAAACACTTGTGGCAGCTATCTTTTTATTAAATCTAATTGATAATGAACATTGATTCAGAAGTCACCGTAAAAAGGTGTCCTGGTTTTGGCTGGGATAGAGATAATTGTCTTCCTAGTAGCTGGTATAGTGTTATGTTTTGGGTTCAGTATGGGAAGAATGTTGATAACACACTGATGTTTTCAGTTGTTGCTATGTAGTGTTTAGACTAAGTCAAGGATTTTTCAGCTCCTCATGTGCAGCCAGCAAGAAGGCTGGAGGGGCACAAGAAGTTGGTACAGGACAGCGCCAGGACAGCTGACCCAAACTGGCCAAATGGGTATTCCATACCATGTGACATTATGCCCAGTATATAAACTGCAGGGAGTGGGGCTGGGAGGGATCGCTGCTCGGGAACTAACTGGGTGTTGGTCGGCGGGTGGTGAGCAATTGCATTGTGCATTACTTGTATATTCCAATCTTTTATTACTATTATTGTCATTTTAATATTGTTATTATTATCATTATTAGTGTCTTCCTTTCTGTTCTATTAAACTGTTCTTATCTCAACCCATGAGAGTTTTACTTTTTTTCCCGATTCTCTCCCCCATCCCACCGGGGGGAGGGATGGTGAGCGAGCGGCTGTGTGGTGCTTAGTTGCTGTCTGGGGTTAAACCGCAACAAAAAGCAAGGAGAAGAACTGGTAGCCAATACTCTCCTTTAAGCCTGATTTCCTGTTCCAAAATATTTTGTTAAAAGCTCATGAAAGAGAAAGGACAAAGAAATTTGAGGTTGAAAGGGGCAAAAGGGAAAACAGATGGAAAAAAATAGGGTCGTAAGAGACATGGACTGAAGGCTGTGACTTCCTCCCATCCCCTGGTAGGAGAGTTCCTCCAGAACGTGTCTGTTTACTGGAGACAGCTTTATGCAGAGGAAGATAACCTTTTCTGGGTTTTGCAATGGATGATGGCTGGAAGATGACTTTTCTAGAAGCTGACGTGTATGACGGATCCAGTACACTTGAAGTTTCTCCACCTTATCCAACTCTAAGCTGGAAGCCTTGGGAGAAGGAAAGCTTACTTTGGTTATCCCCTGATTTGCTGTTCTCCCTCTCCTGAAACACACCTTTCAGGTAAAGGACCTGTTCGTTCTTTGCATAAGAAAAACTCCACATTTCCTGCTCCTTCTGCACATTATTCTATAAGCTTTGTGCGTAGGGTGATTCTACCTCAAACACCACAGCTGCATAGGGCAGCTTGGCCAGCTTTTCCCAGGACCCAAAGGCAGTGGGTGCACAAAGCAACCCTGCCTTCAGCTGGGACTGCCCTCAGTAACCACACGAAGACCTGAGCCCAAAGAGACCTTCTCCAGACTAAGAGGAGCTCACACTCTTCACCTTTGACATGTCTTTCAGGCAACATCGGAAAGATATGCCTCTTGTTGGCTCTCTCTGCTGCACTGGAGAGGAGGTACAGCAAAAGGGATTAATAGTTAGGAAGGAAAACATTTTATCACTAAGAAGGTGCAGATACATCAAGGTGTCTGAGGATATGTAAAGGTCTTACTGGGTCTTTAAAAACACTTAGATGTTAAGATGCTCCTGATCTTAATAGTAATTTTTCCACTTAGCTTTTTAATACACAGTCATGAAGACTTACTCAGAAGATCAAAGATCATCTCTTCAGCAGAGACGTCTCCACCTGTGCTTGTGCATTATTGGCAGTGCATTGACAGAGCATTGATTTTCTAGTTTAAGTGTACCTTCATGCAGTCACTAAGGAAATGCTTTAGGAGCATCACTGTTGTAGCTAAGTAGAAGCCATTTTTTTCTACCAGCTTTTCAAAGACATCTGAAGAAGGTGGCAACCCTTTCTTCTCTACTGACAGCACCAGAGATGCCATTTTAACTGTAAAGGTAAGCCCTGGATGACATATTAGCCACTTAGAGTGACCTCCTGAGAACAAAATGCCTTGGAGGGCTGGGCTGTAGGTATTGTCCATCCTCCTGATACGTACTAATTGATTGATGAGAAATCAGACTTGCTTTTCAGCATTATCTCCTTCCAACTTTTTCTAGACAACCACTAGCTCCAACCTAGTGAGAAGATCTGCCAGACAGGCCATTTCAGTCAGTATGATGTTCCACAGGACATTTCTTAGTAATGAACAGGGACCTTCACAAAGAGGCATTTGGGTTTGGCCAGATCTTGTCCAAGCACTATTTTTATCTTCATGCCTACAACAGTTTTGGGAAAGGGGAGTGGAAAGGGGCACAGAGAAGGCAGAGAGAAGGGCTTGGGCAGGGTCACAGAGCAATGCTGGGTACAGAGCCACCACATGCCTCATGCTTCTCGTTTCAGTGGTGCCATAGACCCAGCATGGAACCCGATTCGGTTCCCCGCCAAGACTGGCTCTTGCTCATGGCACAGCCTATCACCTCACAAAAGCTCTGTTATTGTTAACGATGTATTTTTATCTTTTTAGGTCAAAGGCATGTTGGAGGTTCGCTGACAGCAGGTGATGACTGTGCACCGGCTGCCAGGCCCCCAGGTGGGAGGTGCAGTGCCAGCAGTTCTGGGAAAAGGTACCTTGCCAGGGGCTGAAGCTGGCTGAAAACCCAACTCCCTGGGACACACTACTTTTGGCTTTCCCTGCTCCATTATAAAAATGGGAAAAAGGGTTGTGGAGGGTCACCTTTGGATATGGTACAGCAACAGGCAACTGAAACAGACACAGAGCTTTTCACTTTTTTGTTCCAAGCGGTGAATGCTTTGGGCACTTTGGCATCATGACTTTTTCAAGCAGTAATTTGAATTACTTGGTTAGGCAATGCGTTACACGAGCCATGTACTTCTCAAGAAGAAAATTCTAATTAAGTCCAAAGAAATAAGTTTTAAATTAATTTTATTGCTCTGTGAGCTGGTCTTATTTAGAGTAGAGGCTATTAGAAAATATTTGTCTTTAAATGGGGAAATAATAAAATAAATTTGAGCACATGTCCCTCCAATGCAAATACTGTTTCTGTAGGAGATGGGAACCACCACCTCCAAAATATTAGTCTCTTTTTCCTGAAGACAGTGCAACTTTTAACATAATCATGGCTACAGGTAGGCAGGAGATGTTTCTTCTGCAATTCAGAGGTAATCCTGTGCTTACTCCCATTCCTCAGCTACATAATCTGCATATGCACACAAAAGGATTAACCTGTCAACCCACGCCCATGGGTATGCCGGGGGAAGAGACCTGTATTCACACTGAAGTCTGCTTTGCAGTGAGGTCACGGTTTTGTAGGAAAGGCAAAAAACCCCACATGTTGACAGAGCTCTACCTGTCATCTCTCCTGGTTCACCTAGCTTGTTCAGCCCAGCTCCAGCCAAAAAACATAAGTGAGTAAGTTAATGCAGCGAAGACCAGGAAAGATGCATCACCAATCAATTCAGCCACGCATCATTCACATGTTTTTAAAGGTGAGTGAATGGAACCAACCTATGCTGTCCTTCTGCCACCTGATTAAGCAGAATAAACACTATTTATTGCCTTAATGGAAAGAAAACATAACTTGCTTTTGAAATCAACCTTACGAGATATAAACGACTGTTAAGCTAAACATGCCGATCACATTGCACTCATCTGAATAAAAATGTGACTCATTTTCCCCCCTGCTTATTCACCTCCTTCCTCAAGCCCTGCCATCCTGCTGACAGGACCCAGGTGTCAGGAAGCCTCCCAGCAGGACACTGGTGACACCTCTCCAGCTGTAGCAGGCGAACCTGTTGAAGGTTTTCTGCCCTTGGGGTCCTCACAGTTCTGGGAAATTTTGGAAGGCACAGGTCTGACATACCCTTCTCTTGCTGAACAAAACTTCTGTGAGTTATCCCTTTTGAACTTCCCTTTCCAGTGCAGTTGGTCCACTGCAGGGACTTGCAGCAGTGCACTGACCACCACTGCTGCCCAGAGCCGGAGGGAAAACTTCTATCAGCGTCTTTGTTCTTGGTTTGCATCTAAACGGTGTGTATGTGTGGTGGTTTGGGCTGGGATAGAGTTAATTTTCTTCATAGTAGCTAGTATGAGGCTATGTTTTGGATTTGTGCTGGAAACAGTGCTGATAACACAGGGATGTTTTCATTATCGCTGAGCAGTGCTTACCCAGAGCCAAGGGCTTTTTTGCTTCTCCCCCCACCCCACCAGTGAGGAGGCTGGGGGGGTACAAGGAGTTGGGAGGGGACACAGCCAGGACAGCTGACCCCAACTGACCATAGGGATATCCCAGACCATACAATGTCATGCTCAGCAGATAGAGCTGGCGGGAGAAGGAAGGGGGGGACTTTCAGAGTGATGGCATTTGTCTTCCCAAGTCACCGTTAGGTGTGATGAAACCCTGCTTTCCTGGAGATGGCTGAACACCCGCCTGCCCATGGGAAGTGGTGAAGGAATTCCATGTTTTGCTTTGCTTGCGCACACGGCTTTTGCTTTACTGTCTTTATCTCAGCCCATGGGTTTTCTCACTTTTACTCTTCTGATTCTTTCCCCCATCCCTCTGCGTGGAGCTTAGCTGCTGGCTGGGGTTAAACCACAACAGTATGGCAGTGGTGGGGAAGCAGCACCTCAACATTCAAGAGTAGATCAGAATTTACCCTATGTGTGACTTGCAAGCTGCCTCCTGGCATAATACTGGCATACTGGCATAAATCAAGAGTAATTCCAATAGACTCAATGAATTCACAGTGCTGAATCTAAAGTGAGCAAGAAAAGGGGCTTAGCGGCTATGCTTGGGTGCAGAATTTTATCCAGCAGGCTGGATTACTGCTTTGAATGTGGTCCGAACTTCACCCCATGCATTCACACTTGCTATAGAAACACAGGCCAGAACCTTAAAACTATGGTGGCAGGTCTTCCTTTCCTCACTCACACCATTTCACTTGCCAGGGGTGTAAGACACCATTCTTGCAACCACTTGTGAATTCAAGGCTCTTGCTCTACACCCTGGAGTAGTCTGCACAGGCAGAGAGCACCAGAGGGTGGAATAATGACTAACGCTTTGCACAGAGAAGCAAGGCAATGGATGGTTCTTGCACGTTCCCCTCAACCATCCTTTCATTTATCCAGAAAAGCTGATCTACAGTCTGTCCCTACAACTTGCTTCATGTATTCAGCCCTACTGATGTTTTAGGAATAGCAACCTCATTCTCACTTTTCCCTCACTGAATTGTCACGAGCAAGATAAAAGAAAGCAAGTTAAAAAACAATTCCAAAGATGTAATTATGTGTATGGTGCCTAAGCAAAGACTCAAGAAGAATTTTTATTATAAAATGCGCTGTTCATCTAGTTACACAGCGGATTATTCTGCTAGACATATTTTCAAAAATAAGTTGATGTGAAACAAGATTAGACTCTGGCAGAGCACAGTTGTGCAGAGACCTCCAATGCGGACTTGGCACCTACAATAGAAGGTGAATGGGATTTCCGTACCTATGTGCTTTTTTGACCTCTCTGGACCTCAAGTTCCCTCATAAAATAGAAATGTCACAACTTATTTATATTTTCAAAAGTCTGTGGGAAAAGTGCCTTTGCTTGGTCTCATGGTTTATTTAATTCAGTATGCTCTTTTAAACAGCAAACTGATCATCTTTCACAGATAGAGCTGTGAGAACTAATTAACAGCCTTGCTTTCAAATGTGTGAAGAACTATGTACATGTCAGGTATACGATTAGGCATGATCATTTTAATATATTGCTAAAAGCATTTGGTGCTTACATCTGGAATGATCAATTGTTTATAGAACAGCCCCAAAGAGGCCCTAATCTGTGGAAGATCGCAGGGCAGGTAGTCAGGAGCCCCCACCACTGTCTGCCTCAGCTTTTGTACTCCCTATGTGCCACTGCATCTACAATGAAAGCCCTGTCCGTGCTTTGCTAAAGCTGCTATGGGAAATAGCAAGTATGGTGAGAACGGGAGAGAAGACAGAGCAGTGGTCGCTCCTGCAGAACTGACCCTGCAGCTGGGTCGGGGGACAGGACAGGCACACGTGGCTGGTGGATGCTGGGCAGCCAGGATCTGAAAGTGCCCCCACCACAGCCTCCAGTCAGTACAGGGGCAGTGCTGAAGGTAGTAAGTTCATATCTGAAACGCAATGTCACTTTAAAGTTCCTTCACTAGATGGTCAAATTAAATTATAGCTCTGTGGAAATCCCTGCTTTATAATTTACAAGGATGCCTAAAGGAATAGAGGAAACAGAGACAGATAAATAGTAAAGCACTTATACCCAACTAAACACAATATTCTAACATTTCCTTCCTTTTTTTTTTTTTTAAGGGCATAGCTGTGGGTAAGATCTGTGATTCTTAGCATTACTTTCTCTTCTTTACTTTGAGCAGAAAGACTGGAGTCAGTATACTACAGCCTAGCCAAGAGTTTCTTCCAGATGGATCCAGAGCTGGATTGCTTTTCTTCCGAAGTCAAGGCTGTTATTCCTTCTTTCCCCACTCAAAAATCTTGCAACTTTTGCAAGATCCTCCACTAAAAGGTGGCAACACTCTGTTTGCACACAAACTATCTGATTCCACATATATTAACATTGGCTTAGTTGGGGCCAGCAAAAAAAACCACCACTCTAAGCCCCTCCAAAAATGAAACAAGACAGGATGAAAGCCATCTGAATGTAAAGAATTACTGCAAAATGGAAGAGGAAAGCCATTTTCCCTCTCCAGGTCAGGCCAAGAACTAATAGTCTAAAACTGCAGGGAGAGGGAAAAAAAACTCAAAAGCTAAGGCCAATGCAGCATTGCAAGGATGGCAGCAGGAGGCTGCATCAGAGTTCAAGAGCAGGTAGACACTTGTTTTTCAAGGATGGTCTTAAGAAGCTAATCCCAGGTTGTGGCAGGACATGACATTTCAGAGTCTCTTCCACCTCCCTCCTTACAATTTCTATAACAGCTGCACTGAAATCAGTCTCAGTGGCTAAGGATCAGGCCTAGAAAGCTAAAATAACATTGCCCTAACTTCTTTAGATATACCTCAGCCTGAGGCTTCACTTCAGGCTTTGTTGTTCCTGTTACACATTCTCCACCCTGTGCCAAACCCAAATTCTCACTCCAGCCCAAGGGCAGGTCCCACTTCTCTTTTATGTAAGTGAGAGAACAAGTCAGCTGCACCAATGAGCCAGCAAAACCCACTTAACACTTCCCATCACGATATCCACCTGCTAGCAGTTTCATGCCAGAACTGATAGCCTGCTATGATATTTTCCTAAACTAGAGTTTTTCTGCAGTAAAAATACTCCAGGGATGGCTCAGCATCAGTTCCCCGAAGATCAAAGGATCAGCTTCAACACTACTATATCATTTGTTATTTCAAAACTGTTTAAAATGATCTCCTGAAAACTGGGTACTAGAGAAATGTAGGGGGGGGGGTGCTCCTTCAGACTGCAAAAACCTACAGCAGAGGCCCTCCCAGGCGTGTTTGCAGCTTGCTCTCTCTCTGACTCCAACCATGGACCTACAGAGCAGAAGCGAGAGCAGTTTTTGAACCCCAAAAGGAGATGCAAATGTTGCAGCTCGCCAAGAGCCTGAAGGAGAATTCCTCATCTCAACTTCCTCTCCTGGTCCTCCCTCCTCTTCCCCTTGCTTTAAAATAAACAAACCGAGAAAAGTCTGAAACAGTGAGTCAGTGCTAAACTGCACAGTTTGTTTGCTGTTCCCTCTCCTTCTTTCTGAGATAATATGAGTGCTCAGTGACGGTGAATCTCAGGAAGACTCAGTTGAGTTAATTTACTGATGAAGAAATCTGGTAGGTTCACCACACTGTTGCATGATGACATGCTTCACCTTATCTCATTACATCTGAATTCTAGAGAAAGGAAAGTTTAACTGTAGCTCTGTGCTCACACAGCAGTGGCCATGTAGCCCAGCGTTTCAACAACTCCTGAAGAGGAAACAAGTGGCCCTGGATTTGGCCGGTGCTGTTCAACCTATGAGATGCTACATTCCAGCCCACGTGGCCCTACTGTTCTACCATCATTTCTCATGCTGGCCATAGAAGAGTCATACAACATGTATCACTTCCTATTTTGCTAGCTAAACACACAATTGAGGAAGCTCAAGAAAACTCAGATTCCTTGTTTTAGGTCTTTGTTGCAAAATCACAACTGATCATTTGGTGCCTGGGATAAAGAATTCAGGTTGCAGTCTTTTATACTTCTCCAGAAATTCCAGTGTAGTTCATGCTGATAGAGAGTTCCAGTCACTTACGAGATAGCAGCATTATGAGATGGGTTTAAAGACCCACCTAGGGAAATTTTGGCCATGCTGTGTATGAAAACCACCATTCCCCACAGCTGAATCACTAAGCAACACTTTTTCATTTTTTAAAGAGTGACTATAGTAGTAGTTAAAGTGACTATGAATGAAGATGCTGTTTCACAACCACAAACAGAAAAAACCCTCCACTGGCAGGATCTTCCCCAATAGCATTGCTCTCTGCAGATTGATGAAAAATATCACTCCATTTTTTCCTCAGTTCAGCAGTTACTTATACTTCCTTGTATTTTTTTTTCCCAGTAACCCCAAGAGCGCGCCGCTGCCAAGTCAGCCAAGTACTGTCCTAGAACACACTTTAAGCCAGCAGAGTACTGCAAAGGGTGTTGCAGAGAAGGCAACTTGTCTTACAGCAGCTTGGCTGTTCCATAGAGAAACTGAGCCATCCAGGTGGCTTAATAGTAACAGCAGTGGCAGCCGCCCAGGCAGTCATTTGTCTATTCTGGCAGCCTGAAATAAAACAACTGGTTGTGACTTGGGATGTGCACAGAAATGGCAAATTTCTGCTAATGAAAGAAAAGGATAATAATGCTTGATGGCTTGTCTGGGATGCAATGAAAACAAAATACTCGCCTCTTATGTATGTAATATATGCAGATAGATAGACAGACATCTACAGGCATATATACACACACACATCTACAGGCATATATACACACACACATATACCCAACATGGCTGTAATCTCTCATATACAGAAAGAATTTCAGAGCCAGGCAGAATTAATCATTAGAAGAATGAATAATTCCAAGTTCATCATCTTTGTAGGTACAAGCACAGCGGCTGCAGATTCACTGGGCCACTGCAGAGGGGTCCAGAAATTCTTCCTTGACAGAGTGAGATGTGGGGGTATTGGAAGCAAACATCTGACGGACTATGATCACCAGCCAGCACATGATCACCATGTGTCAGCCCAGAAATCTTTTGCTACACTGCAATCATTTGGTTTAAGCAAACACATGGCAGAAAGGCACCAAAAGAGTTATCTAAGGGCTGCTGTGCCCTAAAAAAAGCAGCTCACTGTCTATTCTTACTCAGTAACTGTAGTGCTGTTGATCACATTGCATTTTAAGTCTTAGTGATTACAAAAAAATTAAACCTATTTGTCTACTTGTCAAGTAACTCTATTTGATCTAGAAATTCCTAAGAGACCATAAAATAAACCTCCATTCATGTTGTCTTTCTATACTACACTGATATTACAAGAACGGTCTTAAAGCACTTTCAGGTCCAAAAAGGTACCTCCTATCTTCTGCTATCTTTCATGATTTTAAATAGTGCAAGATTTCCTATTTTAATAACTACTTTAGCCCCTTCTTGCTGAGGGAAATGCTGCAATACAGTGCAAAGTAAAATGGGAAATGAAAAATGGGGGAAAAATCCAATTTCTTATGGTTAAAATAACAGGAGACAACAACGATAATTACCCACTGGAATTTGTTCACTCATCCCAGTGGCAGGTCCATGCGTTATGTATCAGTTCAGTAAGTACCACAGAAAAATACAAGGCACAGAACATGGTCAAGTGTATTTTTCAAGTATTCAATATGTAAAGATCATTGGGGAGCATGGAGAGGTTATTGGAGAACACTTTGAAGGGTGAACTCATAACTCTGATATCTTCTACTGTAATGTAAAAATACATATGAAGTACTAGCAGCCTCTGTTCAACTCTTAGCCTGCTTCGGCTTTTATTTTCACTCTGTTTGTGCTGCTCTTAGCTGAGAGGTTTGGTTTGACCAAGGCCAGATCCTTCAAACTCTCAGGCTATGTAAGGCACACCCATGCTGTGCTTCTCATGTGCACTTGTTGTATCAGGACCTGTGGCTGCCAATTCTGCAACGAGGGCAGACCCCCGTGCTGGCACAGAATACTCATCGACAGCTGGGTCTCGTCGCTTTTGCTCAGCCTGATTAGTACCTTACTCTGCCACTATTATCACCAAAACCAAGAGGAATAGGGAAGAACTAGTGATCAAAGGCAGCAGGATTTGGCTGTAAAAACAATGCATACACTTTTGAGACAAATGGTTTGTCACGTCTTCCAGCAGACTAATCAGTAGGCAAACACATCTACAGCACTACCCAAAGCAGGAATAGATCAGCAGCCAACGAAGAACTATCTCAAAACTGCAGAGAGTAGAAAAGAAAGCAGGAATTCTTGGGAAAACTCTACCTTCTTTACAGGGAATTAAAGGAGAGAAAAATGACAGTGCCTCATCTTCATTAAATGGATAACCTGTGTGCATTCCAGATGTAACCCCAGTTTGGCTTTCCATCCCGTATCATGCCTTTGCAGAAAGATCTATCACATACAGGTGCCACCTCACCCCTAGCTGATCCGAGTGTACAGGTGCCCTGAAATGTTGGACCTTCACAATGAATGTTGCTGATATTGCTATTTTACTCTTTCGGTCATCTATGACCTACTTATATGCCTCTCCGACAGCCAGCACTTCCAGCACCTTCTACATGTACACTATTTTTAGAAAGCACACTTTATACTTACACTTACATCTGTCATCAGGAGATCTATGGCCAACATCTTATTTATGCTACTGTACTTTGACACATTGTCAAGCCTGCATTTCAGATGAAGTTTGATGCTATGTTGAAGGTCATGTCTTTGGTAGCATTTGGACAGGCACTCTTCTAATGCAGGCTCTGAACACTCTTCTCACCCAACTCCAAGCGCACCGTCTAGGGAAGGAGTCACCGCTACCTTGCCACCCTCCCAGCATCAGAAGGACAGGTGAATGAAAAGACCGAGGGTTCTCTCTTAAACAGTGAAATGTGGTGGGAAGGGCTAGAGCAGCATGGCTTGGAAGAGCTAGAACTGACCTTGGATAGCCTTTGAACAGTTAGTGAAGAAAAGACCAGACATAAAGTTTTCTATTTAATTAAAAGCATATTTTAAAAAATCCCAGAGCAGAAAAAAGCAAGCCTAAGGGAAGGTTACCCAAAATTCGTCAGTTTTAAGTATAACATTTTCCATTCTACAGAAAGTGCAGTCCTTCCCAGAAGTTTCACAAGAGGCAGAGGGGGGCACTCGTCACAGCTGAGTAAGAGGCACAAATTTGACTTTCCTTCAAGTAAGATTGGTGTGATGCGGCCATCCATTGTTATTTGTATAATTCAGACAGGATCTGTGCTCCTCCCTTTATGTTTTGCCTTGAGATTGGTATATAAGGCTACACATAAACTAGCAGGTCATAGAGAAAACTGAGGAGGGTCTTTCATTTGCTTCACCCCTGTAAGCAAACAGCCGAGTGCTGCTTTGAGACAAAGAGGTGCCTCCAGGAATGAGTTATGCCCTTGCAAGTTAAAAAACAGGGTGCTGAGAGCAGATCTCTCTACTCCGAAGCCAGCCTCCGGCACGTCCGTCACAGTCACCAACTCCTTAGCCAGGAAAAGGAGCGGCACCCCCAGATTCCTCCCACAGGGAGACATGTCCCTCATCCTGCAGCCACCGCGGTGACACTGCTGCCTTACACCCTCCGAGGCCAACAAATAAAGGACAGTGCAATCTGTGACTGCTGCACCGTAAAACGTACGCACAAACCAGAGATATGTGAGCTGCAGCTCTGATGGGAAGACTTTACACCCTCTGGGGTGAAGAGGAGCTCTTCTGACTCCTGGTTTGAGCGCAATAGCTTGTGTCAGGCTACATGGGCTGACTCACCTGCTTGGAAGCATCTGGCCATCAGGAAGCCTCTTTCCCCCGCTTGTTAAGGACATTTTTTTCTTACTTTTAATTTTAAATGCTTTGATTTCCCACCCTTGAATATGAGATCAGCAAAGCATTTGTTGAGCTGTGTAACAGGATTTGATACAATCGGATCTCCCTGGGATAAAAAGAGGAAACAGAAGTCACCGGAGCACTGGATTTACATGGGGACTGTAAACCCTGATGAGAATGGGCAAGTCAGCCTACTTTGAATGTTAACTGGAATAGCGAGGAGACAAAATTCCTGCCAAGTCCATAGCATGGTTGCATTTTAAATGAAACTGTACGTCTTTCACCGAAACTGAGTCCCCAGAAAGCAAAATGTTTTTAATGTGGGTAATCTGTGTCCCCCATATGTGTCTCCTGTTCTTGACTCCTACTGTGGTATGGCCACTGAGGAGGGGGAGGATTACAGAAAATATCACTAAGTACAACATTATCTGTATTGCTGCTTTTGAAGGAGGGAAAAGACAAATCCTTTACAGCTCCTTGTAGGTGCCATAGCCCCATGTTTCAGGATTGTCTGCCTGCTAGGGAGAACTGGAAACCCAAATCTCATGTTTTCATGAAGAGCTAAAGCATCTCCCAGAGGAAACACCACTGCTTGCATCTTCACAGATGGGTAGATGAGCCCAGGGGCTGCTCCAAGACCAGGAGAGCTATCACTCACAATGTATAGCAGGATCACCAGCTGGACCTAGTTTAGGACAAGCCTGGTATTTCCAGGGGCAGGCAGGGATTCCAAGCATGCCCAGGCCATTAGAGGTCTTTCCCAGGGCCTTCTTCAGTGAGCCCCAACGCATTTCCTAACAGAACTTTGACCTGGTCCACACCAAGGGACAGAGGACAAGCAGGTCCTGGGACAAGCCTGGACCTGGGACAAGGAGTGCAGGTACAGGTTACCCAGTCCCAGGACCCTCCCGCGACACACAGGGTGGCCAGAGCACTGCCCTCAGCTGCAGAGCGAATGCAGCCATTAGCCACATTTCCCAGGGGAGGAAACCGAGGCAGAGAATAATGGTAAGAGCAGCCATCCTGGATCAGACCAAACACCCTTCTACTTTTATTTGGTACCCCCTATTTTTTTGTGTTTGGGAATTACAGGGCAGCAATAAACGTACCCATAGGATTTTTAACCATACTGATAATTCCAATTATAATTAGCAGGCTTAGAAATCAGTACAGAAGGGACACGGGGGTTTTGTTGCATTGCCCAGGATTTCAGAATAAGTTCTGTAAAAATACGCAGAATTAATGCATTTTCATTTTTATGCAGTTCTTCACTATTGCTCTGTCCTGGGTATAGAAACAACTAGACAGCATAACTCTGACCTGCAGCATAAATCACTGTATCACGCGCTCAGTGCTGCTGCTGTCTGGTGATCGGTGGATCCAGCTGAAGGAAAGCGGCAAGATTTGCCTCTAACCACTTTTCTTGGTTGTCGCTGTTGAACCCTCACCTCCCCCTCAGATGACAGGTTATGGAAACTATCACACGCAGAACCCTGTAGCCTGGGAGCTAATGTGCATGGCTGCTCTCTTGGTAGGGAATTTAACAGCTGCGGGATTACACGATGATCTTCATGTAAATCATCCTGTGTAAAAATAAGGGTGTTTCATCCAGTTTTTGGAAACAATGCAGCCTATTTTAGCCATGGCGATTGTTTGGATGGCTGAGAAGGTTTCTTGTGTCAGGCCTGTGGGTGGAAGTGTGGGCAGAGGTGGGATTACAGGGTATTGTTTCCACTGTTCCTGCCTGCAGTATAACCTCACCATGGACATCCCCCTGTGCGTGGACACTTGCCTAAGCAGCATCTCATAGGGATCTCGGCTCAATCTCTCTGTAATGCTGATTAAATACAGCATGCATGTGTGCTGGATCACACTACCTCTCCTTTGCTCCAGGCAGCCAGTCTTCATGAAGAAACATTCCCCCCAAAAATTCACAGCCATCATCTGCACACAGCAAACCGCGTCCCTCCTCCACACTCACACCTCAGTGTTCAGCCCCAGGGACAGCTTTTCCCCATTCTCTAAAGGACAAAATGTTCAGGTGCCAGCAGACCAGGAAAAAAATGAGAATGCCGAAGCTGAGCATAAGAACTGTGTTAAAGTTTGTTAAAACTTTTGCCCCTGCCCCTTTCCATAGCATCCAGCACTGCAATGGCTACATCATCCCCAGACACATTTTGCAGGCAGGAAGAATTCATGTCATTGTACACCAGGCAGGACCCCATGAATTATTGTCCTTTTATGACATCTTATGACACAAGGTGAATGACATCATACCCCTGAGAAGCATTACATTTTCACCGATTCCTTTGTCTGTTTTGAAAGGCCATTTGGAAGAGATATCATGGGAGATGGGCAAAATCTGTCTGCCTGGTTTAAAGCCTGGGTTTCCCTGGAGCTGGAAACCATTTTTGAAATGGAATTGCATCATGCTAGAAAATAAACACCAGGGGATTCAAAGGCCAAGACATAGGATTACCAGCTGGAGATCCTTTTGTGAATCCCATAAACACTTTACAAGGTGGGCAAAAGTTACTGTCCTCTTGTGCTGTATGGCATTTCACAGCTACATTACATCCCCAAATATCTACCAAAAGGCACTGAGGGTAAAAAGTCAAGCAGTCAGAAAGTTGTTTGGAGGGAGAAATTAAGGTAATCTTGTCTACTATAACAGCCTTTATTTATCTGATGCCATGCTATTTTTTTTCCTAGCCTCTCTTTTGTTTAATAAGGAGCTACTGCAGCAAACCTTCCTCTTCTCCCACACACCGCATGCCCCATACCTCTGCTACCAAATGCTGTGACTATTCACCTGCAGTGCCCTACACGAGGTCTCTTCAGTAAAATTCAGGAGGACGCAGGTACCCAAGGAGATCTCTGCCCTTCAGCTGCAGAGGGGCACCAGCGGGTCACCCTGTGATGTTCAGCTAGCAGAGGATGATGAGGCCCAGGTCTCCACACCAGGCTCTGCAGCTGCTTTCTGGCAGCAGAGGACAAAGGCTCAGCCCCACTTCAGACCCCGTGGAGGACGTGCTTCAGTGCTCAGGTCCTTCCGCCCTGTTTTTCCCGGTCTCTTTCTAGAGCAGGTTTCTTCACCCTCTGCCTCTCACTTGCTGAGTCCTTACTCATCTTCGTTCTTTTACCAGTCTCAGCTTTGCCCCAACGTACTTGGCTCCCTCCCAAGCCCCTCCATTTCCTCCAGGTTCACCATTCCTTTGCCACTGTCCACCTTCTCCCACTGCATCCCAGTCTCAGTGCCTCCCCCCCCAGGTCCTTGCCCCAGACTGCCTCCACCAGTCTTCCTAGAGGAAGCCTTTTGCCCTCCCTTGAATTTACACTCAGCCTATAGCTTTGGCTTATAAAAAGAGAAATCAAGAAGTGTTCTTTTGGGGCGCTTTTTCTGAGAACCTTTTTTTGGGTAATATGGCAGGCAGAGGCAGCTGCAGCTGTCCCTCAGCCAGCACTGCACAAAATAGCCTTCCCTTTATACTCAAAGGTTCACATGGGAGATATCCTATAAACTGGCAACCCTTCATGTCACTACCAATAATAGGTGCAATGTATTCCCCTTCCCAGGGCACTGCACATGGCCAGGCACGCTGGGGTCTACCTTCAGCACGAGAGGTGGATCTGAGTTCAGCCGTTCACCAGACCGGAGGGGTTCTCATTTTAGCAGCACCAGCCAGCGCTCCCACCGACTGCAACAGCTGCAGAATGAGCCCGCAGGAGCTGCGCAGACCTCTGACGGGCATAATTAGCATCACTCAGAGCACAGCGCTCTGCACTGCATATCCCAGCCGATGCGAGGTACATGCTGGGTGAATGCTTAGCATTTGGGGAATCTATCCCCAAACAAAACTTAAACATTTTCTAACCTGTTTATACAGCACATTTCACCCAAGAAACATATGAAATACTGGCTTTCCAACTGATCACTTTTAACCATCTCTGTTGCTATGAAGCAGCTGTGAAGGCGTCTGGCTGGACTGTGCAAGCCCACACATGAGGTGTTTGTTCAGCTTCAAATCCACAGACACAGTGTAAAAGAAGCAGTTGAGGATTAAAAGGAGCATACGCTGCAGACAACAGAAAATTTCCCTTAAATAGCCAGATCACATCCTTCTTTCTCCCTGCACTCGGTTTCCTCGTGCAGGCAGAAACAAAAGACCTCATTTCTCCAAGTACTAGCCTCACCTGCTTCTGGGTTTGGCAGAACACACAAGCAAGAACCTCCATAAGCAAACAGCCCATGTTTTTTTCCCCAAGACTGATTTTATTTGGAGGTTTGACTGCCAAAGCCCCTAGTGTAATCCCTGTAGGCTAGAGTGTCTTGGGAAAAACTTTTTTTTTTTTTTTTGAGAAACTCCTACAAGCATCTACAAAGTGTCCCCATTGCAGTCCTCTCTTGCCAAGTTACCTACAGACAACCTGACAGTGTGTAGGTTGCCGATTGCCCAAGGTCCTCTGTTTGTGATGCTGATTGCACCGTTTTGTTATTTCCTTGTCGTCTCCTGCAAGTCTTGGACCATTTCGTCTCGGACTGTGAAGTTTCGGGGGGGGGGGGGTGTCATCCACACAGCACCCAGCACTGCCACGCTCTGGGTAGGAAGCAGGCAGCGACGTTACATCTCCTCCCCAGGATTTGCATGGAAAAGCTATAAGGGAACATTGCGACTGTTCATTACTGCAAAAGTGACACCTCTCCATCAATGTATTTCCTCTTCAATTCCATCTGAGAGCTCACTGACAGAGACGAGCGGGTAGCAAACCACTGTCCTCTTAACGTCAGATGACGCAGCGGAGCCGGCTGGCTCCCAGGAGGGAGTGTTACGCGAAGCAGCTCCCACCTTACCTGCGCTTTGTTATCAGAGCTGTCTGCTGACACTGCACCTGCTGCTTCTAAAAAGTGGTAGAGGAAATCTTATAATATACCCAGCTATTACATTACAACCCATGTGGCATGTAGCAAAGAATTGCACAAAGCCCCCAGTGACAGATTGCTAAGTTATAAATAGGTGCAGGACCTACATAACTGGAGTGACTTGTAGCTGCAGAGCAGGCCTCCAAATTAATGACATTTATGAAGTTTCTTGCTGCAGCTGGCTTGCTGGCTGCTGAATAACTGGGTCTGCAGACTGAGCAGCAGCAGCTTCATTCCAAGTGCCAACAGAGAAAGCGAGCCGGTAACAGGCACATCCAGTCAAGGAAACTTGGTGGAACATGCGCAAACAGAATTGAAGGTATACAGGTGGGGGAAAATGATTTTATGTAAAACTCTCCACTTCTAGGGAGTAGTATGCTTGCAGCATAGCCTGTATTGCAACGCCAAAGCTTGTATTATTTATCCACATAAAGCCATGCAATGAGATAGTCCCAAGGGCAATATGAGCAGAAAATGAAGGAGTCTGATCTATTTACTTAATACAATTCTCATCTCATCTGTCTGCTCACATGGTTCTGACTACTCCTCATAAGTGATTTAATTAAAAAAAACCCAAACAAACGCTGATTTCTCCATGGAGTTTTAACCACGTTTATACCAGAAATACCCACAGCCCATGTTCAGGGCACACATTCCCTGAATTGCTGCTCTGAGCCACAGCTCAGTACCCCGCTTTGAACACTCCTGGGAGAAGTATGTTTGTCACCCCCTGTGCAATGGCTGGGCTGGGAGAGCAAACCCATCCTCTGCGCCTGGTGGGGCGCGTTGGCTGGGAAGCCACCTACTCTAATCCATTGGTTTGTTTTCACATGAAGAGTCATTAGAGATTGGGCAACAGTTACATCCACTAGATTCTTTTTTTTTGCCAAGATAACAAAGCCAGAATGTTGTTTTAAAGATCAGTATTGTCACATTTCAGAGTTTATAATCCACTAAAATAGGGATTGTTTCATGCCTGATGAGCTGCTCCCAGCAGGCTGCGGGCTCCAACACAGCACAGTACGGCATGCTAACTGATTGGCAGTAACTGTCCTTGGGCATGCTCTCACCTCAAGAAGCACACAGTGACTGAACTAGTTTAACCCTCCGTTAAAAAAAGAACCCAAAACCACAACCAAAAAACCCCACTAAACTAACTTAAACCAGCTTGTATTTGCTGTGAGACAACAGCAAGCCAGCAGATGGCTATGACAGATTAGCCGAGGAGAGGCAATCTGCACTTTTCCGAACCTTATGTAACACAACTTTATATTTTGGCTGAGGTTTTAACACCTTCCTAGCTCCGAGAGTTTGCAATAGAATTTTCCCTTCACGAGACGCATCCCTGGAAGCCAATTCTCCGCCTGAGGGAAGTAGACATTTATACTGACATAGTACTGGAAAGTCTCAGATGGGATTCGGTCACATTATGCTGTGTCCATACCTCTTTATCTTCCTGGCTATAGTTCTTATCTTTATATTCTGACCCTGAAATACTGATTGTCTAAATAGCATACCAAATATACTCTGGTTTCTAAGGATGTCTTTCTTAGGCATTTAATTTTTACATATGTCACATAGGGACTATAGAGTGCTGAATTGCACAGACAATTCCCATACGCCACAGATATGAGCACTAGAAAAGGCAGGTAAGGGTACTCAAGTCTTTCTAAAATTATGGGCCTTACTGACCCAGTAATGACCTATTGCAGGAGTCTTTATGCCCCCTAAATATTTGTATTGTATTCAATCATAGATATTACATCCTACACATGTAACCTCATTGCTTTTTTTTTTTTTTTTAATTACCCCAAATTCTTGGCTGCGAGTCCCTCCTTTAGCAGGAAATGCCCTACAATGGACAGTGTCTTAATAACAAATAAAACAATTTCTTGGTTTCCCAAGTAGTCAAACACTAAAGAGGCCACAAACCAACTCAGTCTCATATCTCCAGGCTAGCAGAGACATTGTGCTTCTTTTCCTCTTCTCCTCTTCATAGTTTCCCCCACCACCACCTTTAGGCCTCTTTCAATGTAAAATCCCTTCCTCTCTATAGCCCTCCTTGCCCACACTTAATCCTTTTACCATTCTCTGGATCCTCCCAGCACCACCCTATCCTATTTCTTTTTCTATTTCAAATTCAGGATCAAATACCTGATCCTCTCTCTTTCTCTCTCCTTTCCTTTTCCGCTCTGGCTCCCCCAAAAATATTTTTCCTCTCAACGAACCCACTGCTTTCAGCTTCCCAATCACCTCCCAAAGCCCCTACCACTCATCTCCTGCCCTCTCCAACTCCCCTGCCCTTGGCTAGAGGGAAGGTGCCTAGTGAAGGCCAGGACATTTTTACAGAGTATTTTGAGTCGCCTACCAACTTTGGCTGTGTCCAGCAGGCTGTGTTAGAGGAGACGGAGCAGAGCCTGGCATGGCACACAGCAAGGGTGCCTGGAGGAGCCATGCTGCGGGCAGGCTTGGCCAACCAGCCCCAGGAGCTGGGCACACCAAGCCGAGTACATCACCCGGCTTATGAAGCCAACACGCCAAAGGTTTTAAGGAAAGCTTAAGCGCCCACTAGAAACCTGACAGGCTAGAGCTTGCAGTGTTAATGGCAGGCCTAAAAATAACCCCCCAGGAATTCAGAGTGCATGGCATAATCATTAGGACTTCTGATTTCCAATAAAGTCAGAAGGTGTTTTATCTATAAAAAACACCTGATCTCATGAAAGTTTTCAAAGAAATCTTCTGGCAGTTCCAGCTGTTACTGAAGCGCTTTAGATTAGGTTTCATACAGAATGTAAGAATAGAAATACACAAACAAACTCCAAGCCTTTCCACTGCACCTGCAGTGTCCCATGATAAATGTCGTCCTTCAGCAGCCTCAGCTCCTCATTCAATTCCTGCACATATAACAAAACCGCTGGTGATCTGGGGCTGGGAATTGTGGAAATATCACACAAAGCAATTTTTTGAAAGGTTAGGATGGGGCAGATAGAGTTTTGCATCCCAAATTTCCCCGCAGTCAGCAGCATTGCCTGACAGCAGCCAAGCACATCTTGCAGTGTCTGGTCCTCTCCTCCCTGTAGCTTGCTGGAGAGTGGCTCTTGGTAGCACGAGACACTGAAGATACTGAAACTGTTGGACATTGTACTGGTTTTGGCTGGGATAGAGTTATTTTTCTTCACAGTAGCTAGTATGGGCTGTTTGGGATTTGTGATGGAAACAGTGTTGACTTGATGACACAGGGATGTTTTCGTTCCTGCTGAGCAGTGCTTACCCAGAGCCAAGGGCTTTTCTGCTTCTCAGCCCACCCCACCAGCGAGGAGGCTGGGGGGGCACAAGGAGTTGGGAGGGGACACAGCCCGGACAGCTGACCCAAACTGACCCGAGGGATATCCCTGACTATACGATGTCGTGCTCAGCATATAAAGCTGGGGGAAGAAGAAGGAAGGGGGGGACGTTCGGAGTGATGGCGTTTGTCTTCCCAAGTCACGGTTAGGCGTGATGGAGCCCTGCTTTCCTGGAGATGTCTCAACACCATGGGAAGTGGTGAAGGAATTCCTGGTTTTGCTTTGCTTGCGTGCACGGCTTTTGCTTTACCTGTTAAACTGTATTTATCTCAACCCAGGAGTTTTCTCACTTTTACCCTTCCGATTCTCTCCCCCATCCAACGGGGGGGGAGTGAGCGAGCGGCTGTGTGGTGCTTGGTTGTCGGCTGGGGCTAAACCATGACAGGCATACATTAGGTTAGAAAAGTACATTTTAGCCTGCTAAATCAATGTAAGGCATCAAGCAGCATTTTAGACAGTAGGATTAGAAAACTTGGCCCTATTTCCAGTTCTGCCACTCATCTGCTGTCTAAAGTTGGTGACTCGTCTTCCCTGCTGGTGACATTTCTATTCTCTCCTAAAAGCCCTGAACTGCTGAGAAAAGTATGCAATTAGAGCTAGTGAGCTGCTAACTGGAACTAACACCAGAAAGAAACAAGTAAGTATTTCTTTCATTACTATTTGCCCTGTTGCTTTTAAGGCAACCTAATTTCACACATCTTGAAAAAGATGCAAAAAAGGCTGAAGTGAAATTGTTGTCTTAATCTGCAGCTAAAATATTTAGTGGGAAAAACCAGCTCTTTCAGGAGTGATTGCTGCTAACATCTCAGTGAAATCTTAAGCAGATAGGCCCCAGTGAATAGTCCACCTCAAAAATACAAATTTATAATCATTTGGGCCTCAGGCAATGCGGGCTAGAAATTTGGTAGCAAGAGCTGACAGAAAATGTCATGCTGCTCTGTCTAGGGAGGACAACTAAAAATAAAGTAATATCAAAGCTGAGATGACTGCATCATGCTCTTTGGACATTATTTTGATCTTTCAGTGCACTGGAAGTAAGGCTTATAAATTATAGATGTTATTGGGAGCGGCATGTAAATATCACAAGATAGAAACAGGTTATTAGAGAGAAAGTAAGGAAGAAAGAAAGATGGAAAAAAATTTGAGACAGCCTAGGGAAACCAGTAAAATCTGTTCTTGGCTAGAATTGTGTATACAGAGAGGTTTTAATTGGAAGAAGTAGCTTTTTCTGTCAAATACGGCGCTATGTTGTCATCGACATCCCAGCAACAAATACAAATATATGAGTCAATGCTCTGAAAAAATACAGGACAGATTAATGAGTCATTATCTCCTACAGACCTCCAAATCATGCGAGCAAACAAGGCGACAAGCTCCTGAAGCATCCCTCTCTAATACAGCTTTCTCATTCAGCATTAGGACCAGGATTTCAGTGCAAGGATCTTGTTTTGGAGGTGTCAAACTGCCAGAACTAAAATATGCCCATATTTTTTAAATTATCAACAACAATTTCAATCATTTCCTGACTTAAAAGGGCTGTATCTTGACTCAGTCTGGCAGATAACAAGGAAGCACAAAACCAAAACAGAAACCAAGTGGTTACACTTTGGTACATGCGAGTGCTTTGGCTATTCATTTTGAACATCACAAATGCACAGCCCAAACCACTGATCTAACTCTACTTCCTGCCATTTCATACAGCTAAAAATATTTGATAATGAGATGGAAAAAGGACACATAAAAACATGAGTTATCATTATTTAAGAGCATTTTACTGAATAACCTAGAAATGAAGATTCCATATTTAAAAAAAAAAAAAAGCATTCAATAATTTTAAAAGCCCTTGGCTTGAAGAGAAGAAGTGGGCAATTGTACACTTGAAACAACAACAAAACCCCAACCTATAACACATAGCCAAGTACGGAAGTTGTTAACTGATAATACAAACTTAAATCGAAAATAATAGACAATTGAAAAAAGAAACGGAATTTAGCACTAAATAAAGAGGCACGGGGTTTTCTGAGGATGCCAAGAAAAGCAAATGATACCGAAACAGTGGAGTTATCAGTAGTAATGAAGAAAATACAGTAGTAGTCAGTAGATATTTCTGTGCTACAGAAATAGGTAAAAGAGCATCGGCTCATATCACGTGGTGATGAAATACCCTGTGTTATAAAAATAACAGAAAAAGGTTTAATGAAAGCTAATGCGGATTCAAGTTTTTAAGAGTCATCCAAAGGGTTGTTTAGATCACTGAAGCTGAATCTTTAAACCTTTGAATGTTGGGGAAGCTCCAGGAGAGTACAAGAACACATATATTGTACCAGAGAGGCCCAGTTTTGGCCAAGACAAGAGAATGGCTGGTGTGGGACTTCATAACAGAGGTAATATAGTTTTTATCCTTCTGCAATAGCTTGCCTTCTAGACCAAAGAATGACAACGACACAAATCTATGTGGCACATGCCAGGCGGCTCTCAGCTGGACAGCAGTCAGGTCTTCAGCTGCAGGAGTAAATAAGGGATCGTTTCTAAACACAGGTGGGGTTTTGTGGGTTTCTGTAGGAAGCAATCCTCAGCCGGTGTTATTTACTACTTTTTGTCAGTGACCTTGCAGCACAAGCAGAAGCACTCTTGATCCGGGGTTACAAGTGACAGAGATCCAAAGACTGGTAAGGAAGGAGGACAGGCATTGATGCTTGGTGGCCTGAATTCCTGGTGAGCCAAGAACAAGAAAACAGCTCCCGCTCCAGGAGAACTGACCGAGCGGCTCTGTACCCGTACAGAAGGAATCCAGGCCATGTTCACCAGGGAACCAGCAATTTTTAAAAAAGGCTTATGTTTATGGCAATTATCAATCCCCTGTGACTTACTGTGATCGGTATATTTAAAGCATGCAAACAGGGGAATATCAAGAAGCCAAACAACCTCTCATTTGGCTCTGTTGCAACTACTGCTGTGCTCCATTCTGGTATCCACATGCCTAGAAGCAGCTGAAAACTGTAAAGGGATCAGTGAATAACAAAAACAGTTAAAGAATGAAGGATGTACACAATTCAGTCTAATTAATTTATGGAAAAGAACATTACGAATGTTTTCCTCACAGTTTAATCACCACCTTCCACAATTGCCATAACTAATGGCTCTTACATTCAGCAAACAAAAAATATAGCAGGAATCAACTGTAGGAAGATGAAGCTAGGCAAATTCACCCTAGAAATAAAGCACAAAGCAAGAGCGGAATAACTGATCATTGGGATTACGTATCCCATACCTTGTGACGGATCTTCCCTCACCAGAAATCTTAAATCAAGAAAAAAAAAAAAATCATAATCTGAAATCTATGCTCCAGATCAACTCTAAAGTGGACTTTGTGTTATAGTTAATTTCCTGGAATTGTTGTGACCTTTGCAACACAAGAGCTAATCGCTTATATCCCTAAGTATTCTCCAAACAATTCCGCTTGTAGCCCTGAAATTTAAAAATGGAAATCAATATAATTCCCCAAAATATATACTTTTAATCCATTTTGAGGCTTCTGTGCTATCCCATGACCTCACGGTAGCTCCATATGGATATATCTTTTGTATGTTATGCTGTTATGCAGTCTGTTATGCTGATTGAGTTTCTTGGAAGCAGCAGGCATTGGCATTAGAATTCAATACTTGGCTCAACTCCACCTCAGCAGCAATACCTGAAAAGGCCAGGGCAAAAGAAAAAGGTGGACTGACACACATCATAAAAATGGCCTATCTACCAGTCTTCGATGTGTTTCAAGATCAAGTGCGGCAGATTTTTGAAAGCACGATGGGCTGCCCCCTCTGAAGACAAGAGGCAGCTGTGTGTCTAAGGCTCCTCACGAGCAAGACTTTGGTCCACGGCCAGCAGTTGGACTGTGCCATGAACTTCAGCAGAGTTAGCCCCAGCACCCTCTAAGCTGTCCCCTCCAGCTTCCCCACACCACCATGCTGTGAAACTGTGTGCTCGTGACAGCATTGCTATCCTTTCCCCGCTCCTCACAGGTTTTAACTGCTGAAATGGCCACTGCCCACATCCCCATGGCTCCCTATAAGGGTGTAATAGAGCATTTAAGCTGGTAGACCCGTTCTGAGCTCTGAAACCCTCCTGCTTTGCTCCACGTCAATGGACAAAGCATAAAGGGGGAGACATCCCACTTTGATTGTGGATTTTCCCAGGAAAGTGATTTTTAAGGACAAAGGTCTTTTAGTGACTGGGGAGCACAGGAACAAGCAGCTGTGCACCTGAAAGCCAGGCTATATATTAACCTGTTTGTTGTAGCCTAGTTGCACTTAACAATCCAGCAGAAATGGTAACATCAGGGAAATGCTGGCAATAAAACCTCCTTCTTTCTGTCCCCTAGCCAGGCTGCGGTTTGTGCTGGGACATCTCCTTTCCTCCAGAGGGAATCCAGTATGCCAAAGCCCAAACTGGACTTATTGTGCCAGTGTGCCAAACGCAGGTTCTGCTCCCTCAATAAATCTCTTAAGATTCGATACTTTCTTTTCTCGGGTACCTGAAGGAGACCTCTAAAGCTCACCCGAGACCTAAAACACACTCGGGGCATTTCTGAGAGCTAAAGGCAAGCCCAGGGTTGCTGGGATTGAAGTTCTTCCCCCTCTTTAGCTCCGAAGAGCCGAACACGTGCCTCTCCAGCCAGCTGAATGCATCCTGTTCCACAATGGTGAGGTGAACAGCAGAGGAAGAACTGCTGCCTGTTGGTGGGAATTAGGGTGCACCAAACTCGAGCTGGGATAAAGGAGCTGAGGGAGAACTCCAGAAGCCTGCTACCAGCTCTATCGCTCAGTCCTACCATTTCCCCAAATAAGCCATTAACACTTTGTGTCTCACTTTAGTCATCTCTGAAACACAACTAGAAAGCGCTGTGAGGCATAATGAAAAGCACGTATCAAAATGCCTAAGGCTGTCTGATGTACAAGTTATCTAAAACAAAACACCCCTAGTTTTCCCCTAAGTGTCTACACAATACTATGTACAACTCACAGACTCTCAGAGAGAAGTTAGTGCAGAACTCTTTTATCACTGACTGCCTCAATGACTGTAATGTCAGTAAGTCATTCAAAGTTAAGCATGAAATATTCAAACGGAAATATCTTGGAAACAACAGTCTCTTTAAAACATCAACAGCAAAACAGGTCATGATAAAGACCACAGGAAGATAAAGTTTCATAGAAAGCGTTGTCCTATTTAAACACCAGACTAGCAGAAAATCAGAGGTAAGAGGTCTGGCAGAGAGATGGAAAGAAAGATCATGCCGTTTTCTGAAGCACAAGCATGAGATAAAGAAAAAAAGCTCTGGGATGGCCCATAAGACTACAGTCTGATTTCTGAAAGGACCTAGGCTGGCAAATGCCTTTATTATTGTTTCTAATCTATCATATTCCTTGGTGTGACGATGAAAAGAGCAATTTGATTTTGGAGCTTGAGAAAATGCTGTAGGTGTTTATCAAACCTTATTGATAATTGCTACTGTCCATAACTAATTATTCTAAGGAATGGGTGAATAAACTACCTTGCAGGAGGAAAAGGGCTCATCACCAGATGGTTGCAGGTGGACTGACTCTGAGAAAGGTACATTGAAATAAGGGTAATATAGCAATTCCAGCCAGGCAATGCCTGGATTCAGGCTAGAGTCAAGAACCAGAAAACACACCAAAAGAAAATGAGTAGGTGAGCATCTATCCTCCAAAAGTGCCACAAGGGCATTGCCAAGACAATGTTACTGTTAGGGATTTGTCCACGGCAAATTTGTCCATGCCTTTTTGTCCATGCAGCCCCGTGCCTCAGCCACCGTTTGCACCTCTTTGAGTCTGATTCCCTGCTGAAATGACTCAGCTGAGCATTTGCCTTTGAGTTGTTGCAGAAAATAGGAGACTAAAACTACCGTGCAACTGTAATCAGGAAAAAAAAAAAAAATTGTCAGGATTATTACTTGTCTCTAAAGGGATAATTGGAGATCTTAAAAATCAAGGCTTGGCTGGCAGGAAAAGTAATCTAGAAAACAAGACTCTAATTACTTTATTTCTGTGTGTCGAAGGGAGAGCAGTGTCTTTAGAGGCAGCCTTTTTAAGAGGGTTCACCTCTTAAAGAGGTTTTAAGAGGTTCACCGATACATATATGACTCACTGCTACTGTAGGTCATGCATGGACAGTCTGAACGTCAAGGGTGGAGGTTTCACGTACACACCTAACCTACTGCATAAAAGACTCCCTGGACAGTGCAAACAAATGGGAAGGGGCAGAGTGTTTAAGTGACCACTGATCTCTTTTTGCCCTATTAATTCAAGATCATACATCATGCTGGTTTTTTCTTAATAAAGTGCATATACCTATGTATTTTATGTGCCCAGATATGCTGTTTCTTCTTAACATGTTGAATGGCTGCCATTCAGCCACAGGGAGTGATTTGCCATGAAGACCCAGCAGACATTTCTGTAGTCTAAAGAAAAGAATCTCACAAGAAGCTCGGGATTCCAGTCCTCATTTTATAGTGGTGCTTCTGCTGTGTTTTCGCAGGTGAGGAAGAGCTATATTATTTACTAACAGACATTTAGGCCAAATATTACAAAAGATGACCACAAGCAGAGCTCTCGTCCAGGTTTTTGTGGAGTCCCTCTCCCTGTTCTTGCTGCAAAACCAGAATAGCCACTGCCGTATTTTATATCTGTTGTATATCCTCTGATAGTTCAAGTGAATTAAGTGCCATTTTGGGCAAATGGCAAATACGACAGTCAGCAAGAAAAAAGAAGCATGCATCTTTATATAAAGCTTTATTTAATGTCCTTTGAAATCAACGCAAAGCCTTGCATTGACGTCAGTGAGCTTTCAGTCAGACTCATACCACTGTAAATGTAAATTCAAGCTTTCCAGTAGTGGAACTCATGTAATAAAACACATTTTTGATGTAGTGAACAGCACAATCAGACTTCCCTTTGATCATCCACAGCAATCGTCTTCTGTGGGTTTTAAAGTGTGTTACAAAGGGAGGCAAGCATCGTCAGCCTCAATTTACAAGCGAGAAAGAAGAGGCAGGAGGAGACGAAATGATTAGCAAGGCTGCCTAATACGTCAGTACAGAGATGAGAATATAGCACACACTTCCCGACACCAAACTGGGGTCTTATCTAATAAGTCACACTGATAGAGGATCTAGTTCGTTACTGAGATATCAAAACAATCCTTCCTCTTTATCCTCCTAGGCAGAGCTTTCGGAAGGAATGAGCTCCAAAAGCTTCAAACACAAATTCCAGTCGATATGGAGGTTAAAAAAAAACCAACCAAGCAAGCAAAAAACCCACCCGCAAAAGTTATAAACAGAAAAGAAATGGTGCAAAGTGCCTGTAAAAACCTCATGTGACCTCTGCATGATTCAAAGTCAGGCTCAGGTCTGCAGTGAAGTTTCACATACGAGCCTCACATTTAACTGTGCAGAGGTTCACAGGAGCTATAATTTGGGTATGTCTTGGCTCCTTTCTCCTCCTGGGGGTGGGTTCCCTGACCGGACGACACCTTCCATGACATCCCACTGTGCCCCTTCTTGCCGAACGGGTCATCTCCGTGCCTCATCGCACGTTCTCCCAAGAGAAGGTGGCTTCCCATTCCAGCCATCTGGCATTGTAGGGTAGCCATGGCTCCAATTTCCACACAGAGGTTAGCTAGAAGTCAGAGAGGGCAATAGGTCTGTGCACAGCCTTAGCCCTGCCCAGCTGTGGGGTCACCCATCCCCATGTTCCACTCCCCCAGCAGTTAGTGGCTCCGCTGTGGGCTTGCCTGCATGATGCTCTACCCTTTGGGTACCAAAACCCTGCCATTGGGCTACTCAGCTATTGCACTGTGTAGCACCCCACCTTGAGGCTCCTCAGGGTCTGCTGGGGCCCTGCATGCCTTCAAAGTAGGGGAGGAGAAAAACCAAAAACCTAAAAATTCAGTTTCACAGTTGAAATTTTTCATATTGCTGTGGTCAGGTATAACACCATGTGCTGACCTTACGGTGCATGGCTGTAAAAAGGAGGAAAGTCTGATCAATTCATGTTAGGCCAAGCAATCACATAATCATTCAGTTAAAAAAAAAATAATCAGATTAATTCAAATAAAGCACCTATCTAATATTTTACATGTTATTTTCCCTGCTCAAAACCTGCAGCACTGTCTTGCACCACTGGTAGTGATTTGCAAGTAGTTTGCTTTCCCTAAATTTCAATGGACAGCATGAAGATAGCAATATCAGATCACTTGCCAGAAATCCTCATCATTTATGCAGAGAAAAGCCTGATTAATTAATCAGTCTTTATTTAAGCACAGAAGAGGAAAGGAAAGCGGAGATACAGAGCCACTCCAAAAGAGTCTCTGTAAGGAAATGCTATTTTTAATATAAAAAGATTGGCTCGCAGTGCAGTGTTCAAAGTCAGAAGGACTTAAAAACTGTTTTCTATTTCTGTTAGCAGAGCAGTCACAGTTAGGATAGCTGGAGCCCACTGCTGCTTGTGCCTCAGCCACAAGCCTATTTATGTAAGCTGCCAAGTATTAATATACACAAAATCGCAGTGCGCGCAGTTTGTAAACAGGCAGACAATGCCGGAGAGCCGGGGACACAAACACGCACACCCTTCATCTCTCTCCCAGAGGAGCGGGAAATGTTCTGTGCTGAACTACCTGAACTTTGCATTCAGAGGCGCCTCCGCAAGTCAGATCCGAAGCTGCCAGACGAATGTGCCCTTGGCTGCGTCCGTGCACATCGGCGTGACACCCCGTGGCAGGTTCAGTTAGTCTCAAGCCCTCGCTCTTACCTATGCTTCCCCCACGCAGTACCACAACTTTTGTCCTCCCCCTCAGCGCTCCCCAGCCCCAGGAGGACGGTGGCTGCAGTCGGCTGCATCGTCGCAGCGTGCTGTGCTCGGGGCCGGAATGAGCGAGGGGGCTGTGCTTTAATCAGCTCCTGGGGTAATTAATACCCTTCTGTCTTTTCTCATTCAGTGGTCGGTGTTGCACCCCTTTATCGTCTCCCTTGCTGGGGGATGGAGGCAGCACCCTGAGCCCTCCTGTTACTTTCTCCTGCTTCCCTGCGAGAGCACGGGTTCTGCTGGAGTAGGTGGAGCGCTGCCACGCCGTTCGCTGCACATCATATTGCCTTTTAATATTTCACACACAGATCCAGAAACAGCAGCGCGCATTTTTCTGTGTCACAGGACATATACCGCATGGCCGAGCTACTGGTACAGCCCCCCATCTCCAGCAATCTGTGTTTCTCTAGGGTGCTGGTATGTTTAATCTTAAAATCCGGTCCCTCTCCTTAGGTATCTCCCATTCATCTAGAGGACCACAAGCAACAGCTTTCCTCTGTGTCAGAGGAAAACCTTCCTTTTAGGTTTCTGAGACGTGCCTCGCCCCAGAGGGGGTCTCAGATGGCTTGGAGACCTGGCTGGCAGCTTCGCTGGCATGAAATACATGAGGATCCTTTATGCAAATGGCATCTAAGATAACACTGTCTGGTCGACTAGGTCTTTCCGAAGGAAGTCGAAATCTTAAACTGTTTTAGAGGCTGTTGGGATGCAGCTAGTGAACTAACGAAGTCTGGGGAGCAGGGCTGCGTCCCTTTCTCACCGGGTGGTGGTGATAGGGCCTGTTCACACCTCACGGATGAACAGTTTTTCCATTTGAAAAAAAAAAAAAAAAGAAGAAAAAAAAAGAAAAGGCATCTGTATTTTTCACAGCAGGACTTTCATAAGTGCTGCCTGAAGCAATATTAGGACTGTGCCTCCACAGAATTTACTAATCATATATAAAATACATACGTTGTTCTCCTGGGACTCATTAACAGGGCTGGGACCACACTTCTTGATGGCTAGGTGGGAAAGGGAGCTTTGCCTACTGGAAAGGCTCGAGAATCACTGCTGTAACAGGCTGTGATTTAATGCTAGGAAAAACTGTATCCACTCAGTAAATGTACTTGGACTAGATTTTATGTAAGTAAACACAGAAAAACCTTACTCATTCTTCTGTCACTAATCCACGCACCTCATCATTTGCACGAGGTGAGGGGAAGAGAGGAAAATGGGTACACTGCTGCTTGCCAGGCAAAACATAACAGATTTCTCACTACTTAGATTTCATTCATTTTCTACAAGACAACAGCAGAGCTTTTACCAATATACACGAAGCCACACACAGACTCCAGGTATTTATTGCCTTTGCTCTTCGATATCTACTATGTATAACGAGAAGTCTATGCATAGGCAGATGTAGAGGCACAGCCTTTTTTGGCATGCTACATTTTAATGGCTGTAATGAAATGAAAGTATGCCAGTGGCTGTCATTTGGGGGCATCATCCTTCTAATTCCTGTATGGTTGAAGCCCAAATATTTACAGATCAGCATGACTGTCTTAATGTATTTTAAAAGGCAATTCAGTCTTTCTCTGCATCCTTGTGCCTTCTCTGCTCTTGGAAAGACAGCACAGTCATTATCTCCTCTGCTTTTCCATTCTTCCCTCTACCCACAAACACTTCAGAAGCATTGAGTAATTCAGTCACTGCTTTCTCACAGCTGCTTCCTTACCCACCGCGAGAGTGTACTTTTAAATAAGAGCAAATAATGAAAGAGCATCTCTAAGGAGGTAAGGGAGCCTGAACGCACAAAGCGTAGGGTCCCTTGATCAGTAGGAACACACACGCGCTGAGCCCCACGTACCCCAACACATGTCAGATCAACTGAGTCATACTCGGCGACTTGGTAAGATTCCACTTCATGAAGCAATGGATGTGCTTTAATCACACATTGGCAGTACCCAAAAGAGTGTCTGCATAAGCAGAAAAAGAAAATTAATTAGTTGCTAAACCTTTCCCAGGAACCACATTACCCTCAGACTTAATGATCTCATCTGCTGGTTGCTGGCTTTGGGGTTCTTCTTAACAACTCCTGATTCTCTTAGTCCTCCTTCCCTGGGAACACTGCTTTTTCCATACACAGGCACGTAATTGTCAAGGTCGAAGAGTAGCATCCACTCTGTTCAAAGTTATTGCTCCACAAGTACACCATCACGTTATGTAAAAGTCCCAGCACCCACAAATCTGTCTCGTTCCTCCTTAATTGGGCCCTACAAGACTTTAGGATCTACGGATAGCAAGAAGGAACCGAACAAACATATCCACTAAACAAGCCAAAACAGAAATATTTACCAAAAAGCTTCTAAGTGTTCTTGCCCTTGAAAATTTTGTCACTAAGTACCTTGTGGAAAGAAAAAGATAAAGTCCTGACCTTACTGTCCCATCGCTTTGTGTTTGGTAGGACAGTCTCCCTGCCTCTTCAGCAAAGAGCAGCCAACCACCCAAATCTTGCTCTAGCCATCTCCCACACAAGGATCTCCATCCCAGCGGTGGGAAGTGGTCTGTACCGCCAGACCTGACAGGTCCTGTTCAGAGCAGCACTTTCACACAATACAGACCTCGGCATATTCATGCCACGGAGCCAGAGGCAACCACGGCATTTCAGTTGGCAACAGCGCTGCCCTGCTCCCACAAACAGCAAGATCTTGTCCTTCCAAGGAAAGGGGAAGAGGAAAACGAGGACTCCTCACTCTGCGGTCATACTCTGTTGTAACCCTTCAGGAAAACACAGTATAAGCTTAGGAGAACTTCAGCATGCATCTTTACCCGTTTGGTCTCCACAAAGCTGGGGAAAATGTGGATTCAGGATCACGAGAACTTGCAGGAAGATGATCAATGCTCACAGCTCTGCCTAGCCACAGCCAAAACCTCATGTTCTGGAAGAGAATGAGTCATTTTGGAGACCCTCCTGAGGAAGCCAGCTCATTGTTTTCTGAAAACAGGCCACTGGTGTATAATCAAAACCCCAAACCCACACACTTCTGAGTAGCCCACACCTTTCTGTGAGGTAGCTCTAAGACAGCTGTGTTTCACCACAGCTGCTGCTTTAAGCCACTTCTAGCCATGCATGCATGAAAACTGACACAGGTTTCATGAGTTTTAGCCATGCTGTAATTCACACTCCTGCAATCATTGTCATTTTATGATTTTTAATTGCAATATTTTGATGCTATTACATCTAATTAGAAAAGTCATGATTTTATGACGAGACTGTACTTCACAACAGTCACCTGCTATTTAGTTTTATGTGACATCCAGCATTTTATGAATTTTAATTCCCATTTAATCTCAGCTTTACTCCAAGTTGATGGCACATTTATAAGTAAAGGATGGATTCCCGTATGCCCTTGGGGCTCCCAGACTGTAGGCCTGGGGAACGCAGTCCCCTGAGAGCAGAGGCAACACAGGAGCCGCATCTCACCATCCTTGCGTCACCGAGGTTCATGTCAGGAGCGTCTGCAAACTTGCCACAGGGATAGGAGGCTGAGCACATGGCAACACGGGCTTTAGGAACTCAGCATTGGCACTTTATACGTGCATCAAATGGTTATCTCGCCCTCCCTGAGCACCTCCCTTTCCGAGGGAAAGCATCGGGAATGTCAGGATCTCGTGGGAAAACCCGCCATTACATTAGGATGAACTAGAACTGTTATCACAGTACTTGGTGCAGACATTTTGAGGCAAGGTGCAGATGTCCCAGACTCAAGACTGTTTCTTAGTCACTTTTTAAGCACTACATAACAATTGCATCAACCCGTCATTTCCTCTGATGGAAATTCTCATTCCCAACTGCCTATTTCCACCCTTTCCAATCAGTTGGAAAACGCTATTTCTTGAGCAATCCCAGTCCTAACCTATGTCCTCTTAACCAAGTCCCCCCTTCATGATCAACCAGGGACAGATGCGGAGAGAGGATTGTGGTTCTGCTTATTATCCAGAAAACTACTTTTTTAAATGTCTTAAATTTGCTTCATTCAAGATATTTAATTCAACTCTTTCTCACACCAAATTTTATGCCACTCAGAAACACTATTCAGCCCTGCCTGGCAGCAATTACTATGGCCCGAGTTTGTTTCAGGATTTATGAAAAGGCTTCTATAGATTCTGGCAGCAGATTTGTTTGTTATTTTTATGTAACATTCATAGACTGCAAGTGATCACTGAGGGCAAGAGTGTTATTGCCAAAGAACTTCCTCCAGGTTGGCAGTAGCACAATATTACTTAAAAATAAATAAAAGGAAAGGTAGCTCAGTTTCCCTGTCCATGCACACAGACCAAGAATAGCAATGCCTTTAAATTAAAACTATGCAGACTGATCCACCGCTCATTAAATTGCTTACATACTAAATTTTTTTAAAAAGCATATTTTAATGGAGGACTGCAGGTTCCAACCTACAGCTGGGTTTTACTGATGCTGAAATCTATTCACAACTGACACATTTCACATACGCCACAGGTATGTCTCAGCTTTTGGAAACTACCTGGCTGGACTGGATTTGATAAGTGACCTGACAATACAGAAGGACTTACCCCATCACCCTTCTGCTGAGCCACCTGATCACCAGAAGCTAAACAGTTAACACTCAAACTCAAAGCCAAATTAGTTTCTCAAGTAGAAACTTAAAGACCATGCTGTCCATCAGGAAAGGAGGAGATCACAGGAATGTGGTGCTTCAGAAATTGAATTTGTCAGGTTGGAGTAGCTTAGAAGCAAGGAATGAGGTTTCCTTCCTTTTGACTTATAAGTTAATTTAAGTTATTCACCGAAATTTCAAAACCCAGGGTTGCTATCAGGATTGTAATGCAGTAAGGATATAAAAACCTCAACAAAAGTAAGGTAAAAAGTATTGTGAAGTACATTAATAAAAGAATTACATTAAATAATTATCTCCTTATTTGCATTCAAAAAGAAATCCTTTAAAGGATTACTGAACAAGCTTGAAATAAAATTAGTCAATCAGCCAGCTTGTATGTGGTTAGGATGACAGAAAGCAGGCTAACTAATTGTTTGTGGAGGGTTATTTCTGTGGCATTCAACCTCAGGGTCAGTTAAGGAGAAGATGATGAAGGAGCAAAGCTGAGCAAGAGCAAAATAAACAGCGTGAACTACCACTAGTGCGAAAAATACGCTGTTGGTGGATTGAGGTGGGTCAAATTGTAAGCATGACCAATGGTCACCACCATCCATGAAGTCAGGGACTAAGTAAGCAAGTGATAAAAAAGCTGGTGCTAAACATGACAAGGCTTAAAAATCTGGGTTTATAAGTAGCCACTTTCAAACAGGCACACAGATTTTGGCTTGAACTGCCAAAATTAGTGAGTAATTTTAAAAGCATGGGTACAGAGAAGCAAACTTATTTTGTAATCACTCCAACACTGTGGTTTTGATAACTAGACTGGAATTTGAACTTTCACTGGTTTATTTTCTGGGTTAGAGTGGGGCTGATAAGGAAAAGGACCACCTTTTCTGAGAAATATTGCATTCTGTCTGGAACAGGGTATTTGAGTGTTCAAAACATAGTAAGAAGG
The DNA here is from genome assembly GCF_964188355.1 of Buteo buteo. Taxonomy (NCBI): domain Eukaryota; kingdom Metazoa; phylum Chordata; class Aves; order Accipitriformes; family Accipitridae; genus Buteo; species Buteo buteo. Next base: position 8,437,261 of record NC_134182.1, on the reverse strand, counting down.
GGGGGGGGGGGTCAGGGGGGAGATCTTTTTCTTTACAAATTACCTCTAAGTTTCCGTTTACAGAACACAGCCAGAACCTGGGGAGAGGAGCACCAAAGCCTCTGGCTCCCTGAGAGCTTCAGCTTCAGGCAGCGTTCGCAGGGCTTTCAAGATCAGCGGTTTGAGAGAGTTTCACTTTGCAGGAACTTAGAAGCTTTGGGGACTTCAGCCCCAAGGCAGTAAAAAGGAAAATAAGGTGCTTAAAAGGAGGTTTACAAACTCATCAGTCACCTGGACTTTGGTAGAGGACACGGAGCCGTAAATGTAGAAGCACCAGAGTGCCTCTCCAGCTACATCCCTTCCCACCACTGAGCCTCACTGGGGTGAGAAATCACCCCTCTTGGAGAGCTTAGGCTGCCGCGCTCCCTTTGCTGCGTCACCAGCCCGACAGGTTGGACACCTGAGCCGTATCCTCCATTTTCCAGGTTTCTGAACTTGTGTTTGCTCAGCTATGCCACGCTGAATATTTGGACGAGTTCTAACTGGGGTCTTCCAAGAAACCACACACATCTTTCCTGAGGTCGCTGTTCAATGTTCAAATGCAGAAAACGCCATGGCAGAAAGACTGCGTGTCTCTCACTTTCTTAAAAATTAACTCAAACTGCTAATTGCAAGGATGCTTTTGAGGAAATTAGATTGCTAATACTGTGATCACTGGTCTGTAAAAATTTTGCTAGCAACTTTCAAAAAAATGCTATAAATTTCTATAAAATAATTCAGAGGAGGCAATCCTAGTTTCATCCACACAAAACCAAAACTGTGCAAACAAGACACAAAATTCTGAAATTTACATTTTAATAGAGAAATTTTGCTGGCAAATTATTTTAAGTTACACCTTTTACCTCATCAGTGGTATTATCTGTAAGAAATGAAACAAATGTCCTGGTAGCTGTCCTGCAAACAACACACAGTTGCTTTTTAAAGAAAAAAGAGGTAAATTACCAACTAAACACTATATATCTGAATTATCAAGATATTAAAATCCCTTTTTGGCATACTTCACTTGCTTCTAACTTGGCCTTAGATTTTCTTATATTGTATTGCAGGTCTTTGTACCAGCTTTTACTGCTTGTTCTCTTTTATCACAGAGAAACAAACTTCAACGTGTTGCTTTCTTCCTTTCATGATTTTCTTGACTACATTAAACATCAAGCCTCCTTTAATTTAGCACTCATCATCCCTAGTGAATACCTAAACCCTTTTGCTGCATCTCTAAATGACCCAGGATAATTACGCACAAAAGCATGGGGGTCACATAGCTGAAAAGACAACAGGAACGTTTTTCCCCAAGATGAATTAAATGCTCTGAATTATAAAAGCCATGTGTTGTCTTTGTCTCTAGCCTGGTATTCAGGCATACCTTGATTTCTTACTAGTATCTTGCAATAGGGAAAATATGTTTTCGCTCAAGCTCAGGACAAGAACGGCACTTCAGGCACAAGGCTCTCGGCACAGCTGAGCACTAGGAAAGTGGAGCCGAACAAGTAAACCGTAGGCAACGTGAGGCCCCTCGCTTTCAAGCATATGAACTTTGATACTCCCTACTTCTTGAATTGCTATTTGGCAATTCAAAGCACTGTATTGACTTCAGTTGCATAATATTGTTTCACAAACATATTAATGTTCCTGTTCTTGTTAATAAGCATTCCTATCCCATTACCACATGCAGCGTCAAGTGCTCTTCAAGTGTTTTCAGGATGAATCCAGAGAAGTGCACTGGTGTCATGGTTTAAGCCCAGCTGGCAACAAAGCACCATGAAGCCGCTTGCTCACTCTTCCGCCCCCCAACCCCGGTGGGATGGGCAGGAGAAAATATAATGCAAGGCTCATGCGTCGAGACAAGGACAGGGAGGGATCACTCACCACTTATGATCAAGGGCAAAACAGACTCAACTTGGGGACAAAAAACAAAATCAACTTAATTTGTTATCAATCAAATCAGGATAGGATAACAAGAAGTAAAACCAAATCTTAAAACACCTTCCCTCCACCTCTCCATTCTTCCTGAGCTCAACTCCACTCCCGGTTTTCTCTACCTCCTCCCCCCCAGCAGCGCAGGGGGACGGGCAATGGTGGTTGGCATCACTTCATCACACGTTGTCTCTGCTGCTCCTTCCTCCTCAGGGGGATGGCTCCTCACACTCTTCCCCTGCTCCAGCATGGGGTTTCTCCCACAGGAGACAGTCCTTCACGAACTTCTCCAATGTGGGTCCTTTCTGTGGGCTGCAGTCCTTCAGGTACAGACTGCTCCAACCCAGGCTTTCCCGTGGAGTCCCGGCCATCTTTGGGGGCATCCCCCTGCTCCGGTGTGGGTTCCTCCATGGGCTGCAGGTGGGCATCTGCTCCCTCACTCCCCTCCATGGGCTGGGGGGGGACAGCCTGCCGTCTCACCACGGGCTGTGGGGGCATCCCCTCCTCCAGCACACCTCCTCCCCTCCTTCCTCACTGACCTTGGTGTCTGCAGAGGGGTTTCTCTCACATTCCCACTAAATATCCCATTAAATCTGTTCTCCCAGAGGCGCTACCACCGTCACTGATGGGCTCAGCCTGGGCCAGAGGTGGGTCCAACTTGGAGCCAGGGAAGCTTCTAGCAGCTTCTCACAGGAGCCACCCCTGCAGCCCCTCCCCTGCTACCAAAATCCCACCACAAAAATCCAATACAACCAACATTTGTCCCTTAGGCCACAGCTCCTCTTTGAGGACCTCCAACCTAACTTCTTCCATCCACACTTTTTGCAAGGAGCACTGAGCCCCGAGACATAAGCAATTCCCTCCCCTCATTTTACAGGTGAGAATGCTGAGGATGAGAATTAAGATCACACTTCAGCACATAAATGTCTGCCTGCCCGGAAAGAGGAGCAGAAACAAGGAAACCTCCCCTGACACAGCTGTCAGGTGAGATCCCAGATGAGGGACACCAGCCCCTGCTGTAAACCCTGCACTGGCTGGTGGCCAGCCTTGGGTCAGGATGTGCTCCAGCAAAGGGCTGAAGGAGCTCGCATCCCTCAGAGTGGGAACACAGCATTGCTACAGCCACAGCACCAGCCTCGGCAGCACGGTTTGTTCCTGATGTTGGCTTGGAGTCAACAGTTTCCAGGGGTCCCAGCTGGGCTGGGCCCTCACATGGAGATCCAACACTGAATGCCCAGCTCAAACACATGCCCGGCCTCAATAGCAAAGGAGGAGTTGCACTTCCCAAAACTACAAACTTAAAACTCCTGTCAGACGTTCTTCTACTACTTTCAGGATATCAAGTGAAGGCTTTTCCCAGTAAATATAGCTGAGTGCTTCTAGTCTGAGTGCTCTGAAGGGGATCAGGCAAACAAACATTAGGAAGGAAGAAAAGAAATACCAGCATCGAGTATGTTGTTAGAAACTATCATTTAGAAGAAAAGCTTCACTTCCCTCTAGGTCTGGCACACTGAAGAGACTGAAGTAGTAGTTTGGGAAAGCTTGAAACTCGGGGGAGCCTCTGTAAGTCAATATTTTTTTGACATCTCTCATGAATGTAAGAATACATCATTATTTTCTATAAAGAGAATTTCACCTTCACATTAAGACCCAAATCAGGTACACATGTCTATTTGGCCCCCCTTTGCAACCACGCAGTCTTGGTAGAACAAATACATCCTCAACGCCGACCCTCCAAGCAAGATGCAGCAGTCTTGCGAATGCTGTCAGCCACTGACACGGACGTTTTCCTTTCTCAACCATAGCCCCATACAGTCTGGTTTAGCAGTAGCATGATTTGGAGTCCATGATGCAGAACAAACTGCCTGAAGACTATACAAAGGGGACACAGGAGCCTCCTTCTGTTTTCTCTCTCCCACCAAGGTCAGGCTGGGACCCTTCTCCTACCTGGCTCCAACCATGAGTGAGCTCTTGGACTCACCTGGAAGAGCAGCAGCCACATTTCAGGATGTCAGCACACCGCTCTGACATCATTAACAGACCTGGGTCACACTCATGACGCAGGCCGTGGAGGCAGGTGCTGTGCACCAGCAGTCCCACTGGTGACCCACACAGACTCCGCACCAGCCCCTGGGAGGCACCTCCACAGCCTCAGGGTGTTTCAAAGTCTGTAAAATAAATAAGGCAGACGGGAAAAGCTCCTTTCTCTGCTCACATTTACTATTTGGGATTATTATCCACTGAGAAGTATTGACATTCCTTATTGGAAGAAACACCATCATTTCAAAAACTGCCTGCACTGAGCCATTTAAAAAATGGTTCATTTACAGATGACCAAAAAGTTTTGACAAAAGTCAAAGCACTTCTTTCCAACAGCAACTTTATTTCATTTTAGATATGCATTCAGAAGATGAAGTCCTTTTTTGGGGTGAGCAATCGAACGGTTTCATTGCTAAAAAGGTCAAAGTAACACACTCTGACCTTATCAAAAGGGTTTCTGCCCAATTATTTTTCTTAACAAAAACCTAGAATTATGCATTCCATGCAATGCCTTGCTGTTAATGAAATTAATCATTTTCCTGATGAAAATTAAATTATTTTCATTTTCCTAATGAATAAAATCAAAATATCTTATTCCAAAAATTCTCATCAGTTCAAGCTAAAAGAGTATTACCTAAGAACACAATGGAAATAGAGTTGATCACATTCAGATCAGCGCAAATGGATGCTTAGCCTTGACACCCACCCAACATGGAAAATTTTAGCCCCAAATAGTTCAAGTTCAGCAAAGTTACAAGGAACTGAAACCTGACCCTTCTCCTGATAAGTGCAAGGAAACCGCAGTGAGACTAACAGAGCCAACAGGGTGATGACAAAGTGCCCAAGTCCTCTCTGTGAGGCAACAGAATTTAACCTTCACGGCGAAAGGGTTGCAGGGAAGCCAAGACGGTTCTCAGGGGGGAAAGCTGCCAACAGGCTGGACATCCAGCCCTGTCTCCCAGCGTTAGGATGCCAGTTGGACCCAACTGGCTCTCAGTCACCAGGGAGCAGCTAGCCCCAGGCCTTCCCTGGGAAGCTGAAGACTCCAGGAGGATCTCCAACCCTTGGGTGGGCACACAATGTCTCCATTGCCCTCTGCACGTATCCCATCTCAAGCCAGCTCTACCCTGCTGTGCAGAGCAGGGACTAAAGTGGACTTTTGGCCATGTAGAAACTCCCTTTCTATCTGGGTCCCTGTTTGCATCTCTCTGAACCAGGCCCATGATATCATAAAGAAATGCATGAAGCAAAAATTATTGTTTTGCTCCAGCCCAGCTCCCGGGACCCATTTCTTTCCCCGGTCAGTAGCTCATCTCAAGAGGTCCAGCTACCAACTGCCAGAGGTGGTGTTCCTGATTCCCCACCACTCTGCAGAGATCCAACATTGTCCCTCAAACCCAGGTGAGGAGAGACTCTCAATTCTGCACCCAGTTTTCCCTGTGTGTGCCATCCTCTGCTTCTTAGCATCTCCCACGCATGGTACTTTTCAGTAGGGTGGTTATGCCTTTTCCACCCTCCAATCATTAAAAGCCTGAAATTTTTTCACCTTAAAGGTGAAAAAGGAAGCAAAGAGAAATACCATCCCCAGCTGAAACAGAAAGGAGAATTTTAACAGGCAAAATATCATTATTCTGTGGGTGTAGACCATGTGCCTGGGGTGCTACTGAAGGCATCTGGCAGACAGAAACATAGAATAGGAGAGGTTAAAGCAGCAAAAATACTACAGTATATTTTCTTGGGATCCTAGGATGATCCAGAAATCCTTTTGCCCACTTTCTCCATACATGACCCTTACTCTGACAGATTGCACTGTCAGGGTTCCTCTGCTTCCTCATGTACAATGTGCGGTCATCTTAGTGAAAGCAAGGCAAAGGTAGCAGCAGTTTATTTATTTAATTCCCCAGTGGTTTATCTAGCCATATCCAGCCCAGCCATCCCAGGAATTCAGCTGGGAGGGACATTAGGTCCGGCATACCCTGGATCGGACGGTTTGCAAGAAGCAGCTCTTTGCAATGTGCTGAGTGGGAAAGGGCTCAGCTCGGCAGAAGCCTGTCTTGAATCAGGCTGGTACCGATCAAGCGGCTGCAGCTGGCTGCCAGCATTCCGCTGACACATTCCTACCACGTCAGGGTGTGCTATAAGATGCTGCTGTCTAGCCATTCAGTCTTCAAAGCCAATAGGATACACACAATTAAAATGAAGAAAATAGACGAGGAAAACATTCCAAGCTTTCAACAGGCATTAGCCTGTCCCAAAACCAAATCTTCTGCCTGCACAATACTTAGTGAGCTGCGTGCCATATGTGTGCAGAAGACTAAATCCCCATTTAGCAGCCGAAACAGCGGTACCATCACACTTGTGCTTGCCCTGTCACTACAGGCCCTGTCTTTGCACGACTTTCCTCCATCCTGTAACACCAGGTAGGCAGTACTGTGCATCTCATGATGCACTGCGCAGCCTCTGCCCTAAGCGGGAACATTTCCCGAGTCACCACCAGACTCCAGCTTTGGCTTTCTTGTCCGTGTAGTCCCTGACTCCAGGCTCCTACTGCGAGGATTTCAGGATGATTGCAGCAGTACTGAGTGCTATTAAAGACTCAGGTTCAGTTTTCAAGAGTAGTTTGCACTCTCTCCCGAGGGAAAATTTCTGCAAACACAGCTTAGACTGAAGTCACTGAAGACAGCAAGAAAACACAGTCTTGGCTTGTTAATAGCACTCGTTAGACCCCCTGGAAAAGCTTTGTGCAGGTGTCCAAGAAGAAAGGGGAAAAAGAGAAGGGGGAAGCACAACAGCACAGGCCCTTTGCCCAACAGCTCTCTCTGAATTACGTCCTCCGGCTTGAAAGCCGAAGCTGTAGCAGTGTAAAGCCATGCCAGCTGTGTCCGGGGCTGCTGTGGCGAGGGAGCACGGTTCCCCCACCACACAGGTGCTTGTGCTGCACAGCTGATGGTCGCCAGCACGGGCAGCAGCCCCACCACCCCCTGAGCAGTAAGAGATGCTGGCGTGATGGTTCACCGCTCACCGGCATGACCGCCTGTGCTGCGGGACCCGCCAAACCAGCACTCTTGCTCAGCCTCAGGTCAGGGTTGCAGAGACATCCGTGTGCGCCCTGGTAGCGTCCTGAAACGCTGCAAAGCCTCTCGTGCCTTGGGTCATCTCTGCTGCGGAAAGGCAGCCCAGCCAAATGGAAGTCCCTTCGGGGCTGTGCTGGAAGCTTGTCTTTTCCAAATACGTCGAAAACAGAAGGCCAGGGCTGGATGCAGGTTTGCTGAGATCAGGGCTATTCTGGTGCAGACAGGCTATGTGCTGCTGATAGGGAGGATTAATGAGCCAGGCTGCTCATCCATTGCAATTAGAAACAACACTACAACTATTTTGGTGCCATTTCTCTGCAGACTACTCAAACGGCTTATCAGCGCCTTCTATATCTCTGTGTAATCGTGGCTTTGTTAAATATAGGATGGTAAACTGCCATACATATGAATTGCTCTTCATTTAAAGCTAAGGTGCAGAGGACCATTTCCTAATGCTTATACAGCAGTAGAAAGGGGTTTAGTGAATGACACTAAGATGACTTCAGTGTCACTTTGTGGAAGCTAAAATTGCTCTGGCTTTTTCAGTGCCTATAGGAGAGCTGGACACACTGAGGACCTAATTTGCTCTGGCTTCAAGAAGGGCCTCAGCATCTGATGCTGTAGCTAATCACCACCTCTATCAGCAACCAGATGAAGTTTTAAGAAATGGTTTTGTGACATTAGTAAAGAAAGAGGAGTTCTAGCTCCTGGGCTCTGTTCCTCACCCCGCTTTGTGACCATGGACATTCCTCTCACCCACCCCAGCTGCAAAATGGGAGGGACAACAAGTGTCTGAAGGATGAGGTCTTGCCTCCTGCTTCCACAGTGTTATTTACAAGTGTGGGTGATACTTAGGGGCAGAGAAGACTCCCAGAGAAACCCAATCCTGTCTTATAGCCAACATACCGTTTCATACAGATCCTATAGAGCTGTAAACATTTTATGTGCCTAGATTCCCTGACAAAGGTTAGGTATTCATGACCATGCACCAAATCCTCCATACACATCAACAATTCAGAGTAGGAACTGGGCTCTTATTTCAGGCTTTCTGAGATTTTTTTTTACTGATGCTATATGGGCAAGAGTTCAGCTGAGTCAGCTGGCAGCAACAGCCCACCCAGTGTGCTCGAGTTTCCCTTTCAGGCACTGTCAAAGACCCCAGCCCAGAAGAGCCAAGCCCAGAGGGGTTTCTCCATAGGTCACACTTCAGCAGGATCAACAGCTGGAACACAGCTGGACTCCTCACCACTCAAGGACCACAGCTGAAAACCGAGGAGGGTTTGGAGAAGGAGCACAAACAGTCAGTGTGCTCCTCAGCACCTATTTGCCTCCCACTGGAAATAAATCCCTACAAGCTATTAGCAGTAACCGCAAAAGTTTGGTCTCCGATGTTGAAGTATTACAAGACAGAGCAAAGCAATGTAAGGCAGATGCACAGCACTGCATCAAAACTGGATGCCTTGAAAAAGAGCTTTCGAATGGGCACTAGAGGGGCAAAGCTTTGTTCAGGACTGTCGGACAGACCTTTGAAAAAGTAAATGGCTCCAGATAAGCTTCTCAGCCCAGCTGCCAACATCTCACAGGTTTTCAGACCAGCATCCTCTTCCATCACCCCAATGGATTTTAACAAATGACCAGAAAGTGTTCTCAGGGAAGCTGCTGCCTATGCTTCTGACTAGACATTTTGCATCTGCCTGAGTCCTGGACCAGAGAGAGATTTTACAAATCCAGTGGCTCTCTAGAGTCCCTGCATCACAAACTTCTGTCCGTCTTTATAGCAACTTACTACTCTGCTCTACAACGTGATGTTCTTTAAATGCTCCACTGGTGTCTGCCAGAAGTGCAACTTGATATGAAACCCCCAAGTGCCAGACAGCTCCTTCAACTCTCCATGACAAATAAATCTTCATGATAAATCCATGCTCTCCAATGTCACCTCTTATATATAGACAATCAAAGAAGGTAAGGTACAGCAAGTAGAAGTGTGAAGACAAGGCATATGAGTCAAATTACATTTAACCTCTGGTTTAGTGCTTTTACCTATCAGAAATAGTTTGTTACATGTTTTAACTGTACTCCCTGATTCACGTTAGGTTTTTTTAAGTGTTTCTGTACTGTGCTGAACTCTCCCCCTCCCAGATACAGCAATTCTTGCCCTCAAGAATAAAACTTTAGGTTATTTTTCCTCATCACTGAAATGAGCCCAGCCCTGAGGCAGGAGCTCACAGGCTCTATGCTCACTCTGACAAACTCACATCACAGCCCAGGAACAGGCCAAACAGACAGGCGTCTCATGGTGGAGGATTTAAGCCAGACTGGATCCAGCCAAATTTGACAGGAGCTCAGACAGCTTCTGAGGCAAGGGACCACATCGCTACATACTCCAGCATACTGGCTCCATAAAGATGCAAAGAGATCAGCCTCTGAGTCACCAGTGGGATTTCTGGCTGCGCACTGGGTAAGTCCTGCTACAGCTCATTGCACACCTGACAGGCCTCCCCACCCTGGGCAGCACCAACTAGAGACCGGCATGCCACTCAGCAAGTGATCGCAACACGTAATTTTGTCATCCCAGCAACGTCTCTTGTTTCTAGTAATGAGGTGGCTCCAAGCAGAAATTGCTGCAGGAGACGGTCTCGGGCTCTGGCCTCCCTGGATAATACCCAAATCAAACCAGGAGCCCATCAGGGTGGCTGAAAACATTCATCCTGCTGCAGTACACCTTCAAAATGACCGGCTTTAAATCGCTTTCCTCTAGTCTGAGGAATGACAGTGTTGGAAAAGATGCAGAAGACAGCTAAAGCAAGACAAGAAAGGAGCCTGCTCCTCCATCTCATGCTCCACTGGGACAAGAGTCCAACAGAGGGAGAGGAGATAGCAGAAGAAAGCAACCCCTCAGCAAAGGGAGCACCCGATTTAGCAGAGAGATTAAGATTGCACCCAGCACTGGGAGGATTCTGGGGGGCTGACAGCACCTGGGACCACGGCACTGCTTGAACCACCTCCCTTTGCTGCCAGCAGTGGCACGCTCAGGGGGAAGACTAAGGGCTCTAATTATCAGCTGCGGATGTCAGGCTGTGCTCAAACCATTTGAAACCTGCTCATCCGTAACCTCCTCAGTGGTACCTACAGGAGCAGCAGCAAACATGCCACAGGAAAGCAGATACCTGCTAATGAGACGGCCATCAACCACTTGTTATCTCACTGTGATTACCTCCTTAACGCAGTCAAGAGATAGCATGCTTTATTTTTGTCCTCCCTACTGAAACAGCATCCTCAGCTTCCGAGAGGCTTTCCTGCTGCTGGTACTGCACACGCCAGGAGCCAGCTCCACTGCAGCCGAGTGGGACCCGAAGCCGAAACGCTCCCAGTCTGTTCAGCACTTTCCCACATCCCTTGTGTCTCCTATCTCGGTCTCATCGGCTCCTGCATGTGCTTTTGAACATCCCCCCACAACAAGTCCTTGGCACATCTTGTGACCATAAGGTAACAACGCACTTCCTACACAATTGCTTCATCTTGAAACACTCCTAGCCTCTATCTGTCAAGTGGGTAGGAGAGGGACCTTTGATTCATCTTGCCTCAAAGGACGTTAGCACATTTGCGAAAGGTAGAGTCACAGGAAGCCTCAGAAAATCCGACTGCCATGACAAAAAGGGGGATTTGGTTCGGTCCCCAGTGTGACCCAGAAAAACAAAGCATCCGAGATACTTAGCATGGAAAGTTAAACAATCTCTTGCCTCTGAAAGTCCAACCTTAAAATCAGGATACCTTGCAAGATCAATGAATTGAACAGTTTTAGCTTCAACAGAGATTTACAGCAGGTCTTAACACTCTCACACTGAGAGTTCACCATTTGGTAGAGTTCCCAGTTTGTAAAGAGAAAGTAAATTCACAAGCAGAAACAGCACTTGCTCCGACCATCCTGCCTTGCTTTGCAAGTTGGATCTCAAGGACATGTTCACGAGACCTGGGTCTTGAGGGCAGTGCTCTCAGAAACAAGCACTCGGGGACTATCCCAAGCTCCCAAGGGGGAGAAATGGAAAATAAGTTATGAGGTAATAAATTTTCCAGGACTGTACCTATTTTAGCATACCTCACACACAAGCGCGCAATGCTGACGCTGAGCAGGGAAAAGCAGGTCCTGTCCTCGCTGACACCCCTGTGTGCATCAAAGGCTAAAGAATGATTTTCCCAATTTGTGTTTTGTTTTTACTGCGCCCCACCTCAGAGAAGCCGGGAGCCTGTTGCAGCCAGTGGTTGAGCAGGGGATTGTGGATCAAGCCTCAGTTCTGACCTTAAAGTCAGAAATAACCTTTCTGGAGGTTTCTGTAGCAAAGCAATGCCGATGTCTGCTAAACTCCTTCACAACTGTGACACCAACCCCTTCAGCCTTGCTTCCTCATAGAAATGAGGGCAAGTTTTTGTATTTTTTTTTCTGGCTAGAAGCATGTGATGCTCAGACACAGGCTTTCTACAGATGTGCAGGCAGGTATTTGTAGTGCATCATATCAGGTACCAGAAAAGGAGGCATCTCCAACACACGTGCACACAGGCAGGGCACCCAGGTGGTCTAACACTCACACAAACACTAGCTGAATTTCTCCTGCCCTCAAACATAAAGACGTCAAGTGATTATTCACTAGCTTCAATAAACTCTGCCAGAAAAAAATCAGCATTTCTCCTCAGCCCGTCCCCCAGTGAAGCGATTCTCAGGCTGCCATTTCCCAGCATTGCCTTCAGTGGGACGTAACCGTCCCGAGCTCCTCTCCACCAGCCCAGCTCCAGTCCCCTCCAAGGGAAGGGGTCTGCACAAAGGAGGGCTTTGATCCAGCTTGTCTCCGCTACCGACAGACCCACAGCAAACTCTGCTCAATCACAACCTCGCATCGCCCTGCCCCATCATTTCCGAGTTCACCACGCTGGAGAGCAAAATCAGGCAGTACTTCTCACCACGACGGGCACAAAGGCCAGCGGGGTTTCTGCAGTAGGGAGCCCTCCAAACTCCACGTTTGTGCATGCAGCAGCAATGCTCAGCCTTACCAAGGCAAACGCATTGGCCCCTCTGCTGCCAGTAACTTAAGGCTGAGAGGGCTATTCTTTGGCTTAAATAAGAATCAAACGCCAGAACTTACATGGCTGAAAACTTGATCCTGATCCAAGGCAGCACGTGGCGGCTGAGGCTGAACCAGAGCGGACGCGCGGCAGGCCCCCCTCCTTGCTGGAGACCTTCGCATCGGGCCATTTAGCCCAGGAACGAGAAAACAGTAGTAACAGGGAAGACCTGATTTTGAGTCTAGTCCTCCCTCCCCTCACGCGTAGGAGGGCTGCGTCCCAGGTAGGCAGCTCGCACGCTCCCCTTGCCGAATAACCCGTTTCCCTCGTGGAGCATCAGCGCTGTTAGGCAGCGCCTACAGCCACGAACACGGGCTGCAAGAACCAACTTTTCGGCCAGCCCTCAGCCCTGCTGCTGCTGGCTTCTCTGGCAAGAAACAAAGAGGTTTTCTAACCTCCTCCCTGCTATCAAACGACCTGCACCTGCAGTTGATGGCAAACAGCTGGGAGAGGTTAGCTAAGCCCAAACACAAGGAAAGTGGTGAGGGAGGGAAGGAGACCATCTTTACTAAGGGACCTCCTTCCTCCTGGAGCACGATGGCTCCCAACCAGCAAATGGAAACTTCTCTGTCCAGCCGCTCTCTCCTTAACCCCAGGAGCGGTCACAGTCTGAGAGGTTTTGCCTCCTGGGCAATGCTCGCTGCCAAGGGCATCTCAGCAAAAGGACCAATATTGATCGTTGAAAAGAATTAAAAAAAAAAAAAAATCCATTCCAGTAGAAAAATAATTTAATAAAGGGATAAGTTTCAAGAAAATATCTGTATAATAACAACATTATAAGTAAAATGTCCACAAAAATATACATGTCTAATGTGATTATACATAAGTTTTCCGACAGGTCCTGTTTTAAACTTGGTTCAGTCCATCTATGTTTTCATCTAGGAAAAACCTTCACTGCTATCAGACTTCCTGGGATATATCAGTTTGCACAATAGAATCATACAAGAAATGTTTTCCAACTCATTTTACGCTCATACAAAGAAACTTTAGAGTTGGCAACGGTCCAGAAGAGATCAGGTTATACCATATCATTAAAAAAAAAAAGTAAATACAAACAAAGAAAGCAAAAGTCAGCCACCTAAGGGACATTGTCAGGCAGAAACATCAGCCCTACAATACACACCACACTTAACACTGACAGCTGGAAAAGGAGGGGGATGAAGGAAAGATGGGTAAGAGAGAAGGGAAAACCCCAGGAGGAGGATTCCCAGGAGTCGTGGAACTGCTAAAGGAGGGGGCTATAGAGAGGCCAGGGAAAAACACACACGAAACCAATGTATTTCTAGAAACCAGACAATTTTTTTAACAGTAAGCTAATGGCAGTAAGATGAAAAGCAATCAGTTGAGAAGGTTTATCTCTTATTTTTCCAAATGGCTACTGGAGCTGTAGAAATAACAGGTCTGTCCCAAAAAGCCCTCACAAATAGTGCTAATTCAGCCGAACAGCTCCAAAACTGATGCACTTCCAGGAGAGAAAAATCTGGTTACAGAAATTGAAGGATGCAAGAGTACAGTAGAAAATAGGAGAGGACAGGAACGAGACACTGAAGAGGAGATGCCAAACAAGAGATCAGTTTTGTCAAAGGGAGATGAACACTGCAACAAAAAAACAAAACAAAAAGAACAGAACAAAAACCCATCCCATAGAAAGAAAATGGAAAATTGCTAAAGAAATAAAAGGACACACATTTTCCAAAAGATTTTTTGTTTTATAATCAAATTCTTTTTTTACATAGACAACTGAAACACACCAATATTTTGTGCGAAAAAATATTTTTAAATAAACTTTGCTCGTTCTTGATTTTTGTACATTCTGATATACATATGCAACAAGGTTTATGGCACTGTAACCAGGATCAAAATCATATAAAGGAACGAAATAATTGCTCTCATTTATCCTTTCTGAACCAAGCTGGCTGCCGTTGCACTATTAGACTTTAAAAATTATTATCTTATTATTAGTGGGCAGCCAACTCCAATTGGTTTGAACACTCAAAACAAACCCCAAATTATTATTGCACAAGAAGCCAGTGAAGGCATATGGCATAGAATGATCAAAGTCCCTTACTGTTAAAACCTTACACCCCAAAATAGAAAAATAGAACTGGAACATGAAACACGCCAAATAAACTTTTTTCTTTTCTTCTTTAGTTTGAGTCAGGAGTGTGAAAAGTGCCTTGCAGACTTTTTAAGCTGCTCCGATTTCCTTTGCATCGGTGAGCGTTTTGCTAGGTTATCTTTAGCAAAGCCTTTGCAGAACAAAGGCCCTTATGTTTCAGGGAGTTTTTTTTCTGCTTTGTTTTTGGCTGCTTCTGTTTCGTCTTCAACTTCGGTTTCTTCAGTCTATGAACCTGCACAGACTACTTAGCCATAAACTCTACAAGTAGCTAGAGAGGAGGGAAAAATAAAAAGGAAAAAGCCCAATGTTTCTTCTTATTATTTTGATTTTTAAAAGTACTCCTTTTGCTCCGAAGCCTCCCTGCTCTGCCGGCATCTGGGAAGGAAATCACAACAGCATCCCAAACATGGCGAAGTTCTTGGATCTTTTAAAAACCTTTCCTTACAAAAAAAGGTTTTTATTCACAAAAAGTTTGCCACAAAACCCCCCTTGAAAGCTAAAAAGAAAAACCCACAACCCACCCGTCACTGCCCCAAATCAGGTGAAGAATAGGTTAACCCCTTCATTGACCACCTCCTCACAGCTTCACCATCACACGACGGTCTCTACGCCGATCAACTTTGGTGTGAGGATTCGCGGTGTAACACCATTGTTTAGATCTTCTTCGAACTCCAGTAACTGCCCCATAAAGTTAAGGTTAGGGGAAATGATTGGTCGTTTGCCTTTCACAAATTTATAGGCATCCGTCATGGTCATGCGTGTGTGCTTCATTAAGTATGCGATAACTATGGTGGCAGATCGGGAGACACCAGCCTGGCAGTGGATGAGGAGACCTTTTCCACACTGATGAGCTTCCTCTGGAAATGAGAAAGAGAGGCGAAAGTAAGATTTTTGCCAGTTTGTAAATCAGAAAAAGCTCAGTACAATTAAGAGTAACTTAATGTGAAAAGTCCCTTTATTTGATTACAAGCACACCAGTGTCTCCTCCCCTTCCCCTCCAGCCCATCTTCCTTTGGGGTTTCAGAGTTACTGAATGTGAAACACACAGGCCAGCCTAACACTGAAAATCCTCAGGTCCGCTTTTATCTCTTTATTAGACGAACGGCACATCGAGAGATGCTGCTGCGCCGCTCACGTGCACTGCCAGGGAGCATTTATTTAGGAGGTCAAGGCCCATGACAAGGCAGCTCGGGCTCCACCTCCGTCACAACGCCGCATTACGTCGGCATCTCAACCTCCCCATCTCAACCTCCCCGTCGTTCAAAGCAGGACGCCACCTTTTCAAAAAACAGGTCTTTTCAGATTCAATTCATAACAATACATCTGTTTCAAAGCCCTATTCTTTGAGGCTTTTTACAAAGCTACTCTTGAAATGAGCTTCAACAGGGCACTCTGCTGTGGTGTCTCTGCAAAAGCAGGAGCTGGATCCAGTTTATACCTCACTGGTAAGAGACCTCAAATTCCGACTCCTCGCTTCCTGCATGTTTTGAATTGGTCACCTTCAGCGGTGTGAAAAAGGGATTTGCCATCCCTATCTCCTTGTGGTTCAAGCACAGCATTGCATTCTGCTGAATGCTATCCCTCCAGAGCTTCTCACTGGGAGCAGTGGGCAAAGGACGAGGTGGGGACGGAGGGAAACGTCAACAATCACGTGCTCTCCACCAAGATATATCACTTAGAGGGATGCGACCTGGGAAGGATTTAGGGAGGACGGAAGGCCCTGGAACCACAGGCTAATAGGACACAAGAAAGAGGAGAGTCACTACCATACCATCCTCATCTCCCCCAGCTTGCTTTTAAAACAGGAGATAAAGCTTTCAAGATGTGACATTTTATTCTTTTGTTTTAATCCGCAGGATGAGCAGGAATTTAGTCTGCAAGTTTTGGCATGAATCCAACCCCACCAAGAGTATGGCTCATCCTACCCCACATGTTCAACCTGTATTGTGAAAGCATAAATGAAGCAGACTTCCCTCTAGACATTTTTGCCAGTTAGTCTTTCAGAAAGCTGAAACTCTAACGCATTTTGACACACTTTCCCAGAGAGTTTCTGATGATTTCACTTCCTATGGCTTTAGTCTTAGCTAAACCTGGGTTTGGTTGTGGGGTTTTTTCAAGACATTTAAAGAAACATAGGCCAATGATCTGCTGTTTAAACATTTCCAAATCTTCTCAAATGCAATTTAAAGTTTACCCTGAGGAAGGGAAAGCTTTGACTAGTTACTTCCCCAGCTGGCTAAACTTGCTATGAAGAAAAACTCTCAACGGAAAAATATTTGTTTATTAAAAACAGAGACAGACCCTCAAGCTGTAATTATTAAAAAGGAAAGTAAATGGGGTTTTGAAAGACTTTCTAAACCTTTTCAGAACAAGGCTGCTTTCTCTGCCCTTGGTAAGATCATAAACCAAACACTATCTTTTAGTGGTTTCGAGAGCTCTAATCCTGCAGTTCATAGGGATGCTGGGTGCAGAGATCTCCCTCCCACCTCCAGAGGACCTCAGAGCTTTGCAGTTTCTTTACATAAGCTTAGCCTATTGCATCTCCTCATCTTGTTGAATTCAAAGTTTAAGGTTTTACTGGATTTCTTGACTCAGCTTTTTTTCCCAAAGGATCAAAGTGAGGTTCCCTCTTCCCTGCCCTCAGACAGGGCTTCCCTTCACCCAAAAAGAGGTGCTCACCTTCCCATGTGCATAGGAATGAGCAGTTTGGGGAGCTGACAGCACTACTGGTAGAGCCGGGGTTGAGTTAAGAACACTAGGGAAAATTTGGTTTTAAGTAGAGATCCTTTGGTCCTCTCCACTGTAGAGGACAAGCCCAAGGGCTCCAGACAGAAGTTCTCAGTGATAAGACTCATGCTTTAATGCCGCACTCCACCTGAACTGCAGTGTAAGCAGTGATTTGCCTTTTCACCTTCACTGAAGTAGCATGGCTACAGACAGCATGCATCAGCGCAGGATGACCCCCTGCCAACCCAACCACAGCCGGACTAGGCTGACGAGCTGTCTGCTTCAGAGCAGGCATATGGCAGGGGCACATGGGGTCAGAAGAATATGCTGAGCTTGGACCTCCTGCCCTGGGACCCAGTCCCACAACTGGGGCCCAATCCTTGCTGAGCCCGAGAGCACCTCCACAGAGCCAGCCCAAGCAGACTCGAGTTTCAGGAGCCGTGTACCCACACCCTGACTCGAGGGCCATAAACATTGATCATTTGAGGGCAGGGAGGAAGACAGCTCTGCACCCACTTCAGCATGGAAGCAGCTAAGGACCTACGCTGTGACACAGCACAGAACCACACTTCCTCTGTCTAGTCCTCCACCATCAAGGCTGATGTATGGGTAAAGAGATTAGCCCAACCTTGGCACAAGAAAATAAAATTATATGTCAGTGGTTCCCCCCAGCATATTTCAGAAAACCTGTTAGGACACATACTTGCGCTGGGGAAGCACAAGTGGACATTCACTACGCTGCAAAAGCTGCGCCCACAAGAGACATATAGAGGGGCAAGGGAAGGTCCTCAAAAGCTTTCAGTATCACATGCTGATGTCCTCACTGACCAGCCTTGCTTAAATAGGCCATCTGGCTTTAGCCTAGATGACCAACCAGAGCTGAATGCACCCCTAAACTTGGCTAAGTGCTGTACTGCGTGGATTGTAGCAAGGTTCAGAGCAACGTGGGTAACGTTGCTGGGTCATTTCTTCAGCAACCTCCCCAACAAGCTGCATGTTTGTGGTGAACTCTCTCACACAGCCTAGAGGGTTTAGGGGCTTATTAATACAAGTTTGCATCACAATCCAGTCATCCACACATACGCTCTGAAGTTACAAATCTAATGGTAGAACAAGCAAAGTGTGAAAGTTCATCAGTTTTCTCATGAAATTAAGTTAGGAAAGACTCAGCCATCATTAAGTATACTTAGTATGAAAAATTGGCTAGAAGCCACTGTGGAAAGTAGGAACGCAAAGGAATCAAGAAGAGGGGATGACAAAAGTCTCAGTTTTCTGGGGTTTCCTGAATTTGTAAACCTGGAGGCAGGCATCACTATCAATGTATAAAAATTGTACCCCCAGGCTACTTAACTGGATACACCAGAGATGAGAATGAGTAGAAACATGGACGCGCTCAGAATTTCTGACAACATAAACAGAAGTAAATATGGCATTACGCAGCCTTCAGGGTAGTTAGCAAAGCAAAAAATTCACTCTAGATTCTAACATCAGGTAAAAAAGACAAACACAGGAGTATTTCCAGTCAAGGGTAATTACCAATGAACTCAAAAGCCTCTTCAAAATACTGCCTGAGATTCTGCTTGTTGCTGTCAGTGGCCGGGAGCCGCTTGTAGTTGAACATGCCTTTCTCGTAATGGTACAGGGGCAGGTGGGTGGTCACATTGATTATGTAGCCTATGTTCATCCTCTGCATTTTCTCCAAGTCCTGAGCATCGTGCTCGTTTCCGAGGAAGAGGAAGGGCAGGATGGGGGTGAGCTCAGCATTCTCGATGTCTGGCGTGGTGGGGATGGACTGAGGTAGCGTGGGGGGCACGGCGGACGCGCCGCCCCCTCCTCCCCCCTCGGGGCACTCTTGCAGCTGGAGGGAGTTATCGCAGAGGTTTTCATGGTTCTGCTTGAAACCGCTGAGTCCTCCTGGGAAGAGAGACCAAGCAGATATTTTGGTTAGACACCCCAAGGTCGGCGACGCTTTGGACCCACCTTTCTTCAGAGCACGTGCTGGGGCCACCAGGACTGGAGCTGGCTCTATTGTCCCCACCACCGCTGTCACGGTGACCAATGCTGGGCATGACCGCCAGCGGCAAGGGTGGCATGAATCAGCAGCACACATTGTCCTCTCCACGAGGCTGACGGTGCCAAGGAACAGGCTTCACAGACAAACATGCCTCTGTGCAGCACCAGTGCGCTGTGGCTGCCTCACCTACAAGCCCGTGGGAGGCAGCAAAGGCTGGGGGGTGGGAGAGGGGAAGACAAAAGGCGTTTTTCCAAGACGGAAGACTTCGCCAAAACTACGAGCAAATGGGCTAGCAGCACACCAAAGCAGAGCAGCGAGACAGCTGGGACAGTCTTTTGGCTTTACCTGTCCACAGGCAGGAGCAGCCCTGCAGTGCATCCCCCCTATCCAACACCCGCGAGGAGGGGTGGGTGCAACTCATGCCAGCACCACTCCAGGGAACCCTACGTACGTGTTTGTACGGCTGAACAAAAGAAAACCATTCCTCGTAACCTAACAGCGACTGAGGTGCTCACTTAACATGTGGCCAACAGCTCTCCTTTTTCTGCCCCGGTTGCCTCAAAATATCTAGCAAGAGTTATTTTTAGGACATTAATATGGATAGGCAAATGGATCCAAAGCAGGAGGGAGAAGTCACTTTTTTGGCTCATGCCTCCCCTGGCTCTACTGCACATCTTGCTGGCTTTTTCAAGCAGCATTTCCCACCCCCCACCCCCCCCTTTTTTTTTTTTCAGGAGGGCGGCTCCGCAGAACTGGAGCAAGAAAAGCAGACCTTCTTTCTACACCTCATTCGGCAATTACATCAGCCCCAGGCTCCCCACCTGCCCGGTTTCCATAGCGATTACACAAAGCACACAATGACATCAGCTGGCATGACATCAGCTCTTTGAGCGCAAACAATACAAGAAGAACTACTTTGTGTAAGGCCTTTGGTAGGAGGCAGCGTTCCTGGGAGCCGCTGATGTAATGCTAACAGGTGGCTCCTCCAAAAGAAAAAGGCGGAAAGAGGAGAAATGCAATGATATATCCCCCCGCCTCGCCCACAAAAGCGCACGTTTATGTTGTACCAGGATACTTGGAGTCATGCACCACATCAAGACGGGCCAAGTGTTCAGATTCAACTGCACTTTGTTAAATGCAAGCCAAAAAAAAAAAAGCAAAAAACAAAAACCCAGGAGGGGGGAGACCTACGCTGAAGTTACTAGAAAGAGCTACACTAGCCAAAATAAATGCTGAATGTCACCATCCCAATAATGTTATTTTAAAAAAAAAGCAGAAAAGAGCTTATTTGTCTTCTCCATGCTCTTTCACAGTGATCTAGCAAAGGAAGATTTTAAAACAGAGCACAACACGCTGTCAGATGGGCTCTGGATCCCACACAAAGGGCTTCGATGCCTACGTCTTGAGTGCTGCAACTCCAAATGTCCATGCACCTGCCCACAGGGTAGGACCCACCCAGGGACCATCTCTGCGCCCTACAGAGTACTCAATGGGCATGAGGCACCCAGACTAGGTTACAACCAGCTGAGCCCCTCTAATACAAGTGCCCTTTTTAATGTCCAGATTTCTGTCCTTCACACGCTGCCAGTAACTCATTTTCCCAGAAATCCTTGAATTGCCCACAAAACACAGAGTATTACCCCCAGCTCAGAAGCATGCTAGTCTGTTTCTGCTGTTTACAGGACACAGAGAACACAGATCTGCCTTAAAGTTCTCTACTCGCGAGGCTGTTACGACAGGGGAACAGGACTGGAAGAAGAGCAAGGACAAAAATCTGAGCTCGACTGCCAACTGCACCACCTGGCCTTGACAGGGTCTGAAAAGTCTGCTCAGTCCAATCAAGAAAAACAAACACCACTATGGTCCCTAAGCTGGAGATGTTTGAAGTTTCATCCAAACCAACAGCCCCAGCCCAGAGTCTAGGCTAAAGGCTAAGCCCTGACCCACATTCCCATCCCTCTGCATAGGCAAGCAATCCATTCAGCTTAAATACTGCTGTTTAAACAATGACCAGAGCATGCTGGGATTCCCAAGAAAACCCCTAAAAGGTAAGCTGCTTTAGTGACTCCAGAGCCAACACTCATTTTCCACCTCTCCTGCAGCCTTCTGGGAGTAAAGTAAGCTGCCATAGGCAGAGGTAGGATCCCATTGCTTCATCACTCAGGTGCAGACACGCTGATGGTGTGGCAGAACCATCCTGCTTCACCAGCCAGCCACCCTGTAAGACACAGCAGAGCTGGAGAGTCTAAGGCGAGCTCTTTCCTCACCACCTCTGTCTTCCTCTCAGGGCCTCTGCCTGCCCTGTTGGCCAGAAGACACTGTTATTCCTGTTACCAGCTCTTCCTCAGCGTGAGCTTTGGTCCAGCAGATGAGAACAGGGAGGAGAGGACATTACATTGTGCAGAACTCTGTTATCACTGTACCTAGAAGAGATCAAGAGGTGCAGGGCAATCCCCACCACTCCAGCAGGAGCATCAGGCCAAAAGACAGGAAGACAACCCCAAATACACCATGCAGAAGATGCCCAAACAAGTGGAGTAGCCAAACATACAATAGCTTCACCCACTACTTCTTTCCTGACATTCACCAGTGCAGAAGTCACCTTTCCTAATGTCAGTCTACATCCTCCCTCCCCTTGCTCTCCTCCCTCATGCTGGTAGGGAATTAAAAAGTCAGTTCAAGCAATACTTAAAGTACCATAATCAAGCAATTCTCAGAGCAAACTTCCCTGAAACAAGACATTGCTGGGGAGAGGATTACTAACCTGAACTGGCTCAGACATGTGAGCAAGGGAGGACTAGACAAGAACACTAGTACCCAGAAGGATGCAGCAAAATGCACGAATTAACTGAACTCTAAAAGCCAACAGTAAAAGCTTAGCTTGGATCTGCACTGCCATACAAGTCATGCAGGTCCCAAAACAGGATCCAGACACCTCATGAGTGCTGTTCCCTTAATCCACTCTCACCATGCTCACCACACATGATCCTTGCTCCTAGCTAATTTATGAGGCACTAGGGTAATTTAAGTGGAGGTCATGCATGCATAATGCTCAGGTTTTTCTAAAGCTTGTGAGACTACTTCCCAAAAAAGGTCCAAGCAAGGTTCATTATGACCAGTCAGAAAGAGTCAAAGAGGGATGGACTTTCCACATGAAGGTAAATACAATGTACAAATTCAAATGCATCTGTATTCCTTTGTCGAGCAGCTGCTATTTCAGTATTTAAAATCTTCATGCAGTGGGGGAGAAGTGGTGGGAGAGAAGAGGCTGTACCGAGAGAGCAGGCCAACACATAGCTACTGCAAGCCTGATCTGATTCATTAAACTCAGCAAGGACCAAGACATATCACTGCTACTGACAGCAACTCTGGATCACGAGGAAGCTCAAGGTATGGATGCAGAGGCTCCACTCGTTGTTGTAACAGAAGCTGTTTTGTGGTTGAAGCTGCTCAAGCCTTCCCAAACCTGAGGCATGAAGGAAGTGTTACACAGGGCAATAATAGGGAGTGGGGAAGAGAAGCACAACCTGGCAGAAGCCTCTCACTAGCATAAAAATAAGCTGCACTTTAAAAGCAGCTTTTCAGCCACTATTTGCAATATGCAAAAAGCCTTCATCATATACAGGCAGCCTAAGCAGAGGCAATATAATATATCCACCAGGAAAAAAAACAGAGCATGCATAGCAGTGCAGCTTGAACAACAGCCGTGAAGCCTAGACTCAGCTGCATAGCCACCTTCAGCGACAAACCAAAATGCCAGCAGCTAGATAAGCCACCAATACTCACTTCTACAGAATGTCATGCTTGTAACCTGTCTCTTCTAGCTTTAAACATACCACATAGCTTTAATAACCAAAGTACAGCAAAAAGCCTGAACTGCCCAGCCAGTTTGACGCAGCCCACACATGGATGCAGAGAACATCCCAAGTGCTTTTGTGCACACTCTGCTCCCAACCTGCTGCCAGGCAGGCTTTCAGGGGGGCTGAACCTACCCAAATCTGAATGAAAATGGACATGCAAGGATGCCCAGCACACTGGGGAACCCAAGGTTTTTCTTCCTTGAGGAAATGAATCAATGAAGCAGGACCCTTCACGACTGATGGCCTCCCCTGCTATCTAGTGGAACCCAACAGAAGACCAAGGGCTCTTGCTCACCACTGATGCAAGAGCCAGATATTTTTGCACTTACCACTGCATGACATCTTCCAGCATCCTGCCCTGCCAGAACAGT
This sequence comes from Buteo buteo, assembly GCF_964188355.1. NCBI lineage: Eukaryota > Metazoa > Chordata > Aves > Accipitriformes > Accipitridae > Buteo > Buteo buteo. The sequence continues at coordinate 8,413,991 of NC_134182.1, read as the reverse complement.
TAGCGAGCGACAACAGACGTTGGATTGTTCGAGACCTCGAAACTTCTAGGAAGTTTCAAGTCAGCACCGTACATGCTCCAGCTATTCACACTTGTTTGTTCAAGTTCTTTGCAGCCATCTGCCCATAAACATCTCACTTTAATGCTCCTCAAAATCCCCCGCCGAGCAGCACCCGGGCAGCAGCTGCACACAGATTTCCCAGCTCTGAAGCCACCCAGGAGCCCAGGGCTTGCACCAGTGCTACAGGGCCAGGTGAGCAGCTGGACAGGAGCCAGAGCAGCTCTGAACAAATGAAAAGAAAAAAAAAAAGAAAAAAAAGGACAAGCAGCACGGTGCTTGCATAAAAATCATGCCAAACATGGTGGCTGTCATTTGCCACCAGAAGAGGGCAAATACAATGCAAAACAGGCACAAAAGTTATGGCAGGAACTAGGCAACCAACTTTTACAAGGGACCAAGACCTTGCAATAGAAACAATCATCTTCAAAGAAAGCAAGAAAAACAAACCTTACCTGCACCCATTTTATACAAGTGGGGGTTTTTGTTTGGTTGGTTGTTTTTTTAAGACCAGACTGAGAATTAAAGTACAAGGAGTACAGTAACACCTGCCCTCTTTCTCTGTGTCTTCTTTGGCACCTATTTTAACCATCACTGCTGCTCTATGGCTGTGTGACTATACACAAATTAGGATGTGGGTTTACAATATGTTTTGGTAGATTTGCAACATGTTTCCAGATAGGAAACAGGCTCTTACCCCACAGTAAAGGGAGTAAGTGACCTTGTTCCCTCCACAGGGAGTAGTGAGACAGTTACCGTGAAACACCCTCACCATAAAGCAATACCTTTGCATTACCTCATTGGTGTGGCTATACTTTGTTCTGAGCATGACAGGTACTGGGTGTTCCCGCTACAATTACAAACAGGAACATATTTTTATACATGACAGACTGCAGATGCGGGATCCACATTTAGACAGAACACGTGGTCCCGGGAGACAAACAGACCTTTTATACAGCTTTCAAAGCTGTCCAGGCGGATTTCTGGATCCGCTCATCCTCGATTACAATACCACAAAGCCATTGCAAAAAAATAGAACCAAAACACACATGCACATGCGCAACAAGAGGAGAAATCCCAGGCTGCTGTAAAGTATCGGCAGAAAAGATGTTCGGTCTGTAACTTCCCCTCCTCTGGAGTTGCTGGGCTCTCATGGGGGGAGCAGCAGAGAATCTGGCCATACTGGGGTTCTGGCCACTAAAAGCTTCACTTGCTCAGGAACGAAGCCAAGTTTTAAAACACCCACTCAGCATGTGCCCTGTCAGTACCGACATAGCAAACCGAGCTCCTGCAGCTGCGTTTGAGTGTGTTTAAGGTCAAAATGTTACAGCGAGCATTTGGGGCACAGGACAAAGATATTCAGACAATTGGTGCATATCTGTTTAAGATGACGCTTTGAATTTGTGCAAGTACAGCCTGTTCCTTTAAACCTGTGACCTCATTTATTTACATTACTGCAGAAAAGCACTGCCAGAAGCAACAGCTGATGACAGTCTCATGTATTTTTCCACTAAGACAACAATTAAACTGCTTCTGTGTTATTAATGAACAGATGACTTTGTGTCAAGTTGATTCAAAGTGCAGGATACCTCAAGGTTAAGCAAATGTGACTCCAGCATGTAAAAATAGAGGCCAGGTACTGCCCAGACACTTCATCCACCCAGTGCTGTGTCCTTCCTCAGCCTGGCAGGGGGGTCCAGGCCCCACAGCCACCCCCCTGCCATGCTGCCATCAGTGCCCAGAGGTCCTGCTGCAGGGTGGCAAGCTGGTGCTGAGCCACCACCGCTTTAATGCCAACATTTGGGCTGCTCCTGTACCATAGGCAGGGCATGCTATGGACTGCAGCACCACGCTCAAGCGAGATGCATTCACCTTTGAGCACTGTGCTTGCTTTTTTTCTCTACTGTCACTTATTCCTCCCCTTTGGCTCAGGCTACAGTCCCCACCGGCTTCAGTGGGTACATAGCATTGCTTTCCTTGGGCTAACCTTCACACAACAGGTTTACAGAGGGCTGAGGCTGGCTGAGCTTATTTGGAGGCAATGCCTTGTCCCCAGGTCACACATCTATATCAGGAGTGCTTTCCCATGCACGGTGAACCAGCGAGCTCCAGCACAGAAGCACCCCAGGGGATACCGCTCCCCTCTGACACAAGTATGGTCTTAGCAGCAAATCCATCACAGCTTGCTTTCTTCCACCAAAGAAAAAGGAGGTGTACAGGTTGAAGCAGAATTCAGCCAGTATAGGCAAAATCCACTCCTAGGATGTGGACAACCCTCCAGACCATCTCTTTATACCACTTACCAACACAGCCATGTCTGCGAAGTTTATGGCTGTGCACAAAGGATCTTACATCTGGGCCATAACCAAACCAAAGGCCCACTACCTTATCTCCAACGCCACCAGATGACATGGGAAGACGTAAAAGCAGGAGAAAAGCACCTAACTCTCTGTATTTCTTCTGCAGTACTACCCTCAAGCAGGGGTAGGTCTACTGGGTACCAAAGGCACTAGCAGGGAGGGTATGGAGGCACTGGGGGTGCATCCATAGAGCACAAGAGCTAAGACCACCTTGCAGTGGAAGATCTAGCCATCACACTTTCCCACAGCTGTTGCTGGCACCGTCTTAGCCATAGCAAAGATGGTTCTTGGTGCATACTGAGGAACACTCTCTGTTCATCCGTGAAGCACTGAAAGAAGGGATGCTCAAATTTCCTGAAGAACACAGGACAGCCACTTTCCTTGTCCAAGCAGGGCTCCACTTGCTGTGGCAAAGAACTGCGCTTCCCTTGCCTCTTCTAGAGCAACAGGGCTAATCCCAGCAGGTCACTGTAAGGATGTTCCTACTCTCCAAGACAGATGTCCTCCTCACCACAGCTGCTGCTGAGCAGCACTCCGGGCTTGCCCTCACTGCTGTAGGAAGTTTGACATGGTTGAAAATACAGTATTTGGCTCACACAGCGGGAAGCTGCGATGAGAAGGGCAACTTCCTTCTGTCAAAATGGGTGGGGACCTATCAGACCACGCTCACCCAGGTGACATTAGGAGTTACTCCTTTGATTTCAAGGAAATGGTGGGGGTTTTGTTTGCTTGGTTTTAAAACACTCGAGGGAGATTTATGTGATGTCAAGCCCCCAACAGAGGGGAACCCATCTTTCTGCAGTACAAGGAGACCACAGTGACACCAGGACTGCTTTACACATTACCATTCCTGCTGTTAAAGAAGGGGAGGAAATAAAAAAAATCCATCCTTTTGCAACATAAGTATCCACATTTACCTCAACAACCCGTATTGCCCCCGTTTTCCAAAAAAATCAAAGGCCTAACTGAAAGTTTTTCTACTTCTATTGCTACTAGCAAGTAGAAGAGGTCTGGCCTTCTGGTCCTGCAAGCGTATTTCTCACCTGTCTGAAGGAGGTTCAAAAGACCTATTGCAGGGTTCCTTTCCCTGTTGCCCACACAGCATTCAGCATCAGCCTTGCCGCAAAAGATTAAGCTTTAAACAAACATAAAGTAAAAGTAAACATAGTTCACAAAGAACAGCTTCCACCTCGATACACTCAATCTAATCTAGTCTATCCCTCTAATCAAGCTGCCAACGGCACTTCAAAAAAAGGCAAAACCCTGCATTCTGAAGAACTTGCAAGGTCAGGTTTTTTCCATGTGGGAACTATCCCAAGAGGTCTGTTTGTACACAAATTCCTTGACACAACTACTTTGAGGTCCCTTTAGAAGTCAAGAGTGTGACACCGGATAAAGAGGAAAGGTTTCCCCTCAGCATCGAGGCATGCGCGCGCGTTTGCATGTTGTTTCTAATTTCATCTTCCTACGGCTCACGCCCCTCGCCACAGCACATCCTCCGCCACTGGCCTCTGCAGTCCCTGGTCTCATCTGCTTTTATTTTGTACTTGGACACCAGGCACAGCGCAGCTGGCTGTCCGAGGGAGGCAGGAGAGAGGTCACTGGAAACCCCTTCCCCTGCCAGGCTGTGCCAGAGATGCTGGCTGGACCAAGCTCCACTCTCAGCTCCTCCAAACCCACCCCTGCCTGCTCGCAACCACAGTCACCCCCAGTGCCTCCCACACCTCAACACATGACTTGCTGCTTTCCACCAGCAGGTCTCACCCCTCTGCTTTTCTTCTTCTGAGGACCACTAGATCATCCAAATTGGTTCCAATTAGAAACAAACAATTTTTTAATTTTTTTTTTTTAACCTGCCACTAGGGAACCTTTCTTGGGTTTTTGGTTTTTTTGTGGGTTTTGGGGGTTTTTTTTTTGTCTTAAAGTTAGCTTTTTCTTCGGACCCTAAGTTTCGGATCCAGGCCACCCATGCAAATCCCACACATCCCTTCCCTACCTTACTCGCCAGCTTTTCCAAGAGAGACCACTAACTTCGGGACTACTCACCAGCCTGTCCAGAAGCTGCTGTGAATACTTCCAGATCACATCTCTGAATTCAAGACAGTGGTTCCAGCTTGTAACTGGAAATCCCCCTATACTGAGTGAATGCAGAGTCTGCTCATTTGAAAGAGAGAAAAAAAAAAGGGGGGGGGTATTCAAAGGAAAATAAGCCACATGGCAGCGTCCTTCAAAGCATGGTGTTATCCTTGGGGAGCGGTCAGGAAGGTGAAAGAGAAGGCCTGCTCTCAATTTTGGTACAAGGATTAAGCTATAGGAGAATGTAATTAGGAACAAGACAAGAAACCCCACATCCCAAACACACTATGGTGACAATTCTGCAGCCACAGACTAGGATTGGACTTACCCTCCCTGGAGGGCAAGCGTTTATAGCAGAAACTCAAAATTAGACACATTACAACTTCTCATAGCAAAAGTATGCGTTCCCATGGGGATGTAGGCTAACATGAAGTCCAATTAAATAATCACTGGAAATGTCAGCGTAAACCCTGAAGGAATACATACTTCTACTGTGAAATGCTCCCACTGGAAATCATATTAACAAAAAGGTCATCAAGAAATGCTGAAGCTATGTACAAACGAGGCAGGGGAAGTGAGGGGGGAGGGAACAGAAACTATTTTAATGCAATAAAGATACCACAAATGGTTTTATATTGACAAAGAGCTATGAGTCTGTTTTCACAGACAGAGGTAGAGCAGACCAGATTTCCCCAAAACACCAGGTATGGTTTGGTTTGGTTTTTAACCTATTACCAAGTCTCTCCCTCCCCATCACCATGTGCATCCCTCAAGCAACTGGCCCGCTTGGCCCGCAGGCAGCTGGCGGCCGGTGCGATCACACATGAGCGCAACGCAGAGTGCTTTGGCTCAGCACGTCTGAAGAGGGAGAAGGGTCCCAGCACTGTGTCAGACATCTGTAATCCTGGATGCGTAGGAGTGGACATTTCTGTTTAATTCACATGTTTTAGAGAACACTGACATTTTCATGCTTCAGCCATCCATTTATTCACTTTACCCTTTTAAGGGCAACCTCCTCAGGACAGCTTCTTTCTAACGACAGAGCAGGCTGCTTTGTTTCTCCCAAGGATGAACACGGGTTCTTTTCCAGCCCAAACCACTGCTCCTCCACATCAGAAACCCCAGTAATATTTGCATTAATATGAAAGGAAAACAGGCTGCTGATAAAACACCAGAGTTCAGGAATGCCACCAATTCCTGCTGGATCTAAACTCTTTTTAAAGTGAAGAGTTTCTATCCTTTTTGCTAGAAATACTGGCTCTGGTTTGACACTTTCCAGCAAAGTATTTCAAAGCACATGAGGAAAGCCCATAGAAAATAAAGGGTGCTGTCTGACACATCCCCATGCCACACTGTCCAAAAATAAAAGCAGCAAACTACTGAAACTAGCATGGTGCAAGCCATGTGTCAGCCCACCCTGACACAAACTTCAGGGCCAGCCCTGCCAGCACTTAAATCCCAATCCTAATGGTCAGGGAGGCAAGGCTAGACCTTAAAAACCCCAAAGGGCAAGAAAAAGTAGACCCAGTTTGCATCCATATACTCCAGAGTCGAGGGAAGTAAAAAAAGAAGGGGGGGAAGACATATTTACAGATAAATAGCAATCAAACAAGGAATTTCTTCAGCCAGATCAAAACCAACCTGGATCTCCTTGTCTCCAAGCAGAGTTAACACTAATGTTTCCCAGGAAGCATAAGGACTGTGTTATCCTTCAAGAGATATGTCATGCTGCCTTGCAGGACTAACACAAACACCTATGAACCTAATATTAACCTCATGTTAAACGATCACCTTAAGTGGTTTTGTACCGAAAATATGCCACAAATTCTAAGTGGCAGCAAAAGGCTTATTCTTAGTTTCCATCGACTGAACAGCCAGTCTCCCATTATCTTAGCAGAGACCATGAAGAGTTAGAGCCCATCACCAACACAGTACAGGTCAATTGCTCTTAACAGCTTTTGCTTTAAAACATCATTGGTCAACTGCTTATGTAAGGCTTAATACCACACTTTGGCATACTAAACTTGAGACAACCTATTCAACTGATATGACAGAAGCTTGCAAGTTATCTTCTATTTTCCAAATCTCTTTAAGTGATTGTAAAAAAAATAATAAAATATATATCATAATAATTCATGTGTGGACAAGTAGTAACATTTGTTCTTTTTATTACCTTTAATTAGAAGCAGTTCTTCTCTGTTGTAGTGAATCAAGTGGGAATTAACCCAGGCACACTGTAGACTTTTTAAAGCTAGAGCACAGTAAAATAATTGGAACTAACGTGTTCATGTCACTTTATTATTATTATTATGCTCTTAATTTATTTTTTTCCAATTTCCTCCTTCAAAGCCATTATCTTGGAAACAAAGTGATGCATATGTGCAAAGCAGCATCTAACCCTAGTGGGAGCAGTGGCTCCAAGCCCTCCCACCCATGGAGCACATTCACGTCCCCCCAGCAGCAGGTGATGACAGATTTACAGTCACTCTGTGCTAACCCCAGATCCCTCCGGTTGGGACAGCCCCGTGCAGGGACACACAGACTGGCTGGACCCCAGCCAAGGGAGCTGTGGGTGTAATTGAGCTAGACAAGGCTAGCATTGCCCCAAGCAGCAGCAATCAGAGGCTCGTTCCTTCAGGACAAGAGGGACTAGGTGGCACCCAGACCTACAGGGTCCCAGTTGCTCCCCACAGACCTGCTGGCTCAGGTCTTTCTTGCACATAGTCTCCTGGGACATGCTCTTAGGGGCACCACTAAGAACAAGTGCCAGGAGACCAAAAGCTTGTGCCCCTTCTGGATCTTGGTCTCTTCACTGGGAGCAGAGCTTTCCTTTAAAAAGGAGGCAACCTGCTCACCCAAGCAGAGAAAGACACAAAAACAAACCTTGAATTTTTAGAAGAACAAAAACCACCTAGAGGCAAATCAAAGCCTACAGTTTATCACTTAGCCAGAACACACTGTAAAGGGAAGAGGGGAAGGGAGTGCTCCTAACTTTCTGCAACAGGCAGCTATGTTGTTCCAGGGCACCACCGCCACGGTGGATGAACCTGGGTCAACCACACTTAATACCGATGGCAACAAGAGAGATGAGCTCAGTGTTATAAACAGTGCAAAGGACAGAAAAATAGAACCCAGACAGATTAAAATTACTTGTCCAAGGCCTTACAGCAAGTCTGTTGTGTGTGCTTAGTCACAGAGCAAGACGATAACCATCGCAGAGCCTTGGCCAGAGCTCCCCTGGCCCCGAGACTGCCCTGCTATCTAGGCACAGTTCCCTCTCTAGCCAGATTACCCACTTTCTGCCCCACATGGGAGAGACTTATTTCTCCCATCTCCCCACCTCTCCTTCAAGCCCTAAAATGCTGCTGTGCAGTTCCAGAAGCAGGTCAGAGACCACCTTCTGGAGGGACACATGCTCCCATGGAACCAACACCTTTCAAAGCAGGGAAAGACACAACAAAACCAACCTCCAGTGGGCTGAGATGCTTCCAGACACGAGGTTGCCTTGATCACAGATGTTACTTGAAGCAAAGAGTTTCCTGTACTAAAAAGTCACAAGGCATTAAAAAACCGAATCAACCAACCCCGCAGCTTCACTACTGAAGCACAGAATATCAACTGGCCACCCCACACAGAGACCACGAGCCCGCTGGGACTTTCCAGCTGCAGAAATAACCCTGCTGAACCCCTCCGTGGCTCCTGCTCACAGCCACCCCCTGTTCTGCCTCCACACAGCATGCGTTGAGAGGCACAGCCAGGACCGGTGGCCAAACCCAAAGGCACTGGTGTACATGTGAGCTTTACCACCATAACCATCAACATTCACTGGATCAAGACCAGGTAAAAGTCCTGCCGGCTGAAGCAAGTGCAACACGCAAGACAGCACCTTTACCCAGCCTCCTCTCAACGGTACTCTTTGCCAGCTCTTGACTTTTAGGCGAGCAGGGGAAAGGTGACATCCATGATATCTGTCACACTTCTTTAAGCCCCAGCTTACCAAACACCTCTGTAATAACAAGAACTTCAAAAAAAGTTTAACTTCTACAGCACAGAGGTGTTTAAAAAAAAAAATATGCTGAAGACAGATTCAGGTGACTACCTAGAAACAAAGCTCCAGGCAAACAACTGCTCGCTATAGTTCAGGTCAGCCTTGTGATTTTTGCAGCCAGCACTCTCCCAGGCCCACCAGAGACTTCCCAACAAGGCCAAGGCACCACACATAATCTTATCTCACATGCAAAGGGACAATGCATTAGGTCATCTTCACAGATTACCGTAATCTATTTCTTTAAACAGAGCGAATTCTATAGCCCTGCAAGCCCATGATGAATATTTGAGAAATATTTCCCTCCTGGTTGGCTGGTTAACATGCAAAACAGACAAATGTTAAGACTGTGTGCATGCTGCTCCTACTTATGGCATTTCTTCACTTTAGAGTTGCTTACATAAATAAAAAACTAATTATAACATGGCTTTTCACAGTGTAAAGAAAGAGTCATAGCCTAAAGACAAGTAGCTGATCCCCCATTTCAAATGCATGATAAAGCCTAGGTAATCTCACTAAAAACTTCTGTGCTCCTTAGTGTAGTAAAAACATTGGCTGCTGCTTTGGAAGGAAAACAACTGCTGTATAGGGTTAAAAAAAAAAAAGTCCATCTGTATTAACATCCAAACACCACTCAAATCTCAAATACAGCTACTCATTTACCCTGAGCCTCTCAAAAAGGCTGTGCTCACCTTAAGACTAAAAAGCCAGAAGACACACCAGCAAGCAACTCTATAAAGATTTTACTAGTAGATTGTCCGCCTCCAGCAGGGTAAGAGTAAGGGCAGCACATGAGGCATTCAGCTAATTATAACCCAATGTCTACCTACCAGGAACACTGCAGGGGATGTCCCCCTAGTTTAAACAGAACTGGAACCAGATTTTTCTTTACAAGCATCAGAGATATTTGCCTAATATAACAGTTTGCTTCTTGACTCTTAGTTTTGTTTCCAAGGGTATGAGAAGCTGGAGAACTTAAAAAAAAAATATTCTTCCTGTTCCTCTATTTGCAAAAGAATGTCATTGCCCTCTTCCCCCCCAAGGACAGTTAAAATGTGACAGGCACTGTGCAAGCCAGCCCTTTGAGTGCTCAGATGCCATCATCTGGGACGAAATGCTACACTTTCCATTACTGTTGAACAGGCAAAGTTTAGAGGTACACTCCTTTGGAGAAGCATCCCCTATAAGTACAGAAAAGACTGTGGCCTCCAACCACACTATTGCCCCAATTTATCTATATGCAAAAGGTACAGACACACACAACCAATTCTCAAGTGTTAAGGCCAATAAGCTTATCTATTCCAGTGAAGAAAAAGATACCTTTTTAAGCTCCAGTAATCAGAGTCTGAAAACTGACGGTAAAATCTCAACCCTAATAGAGCCAGCAGAAGTGGTTTTTTCCCCAGTGGCTGATGGGGCCAGATTTCCTCTGCAGCCCAGAGGGAACACACTTCAGTTTTAAACACATTGGACACTTCACACACATTACTTAACACTTAAAAATACACATTTCCCTATTACAACCATGACTTAATAATTATTCAGTGGAGATCTCTGGTGGAAATAAGTGCCAGGCACGTGTTCTGTGGGTCAGCTGGATTTGTTGACGATTGCGTCAAGTTTTACTCTCAAATACACTTGTGCAGTGTAATCCAATTAGGGTTTAAAGTAACACTGACATTGTTAAATTATATAATTAATAATAATAATTAATAATGTACTTGCAACAGATTATGACCAGATCAGGTATTCCAAAGGCAGTTGATCAGTATTTTACATGAACGTGGGACAACATAAACTAGGCACTTATTCCTTTTATAGGTGTCTCGGTCCCTCTGTAGTTGTTTCAACTTTGCTGATATGCAACTTCAGTGTGGTAGGAGATCTGAAGCTATTCTTAGACTGTGGCAGAAAGCACGAAGTGGTTTGCTGGCAAGTCTTATACTCCCTGCTATAATGAGAGCGAGTCACTTCATTTATTACCCTGTTAGATGAGCCATGAGAACACTGAGAGCCAGAGCATGTATAAGCTCCTCAAACCAGGAACAAGAACAGAGAAGCAACCAGTTGTTATCACTACCAGCCAGTTCCTCCCCATCCCCCTTGGAGCAGTCCAGCCAACAGTTGAGAGCATGCAGGGGGTTGTGGGGAGGGGAATTATTTACCAAATTACCTTTTGCACCTCTGCTTTCAAATTTGGTGTTTCCCTGCAGGCAAACACAGAAGGCTTCAAAAACAAAACACAAGACTTCAGCAGGTTCACAAGGCTCCTGCTGCTGGGGCTCAAAGGCAGAGGAGGAAGGGCAGGATGAAGACAACACTGCTAGACACCAGCCAGGGAGACAAAGGCAACTCCTCTTGTGTTAAAAGCTGTTGAAATGTGTTGGCACAGATGCTTCAATTTTTCATTTTTGTTTCATTTGTAGATTTAATTTAACTTGGAAAAGAGACGCTCAACTCCAAACCTAAACATTTAATTCTGGGTAAAATAGTATTTTTCATCTGAATGCAAATGAATTTCCCACTTCCTATTTTTAGGTCCCAGTAGCAAACTCAAGCACACAAACCCCCAAGACTCCAGGCCACTTTTGCTATGAGCTGAGGTGCTCAGGGAAGGCAGACGTGCCTTGCTGCCATTGGGTTTGCAGGAGGGAAAGGGGCACAACCCCACCAAGGAGGGCTGGGGCTGCTGAGCCAGCCCAGGGCTGCACCGCCATGCTCTCCCCTCCCCAAATTCAGCAACAGCTTTGCCATTGGCCTCAAGTGGAAGGGATGCTGGGCTCACATCACTGGTTTTTCAACCTCTCCTTCCCGATGCTAAGCAAAAAAAAAAACAAAAAAAAAACCACAAACAACAAACAAACAAAAAACAACATCCACAAAAAGGGAGGCCCCTTTAAGTTTCAGTAAGCATGAAATACCATGGTTAGTATGAAGGTGTGTGGGTGCTGGGGGGAAACATGACTTCCTCCTATTTTGCATATAGACTGAGCAGCAGCTTCAGCCCTGACAGCCTAGGCTGCTAGAGTCTGTGTAGCAGCACTGTGAAGTACTTTTTTTTTTTCCAAAATAGGGGGTTTATGCCTGTCTCAAGTGCTGTTGTGCCTTGTGAACAAAGAAATAAGCAAATCTTTGCTTCTAAAGAGCTTAAATCAAAATTATGCAAATGTTATATTCATGACCAAAAAAAAAGCTCCATGTTAAAGGAAGCAGCAAAGAGAGGCATGGGTAGAAAAGGAGGAACAGAGGTCTTGAAATCCCCCCATACCACAGCATTCACAAAACCCCAAGGTTCTCATCACAGTGCTAGTTTATATATTGGTCTGCTACATTAAAAATAAATCAGGCCACTCTTTTTAATTTGAGCCTAATAAGGTCCCCCATACATACATTTATCTATAGATCACAGCCTGGCCTTTGGAAACGGCACAGAGTTTCTCCACTGCTTAAAAAGAGTCGGGCACCTAAAACCTAAATGCACGCAGGGCCACGTCACTACCCCGGCACACCGTGAGCCAAAGCTGTAACTCAACCCTCGGCTTTGCCGATCGGATTCGCCCCACAACGTGACACCGTGCCACGAAAACGGCAACGGGGCCACGGGCTGACAGGCAGCACCAAAAATGGAGAAGGTGGCACCGGATCAGGGGGACATAAACTTGGACAGCCAGGCTAGCAACCAGTGTTTGCAAACACAACACCAGGGATCAGATGGGGCGGCAATAAATTAGGACCAGACTGCAGCGAGCAAAAGAAATCGCTCGAAATAACAGACAGAGGCAAAAAGGGCTCCCCAGCTACCCCCAGTTTCATTTTGGTGCCTGAACCCAGGGGCTCACGCCAGCTCCCAGGCTGCTGTAGCATGATGGAAACAATGCTATCTGACAAGTGAAACTAAATAACGAGCACTTCCAGCACCACTCCTCCGGCTCAGAAACTTAACCACAGCCTTTCTAAATGCTGCTTTATCCTACGCTCAACTCCATTTGACCCCAGTTTGAGCCCCACTTCAAAGGGGGGCAGGAGAGTTAAGGTGATGGGGCGAGCTCCTCGCTACACACTTCCTCAGGTGAGGTCTGCTCTGGCCCAGCCAATCACTACATCCAAAAAGCAAAGAATTTGGGCTTCCTCTGTCTTCTAGCATGCTTCCAGGACAACTTGGGGAGGGGATTTCTGCTAAGCAAGGTCTTCAAGGCAGATGCTAATGGTTCTCAGTGGCTGAAAACCAAAAATGGCCCGAGCAATCCTGCAAGCGCTCTGTTAAACCCAGCGCAGTGCCCAGGGGCAGCAACCAGCCTTGGAAGGTGAGAGCAGGGGCTGCCCACAACCTGCCGGTGGGGCCCGACAGCTCGGTGCTGCCCAACTACAGCTACGCAGCTCCACCTCAGCCAGGATCTTACCTCAGGTACTGAAAAACTGCCAGTCTGAGGGCCACAGAAGCTTCAGTGTTTTCAGAGAAACAGAGGAAAAACACCTTCAACATCCCACTTTTCTAAGGATAGGAAGGCTTGCAGACTACAGCCATGTATCTAGTTGCGGGGGTTGTATGACAGAATGATTACCACCAGAAATGCAGGACTTCAGTGGTAACCTCACTCTGCAAAGCACCTCCTCTCCCTCTTTTACAGATGAAGGGCACCATTGTGACCTGAAAGACTCGATAAAAGCATACTGGGAACCTGTAGCAAGTATCGAAGCAAGCCCAGCATGACCATACACTTGCCTGGAGCAAGGAGAAAGTTCAGTGCAATTTTAAGCTTCCACAAGATACACCTACAGAGGAGTATCTCACAGGACACTTCGCTCCTATAAAGCATGAAACTAAGCAGAGGAGAGAGGATAAACTATCAGCCTAATCCATTCTCCTGCCACATTGTGCAGGTTGGAAGTAGTAAGCTGTACAGAAAAATTAAGTGAATTAAATACATACAGTATAAGCTAAGCAACAATTCCTTCCCTGGTTTCTCCTTCCACGGTTTCTCAGTGCCACAGCCAGTGTCTGACAACCATGCCTCTGAATGGCACAAACATCCAGGGTAAAGCAGATTCAATCTGGAAGGCTGCATTGTTATAAATAGGAGCTACAGAATGAAGTGAAGAAATAGAAGCGTCCTTGGATGCTGCCTTAATTGGTGGGGCTCATTTCCCCCAAAGCATTAAGGGATAGACCAAACAACACGTTAAAACAGGAACCTGTACAGAAAGCATAGGTAAATGTAAATGCAACACTTTCAGATCACTTTTGGAACAAAGTATCTCCCTCTTTCCATTATTCTGATCCCATACCACCAAAACAAGGCTTGATTGCTCCTCAAGTTTTGCTGACTGGTCCATGATGCAATGCCTCAGACCAAGTGGCCTCTGTCATCTTTCCTCCTCCCTCCTTCTACTCTCCCACTGCCCCCTTCCAGCACCTATGAGTTCAGTTTTACATGGACCAAAATAAGGCTGCTAAGTAAAGGTCAGTCTGATGAGCTAAAAGAGAAGTATACCCTCCCGGACCTCTGCCCCTTGGGCTATAAATACTCGGAGCAAGCACTGGGGGAAATTCTTTGTCTGCACAGACAGACACCAGGAAGCACGTTTCCTCCTCCTTCCAGTTCCCACCCCCTCTGCTACTCAAGGACAACAGTCAGAGAAAAGCAAGCATCTCCATGCTACCAGCTCCATGATCTGTCCACAGAAGGCATTTGCTTTGCCACTGGTGACTCGAGGTATGCAGGCCTTCCTAGAGATAAACGGACGCTTTCACAGTTCAACCATCAGCAAGGCTGACACCAGAGTACACACGCTGCAAAGCAAGCCATGAGACTACGTGTGGGCAAAGAGGAGGATTACCTTTTAGGACTAGGGGTTCCTTGCCTTCTCGCTTGAGCGACTCCAGCACTATGTGGAGTGGCTGGGAAGGCATTACTCTGCTTGGCTCATTGGTATTCTCATCATAAACTATGATTTCTTTGGAAAAGATCCTCTTGAAGGAGTCCTTGCCTTCCCGGCAGGAGATCAAGTCCAAGACGGTGATCTTGCCCTGCTGGAGCCTTCTCCGGCTGATCTTGTCAGAACAGTTAATGTGGACAGCCCCTTGAATGTGGCTCTTATTATACTCCATGAATGGCCTGCAGTCAATGATGACAGGCCCTTGGTTCTGTTGGTGGCTCTTGCTGCATTTGGTCATCTTCTTCGCCAGATCATTGGGGTAAATGATCTTGATGCTAGCGAGTTGCTTGGTGGTGCCTGAGACCGGGCTCCCCACTCCGCCCAGCGGGCTCAAGCTGCCGGCATTCTCATTGCTGTTGACCATTTGGTTGGCAGGGCAGGCAGTGGAGGCTCCGGCGTTAGCGCTGCTGGTGCTCGCTTGAGTTTGGGCCTGAGTGTCCTTGTCGTACGTTGCCACAGTGCAGCAACTGGCACTGCTGCATCCACAACTCAGGGAGCGTGCAGAGCCGTTAGATGAGGGCATATACGTGAGATTAGCAGTCTTTAGGGACACGACAGCTGTGCCGAGCAGACTGGAGTGGCTCTCACTGGCAGAAGAGGCAGATTCAAGATAGCTAGAGTCTAAACAAAGGTTGAGATCCTGAGGTCTCACTGGCCTTGAAAGTGCCACTACTACCCTGTCGTCTAAAGGAGATGGAGGCATGAGGAGGCTGAGTACTAGCAAGTTAAGAAGAACTCAAGATCACCCTGCAAAAGAAAAAAGGGAGGGGGAATGGGAAGAAGAAAAAGGTGATGAAAACAGATCATGAAATCACATAAGCCTACAGATACAGCAACTTACTTTGCTGACACCCATTATCCACAGCTAACAACCCAACAACCCCTTCTGACAGTTACCAGCTCACAGTAGTTGCTAAAAAACCTTTTCCAATCCTGCAGCGAATACTTCAGCTATCTGCACGTGTGCACATGGCACGCAGAATACACGCGACGAGCCTGGACTGAGCAGCTACACCCAGGAGGAGGCATTTGTCTACATGCAGATGGTGCTGAGCTATTCTGAAACCCCAGGCTGCAAGGAATGCAACTGATAAAGACAGAGAGGCACGTTCTCTTGTTCCCACTGCTTACTGCAAGGGAAGCAACTACTGGGCTGACTCTACTACTGGGAGGAACACACGGGAGCTGAATGTGTCAGTAGCAACATGCAACTTTTCCAGCAAGCTGGAAGAAAATTAGCTTGTGAATATATTGTCTGATATGGACACAAACTTGAACACAGACAGCTAAACAAAAAACACCCAGGAGAAAAAAAACAGGAAAATTAGGTTCTGGAGACCTTTACAAAAAGCAAGCGTGCGCCTTGCGCTTCCATCCCCCTGTTAGAGGTTAGTCCAGCCCCAGTTAAGTCCCCAGCTCCAGGCCCAGGAAGGCTGCTGATCTCCAGCAGTCCCAGAGGCAGAAGTTCCCTCCTCCCCAGCACATTTCACAGCTTCTAGAAAGAGGGGTCCCCTCTACTCCAGCCAAGGTCACAGCCTGCACAACCTCTGCCTTGCCACTTGCTAAGGGGCAGCACGCAGGATTAGAACCCCGCACACACACCTTCCGCTCGGAAGGGAAGGAAGACAACAAGAGCAAAACCACCTAAGAAAGCCCAGACAGTGCCTCCCCGTCCCCAGCAACTTTTGGGGCAGCTGCGGCTCTCGCTGGAAGACACAGCCTAGCAGCAACTTCACCAACTCCACCAATTCCCCAAAAGCGGGCGAGTGCTTGCAACACCGGTTCGCCTCCCCATCCAGCTCTGCACCGGGCCCGTTAATAAAGGGGCACGGAGATGCCCCATCCCAAAAAGCGAGTCCTCCTCCTCCCGGGGCGGCCCAGAGGACGCTGCCACCCCCTCATTCCCCCCCCCCCCCCCCCCCCCCGCCAGCAGCCACCGCTTTACGGAGCAAACCCGCGGGCACCTCCGGAGCAAGCCAAGGTGCCGCGACCCACCCGCCCGGGGGACGGCGGAGGGGCCTGGCGGCGGCAGCGGCTCAGCCGGGAGGTTTTCCAGCCCGTTCTTGTTTTCCCAAACCTCCCCTCGCCCTTTTCGCCGTTTGGAAAAAGGATAAACGAGCCCTGAGCGCGTCCGCCTGATGCAATTTAAAAATAAATAACAGTAGTAAAATTAAATAAACGAGGGAGACAACCCAGCTCCCCTAGCCAGGGACGCGGGAAACAAGAAAGAAGCTCAGGAGAAGTGGGAAACTGAAGTTTTACCCCCAAGCGCAGGGACCCAGGGCCGCCGCCGCCACCCGCGCGGCGAGCCGCGGCGAGCCGAGCCGAGCCGGGCCGGTGCTCCCCCGCCGCCGCAGCCCTGCCCGGGCTCCCGCGGCCCCCGCGGCCCGCTCCGCTCCGCTCCCCCGCACTCACCGGCGCGGCGCGCTCCGGCCCGGTGCGTCGCGGCGGCCGCCGCCGCTGCCTCTCGCGCCCGCTGCCCCGCGCGCCGCCCGCCCCGCGTCCCGCGCGCCGCCCGCACCATCCTCGTTACTTTCTCTTTTGCTACCGCGTAAATGTACGGCTCGGCGGGGGCGGGGCGGGCGGCGACGGGCGGCCCCGCCGGCCAATCACCTCGCGGCGACGGGCGGCGGGGCGGGGAAGGAGGCGTGGCCGGCCCGCCGGCCGCCGGGGCGGTGATGTCATCGGCAGCCAATCGGGAGGGCGCGGCGCCGGCCCGCGCCCCGGGGCAGCAGCTGCTCCCCGTTGACAGGCGGAGGCGGCCGGGCCGCGCGCCCCCGCCCTCCCCCACCCCCCCACCCCCGCGGCAGCGCCCCCCTCAGGACGGTGCGCGCACACGCGGCCCCGGGGCGGCCTGAGGCGCCTGGGTAACCGACGGGCCCTGCCGGTGCGACACCCCCAAAACGTCCCAAATCAGTCCCTCCACCAGGAAGAGCCACCAACACCCCAGCAACCCCCGACCCGCCGCCCCCTGCGCCGCGCCACCCCGTCAGGGAGCTGCCCCTCAGAGGGACGCGCCACCTCCCCGCCACCGCCACCCAAAGCGAGCCAGAGCCATAGGCAGAGCTATTTCCACAACCCACGGGAAAGGGCCAGCGAGACCACCGGCCGCCTTCCAAGGAGGGCAGGGAGAGGAAAGCCCCCCGGCTCCTGGAGTTTCGGGGCAGCGCTGCGTGCCCTTCCCAGCCCCCCCCCCCCCCCGACAAGCAGCGCGGTGAGGTACAAGTGGCGTCAAACCAAGGAGGCTGCTTTTTAGATGCTCTTCCGAGCGATCCGCCTCCAACAAAAATAAGCCCGCACGAGATACTTTGAGTAGAAAAACAATAACTTCCCTGCACGGCAGCTATAAATCACGGGGAGGGCAGGAGGTGTTCCCCCCGCGCGCAGCTCAGAGCCGGCTAGGCCTGTAGGTCTCCTCCTGCCTGACCTCCACGTTAAAGATGGATCCAGTTGCTCCGTGTTATGCAAATTCTGATCAAATCCAGCTTCTGGCACACTGCCAGTCCATCCTGGTCGTGAACATTCAGATTAGACCGGACTCTCCCAGCGTGAAAAGGAAAGCAATACAGGCTTGAGGACAAGATTTTAGGGACCAGTTACGAGGACAAGTATAAATCCCTTTCATCCTTTCTGTCAGACCTTGACATGGGTAAAATAATGAGCTCTCACCCTCGCTACGGGTGCGCTGCAAGGCAAAAGGTGAAAATTGATTTTCGAGCCGTATGGATCAACTCATCAAACACCGGGAGGGGACCTTGGCAGCAGCACGAGATTTTTGCACCCATTTCTTCCCCACTGTGCAACCCATTTTAGCATTTCCTGGTTTAGCAACCGCATCTCATCATGTATCAATCTCCATCACGTATCAACCCACCAAGTCAGAGACAGGGAAAGTGGCATCGCCAGAATGATGCATCCCACCGTGCCCTCCATGACGGAGGGAGTGCCCAAGAGTTTCACTTACACCCCTTTGAGCTAGAGAAGGAAGGGTGAAGTTAGAGCAGATAGGATGTTGTCAGTACAATAACACTGAATCTAAATTAGCCCCCAAAGATTTTGGCTCTGGAGTGTACATGGAGAATTCATTTTTCAACTGGGATTTTCAAGCTGTGACTACCAATCCAGCCAGGACTATTACAAAAAATGCAGTAGTATCCGCATTCAGCAATTCAGAGTAAAAAACACGAAAACAGGTAGCAAGATTTCAGAAGCACTGAGTACTTGATTTTTTTGATGAATAGTTCTAACGTAAACAGCAAGTCAAGTCGTTCTCACAGCCACCCCTTAAACAATCAGTTGCTTTCCCCTAAATGTTCCTCGCAGGACAGTGACTCATCCGGCACAAACTCAGACTTTTGGTTTCCACTGTTGCGATGCCACAGCAAGGCAGCAGTTCTCCTGCATGCTGGAAAGGAAAGGGGAGCCAGGGGAAGGCTCTCGCATGCAACAGCTTCACCTCCTGCAATCTGCTCCCACTGAGAGCAAACACGTGGGCAAAGACTTCAAGCAACTAAGTCATGGAGCGGCTTCATCTTCACACCAGCAAAAACCAGAGTCTGGAGGTATTACCTTCTGAAGGCTTATAAAATATAAGTCACCGTAATATCTAGCATAAAGGCAAATCAGGCTTCTAGTACCAGCGTGCAACTGCTGCCCTCCCCAGCGAGATGGCAAACAGATCAATGCAGAAATGCAGTGGTCTCAGATTCTCTCCACAAACATGGTGCAGTTCCCCAGAGGTGTCAGCGTGAGACACCACTGTAGCATTTTCATGCTCTCTATTCCTCTTTGTCCATGGCTTGCTGAGGTTGGCACTGGGCTCACTGCAGAGAGGAGGGTTAGCTCATGCTTCTCTCAAAACTGCCCTTTCAAGCCACGCTCAGGCTTGGGGAAGGAGCTCTCCATGGGCTTGTGTTCAATTCACTGCCTGAAATGGTCCTTCCAACCAGGGGAGCTGGAAACTGGGTTTCTGTGTTTGGGCATCCTCCCAAAGCCAGACGTGTCCTAAAGCAAACATTTGCTAGAAAACACTTGGAATCATTGATTTAGCTATCTTTTATTTTCTGATCAAATTTCTCAGTACTAACAACGTGCGCCAAGGAAATGTTTTGTGACTTGTTTATGGAGGAGTTCACCTCATAGAAGAGCCATGCAGAGCTTACCCATGGCAAGCAGTGCTCCCTTCTGAAGGATACGCAGCCTTTGCCAAGTTTTCTTACAATACGAAGGGAGGCCAAATGTACTTTTGTCTCATAAATTTGACTTAACTTTATATTTTTCTAAGAAAGTTGACTATAAGTTGCTATTCGTCCTCGGTTTCAGAGGATTTCCTACAGAACTTTTACTGACTTCATCCTTAATATATTTTATTAGCCTATGACATAAGATTGGCCTTTTTCCTGCTCTTAGAAACCACAACCCGCTGTGATTTTTTTTTTTCTGAGCATATTCAATGAACAGCTTTCTAAATGCTTTTGCTTTCTGTAATTTAACACCCATAAGAGACGCGACTTATCTATCTCCTAACAACTAAACCTCTATTTTCTGAAAAGCATACAAGCATTCTTACTATGAAAGCTGGCAGATCTTAGTTAAATTCCCTCTTCCAGCAGTAGCAGCACATGGGATTTTGACATTCATTTTCCTCAAATGCTTTTGCCATCATGGTGCACTTGCTCAGATATTTGTAGAAAACCACAACCAGACAAAGAGAAATCATCTCAGAATTGAAGCAAATCCTCACAAACTCTCACAGTATACTAATTGCATAAAATCCAATCAAACCCGTTCAACCTCACAGAAAGGGTAAAGATTGCTAAAAACATGCTGAATATTTAACGGATGTGAAAAAGAAGCCATCAAAATTCTCGCCAATAACACAGGCATCCCTTAAGTGCTCTCAGACTAAAGAGTCCCTTGTTATTGAAAGATTTCTTCCACGTCAACCATTCTTACCTTCCGCTGTACAATCAGGGACCTTTTCTCTTGTTTAGGATTAAAAAATAAATAAACAATTACCTTTGCCAACAAAGCCATGTGCAACAGCCACCCTGCATCTAAGCAGACAGGAAGGTCTGCTGTCCTGTCCCCCCTGAACATACAAATCTCCTTCGAAGTGATGTGTGAAGAAAGGATTTGACCTGATGTACGAGATGGTGCATCCCTCCGCCGTGACCACCGCATGCTCTGTGGTCTGTACAACTGCAGGACTGGGTACTCCTGTGTCTACTCCTGTCAGCGCTGCCCTCTCAGTGGTAGCGTTGTTTCGGTTTTAGGAGCAGAGTAACAACCAAAGTTAGGTGTTCACCATAACAGGCTGTGTAAAGACAATAAAGGACAGTTGCCTGTCCCTCCTGAGACTGGGATATAAACAGAGCAATTTTACCAGTAGAAATGGGAAGCAAGAGGTTGAATGACTTGCCCAAAGCCACACAACAGCTTACACCATGGAGCAGAAAATTGGGAAACCTGGGGAAAGAAAGCAAAGGGGTTAACCAGTACAGTATTTAAATTGCAAACCAGTATCCTGCACTTCAGCAGGTATCACATGAACTGGCTAAAAGCAGATCTCCCCCGGGCCAGACTGAACTCCTATGTGTTCACTACGTAAGTTTGCCCATTTGGTTTTTGAAGCACTCTTTGATTCTTGATTGGCTTTAATACATCACATCGCACCTTTGTTTGTCCTCATTAGGAATGTCAGTTCACTACACAGGCAAAGCTGAGAAACCACTTGATTTCATTTCTGTTAGACTTTTGCAAGAAAAGGATAACCCTTTTTCTTTTTTCCTTTTTTTTTTTGAAGTCTGTTTTCACAGCACCTTCCTCAGTAAAATACAAACTTCCCTCTTAACTAATCCTGTAGTACAAGTGGAAACATAATCCCTTTTAGACAAACAGTTCATCTTCTAAAGAAGGGGGTGGGTTTAAAACCTTGCACAAAATTAATTTATAAGGAATATGAGATCCAATAGTAAACATAAAGATGTAGCCTTGTACTCCTGCTTGCTTTTTATGGCTTATCCTCAGCAGGGAAGCTGCTATAAAATGACCTAGGTGAGAAATTAAAATGCAATAGCTATAGCACTGTAACTCCACTTGGATGCTTTTGCTGCCCAGCAAGCAGCCGGCGTGAGTTTGGTAAGCCATGGGCCATGCCAGGTG
This sequence comes from Buteo buteo, assembly GCF_964188355.1. Lineage (NCBI taxonomy): Eukaryota > Metazoa > Chordata > Aves > Accipitriformes > Accipitridae > Buteo > Buteo buteo. The sequence goes on along the minus strand of NC_134182.1, from coordinate 8,392,352 downwards.
TCCCTTCCCCGGAGCATGCCACAGGACCATTTGGGCAAGGATGTCACAGTGGTGAGCAGCATCACTTAAACAAAGCAACAATGCAGGCGGTCAGACAGGTGAAGGCAACCCGTATGTGCTGACCTCCATGCCAGCTCCAGCTTAGCTCTTGGCTGCTGCTGTGGGGCTGTGGTCGGATGCTCACCAGCAGCGCTTGCAGACATCCTTGCCTTCCTGGTGCTTGGTGGCAGATCTCGGCTCGAGACCACCCTGCAGGCACCTTGAGCTGCAGCAGGTGGGATGGGTTAGGTTGAACAGCAGCTAAAGTAGGGGACAAGCTAACCTGGGGGAATTTGCCTCCAGCAGCCCTGTGAGTACCCCTGTGACCTTTCTGCCGGCAGAGCATGGGGACGGCTACGTGCTGGGAGGAGCGGGAAGTGGTTCAACACCTTTAAGATGCAGCGCTCAAGTGAGAGGGTGATCTGTGCTCACAGTCTTGTTTATACAATTTCATTAAACAAATGCAGCTACAGATTGACATTTTAATTCCTCTACAGGACATTTACCCAGGGCTTCAAAACAAACATATTTGCACTTATCTGGCAGTATATGCCTCCTTTAAAGCAACAGAGGAATGATTAAACAGGAGTTTGCTTTAGTAAAGTCAGCTAGTTTTTCAAACCTGCCTGGGTCCGACTTGCTCATTTGTATTTAAGCTTCTCCAACCATCTCGGGCTGTAGCCTGGCCAGGAACCTCAGCAGAACAGACACAGATTTTAATTTTTTTTACAGTTCTTTTGTCATTATGATTTCCCTTTTAAGCAGCAGCTGTTTGGGTGTGCACGCAGTTACTGATCTCCCCAGGGTACAGGCACCATAGGGAGCAGAACAGACTCGGGTCACATGAAGTCTTCAGGTGTGCTCCTGGAACCCCCACACCACCAGCACGAAGCAACGCCAGGAGCCCATCAACAGGAATGGACAAGCGGCATATCTGTGCCACACAGGAGGGGACATGAGGGCCAGGGAGGGAGGACTAAGAGAGTGTGAAAAGAAAAAAGGAACTGCTTTCTGAAGGTCTTTATTTATAAGTTGCGTTCAGGCCAGACACAGTCTTACTTCCTTTTCTTAGAGATTGGGTGAGGTCCCTTGCCCTGGCTCTCCTTAGGAGAGCCAAAGGGGAAGACACTGGTGAGGGGGAGCAGAGCAAGAGGACTGGAGGAAGTCCAGCTGGAATCAATCCTACAGCTCTGTTCATCAGTTTGGGGTCATAAAGGCTAGGCCCTCCTGGCTTCAAAAAGAGATCAGGGAAGGTGAATTATTCAAATCAGATCTATTGGAAAATAAGTGCATGAATAGTTGCTGTCCTGACAATAGCTGTGAGCTGAGAAAGCTGCAGCACTATTGACAGCCAGTTGGGCCAAATAGTGCTCTCCATCGCACCCACACCACCCTATCGATTCAGTGAGAGCAAATGCTGCCTTTCGGCTCACTGGCACAAGGTCTCCTTCCCAGAGGCAAATATCCCGCTGTCCTGTCCCAGCAGCCTGGGAACTGCAGACAGACGTGCACAGGGTAGGCGAGGGCACGCTGCAGCTGACACCGTGGGACCGGGGCTTTTGAGGGTCTTTCCAGGCCCCTGGCTGAGAGATGCTGTACGTGTGCTCCCGGGCAAACCTGAGTCCTGCTGCCCCTTTGCAAAGGCGGGTAAGGCCAAGCCCTTTCCTCGAGGCCAAGCCCTTTCCTCCTTGTGCTGGGGAGGATGGCTGCCTGCCTGCCTGCCAGAAGTGACAACTCTTGCTTTTTGTGTGCTCTCCCTCCTGGTTTTTCTTTCACTGGCTGATGCGGCTCCTCCCTCCTGAGCCACAAGAATGAGAATACTGTCTTGCATATTTCTACCTCCACCCCCATAAACAAAAGGGGAAGCAGGACGGGAATATGACCTTTATGACTTATCCGCACTTGGAAACGTACCAGAACAGATCTTCAGAGACGCTTGTTTCAACTGCCACGGTAGCTGCTTCAGCAGCAGCCCCTGTACGGTCCCCATGCGGGAAGGGCAGCTCCTGTCTTACGTGAGAAGGTTCTCGTCTTCCAGAGCAAGCTTCCACATCAGACCTTCCACCTGGACCGCAGTTTTTATCCTGCTCGGCTGCAAACACCAGCCAGGCTCTGAAGGTCAGGGGTGTGAAAAAGTGCAATGCTGCATGGCCAGATGAAGCCCCGCTAGACAGCAGATACGTGTCTACAGCAGAGCTGAGCTATTACCAGTCCCACTCACTGTCATGAGTGACCTGACTACCGGGGTCATACTGCAGCCCAGATAACCAGCACTAGCAGTCCTGGTTTGCAAGCAACTTTTTAACCCAGCATTTTGTGCCTGCGTCACCTCCGGCTCCTGCCTCGCTGCCTGCTCTGCACTGGCCTGTGCATGTGTGCAGACACGTGGCGTGGCAAGCTCATCCCATCAAGACCGGAACCAGCAGAAGAGGCACAGATCCCCCTTCCTCTACCTCTCCTCACACCAGGTCAGTTCTTGAATTTGCACCGGCACTTGTGCCAAAACAGCCGAGGGACAGCAGCGAGCAGCCACCGGGGTGGGCACCTCTGCCCCTGCCCAGGGACAAAGAGCAGAAGAGTTTCACCGGCAAAGCACCACCCATGTGGCGAAACCACCGCCTCCACTCCTTTGCTCAAAGTCTGCCTGAGCCTTCAGCAGGCCTGGAGAAGGACCCCAGGCTCCCGGCCCTCCCTCCAGCCCAGGGGAGACGAGGGGATGGAGGACACGCACAGGCAGGCTGCAAGGTAAAGTGCATCAGTCAGCCGTCAGCAGCACCGCGCTTTGGCATTCGCAGGTGTTTCGGAGGAAACTAATTGAACTATCATAAAACCACTCTGAATGTTTGTCCTAAGAGAACATCCTAACTAATTTGTTTATGGCGGAGGCTTTGTATTGTAACTTGCTGCTCATTTAGATTAGCATTCAGTGCCAGTTTCCACCCCACCCCATTTCCGTCTGTATTAGACAGAGCTGTCAGCATCTCGCCTCCAACGAAAAGAGCATCAATATTCCTTGGCAGCAGGCAGGGAAGGCTCTGCGCAAAGCCAGAGTTTTAACAGTTTAATGGATGGGCAGACTTGCAAACCTGGAAACTGTTGCTCAGCCGCACTAGATGGTTCAGACCAACTACCTCCCTCCTTCGGTGCGGCTGGTGCCAGAAGGGAAGGAGAACAGGTCCTCTTCTGACCCATGTACCTTCTGCATGGCCACACCGATGACTGGACGGAACAACTCCTGAATCACACAGACCATCCCCGTGAGCCAGAGTCATTTCTCAAAGTACATTTTCAAGCAACTCCCCTCCTCCTGCCTGGGCTTCAAGCAACTTCCCCTCCATGGGATAAACAGCCTCTTCCTCAGCTTGATTACAGCAATCCTAAAATTGGAGCTGAGAAGTTAACAGGAAGAAAGAGCTGGGATCTTATTGAGATCAACTCTATTTCTGTCATGTTGACTGAAATAGGCAGTTGACCTTGTTCTACTTATGACTACCACAGTGCAAGCCACAGCTTGCTTTATCGCCAGCGCGGGGCAAGCAGGTACAGCAGAGGCTCCTCAGCACCCTCTGCCTGTTTCACAAATCCCATGCCTCCCACCGTGGTCGAACGACCAGCAGTCACCCCCAAGCAGCCAAAGTCAGGCAACAGGGAAAGTGAAATTTGTATTAATGGGCTTCAAATTTTCATCGATTACTAAACAAGCAAAGTGCTCTGGGTCATAAGACGAGCTTTTCTCCCTCCTCCTCCACTTTCCCGAGGCAGTGAGCAATAATTACACTCACCATATTCCTTATGCTGATACGACAAACCAGTTAAACTACAGAGGGTGCTTCCCTTGCCAGTCTATTGTACCAAAGGCCAATGAGCCCCAAGCAGGTTTATGCAGCTTTCATTGAAGATATTTTCCCTTTGAAAGGGATGACAGTTGATGACAAAAGCATCTCCTGCCTCCACACAGCCTCCCTCCCACCAGAAAACCAGTCCTCGCTTCCTTCTGCTCTCACAGCTGCTAGCTGGGTCCCACAACATGCCTGCGATCCCCCTTGATTTCGGCCCATTGACTGTGACACTGGGGGCTGCCGGGACTTCCCGGACTGGGTGCAAGAGGCTAAGCCCCTGCTAATCCTTGCAGGTGAGGCAAGGCGATGGGGGACACCAGCTCACAGGTTGCTGGTGCCAAGTTCTTTCCTTGGGAGGTCATCACCACTTTTAGCTTAGCACGATGTGCTGCCCTTGCCGAGCCTCTAAAAAAGACGTTCCAAGGGGAAGAGCACGTTCTCTCGCCGTGGTTCAGGTGTCCCCTCTTCCTTTGTGAGGTGAATATACTAAGGCCACTGGGAGATGAGGGAAGGACATTAAGGGTTAAAGATGGTAGGAGAAAACTACAGATCAATTTGGCTCTTACTGGGTGAGCCTGTCTCTGTGGTTCATGCTTGCAAGCAAACTTCAAGAAGGCAGACTACAGTCTTACCACATAAATCATTAACAGAGCAGTGGGACAGTATAATCAGCTAATCAGTATAATCAATGCTTGCAATTATTAAAATTTTAAGGCAAATCCTGCTCAGTTGACTCACGGGATTGAGGGACTTCCTAAGGGACTCCTACCACTCTTGGTAGAAGGAAAACAACGTGATGCAATCGAGGGAGAAGAGGAAGCTGGCTCCCTTGTGCCCACTTGTGAGAGTACAGCAAGCGGTATTTGGCTGTAAATATAGATCTTGTGCAAAATGCTTATTCTTGCTTAGAAGGTGGATTACCCACACTCGGGTTAGGCTGACTGCTCTTAATAGGAAATCACAGTGCCCTTCTCTCAAATTGCAAGGTAGAAAAAATAAACCCAAGTTTATTTAGGGTTAATATTAATGTCCCAGGCATTTCTAACGACTTCTGTTTTCCCACACTGATGATCCTGCAGCTGATGGATTGTGAAACCACAGTGTAGGGACTCACACAAGAGGTGTCAGCAGTAGAGATTACACACTATGGGCTTGCTTCCCCAGCCCACTAAGGATTATCACCACACCTACCATCTACTCAGATACCTCCTTGAGAGATTAATTTGTTGGTTAGACCAATAATCATTTTTCTCCCTGCTATGCGCTGAAAGCAATTTGGCATGCATCCAACAGCTGACCAGTCCTTTTTCTTACTCCAGTCCAATTCCTGTAGTTCTCCTGACCTCTAATGAGCTCCTTCAGTCTTTATAAGTATCCCGTTCTCACTAGGCAGCCACATGGCTGCTCCTGAGCTGGCTACAAAATCCCTGCCAGCAAGTAGTGCCCCTGGCTCCAGATCCCAGAAGCACTTTGCCCTTGTCATGGTTTAACCCCAGCTGGCAGCTAAGCACCACACAGCTGCTCGCTCACTCCCCTGCCGTGGGATGGGGGAGAGGATTGGAAGGGTAAAAGTGAGAAAACTCCTGGGTTGAGATAAATACAGTTAATAGGTAAAGCAAAAGCCGTGCACGCAAGCAAAGCAAAACCAGGAATTCATTCACCACTTCCCATGGGCAGGCAGGTGTTCAGCCATCTCCAGGAAAGCAGGGCTCCATCACGCCTAACCGTGACTTGGGAAGACAAACGTCATCACTCTGAACATCCCCCCTTCCTCCTTCTTCCCCCAGCTTTATATGCTGAGCATGATGTTGTATGGTCTGGAATATCCCTCGGGTCAGTTGGGGTCAGCTGTCCCGGCTGTGTCCCCTCCCAACTCCTTGTGCCCCCCCAGCCTCCTCGCTGGTGGGATGGGCTGAGAAGCAGAAAAGCCCTTGGCTCTGGGTAAGCACTGCTCAGCAGGAACGAAAACATCCCTGTGTTTCCAGCACAAATCCAAAACATAGCCCCATACCAGCTACTATGAAGAAAATTAACTCTATCCCAGCCAAAACCAGCACATCCCTGCACCAGGTGCAATGTATTGGAAAGACATCTCTTAGTGAGACGTTCATGCCACAGTTTTGGGTTTACGCAGCTCTGCTCTGCTTATAGTAGTCTCTGAAGGAGCACAGCCGTAGCTTCACTTTAGTGTCTGCTGGTAGTTTTGGTCAGCTCAGTCCTTGTTTCTCTGTTCAGCAGCAAACTGCAGATATTAGGAACTGGATGGGCAAGCTTTAATCACAGCCCCCTTCACTTTCTCAAAGCAGCACCTGAACTGGTATGTGCAGTATTCAGGGAGGTGTGGGGCAGGCTGTCACTACTATAACGATCATTAGCATGCAACACTGTATTGCTCCATCACTTCACCATGGTGGCCTTTTGCAGGTGATTTCTGTAACTCATGGGTCATCCTTTGTGCTCTGGCTGGAAAGAGTCACTACAGATGGAAGCAGCGGTAGTACCAGTCCTCCACGCTGAGCCAGTGTTGCCCACGACGCTCCATGGCAACAACCACACCAACCCCCAGGTTGGCCTCCTTCCTCACCACTGAAGAACAGTTTTGAGTGAGCTCATAGTAATGGACCTTGTACGTCCTCAGAGCATTGTCAGCATGTTGACCAGTCCTCAGTGACACCTGCATGAGACAAGTTAAAGAGGACCTGGCACTTTGGAAGCCAGTCAGATTATGCCATACTCCAGAAGTGGCCCTACAAACTCCAGAGTGACCATCTGAGGGATAAGATCCCGTCCAAAGATCCCATTGGTGGCTTAGAGATCCCAGTTGACTTGAAAACAGACTGTTTAGGACATAAAAGGGTGAAGAGCAGACCCAGAAGGAAGCATCTGGGGCAGAGGTCTCTCAGCCCCAAGATCAAACCAGTAAAAGTGTTCCAGGACATGTGTCAGAATTTCAGTTCTATATGAATCCTGCATCAGTAGCAACACAATAAGACGGGCTGATGGCATAAACAACACTTGGGTGTTCTTCACCATTGTTTCCAAATTCTGCTCTTCTTCCTAAAGCCCTGCTCAATTTTGCTTTTATAAACACGCTCAAAGAACACTGCTTCCCCTCCCTCTTCTCCAAAATAAGGTCATTAATTACAGAGCTCTAATAATAAAGATACAGTAAACTTGCAGGACTTTGTATGTTATTTA